>NC_091485.1:45028835-45628835 GCF_947461875.1 Haliaeetus albicilla
CAGCCCTTACTGTGCCCGTGGGTCACATCGGCCACTTACGTCAACTCGGTGGCAGTGAGAGGCTTTAGTGGGGTTGTTCTCTTCACCGAGTGGAAGTTTGCAAGCCAGTTGTTGTCTGTTTCGGTGCCTCGGATGAGGGTCTCGAATGTGGGAGAAATTCATATTTCAGCCAGGACAAATTATGAAAATCCTGCTTCCGCTTTAGTGAGCCACAGAAGAAAGAAGGGTGTGTGTGGGGGGGTGTCCTGCCAATGCATTTTCTCTTGCTTTTCCTACTTCAAAAAGTGCAGTTTCAGGGAGGGGGGGAGGTTTGGTAGCAGCAGTGGTCTTTGCAGATATTCACCCATATTGAAATAATGAAAATTTCATTGCATTTCAGGGTCTTTGAGGTTCATTTGGTTTTAGTGTTGTGCTTTTAAGAGTGTTTTTCCAAAATTATAACCAATTATATTTTATGATTTGTGTGAACTTACATGTCTTTCAGTGGTGGCTCTTTTTTACAATATTACATATACAAGTACAAAAAGGCATTTATTGAACTTTTCTTTTTAATTTTCTCCTCTCTTCTCCTCTCCTTCATTGCCTGTTATTTATCTTGAGAAAACGTGGTTGGTGAGTAATACCCATGGCAAACTGTCCCTGCAATGTTACTCCATTTCTTTCTTTTCCTTCTTTTTTTTTCTTTTTTCTTTCTTTTTCTTTTTTCTTTTTTTTCTTTTTCTTTTTTCTTTTTTCTTTCTTTTTCTTTTTTCTTTTTTCTTTCTTTTTCTTTTTTCTTTTTTCTTTCTTTTTCTTTTTTCTTTTTTCTTTCTTTTTCTTTTTTCTTTTTTTCCTTTTTTTCTTTTTTTTTTTTTTCTTTTTTTTTAAGAGAACTGGGAGTCTTCCCCCTGGTTTTAAAAGCAGGCATAGAGTCACCCTGGATAGTGACAGCAACTTCAGTGGAGCCACTGTGCCAGGGAGTAAAATTAAATATCTGCAATTTTGTAAAACCAGAGTCTACCCAAGGAATAAGTTTCAGGTCTTAAATCTTGGAAATATATTGCAAGGTGCTAACAGTTATTTTCTCTTTGCTTTGGATGTATATTAATAAATGTGTGTGTCCCACTACAACCATTCTGAGGAAGGGTTTAGGTGTGTTACTAAATTCATTGAAAGACTTTTTTTTTCATCTGAAAGATTTTTTTTTTTTTTTGTAAAATCCCTTCTCTGAATAAATGCTTATTTTAGGAGAGGATTTTCTGCATCTTTCGTACATAAAAAAAAGCTGATTCATTTCTCCAAGTGTGAAAACAAACTTCAATGTGATGACTTCTGTGAACTTCAGGGCTTTTTTCTTTTGCTAACCATGCCTTCTCAGTCTTGACAACTTTTACTTGACTTGTTTGGTCCAGCAACGTGTTTAAATCCATGCACATAAAAAAATTCTTATGAAATGCACTCTTTACTACCAAGGACCTGCATTTATTGCATAGTAGTAAACTATCTTGAAGAGGAAGTCTGTTGTTAAAATTGATTTTTTTAAAAAATCAATTAATACAAAGAAATTGTTTAAAATGGAGATCACTTACTGTAAATGTGGGCCTAATCCTGCAAGCATGTGCCTGCTTAGCCCTGATTTCAGCATGCCTAACTTACATGATTATTTTTAAGCAAAAGATTAGTTTGCAGTTTGAAACTCAGCTGAAAATAGAGCATCTCCACTTTGAAGCTCTGACTGATTTCTGACATTTGTTTTGCTGCTGTCTGGAGTTACTCTAAAATAATTCCAAACACATTTCTATCTTTGAAGACCCTCATTACAAATGTGCTTTTCTCCCTTGTTTGCAGTGTGTGTGAGATACTCACGTGGTTAGAGCCGGAGGGGGCAGTTAAGAAGGAAGAAAAATTACAATTAAAATATGGTGTGCTACTGCAACTTACCTGATAAACACTGCTTGGCAAATAAAAACAGTTGGTGCATGCTGAGGCTTGAATTTCTTTTTTTTTCAGAGAAAGTACCATTAAATATTACATGAAGACTTATCAAATGTATTTCATAAGAACAGTGTGCAGGTACTGTGGGGTTTGTTTTATTGTAAGCATTTTAAAGGGCTGACTTTGAAGCAGCGAATGGACACGTGTGTTCTTGTTCTGTGGTGTTTGAGCCTTTCAGTGTCTTTGACTTATGTTCTTTCCTTTAGCAGAGGTAATAACACTGGCTTCTCAAAGATGGTAAGTGACCTGAAATGAAAATGTGTAAAGAGCTATAAATTGTTCTAACCTACAAAAAATGATCAAATAATGATGCAAACTCTAAAACTAAAAGGAAGAAATGAGTGAAGGGTCAGTGGTGGCTTTTTTATTGTTTTAAATGACATTCAGAAATTGTTCTCAAAATATTCAAGTCACATTTTTCAAAATGATGGTGAAGGACCAAAGCTAAACATGGTTGCCCAGGCTCTCTTTGCCTCGCACCACAATTACTACTGTCTAGTTAATCAGTCTTTAATAAGCTGTTGTGATTTCAGAAACATATGCTAGAATGCCCAACTTTGCATTGAAGATTTGAGTCTCTTTCAAGGTAGATTCCTATTAAAAATGCATTTAATTTTGAAGGAACCACAGCAATAGCAGATGCAGCTAAGGAAGGTTAGTAAATCAATAGTAAAGTTTTCCTGACTTCAGCAGTTTTTAGCCCCTTCCTCTCTAGAAGTATTGAAGAAATATACTGTACATCTCTTACTTCTTATCCCTGGCTTATTTGTTTGATTTCTGGGCCATACAGTTTTGGAATGAAAAATAACTTGCTAGTAAAATTCACAGGCCATTTCACAGGCAGAGTTCTGTTTTGGCACCTGTTCTATTTGATGTGTTTTTACATGGGTACTGAGAAGCTGTGGCATTTTCAGCGTGTGTCACACCCAATGTTGTCTGTTATCTTGTCTGACCCAGATGATACAGTGAAGTGCCTTTTTTCTGTGTATGGTTAAGATTAGGGCACGGCTGCGAGCAAGGCAGCTAAAGATGTGTCTAGGTAAGACTGTGTGACTGGGGCATTTAAGGAGATGAATGGGGGTCGCATTAGGGGGACATGGGCCTCTTTGGGAGTGCTAGTCCATTACTAGCAACCTGGGCCCCTAAATTAGGAGTGGTTTTATAAGGTGGTAGAACAGCCACATCTTCTTCCATGGAGGCAGAGTCTTGCAGACATCATGACATCATATACGGTGTCCTCATTTGCTTCTGAGGAACACCCTAGAAAGAGATCCCCGTGCCACAGTGTTCTCACACTTCTGTTATGATCCCTTAAGGCGTTTCTGGTACTACTGGTACACCCCTACTTGGGGTACTCCTGGGCAAAATACCAGTCTCAAATCCGTGTGGCATCCTTCTTGGACTTATCCTGCCCCAACTCAAGATTCCTTGTCCCCTTCTCTGCTTATAACGGTCTTATTTGAATGCAAACATTACCCAGTGGTGCATATAACACAGCTTGTGAACCTGGGTGAAAAGTCTTCCCCAGGTGCTTATTGGTGTATATACTAGCGGGTCAAAACTTCAAGCATTTGCTTCTGTGGGTTTGGAGTGAGGCATTCAGGAGCTGTATGGACAGCTTCCTCTAGCTGCAGATCCTGGGGCACAAACTAAAACTGCTGTGCCCTCCATTTCCCTGGCATGTAAACCTCTCTTCTTCAGTGGGAACAGCCTCTAGTCTATAATCAGAGCCCACTGTTACTCTTAGTTTGGTAAGCAGAAGACATGGGAACTACCTGGGTTTGCGTGTTTCTAGGAAAAGAGGTTCTAGGGAAGTGAGTCCCTAGGAGACAAGACACAAAGGAAGTACCAAATGTTCTAATTCTGGTAAAAGAAAAAAAAAATCTTTTCTGTTGTATAAACCGCGACACCTTGGCTCTTAGCACTCGGAGATGGTAAACAGAGAATGTACACATAGAAGGTAGGACTCGAGGTCTCAGTGTGGCATGGAGAACTCCACTGGCCCCACAGCAGCCAGTGACCATGAACCCCTTGGCAGCAGTGGCCTCTCCTGCTGCCTCACCATGGCTGAGTAAAATAGCAGAAACAAACCTGCACTATGTGAGCAGGTTGCAAAATTGTTAAAAAGCCAGTCTGTCTCACCAGCAGTATTTTAGCTGATACAGCAGTGCGTATGTGACTGCAAAGCTAACGTTATAAAAAGAGTTTGGACTGAAATATCAGAAGTATTCTCCATTGAAACTGGATTATATAAAGAACAATATGAACTGTCATCACCACCAGTTAGATTCCATCTCCCAAGGACTGATCTCTCGTGGGCTAGGTTCTCAGGGCGCTTTGGCATGTGGATATTAGTGTGCATGTAGGTTACTAACAGTTGTCTAGTGTATGGGAAGAGCTAGAAATTACCAGCTTTTCCACTTTTGCTCCTTGAAAGATTATCAGCCTCTTCCTATTCTGTCCTTCCTGTTCACAATGGTTGGAGTCCATGTGCGGCACAAGGCTGTGTTCCCCATTGTAACAAGTGTCTTCTGTTCATCTAGACTGAGGAAGAATTCTGGAATAACCTTTAAGCTGCTGGAATCAGGCTTAAGCTGCTGGAAACCTGCCTCTCACTGACTCTGTCAAAAGATAACTTCTTAGCCATTGCCCTGCAAAGAAGCCGTCCATTGTTGGTAACTTTTGGTAGGCAAGTTACCTAGGAGCCTGCCAAGGAAACTTACATCCTATAGTGACCTTTCAAGCTTGTCTAAAGCCGAGATGGACATCTACCCAGGCAGTCAAGAAATTGCTGTGGTCAGACCAAGACAGGGCAGCCCCAACAGGGAGGGGGATCAGGAGGACATCCTTCTGCTCCCTGCCCAGGAGGTGTTTCCAACATGAGCTTCAGAAAGCGATCAAGGCATTTTCCCCGAGGCACATCTGTGGAGAATCAAATGGGATGCCTGCTTCCATCCCTTGACTCTCTGAATTCAGTGGGATACCTACCTCCCAGGTCCTTCTGGTGCCAATTAAATCTATTCTTCCCCCTTTTCTACAGGGATTTCAGAAAGCCTCCAGGTCCGGAAAGTAGAAATTACTCAGGATTGTCTAAGGTTGCAGTCACTGCTACTAAGCCCTGGAGCACAACTTGGATGAGTGCCTTACGAAGAACCAGGGGGAGTATGCAAAGGCAGGACAGGGCCAGACCAGCTGGTAAACAAACTTACTCATTTTTCAGGGACTCCTTCCCTCCCTTTTCAGCCTTGCACCCAGGGCGTGCACTGGGAATGCAGCCTGAGAGTGCTGAGAAGGAACCGGCTCCATATGAATAAGGAGGCTGGTGTTCACAGGGAGCTGGGGTGTGACAACCTTCCCTTCCCAGGTTGTCTGCATGATCTATGGGCACAGGGGAGTAGAAGGCTACAGCATTTTGCTTTTCCCTCCAGAAACACTTTGTGAGAATACTTAACTTGCCCCACCACAGACAGGGACTGAAGAGCATAAATATGTCAGATTGATATTTCTTTTAAAATAGCTTTTAAAAAAAAATAGCAAGAAGGTGAAGTGGGCATGGCTTTGCCCGTGCAGCACTAATTCTGAAAATGTTGGAGATCATTTTTGAATAAACTCAAGGGCTAGCCTGTTTCTTTTTCCTTAGTCAGCTCTCCTAGCTGTCTCTAGGAAGCCTGCCAGAGCGAAATCAGCCTGGTGATAAACTCCTTCTGCAGAGGTAACCTGAGACACAGGTGAGAGCCTGGCTGTCATGGCAGGAGATGGGCTGACAGCTGGGTGGGACAGAGGTGGGGTCAGTTCATGACTTGCCTGTGCTGACAACCCCAGGGGTAACAGCTGGGATGAAACTCTGCTCACATCCTGGGCTACGCGTGTCTGTCAGGGACTGAGCCACCGCTCGGCACCTTGACCTCTTACAGAGTGTTGGCATCGCTGCACTCAGAGCAAACAAGGGAAGTATTTGTCTAAGAATAAAATGACAAAACCATGCATATGTGTGCAGTGCTAGCTGGCACCACGGGTGTCAGCCACAGCCAGCTCCCACATAGGTATTTGCTTGTTAAATTACATCACCGCATTTGACTGGTCCTGTTTGAACAGGGGCACCAGACAAATGGGAGGAGGAGGAGGGGAAAAAGTGGGTAGGCTGGAAATCACCCTCATCTTCCACCCCAGCTGGCAGCTCCCTGCATGTTGCTCTGGAGGTGAGACAGGCTTTGGTTGTGCTACGTGTGAAAATGACTGCCACATGCTGCATGTCAATCCAACAGAGTCAGCAGCTAAACAAAATGGTAAGTCAGTCAGGTGTGAGATGTACCTGAAAAGGGGGCAGGCTGGAAAGGCATTGCTAGCATGTACGACATGAGAAGGTGCAGCTTGTACTGCACTATTTTATGGACCACGTGGAGATTTCCGGCACAAGGCTATAAGCTAGACAGTCTGGAAAAGCTAGAGGTGCAACCAGGAATGCAGGATACTTTGGCCCCAAGAGAATGAAATTGCTTATATGATGCCTTGCTCACTAGCGGAGATCTGGCTTCTGGTGCTCCCCACAGTGTTTGTGCTTTTTAAAATTAAATTGTCCATTTCTTACAACGTGGAAGTACTCCTGGAAGTGAGAACTGGGATTCACATACAGCTTTTACTTTTGAATATCTCTGTAATAAGTGCTGAAGACTTAGGAGATTAAACAAATTTACACAATACAGGTATGGGAAAAGTGAATAAAGTAAGAAGGACACCTCTAGCTTCATATTATTGTCAGGATAAATCATTCTTTACTAAAAATATTTTCACCAAAAAAAGCTTGAAGGTCTTTGTTTCCCTTCCAAGGCTATTTGGAGGGGAGGAAGTGGGCTGGAGTAGAGTTTTTAAGGTGGAAAAAAAACCCCAGGACAACTGTAATGCTTAGTTTTAATTATACGTAAAATTGATGATCCAACAGCTTCTTGGCTGTTGCTTTATTCTTGTATCCCTTTACTTTTAAACTGAAAAAAGGCATATCTGTTCCTAGCCTGACGATATTATTGACAGATTATTCTAGGAAAAGTTAAGTAAAAACAGGCTGGTTGACTTCTGAAAGGAGGACAAATGCTGAAGAAAAATACTTGTTAAGACACATGTAACTTGTTCACGCTAGCTACCCTCAAGCAGGAGAAAATTTGGCATGGTTCTCACAAAGCATTTTTAATATTCCAGTTAAAACTCGATATGATCGTCAGCTGTAGCAAATGTTTGTGCTGGCTTTTGCAAATATCTGTCTGTGTTTGCTGGCTCTACCTGTGTGTGCAAATGTTAGAGGGTGCCCTTCCCTCGCTGTCTGAGGGTGCTTGCAGTAGGATGGTGTCGTGGCTTCAGCCCAGCCGGCAACAAAGCACCACGCAGCCGCTCGCTCACTCCCCCCCTGCCCTGGCCGTGGTGGGATGAGGAGAAAATAGAAAGAAAGGCTTGTGGGTCGAGAGAAGGACTGGGGGGGATCACTCCCCACTTATGGTCACGGGCAAAAGGCAGGCTCAACTTGGGGAAGAAGCAAAATCAATTTAATTTACTACCAATCAAAACAAAACAAGGGTATTACGAAGTAAAAACCAAACCTGACAACACCTTGCCCCCTCCCCTCCCTCCTTCCCGGCTCAACCCCACTCCCGGTTCTCTCTCCCTCCTCCCCCCAGCGGTGCAGGGGGACGGGGAATGGGGGTTGGGGTCAGCTCCCCACACCTTGTCTCTGCCGCTCCTTCCTCCTCAGGGGGAGGAGGACTCCTCACTCATCCCCTGCTCCGCTGTGGGGTCCCTCCCGCAGGAGACAGTCCTTCACAAACTTCTCCAGCGTGAGCCCTTCCCATGGGCTGCAGCTCCTCACAAACTTCCCTGGCGTGGGTCCTTCCTGCGTGCTTCAGTTCTTCCCGAACTTCCCTGGCATGGGTCCTTCCCGCGGGCCGATCTTCAGTCACACACTGCTCCAGGGCGGGCTTTCCCATGGAGTCACAGCCACCTTCGGGGGCCTCCGTGGGCTGGGGGGGGACAGCCTGCCGTCTCACCATGGGCTGCAGGGGCATCCCCTCCTGCGGTGCACCTCCTCCCCTCCTTCCTCACTGACCTCGGTGTCTGCAGAGGGGCTCCTTCCTCTCACAGTCCACTCCCCTCTCTGCTGCAGGTTCCCCGTCTTAAATCTGTTCTCCCAGAGGCGCTACCACCATCACTGATGGGCTTGGCCTGGGCCAGAGGTGGGTCCGACCTGGAGCCGGGGGAACTTCTAGTAGCTTCTCACAGGAGCTGTCCCTGCGGCCCCTCACCCGCTACCAAAAAAGCCACGCCACACAAACCCGTAACAGATGGGAAAGAAGGACCTCTGCTTTGGAGCAGCGTGGAAAGCACTTCATTGCTCCGCATAGGTAGGGCCAACATCAATAGCGTTGCATATGATGGAAACATTTGCATGACGTTTCTCATGTAATTTATTATTTGTTTTGTCCTTTATCAAAAAGCAATCTGATTCCCTTCCTCCTTTTCAATAACCAATGAAGATTTTGTTGGTTTTCCCCTTTCTGTTCCATCTGTGAGACAATCAATGTTTTGCCTTTGTAGGGGCATGAATATAGATTGCTTTCAGAGATACATACTTCTGAATAAGATATGCAAAAAAAGTAGTATCTGTAGAAGTGCCAACGCTGAAAGATAGTTTATCTGATTTATAGAGTGATAAACTGATAAGTGTAATGCTAACTGAATCCAGTGGCATGCACCACAGAGATTGTTGTGCAGTTAACTGCTTCAGCTAAGTGCCACTGTCACTAGCTGTTAATGTGGTGGCTACCCGCTCAGAACTACCACTGCTAAGTGTCCTCCTGATCATTCCTTTGACACAGAAAAAGCAGGATGCAGGTATAATTATTTTTTATCTAATAGGTCATTTGCCTCTTGCCCTGAAGAAAATGACCCATTAGTTAGAAGTAATGCTCTACAGTTGCACAAAGTAGAAGATAGTTATGGGATATGAAGACCTGTTAGAAACCAGAAGAATTATTTGTGATATGCATATATTATCTCTGGTTTAGCTTCAAGTTAAACAGGTCAGTAAGCCAAAAACTTCTGAACTCTGCCACTTAGGTATTGAGTAATACTGATGGTCATAAAGCACCTCATATTTTTTAATTGAAGTGAATAATTGTTCATCTCAATATGCCATGTTATTTCAGATGCTTTTGTAGAACAAAAACTTCTGAGGTCAGAATAAAAAAGACTTATTCAACAAATACGCTTTTTGCTTTGACAACCCCCTTTCTATGGTAGAGATGAATGCAGTTTTGATCTTGCCTGAAATCATATTTGAGAATTCTGAGTAAGTCTTTCACAAAGGAAGTTGCCTAAATTCAGCGACCTGCAAAAATTAGTATGTATCTTCAGTCGCATCTCCAAAGCCACAAATGCCTGACAATCGGTCTGAGTCCTTGTCTTCTGTCTCCTAATGTAGTTGAGTAGAGCCCAGCTCAGAGGTTGGGAGAAATGTGTTATGCAATGCTTGTTTATTGTGACAGATTTTGGCCAACACACACCAGCTGAAACTTGGCAGTCGAAGGTAGGCTGCAAAGTTAAATTCTATGTAGACATGTTTACCTTTTTGTTAGCTACAAAACATGTTTGGGGGATTACATCAAATACTGTGGTCTGATAACAGGAGTTGTAGTCTAACCAATTTGGAAATTTAAGTGGCTGATGTTTTACACATTGAATTTGTACTCTGCAGTGGGTATGAAACTTTCCACATAGCTCATCACTGGCTTAGGCTGTATCGTTAATGAATGCCAGTTTAATAAGGTCAGACATGCTGTGTACTTCCAGAAGTTTTAATAAGTATTGCTGTAGCTGCTGGTTTATTTGAGATTATTACACTCTGACCTCCTGTTTTATGTAGCTATCTGAAATTGTATGTGCTTCGTAAATGGATTAGGTGAATTTTCATAGTAGTTCAAATTCTATTAATTCCTTCTAAATGAACCAAACTTTCCTAATGTGCCGTATTTTACAGGTGTCTCCTCTGGATCTAGATTCTGCATTTTTTGAAAGAATGTAATTAGAAAAAATAAACAAGATAACCTGTGCAGAAGTGGATCGGTTTCTGGAATGCCTATTGTCTTCCTAATTAATCTTAAAAGTTCCGGTCTACAAATCTATTCAGGCTGCTACTCTGAGAAATGGTGCCCTAATGACTTTTTTTTTTTTTTTTAATGTTTTGATATATGAGGGTGTGAAGTGCTGGCAGTGAAGGATGTAAAATCTTCTTTTATAAACTTCAGTGATTCAAACATTTATTAAATACTTGACTTCCATGTAGCACTAGGTCATGCTATAATGCAGCAGTTATTGGACATAGGTTTGGTAAGCTTCTTTCAGAGTTAGACCATAAACAATACCTACTGTCTGAATATCACAAAGGTGTCCTTCACTGTCTTTTAAAAAGCACAGGGTTTACTTTCTTATTTCATAGAATCCTGTTATGGATTTTATATACGTAATCTATTTTTATGTTATTCTACAGTTGGTTTTAAAGCAATTACCAATATGCAACCAAAACTGCCAGAGTACTAGTAATATTTTGTGTGTAGTCTCAGACTATAAAACATTTATAATATTTACTTTTTCCCTTAGAGCTTCTTCCTTTTTAGTAAGAGGGTTATATAAGAATTAGACAACCCCCATTATCAACCCTTTTCTCTGCCAGAAATAAATGAGATATTAGTTCTTGTGGTCAGGAGAAAAAAAATTCAAAGGCTCAATAGAATAAGTAAGATTGTTAGAACCAAGATTTCCAAACCTTAGAACTATAATCAACTTAAACCAATTTTGGAAATATTTAATTGTTGTCAGTACTTTAGTAAAAGAGAGCTTATTTAGAGCCAGTTAGTACTTGGCTTGTGAGCAAATACATTTAGTTCAAGGAGTCCTTCCCTACTCAGTACATCATCACTGCAGCCTCCTCTTCTTAGCCTAACACTACCTCTTCAGCAGTGCTTTCATTGGATTTGTATCTTCTTATCCCAAAATGCTGGTTTCATTGGTTGGCGTGAGAGGCAAGTCAGCAATCACGAAGATACGCAATTCCTCCAAGTTCTGAGAAAATTAGCAGCTGGGTGGAAGAAACCCAATGCCTTGACTGAAGGAGTGGCTTTAATAGAAACTTGCACTTCGTTGTACATCAGGAAATCAACATGAGACAGACAATTACGAAACCTTGCAGTTTGCAGCCAACTTGATAGGCAAAGCTGGAGAAAACCAAGCATGGTTTGGTGCCTGTGCCGTTGCGGGTGGGGTTTTCTGTACGCAATGCTGTACTACCACCACTCTGTGCAGGGGCAGGGCTTAGGGGTGTGTCTGAAGTATCCTAACAGAGCTGTATGATTCTTCGTGATGGTTTTTCCTAATGGAGCAGAACCAGAAGTTGTGTGCCCTTTTCTAAACAGGAAAGGTCAAAAGTGAATGACACCATAGTGTGCTCACAGTTTTGTCGCCAGGTTTGTGTTGCCCTGACAAATTATGATAGATTACATTTATAAGCATGTATGAGTTTGTATGAGCGTGCATGTATGAGTTTTGCAGAGCTTAAAAGGAGTACTGCTGTTGAAATGGTGTTTTCTGGAGCCCTTTTGCCGCCTTTATGTCTCTCTGAATGTTATTCTGTGGGTTTGAAAAATGTAATACGAAAACATTTTTGCAGACATGAATGCTCTAAATATTTGTTCATTGAAGGGTTTTGGAATTGCTGGTCTGCAGAACACTTGTTGGTGGCCTTAAGACAGCTGGCAGATCATGTTGAGCAGGCACTGCTCCAGACACTAAGTGCTTACAGGATGGTATCTCATGCAGTTCTGCAGGGTAGATACAGATCTTCTGTGACTGCAAATGGAAGTAGTGAGCTCTGTATATCCATTGAGATACAGCCGCATGATAAAAGCATTTGAGAACTTCCATTCTAATATTAAATAAGGGTAACGCCCCCTGCAATAAAATTACAGCTACCCAAGGCTCCCTTCTCAATAAAAAAAAAGCAACTAAACAAACTTGAACAAACCATTAATTTTATATGATTTTATTTGCTCTTTCACATATTGGCTCTATTCTCAGGATTTATTTTTTTTTATTAGACTTCATCATCTTCAGAGGTATGACATGGCATCGTGGTGGTCTAACACATGAGATATATTTTAAATAGATTTTTCCCCAGCCTCATTAGTGAGGATTATTTTATATGAGTAAAACTCCAAGGTGCTGAGTCTTTGCCTCTCTTGTCATGATTTTGGGTATAGCCATGTCTGAATGATGTGGAATTTTTTAACAACTTTTCAGGCTTAACAACTGGTGACAATATAAACCCAGAGTTTCTGTAGGCTAGCCCTTTATTTCTGAACCCGTCACTGGAGAAAGAAAGAGGAAGGAGGAACAGAAAAATTACTCCAGGGGACTTTCTTCGGAGAGGAGGTCAAACACTGCTGTTACAAGTAACTAGAAGAAGTAGCGTAACCCCCTTCGAGTTCTGTGTATTGCGCCAGCTTTGCAAAACAAGGTTCCAGGCAGGGATGCTTGGGCTGTGGGAGGATGGGTCCTTGTCCTTCTGACCCTAGGCTCTACTCCTCCAAATTCGTCTCAAACAGGAGAGGATTTCTTTGACAAGCTTCCTTTAAATAAAGGATTAAAAAATAGAGAATTGCACTGAGAAGAAAGATGCATAAATAAAAATGGATTTTGGTACTTCAGTGCAACCTCATGTACCAGAGTTGTTTATAGATTTTAGCTTGTTAAGCAAAAACCAACAGCAGATTCTTTCAATCTTGGATATACCGCAAGATCAGCGTCCCTCAGTATGAATTCTTGGGAGAAAGATGACAAGATGTCAGCACTGGATAAAAGTTATGTTCTTTTGCAAAAGACATAGGAGTGAAGGGTGTGACACTGAGTAGTTAAGACTTGCAGGAAAGAGAATCAAGAAATGAATCAGCAAGCATGGAGAAAGAATATTTTAAATGTCAAAGACTAAACATCTGTTATGAGATACGGATTTCTTTCTTGACTTTCATTTCAGCCAAGACTCTCTCAGGCTACGTTGTGGTCTACTTTTGGGAATGTAGTGGTTAGAAGTATCTGCCTAATCAAGTACTTTCATTCAGAAATGAGGAAAGAAAACAAAAATGTGCCATGAAATAAATTGTATAGTATCCATGTCTTTTTTTATGACCTTCATTACTGTAAACATAATATTGTACTGTATTAATCTTTTTCACTTCCTGTTCACAGTCTTCTTTCTTTCCATTTTTTTAAACTAGGGTATCTGATACACACTTACATAAAAGATAAACAGATTTTTTACTGATTATTTTAACATATTCCTGTAATTTTTTACTCTATGTGAAGTGCAAACTTCTGGACTTTATACCAACAGTCTTTAATTTCAGCAGTGGGTTGATTGTTTGCCTCTGATTCTGCCTCTGATTCTGAGCTATTTGGAAATAACCTTTGTAGGGAGGCATGTCTGTAATTTATACTAGTAAGACCTATTGTCCTCCTCCAGTAATCCAATTCATAGCAGCAATGAAGAGGCAAGATGTTGCGTCAGCCAACAGTTTAGGTACTCCCAAATTAAAATTGTTTGAAGTTCTTTGAAAATCAGAGCTGCTTGCACTCTCTGCAAACTTGGAAGACAGGGAAAGTACTGAGAAAACAGATGTGGTACTTACTTGTAGTAGGGAAGAGGGGGAAGGGAAGGAGGAACAGAAGGGGTGGGTGTAGAGCAGTCAACTAACTCCAATTTCCAGATAAATTCTGCAATAAAATTCCAAATACATGTAAGTACTTGAAAGATCAAGATGAGATGAATTATAATCAACAAGTAGTGTTAAGCCAATATTATTCCTTTCTTCGATAGAATAGGACAGAGAGGAAGCAGTGAATTTAATCTAGGCATTATTAGGGCTTTTGATACTGTTATTATGACATGCTTGTACAGTAAATAAGCTAGAGAAACATGGCAAAGGAAATGTATAACTAGCTGGGTGCAAGACTTAGAATTCAGATTTCAAACAAGCTTGCCACTGAGAATACTGTCAAAGAAGTAGAATACATATTGGCTGGGGTCTTGCAAGGGTCTGGTTTGTGTTGCATGCTAACCCATGTTTTGCCTAGGTGATGGAGAGTGTGTTATTGAGTTCTCACATGCCATGGAACTGGAAGGGATATAACGCATGCTGGAGGACAGGATAAATATTGAAGATAACCTTGATGAGCTAAGGTAGTTCTGGGGGCAGGAGAAGAGAAATAAGCATTTCAATAGGAAGATGTGAAAGATATGCAGCTGGTAGGAGTAAGCCAATACAAAAGCAAAATACAGACTTGGGAATGCGACAGGCAATGAATAAACATTGCCTTTTTCTGTACCATCTCTTTCTGTGCTTTTCCCCTTACAATATGTGTGGATATGTGTGGACAGAGTGTTTTCTTCTGTCCTTTATGACCTTTGCCTGTTGGATCTGCCTTTGTGCCTTGGACAGCCTCATTCTGTCCTTGATGCTTCAAAATTTTTTCTTCTCCTCATTCATTTCCTATTGTATACTTTCTTCCTGAGTTCAGATAATTGAGGACACACCACTTTGTCAAGCTGATTGCTTTTTAAGTTTCCTCATTCTTTTTTTCAGATGGTGCAATTGCTTTAATTTTTCTCTGGAGTGTACTACTTTTCTGCCAGTGAAATATAATTAGTTCCTTGACACTGGTGTCTTCTGTCTTGGTGTCCACTGTTCTTCTTCCTCTTCTTTTCCTAGAAGTGCTAAACTAGCATGTAATGATTCTGCTACTTGGCCTGCCTGTGTATGCACAGCTGATTCTCCTAGAGGCACTGCTGACGATTGGAAATCTCCTTCTCTCACTCCTTTCTTCAGCTTCTCTGTCAAACTGCTCCCTGCATGCCCTGCCCCCCGCCCCCCCACCTCAATCATTAATAGAATTTTGCTTTTTTTTCCCAACACTAGGAGACAGATTTTTGGACAACTATATGGGTCACTCATCCACTACCCCTGTGCCAAGGGGGAGCTCCCACAGCACAAGGCAACAGCACATCTCTTCCCCCACACCAGCTGTCTTCCTGACCAGGCTTACTCTGCTGCACATCCAGCCTGCACGAATTATGCCATCCATTCTTAGTTATGCTAAATGGCATAGGTCATCACACTTAATATTTAACATGTTCAGGGTCTTCCTACAGTTTCCTACATTTCTTTCACTGGTACAGATGTCTGAAGGGTTCTGTAGAAGGACTGTTTGTTTTTGTTTCCTTGCCACCTTGTATGGCTTATTTTAAGGAATAATCATGCCAGATGTCTTTCTCACTTCTAGGCAGATATAGTTGGCAGGTGATCAGGAAAGACATTTCCTGTGAAGAGAGGAAATATTAGTGGTAAGGTGCTGTTCAAATATAGATCTGGAAGAAGGGGATGGAAGCATATTCAGGAAAAATAACAACTGACAAGAACTGATGCAGACACTTGATAATTAGGGGCCAGAGATACTCCAGTGCAAAAGGAAGCTAACAGGCTGATCTCTTTTGCCTACCAAAGACAGAGAATGGGGTTGTTACTCATAGGTAAATCTGGAGACTGAGCACAATGGGAAAGAGCTAGATAACTAATGGGTGATTAATGCCAGAACAAATGCATGTAAATAGGTGTATTGGCTTTGTATGGCAAGGTTTTGGTAGCGGGGGGTGGGGGGCGGTGGGGTGGGGTGGGTTACAGGGGTGGCTTCTGTAAGAAGCTGCTGGAAGCTTCCCCTGTGTCTGACAGAGCAAATGCCAGCCGGCTCTGATGGACCCACTGCTGGCCAAGTCCGAGCCCATCAGCGATAGTGGTAGTGCCTCTGTGATAACAGATTTAAGAAGGAGAAAAAAGTTGCTGGGACAGACAGAAATGGCAGCCAGAGAGAGGAGTGAGAACAAGCGAGAGAAACAACCCTGCAGACCCCCAGGTCAGTGAAGAAGGAGGGGGAGGAGATGCTCCAGGCGCCGGAGCAGAGATTCCCTTGCAGCCCGTGGGGAAGACCATGGTGAGGCAGGCTGTCCCCCTGCATTCCATGGAGGTCCACGGTGGAGCAGATATCCACCTGCAGCCCGGGGAGGACCCCACGCTGGAGCAGGTGGGTGCCCGAAGGAGGCTGTGACCCCGTGCGAAGCCCACGCTGGAGCAGGCTCCTGGCAGGACCTGTGGATCTGTGGAGAGAGGAGCCCACGGAGCAGGTTTTCTGGCAGGACTTGTGACCCCGTGGAAGGGACCCACGCTGGAGCAGTCTGTGCCTGAAGGACTGCACCCTGTGGAAGGCACCCACGCTGGAGCAGTTCATGAAGAACTGCAGCCTGTTGGAAGGACCCACATTGGAGCAGTTTGTGGAGGACTGTCTCCCATGGGAGAGACCCCACGCTGGAGCAGGGGATGAGTGTGAGGAGTCCTGCCCCTGAGGAGGATGAAGCGGCAGAGACAACGTGTGATGAACTGACCGTAAACCTGATTCCCCGTCCCCCTGCGCCGCTGATGGGGGTTGGTTGAGAATCCGGGAGTGAAGTTGTGCCTGGGAAGAAGGGAGGGGTGGAGGGAAGGTGTTCTGAGATTTGGTTTTATTTCTCATTACCCTGCTCTGGTTGACTGGTAATAAATTGAGTGACGGTAATTGGTGAGCGATCTCTCCTGTCCTTATCTCGACCCACGAGACCTTTGTTATATTTTCTCTCCCCTGTCCAGCTGAGGAGGGGGAGTGATAGAACGGCTTTGGTGGGCACCTGGCATCCAGCCAGGGTCAACCCACCACAATAGGTTACAATTAACTTCAGGTTGGACACTGGAAGATGACTGCTAACATTTCTTGAGCAGTTTCCACCAGAAGAAGCTTTTAGGTTATGTTGTGGCAGAGATAAGAAGAGACCAAAGAAAAAAAAGTAGTAACAATATGCAAAATACTCTTGCTAGAAGGTTGTAGGAGACATGGTAAAATGGCCCAATAGCACCTTTCAGTCTTGAGCTTTAGAAAATATTTACAATGCACTGTAGTCTGTCCCTCATACTCACTTTCTTTTTTTTTTTTGATACAAACATTTTTATATCCCCTACATAATTAAAAGCAGGGATTGATTTAGCAGAACTGCATAAATATACTTGCTGTGATTCTTTGGAGCTGTGACTTAAAGAGAGTAATTTTCTGGGGAGAGAAAAGAGTGATTCCTTGGTTTTAATGATTATTTAAACAGCTAAGTGGTAACTCCTGGTTATATTTAGCTTATCCTTTGTCCCCAAGAGTTTATCACTCATCTTAAAATCAATGGTTGCCTAGAGACAAGCAGTTAAGATATAATTTGATTACTTGTGTACAAATAAAATATTATCTTGGCCTGTAATGATGGTAACAAGCCTAAAGTTATGATTTTATCAGAGTTTTGGAGGTTTTAACATGACACGTAGATAGGTTTTGGCATTCCTGTAAGCCTCTTGCAAATTTCAGTTAATGTGTGGAACAATTTGCATTATGTACTTTGTGTTTATGTTCAAGGGTAGAATAAGGAGGCACACTTGGGTTTTTGTTTTGTTTTGTTTTGTTTTTTTTCAACCCATAATATATTTTAAAAAATACTTTTGCTGGAAAAAAAAAATTCTGTGCAAGTCATCTTTGCTGGGAGCTCTGGCTGGCTGAGCACCACCAACACTGGCAGAATCAGTGTTTGCCACTTATTTCTTCCAGTTCATCTGAGTAGGAGGGTAAATTCCTGGTGGATGTGAATTCGCTGATTGTGAGTTGCCTCAAAATACTGAAATAAGGCATTTCAAAGACCAGTCACAAGAACTGTAATGAAAGTATGTTGTTATTTACTAAGCTTCATTTGTACTTCTGCAAATTGATGGTATTGCAAATTATATGCTTTACAAGGAGTCATTATTTTTCTGAAAATTGAGGTGAAAATAAGACACATGAGAATTGTAAGAGAGGATATATTACCACCATATCATCTTCAGTTTATGAGGAGCATGAATTTTCAAAAGATGTTTATTCTTTCTGTCAGATTTCACCAGTACAGAAGTTTCAAATCAAAATTATTAAATTCTCTCAAGATTGTACTCAGCATTATTATTTACTTTATTGCTGGCATGAGTGTTCACACAGTTAGCAAAGATTAGGCTATCCAGACAGTTGAACCTGGGATAGTCAAGTACCCTGCTGTGAATTGGATTGGGACTCCATAGACATACTCAGTCATAGAGTACAGGTGGGAGGCATAGGAGGCGTCCACTATTTTTTTCAGGAGCATCCATATTATTTATTTTGGTTGCACTTTCCTAGGAAGCAGCTGTTGTATTTGTTCTCTTTGCAGCCATGGAGGTGAAATACAACATTTCACTGCACTGGAACAATTTCAGTGCTTCAGTGGAGGCCAGTGGAGTCTGGGAAAAATGCAAGTAACCCTTTTCTAAGGGATGCTTCTGTGTAAAACCATCCACCTCTCTTATGACAGTCTTGAGAGTGTTTGGTTTTTTTATATATCAGTTGCATCTATTACCACTATATAGACAAAAATAAAACACATCATATAAAAATTACTTGGTTTAGTTTATTAATGAACAGCAGCAGTAGTGAATGGCATTTTAAGTGCTACAGAGCACTACTGTTATGCAATCACTTTTTGTATCTAAAAGGCTGCTCAACTTCCTTTCTAAAAAATAGTTTTCGTACAAAAAATTGACTTCCTGCGTGTGGTCTGTACTTTAAGTGCAGTGATGAACATGACATGTGGTGGAATTCTGACCTTAACAAAATATTGCTTATTTTGATATGCCATATCAATTAATACCCTGTATAAATAGCACATAGAAAATGTCACGTAAAAATGAAACAGCAAGGTGCTTTCTCACCAGTCATACACAATGTGAGAGCATCTTGTAAGGATTTAAGTCTAGGTGATGCTTTCCCCCCGCCCCGGTTCTTGTTTCACTTTGCTTTTTCTTCTGTTTAATGAAGGAAAGAAAGGACTTCAGATCATGAAGGACCATCAAATAAACATGAGCACTTAGTAAGATGATGTCATCTTCGTATTTTATGCATCCATGGAGAGCTGAATGGAAATATGAAGGAAGAACAGGGAAACGGGTATTACTTCTGTATGTTGCATCAGCTATTCTCTTACTGGATTGCAGTTTCACATTTTATATCTCTTCTATGAAAGAGATACTGTAAAAAAAATTTGAAACAGCTCAGAAAACAACTACAGGAGTGAAACCACAGAAACAACCACAGTCTTCAAAAGAGCTCAGTTGGTTCAGTTTATGCTAGAGGTAGTCGTCATTTGGCATGATGCTGAGTGCCGAGGGAGAGCTGTGGCAAGAAGAGCATCTTCCATCTTCAGGTACGGTGCAAGCAGGCGCTAGAGGTTAGCTGGCAAGGTGAATATCACACAGACAGGGCTGGGGAAGGGCTGAGGAGAGAAAGGAGCCTTGTATATCTGCTGAAGTCTGATGAAGTGGAGTATTGTGCTGATGAATGGGGTAGTTTAGTGTAGGAAGATAGTGCAGATAAAGGAACTATTTGTTTAGAAATTAGAGTGTGAGATACTTTTAATCTCTTTAATGAAAGAGTTTATCTTATTAGTATATAAACTCTAGGGCCAGGAATATATAAATGTGTGACCAGTATGTGCTGTTCATAGGGAACACGTTGCCTGTGGCAAATCGTCCACGAGAGGGAGCTAGAACTGTCTTTAAAATATTAGCAATAAAGCTTGTCAAATTACACAGCCTAAACTCGACCTGAAGTGCTTACATTATCTTCTGACAAAGCAAGTGTTTTAGCTCAAATGCCGTATGAAACGAGCTCCTCCTGTATGGGCTTTGCCCACCCTCACGCCAGAGCAGCCGCGCTACCCCAGCCAGGGAACGGCTCTGATCCCCTCAAACTGCAATCGCCACCACCTCCTCCTTTTTTTCTTCTATATACTCCATGTGTACTGTGCCAAGGGATTATCAGCAGTGCAAAGAAATTGTGCTATGGCAGTGCAGAGATGCAAGTGTCTCACTGCTATTAGCCCTGTTTGGATAATTAGCAAAAAATGCATTTCCTTATCTGCAAGCGTAGTTTATTGTGCTGCATATCCGAGGCAATAAGCTGGGGGGTCAAACTGGAAATAAAATATGCAGCACTTCACTGTGCAATAAAACGTAAGAATAGTTTTTGGATCATTGAGCTGGATGTGTAAAGCTGTACTTCCTACTGACTTAAACACAAACAAAACAACAAAGCCACTAACTGGAACCTTCTTCTCGGAGTACATGTACAACATGGAAAAAAAACAGACTTATAAAATCAGTTAGTGGATGATAATGGATTTCGGAATGACTCGGAGTTTTGAAATTGACTGCAATATAAAATAACTGGTCTGAAGGAAGAGTCGGGTATACTAAAAACCACTACAGCTAGAAAAGGTCCTCTGGCAAGTAAGTGTCCCTTAAGAAGGTCCGCTGGAACAGCTGGTTGAACACGTGAAGCTTAAGCTGAATCCTATGCTGGAAACGTGGAGCTAACTGAGCAAGGGTGTATGCGGAGGGAGGCCTGTGAAGAAGCTTTTCCAGGGAGATTCCTGGGTCGGAGAAGCATCCACCGTCAAATGCAGAGGTCTGCGAGTATGAAAACCTGTAGGTACATAAAGAAAATGAGAAATTATGGAAAACTTTTAAATGGGTGAAGTATAGAAGTACCTTTGTTTTAAAGTCAGCAATATTAAGCAAGAACAGTCTTATTTTTGCGGTGAAAACTATTGTTTATTGCATCACTGCATGTTACAAACCAAAACCCATTCTTCTTCAGGGATGAAGTGGAAGGATTTCAAGATTTGGCATGTTTGTGTGTGTGGAAGAGAGGAAGTACAACACTCACAGTTCACTCAGGAGGCTAAATGTCTTGATTACTGGGCACAATAACCGGTCGGTACTTGGACTGGCGTGGAGAGAAAGCTGCCTCGCCACTAGGATCCGTGCTGGGTTTGCCTGTGTGCGCAGTCAGTCTTGTTGGCCTGAGCCTGGTGTCTGATGGACCCAATGGCTGGTTAAAAACATGAATGAAAAAAATTGACTGAAGGCAGGTCATATGTTCTGGATTGAAAAGTAGTATTTTTATTTATTTGCGGGGGTGTGTGTATGTGTGTGGATGTACAAAGATTTGCCGTATCACGCCCTAGGGTGGAATTGTGAGCATGTCTTCCTCTTACTTGGGCTGAGAGTAATGGGGCCTGTGGGAGGAGGGTGAAGTGCTAGGCAGGATCTCATTTGTTTGGCTCCTGAAAACTTCACTTGACATACGTAAAACTGATCTACTCATAACCAGAGACTAAATTTGGTAACTTTGGTTTTGCCAAGGCCAAAAAGCTTTTTTTTGTTCAAAGGCTTCTCTTAATATACATTACTGCTGGTCTCTCCACCAATTTGCTCTTTGGTCTGGCAGAAGCAGCCAAATACTGAAACATGATACTCTTGAGGATTATGCAAACAAAGGCAATATTTGCATATAGAGAATGATATTGACATTTGCATATGGCTTACAGTCCCCCTTCAAATTACACTGAGCAAGGTTATAATTCAGGCTTCTCTGTTAGCTTTGCATGCTGTATAAATTATGACTGGTTCTTCAAAAGACAAAGTGCATTACTAGAGAGCTCAGACACAAAGTAATGTGTGGCTGAAACTTATAATCAAGGCTAATATTAACAGCTAATGCAAACAACTGGAACATTGTATAGTACCAAAATGCATTTAAAATATCTAATGCCCAACAACTGAAGCGGCACTCAGATTTTTCTTCAGCCAGCCTGTTTTATTGAAAGCATCCCTTAAGAGTCAGCACAGTACCATTATTCTCTTTTTGATCTTAGCAGTCACATAACACAATAGTTGTGTGGGAAGAAATATCTTTGAAGCAGCACCTTAGCAAGTGCCTTAATTGTTAAGTAAAAATAAATTTCTGTCTTGCAAGGGAATAAATACTTGCCAAATACCAATATGGGTTTTTTTGGAAGATTGCTTTTATATAAATATAACAAAATCATAAAGCAAACATTTTCAATGAGAAATATCTTTCTCTCTCTCTCTTTTTTTTTTTTTAAGGCAATATATTCAGCACATTTCTTTAAGAAAGAAGGGCAAAAAAACCCCTAGGAACTCAAGGGTTAGAGAATATACCAGTATACTTACTAACTTCTTTTTTGTTTTAAGTGACAAAGGCAAAGCAGAGGCTGTGCTGACCTTTATGAAAGAACAGATCCATGGGGAAAGAAGATTTTTTTGTGCCAGACAGGAAGCTATCCTACTCAACAGTTAAGGGTAGTGAAGGAGGATGTTTAAGTCATCTGTTATCCCACGGAGTGAAATGCAGCCTCAGGGCTCTTGTTTCTCTAAGGCTAAAGGCATACTTACACAGAACATCTCATTTACAGAAACTACAAAATAACTCTACTGCAATTAGTTTAATCCAATAAGCTGGCTATCTGTTAGTGTTTCAAAGTAATCTTTTAGTTTAAAATATTTGCTGTTTTTCTTTCAATATCTATTTTTCCTACTGTGCACATAATCCCAAATTTCATATTGTCATTATTATACTACAGAAATCTCCATGTCTGCTTTATATTGCAAGGCTCTCTGTTAATCATTGTATTACATTTAAAAAATCTTAAGTAAGCTTTTTGTCTGCTTCTGCAAAAAGCTTTTCTGGTTCCCATCACATATGTGGGTATCAAAAATAGTTACAGATAATCAATATTTTCTAAACTGAAGAGTGAAAATTAGGAATCTCTGATGGATATAGGTGTAATCATAGTACAGACGACAGTACTATAGCAGCTCACTACGTAAATGCAAATGATTGTACTGTAGGATAGGTGATTAACCTATGAAATTTAGGAACCCCAAACTCTGTGGTACATATTTTTATACAGAAAAAGAAAATACATATCGTATAAAAAAGGCATCCTAAGTTTATACAATGAGAGAGAAAACTTCCAGAGTAGTAGATACCTGTTAGCAGCTTGTCTCTTTTCCTTGGTTTTCCTTACAAGATTACAATTTTACAAGATTACATTCTGACTACAGATTTTCTGTTTTGTTTGTTAAAACTTCTCTTATAAAGCCAGTCAAAACACTATGGTTGCAAAAAGTCATTATTTTTAAAAGTATTAATGAGACTGTGGCTTCATTTGTGTTATGCAGTGCTCTCATTCAAAGGAATTCAAATGAAACTCATGTAGAACTGAAGGGGGGGGGAGAAGAACATTGCTACATAAGAAGATGCAAACTCCCAAGAAAATAGCTGAATCAGTATAAAAATGAAATTGCAATGCCTAAATACCCTGCACGGTGGATAGTGAGCAGAACACAAAGAGGGAAGGTAGCCTAGCTCTCCCACGCTGACTTTGAAATCTAACTGAACAGTGCGTTCTTCTGTGAAACCAAAGTGTAGAGTTAAAAGTAACTCCAGTTAAGCAGTTTAAGTTAAAAGCGTTTTGCTACAGATCATTCTGATGTCTGCAGAGCATCCCATGTGTCACGGGTCCATAACTGGGATCTCACTCTAGTTCACAGGTTGTGACTTCTCCGTTGCCATCAGGTTGGGGATGGGGTAGGTGGGACGCGCGGTCCCTTCCCCTGAAGTGAGCCCCTGCAGTGTGTGGATCTCCTCACTGACCCCACACTGCTCCTGGTCACCAGCAACTGGGGAGCTGCTGCTGCTGGGGAGCCTGGGAACCACCGGCCACTGTCATAGCCAGCCAGAGAAAACAAATGAAGCAGAGGAGTCAGAGGCTGAGAATGTGGCAGCTGAATATTGTGGAGTGCTGTGAAGTGCTAATGTCCTGGTGGTGAGACAGTATCAACGTAACCTCCCCAAGCAATGGCAATAGGCAGGCAAATACTTCGGAGCTTTTGCCATCATGCACTGTGCTCTTTAAAGTCTTCAGACATAGCCAATGTAAAGGTTGCATCATAGCTTTCAGAGGTTGGTCTGTAACAAAAGTGTAGTTCCCAACCTGTTTATTGCCAGTCATGTAGCAGAGTTAAAATCCAGTTTGTAGAATAGGGCAGTGCCATGGTTTTGTAAGACAAATGGGAGGCTTCAAGTTGCTAAGGGGTATCGTAAGTCTTTCTTTCATGTGTGTAGGCTCCTCAGGAAAGGTTATGAGTTGTACTTAAATTAGGAGTTTCCGATACAATGAAATATTGTGGAACCAAAGCCTGTAATCGCTGCCACGATGTATTTCATGCTAAGTATGAAATGTCTTAGGTTCCCTCAGTGGTGCTGCATGTGGATAGTGTTGGACAAACATCAATTCACTGGTTATCTGTATGATGGATAGAGTTCATCATGATTTGCAAGGCACACGGGCGATCCCATGAGAGCAAATGGTACCTAAAATTTGGGCTAAATGGAAACATGATTGCCTGTGCCAGTTCTGCACAGGCTCGCTAAGCAGGTTGGTGGTTGTTCAGAAAGCTCCAGAGCACCGTCTGGTTAGGTGTCTGCTGAATTTACAGACCCAGACTTACTTAATTTAGAGAATCTTTAAATTACATTTGGTCAGAATGGACTCCAGTTAAGACTGTGGCAAGGACTGGCAGCTAATACAAATCTGATGGAGTGTTAACTGTAGAAGTATTAATCCAGTTCAGGCCAAGAGTATACATGAAAAAAATGTATGTTATTCTCCTTATTCTTTAATTGGTATGACTTGACTGCCATTATAATATCTTCTGTAATACATTGGCATCTAGTGGAAGGCCAGTGTAGCTGCAATGTAAATTTTGAGCAAACTCTTCCTGGTAGGGCTATATGGAGCCTTACATCATAGCCATCAGTGTATCCCATTGCTAGAATAAAATGTGTTTCTGTACACAATTCTGTGGTGATATGGATTTGCAAAGAGCATACGTAGCTAAAGATTTATATATCCTAAAGAAAGTAAATATATACTGTTGCAAATAGATTTCATGGTGGTGCCTGGGGATGGTGTAAATTCAGTGCCTTTTAGCAATTAGAATTTAGGAACTGGCTGTTCAGAGCCTGTATGGTTAGCTTACCACAAGCAAAATATTTGACAGGGAAGACATCATTACTGTATAAAAATAGATGAATTATTGCAAAATATTTATCTCAGTTTACCTTCCAGAGAAACAGACCTACTAACAAACAGTTGTGTTGCAGTATAGAGGTGTATGGTTATATGAAATAAGAGAAATTCAGGATTTGAAGTAAAATGATCTATCTTCTTTATATGACAGTAATAACCAAATACAAAGGAATGTCTGTATATATTATTTATGAACACGTATATACATACCTACATAAAATCAGATGCTAACACACAGAACTACAGAAAGTAAGGCTGAAAGGGAGCTGAAGAGAATATCTTGTCTGTACACTGAAACTGGTGAACTCTTCAAAAACTACCGTTGATCTACAGCAGAAAAGCCCCTCTCTTTTCTCTGTGTATAGGAACAAAAGAATCTGGGCTTCCTCCAGGAATTTTCACAGGAATAGTACAAGCTAATAATGGTCATTGTGATGACAAAGGGGACTTCAATACCTGTCAGTGGTGTCAATACAATCGGAAACTGTTTGACTACATGGCGTAAAAGTATCTGAAAAGTGAATACAGGTAATAACACTGAATACAAGTCATCTGAAAATTTGAAATTAATAATTAAGGTAAACTTAAAATTAAAAAAAATCTCCACTGAATATGAAAAGGGTAAGGAAAACAAGCTTTTATCCAAAAGGAGATAAGGGAAAACAAGCTGTTCTGGAATGTATCAATAATGACTCAATAGATTGCTTTAATATATTCAGGAATAAAAGAGGACTAATAGGCAAAAGCTTAAAAAGGTGACGAAAACTACAGCAGAATATTCTTTGCTAGTCTTGAATTTATTGATGTACATATTAATAAGTGTTATTGAAAAGCATGGCTTTAAATAAATTTCCCAATAAATATTCCCTAGAAAACTCTAAAGTACATATTTAGTGAATAACATCTTAGGTAGGATGACATTTGTTAATGATTAGTGAAAACAATCTTAAGCTAGAAAGCCATCTTTACTGATGCGTATAACAAAAGGAGATAGCTGGTAAAGATGTATAAAATTACTTCATCTGTTTGTTTGGAAATATATCTCTTTGTTTTGGATCCTTACTGCAAATTAAGAAAAATATTCTAATGAAGCGAAAATAAATGATGGGTCAACTGAATCCCTGATATTAAGTTCTCCTGTGAGTTCTTGATTGTCGGGCTGATGTTTGCAGGCTGAAATTACTTTTGCAGAGTATCGAAAGTTAGGTGAATTCCTGCTTCTCATGCAAAATTCAGCTCATTTTTAATTATAGAGCTATGACTAATGCCACCATAATGTATATACACACATTTGTACATACATTTTTTTTATAATATGGCATATACTTTGTTTCAAGTGAACATTTGCTTAACTGTAGTAATAGTATATGTAGTAACATATAAGTGTGCACACATTGATTTATCTGGCTGCATTAAATTAATTTTATATTACGCTATTTTATATTCATTGAATCAGAGAAAGTTATAATAGTCTGTGGATTTTAATCTGAAATGGGTCTTTTCCTGTTTGTGTTTTTAAATATTAATGTCACATTTTAATTAAATATTGTGCAAGAGATTTTTTTCTACACTTTTTAAGAGTAACTGAAAGGTGAAAGTTGAAACATGAAAGATAGCTTCATGTTATTTGAGAGTATTCATGACTCCTGATGTACTTTTTTAAAAAAGGAAATGATAAAAGTCAATTTATATGAAAAAGATTGAAATAGAAATGCAGAATAGCATACACACATCATTTGCAGTAATAATTTCTTCAAAACCTTCTGTGATTGCCTGAGAAAGGATTTGCCTAATTACTGAAAAATAACCTATTACATCTGTGATTTTAACCTTATAATTTTAGGTAATGAGAAGTAATAGACCATTTAAAGGTTCTCTGTAGCAAAGAGTGTGGTTTAGCAGAGTTTGCACAGCTACTTTTTGCATTTTGGTCACATCAAGTGGATCAGGAATAAGGGCTTCTTCCACTTCTCAGAGGAGCATGTCCACAACTGTATGCTGTTGATTTGGCATCTTAATAGCTCTTCTAAAACTTGCTAGAAAGCTACTGACTTGAAAAAGTCAAAGTATGCAATTACATCCCTCAGACCAAAATTATGCTTCAGAGCCTTCTCCTTTCTGGTGCTTTCGCCCTAAAAGGCAACAGAAACAGCAGTTACTGGGAACGCTAGATACTGACTGCTCCCTATAGCATGGAGGATATATACGTGTATACCTATGCACACACATATAGTCTTTTACCTCGGATCACAATTTCTGGTAGCAGCTGGGAAATTAAATGTAATCTCTTTCAGTTTCTTGTTTGTCTTATCCATTGTGCATTGGAAAAGACCTTGGGTCACTGTCCCAACGGACTCTCACAATCCTTATCACACAGGGAGACAGGAAGCAATTGCACAGCGTAAGCCAGGCTGTTTACTCAGCAGCACAGAGGACTTTACCTGAAATTATGCCTTATTCATGTAGAATAGCTTTTGCCCCTTGCTCACCTCCTGGAGGTGATACCCTGCTAGCTGCCCCCAGCAAAGCATTTGAGAGTCTTCCAGCGGTGGTGGGGACTGATGTGGAGGCAGAGTGGGACCCTTCAGAGGGGTGCCAGCTGAGAGAGGCATCCCTGGGGAGGAGACGAGGGCTTTCCCATGCGAAGGCAGCCCACCTGCCTCCCGAGCTGCGTTACCATCTGCCCCCCATGACTGTCGCTCCTGCTGCGGAGTGGAGGGGAAGGCAAGGGCTGACTGCGTTAGCATCCCTTGCCAGGCTGGAAAGGTAACTGTTGGTACAGAAACCCAGGCACCAGGAATCAGCCCTTTGGGGTAGGGAGGAGGTTGTTTCCACTTTTCTCTAGATTTTTGCACAACTGAACATTCCATCACCTTTGTTTTCTGTGGTTTCTTTTTTCTTTTTGGGTTCTCTAATTTTTCCATTTTCCCACCTGCTCCACTTTTTGAACCCATGATGTTTGTGAAGTCAAAATAACAAGTGTGAAATAAACTAGGTTTGCTTGTTCTAGAATATATTCAAAGTGATGAAAGGCTTGGGGTTATTTTTTCTAGATATTCATTATAGAAATTGGCTCTTGCATTAGAGAGCCATGTACTTTCAGTGGTTTCAGTCTCCAGAGCTAGAGAAAAACAGCTTTTTTTCATCTCTTCAAGGGCACTGGAACTCAATCACATCCTCCAAAATTGCAGATGGCAGAAGATGATAGTTGTCAATAAAGTACTCATTTAAAAGACATGCCCTAAAAATCTGTCAGCCCTTAGGAAAATTCATGTGTCAAATGAGGAGAACTTCTCAAATTTTAGGGCGTTCTTCTTGAGTATCTGACAAAGATAACTAGAATGGAACGTCTTGTTTTATCAGAGCGTCACAAAATGTAAATATGCTTTGTTGAAAAAGTGGCCTCTCTGTACTCCAGAAAGCTGGAAGGTGAAAAAATAAGGCCTTTTACTGTGACTATGGGAGATATTCTTAGGTCCTGAATGGGAGAGAAGGCATATATGTGCCCCCTCTGGAACTTTCAAGCCATATTAAAATTCCCAGCTTTGTCTAGACTTTTGCTTTGTAAACCCTGAGATTACTAGGTTTTAAAGTAGGTCTGCTTGCCAGGAGCATGCCTCATTTAGCATGCTTTTCTCTCCATACAGCAAAAAATGAGTCTCTGGTCAGAAGTGTGTTGGCAGCAGAGGTCAGTTCGGCAAAACCTGAGGTGTCTTGTCCACAGGTTGCTCCCAGCATTTAGTTTTGGTTCTATAGAACAGGGTCCCACTGGCAGCACTATTTAGCTACACAACTATATTTTGAAGCAGTAGAAGATACTGTCCCATGCTCTACAACAGTTGTTTTACTCAACTGACCTTCCAGTACATATTCAGGCTTACAAGGTCAAAGATGTATACGTACAGTGCTGCACACTGCAAGACAAGAACATAAATTTTTGCATATTAATTTCTACAATGTTGTTTGCATATGGCTTTAATTCATACCAGACAGCCTTTGCCTTAACATTCTCACACTAATTCCGGCTCTTAGGAAAGAAAGGGCACTTTAAACACTGAATATACAGAGGTTATAGATCACTGCTGGCAGCACAGCCATTTCAGGGATTGTAACCATAGTTGGGAATATGTTGCCTTTTATACTTTCTAGCAGCAAATGTACTGATTGTTCCTGGAGCCCTCCTGGGAAACAAACTGCCAAATGTCTTGTGATTTAGCTCAAGTCTGCAGAAAAGCAACTTTTTACTTCTTTTCTTTTGTGTCATAAAAGTAAACTTTAACCAGAGACATTTCAGAAGTGTTGTCCTGTCTGGCATTCCCCCAACCTTGCCGCAGGTGCCGTTCTTCCTTGAGTGCCTGCTAGAAACAAGGAGCCATGATTTCCAGCACGTGCCCTACTAAAACCTGTAGCTCTCTTGAGGTGTGGGCAGCAGCATCGTGGTACTTGACCACGTAATTGCACCTCTGATCAGCTCAGCTTTGCCTGTGTCAGGGGGTTGCTAGTGCCCTGGCTGGGCAAGGAGGGTTTTTTCCCCAGAGGGGAAAATCCTGGTGGGGTTGCTGCCCCTGGGGTCTGGCTGGGTTGCAGCTCTCCTGGTATTGCGGTGAAGCCGTGACCAGTACTGCTGGTGTCAGTGAGCACCTCCTCTCCACTTAGATACCCACTGATCTTGTTGTGGGCTGGGCACGGTTCAGGTTGGACAGCTTCGTGCTTCTGAAGCTGGAGTCCTACCTCTGCCAGACCACAGAGGGACAGGCAGCTGCTGCGGGGAGGGGGCTGACAAACTAATTTCCTAAATGGAGACCGGTTTGTTATCACGTGATAAATCTTTTTCTAATAACTGCTGCCAAAGAGTCCGTGATTTGGAGAAAGTACTCATTTCTATCAATCCCTTAAAGCCTACTGAAAAAACCAAACAGGATGGGAAGCATATCCTGGCAAGGTTTCTGGCATATCTGGGTCCATGATTCAGCACTTCATAAATGGATAATTATTTAAGTCTGTTTATTCCTTTGTAAGGAATAGTGGTGTTTTTACTAGCAAAGTGTTAACTTGTCTTTTTTCCATTGACATCCAGTTGGGGCCAAGCAATTTGCATAAGTATTACTATCACTGGCACCCCTAGAGACTTTTCTGTTATTGTCAAGACCAAAGCACTGTGTAAAAACACACAGCCAAAGATCACTGAAGATCTGTGCACACAATGTGTGATAAATTTGTTAGCAATTAATTTCTTAATAAAAGTGACAATAAATAGAGGAATCCCCTTAAGATATGCTATTGGAAATCCCATAGGCATTTGAATTTCTTGAACACTCTGTTCCATGAACAGGATTTTCATTAAAATGCATGTGTCTTTGTGCCAGTAATTCAGTCTGAAAAGCAACCTGTTGGGTTTTTTCCTCCATTCACACATGCCCTTGAAGTATTTTTGGCAGCAATACCAGGAAGACAGTCAATCCACCAGTATCTGATTCTTTGCACTGCATGTGGGGGAGTTACAGTGGCTTAATAATGGTGTTGGAGCCAGATGCTCTTGCGTCTCCCAGCTTAGGGAGCAAGTAATTCCTGCCACTCACATGGTGCCTCTGATTAAGTGCCTCTTGCTCCTTTTAGGAAACCATTTGCTGCCCTGCAGTATTCTCTGATTTGCACAGACTTGTGTGCATCTCCGTGTAATTTGTCTCTCCCCTACTCAGCCTGCTATGTACTATATATAACATGGAAGGGCAGACTTAACCCCACAGTGATCTATTATGGCCCAGTATTTCATGGACAGAGGCCAGGACTGCTGCTGCCTCTAGTAACTTTAGTAACGTAATACTAATGAAACTTTACCTAATTTTTCAGCTTCAGATTGATCTCAGTTAGAAAAAAATCCATGTTGTGACTAGAGTAGTCCTCAGCCTCTTTTAGCACAAACAGGGTTAAATATTGAAGTGGAGGGACATACTTTTCATTTTCTATCATGGAAGTACAACTGGTAACTGTGATGACTGTATCTCAGGAGGTGAAAAATGACCAACCAGTGATGAGCAAACACTGGCAGGAAATGTAAAAGCAGACACATAATTCACAGGCCAGACAGCAAGAGATAAGACACTGCATACGAATAAGAGTATGTGGGTGTGAGAGCAAGCGAGGGCTGAAGGAGAGGATTTAACTGCTTCACTGAAAGTGCAATTACACAAACAGCTCTTCTGACTGCATTTCATCAGTAGATACTACCCAGTGGCATAAAACTGTTAAAAAACCCCCAACAAACTCTATGAAAATGACAGGCTTGCTTCCAGGCAAAATAAATAATGATCAGTTAAAAATACCAATATATAACATCTACCTTTTAAATAATCAGCTTGGTTTCTGTTTCTTCCTCAGAATGTGTACTTTTGGCTCAGATTTAGAGGTTTTGTTCTGCTTTCAGCAGACCATTTGAACAAGAACATGCATTCTGGATAAATATAACCTAGATATGTTAGCTGGCTGAATGTACATTAAATTAGGTAAAAATAGTGCTTCTTCCATTAATTAATATTTTTCTTCCATTAATATCCTTAAAAAAAGGTCACTGAAAAATAGAGTACTGATATTTCTTGATTTCCGTGAATACTCTGTACTGTAATAGAATATAAATCTCTGCTTAGCCATGTGGTAAAAGACCTTCATGGGATGTCACTGCAGATATGACCTGAAATAAGAACAGTATTCCAGGTTCTGAGGACTTTTTGGTGGCTGCAGAGAAAAAAAGCAAGACATTCCTTCCAGAGTTGGATGAGAAAGAGAATGGGGCCCAAAATGAAGTGGAGAGGGGTTTGCTCCACCAGGAAGCAGCTTCAAAATTTTAAGTTGATGCAAACTTTTTTTTTTTTTTTTTTGGTAAACTTTTCATTTTTTCACCAAGCTCTAACTTCAGCTTTTCAGGCTGATCTCTGCGGCTGATTCCCAGGATCAGCCTGTAAAGGCTGTTGTGTAACTCAGCTCTCCTAAGAAACCTTTGCATGCAGGAACAGCATTTGAAGCCGTAGAGAGTTCCTGACTTTCTGAGGACCCGGGGAGGACCTCATTCCTCTACTATGGAAATTCTGGCTGTTCCCAGCTGTGGCAGGTTCAAGCTGTGGACCACTCTCTTGTAGGGCAGGCATGACTGGATTTTCAGAAGTGACAAGCTCAGGTTTTGCATGATCCCCTTACAAGAATTTTAGATCCAGACAAGTGAGAGTTCAGTTTTCACCTTACATCAGTACTTTTGCCATTGTTTTTAGTATTGCATGTCCGTACCGCCCTATTTGTTTCAGTAATGGCCCTTATTTCCTTGTTAATGTATTTAGCCTTTTAAAGAGCAGACTCAAAAATATATATTTATTATGGAGTAAGAATACTTGTTCTCCCAAAGTCACAAACCTACAAGCAACACATTTTATTCCCATGTCCCAGCATTCTGTGAAGCACAATTTATGAGTAAGATGCATAAACATTTTTCATAGTTCAGATTGCTAAGCTCTGGGCCACTTATACTATCTTTGTGGAAGTAGCTGATTGCACTTTAGATTTGTAAAGCCAGTCTGGATTTCCTGCTTATCTGTTTAATTTAGCTGCCTTTAATGATCCAGCACATATGGCCAGATGCACTAATACTGGATTACAAGCCATCTAGTTTTTATGCTGGAGAAAGATTCAATTACTGTGACTGTTTCACCCAGCCATTTTAAAACTTGGCTGGAGTTTTCAACACTGTCTTTCAAAAGAAATTGAACTCCTTCAGTGAAGGCTTCTCCATGCTCTTGCAAATTTCAGGATGACCCTATATGGATATTTAGTTCCACAGGTTTCATTTGAGTATTTCAGTAGCAATATAGGCCAGTGCATACTCAAATATACTTCTCTGGAGTTTTTTTTAAATTTATTTTTATTATAATAATACTTTCCAGCTGGTGATAGTTACATTGTCTGGGTCTGATTTAGCCAAATGACAAACAAACACATTCTTAAGTGACTAACTCTCATTTCAGAAGTCTCATAGCTTAGTTTTCCAAATTCTGTATCTGAACTGTTCAATTTTGAGGAGCGTGACTAACATTAGATTTTACAAATTATTTGTAAACCAGACAAAAGTGGCTGAATAAAATATAGTATATAAACATAGCAGTCTCAGTCAGGATCTGCTGTTCTAGCATGAAACTGCAATGCAAATAGGGACTTTAATTTGCAGAGTGTTTGTATCAGAGAAAAATATACAGGCAAAAGGTTGACTGAGCTCCGCTCTGTTATGTTGTGCCCCTATGCTTCCCAGGTGGGAGGGAAAGCATGATCAGGACACTAAATTACAAGGCAGTGTGTTCATTCAGGTGTATTAAATTGTTTCAACACATTTTTACAATGTCTATATTTAGTATGTTTTGTATCTTCAGGTCACACCACTTCTTTTCTTTGTACTGTTGAGGCACTCGTCTTTCGGAGGTACCCAAAATAGTGTAGTCTCTCCATAGCTTTGCATCTACTCTTGGCCATGAATTCTCCTTGTAGAAGAGTTCATTACTCTTTCAAGAGTCAAAAGGAGCTGGGAAGCCATTCTGTAAATGGCTAGCATCTTGCCTAGGAGTGTGAAAGCAGAGCATTCCTTTTGCTCACTAACTCCCAGCCTAACTGCAGGCCCTCTTGCATGGTTTTAGGCTTTCAGATTTCATTGAAGTTCACTGCTCCACTTAAGTGCATTTCAGACCCTGCATTTTAAACCAACTCTAACTACAATCTAGGGACCTATACAAGTGCACTTAAATTTAAATGCCATTAAGTGACTGAATAATTTATCAGTGTATACAACAAAGGTTAATTAATGGTAATGTTAATCTTGTGGACGCTAGAAGTATTTTAGCATTTTCTGATGTTCTGATTAGCTTTTGAAATGCCTTAAAGTTTCTCCTCCAAGTCAACCTTAAGATTAATAGAAACATCTCCATTTAATTTTGTATTTCTCAGTTTTAGGAAGACAGCTCTACCTTTCATTTACGAATTACATATTTTTCCTCATGTGCTGACAGGACCAGAAGAAACCACCTCTTCAGGTGCTTGTATTTATTCTGCTTCAGTAGCCAATAACAACATACCAGCCTAAACTAGAAAGATACGTAAACAATCCCTGCAACCACCAAGAACACTGATGTGATTTAAGCCTTCATTGCAAAACCAGACCAGAACTCCAATGCACCAAGGCTAGGGTAGAAGTGAAGAACATCTTTAACATGATGCTTTTGACTAAGAAATTACACAAAAAGGCTAAGTCCACATATTTGCATGAAACTTTAAGGAAATTATGCAATTTGAGCTTAACAAAGTGTTCTCTTGCAAGCTCAGAGCGTGGAAGTGACTTAGCCTGTGCCTTCCCCAAGAATACCAGGTTGCATCTCTGTAGCATTTCTCTCCCCAGGAAAGCCAGTTTGTCCACATCTGGTATGATGAATGTGAGCAGTTCCATCATTTGCTTACATGCTTTACAGCATGTTATAGGCATGATTAGCTCTGTTTTGCGGAGGGAGGACTCAAAGCAGAGAAAAATGAAGTAACTTGACCAATGTTGTATGGGAAGTCAGTAACACGAGTAAGACTGAAAGGCTTCGGAGAATCAGTCCAGTGTTTCTCCAGCAGCTACTGCTACAGCTTCAGATGGGTAGTTACAAACACCCAGTTGTTTTGAATTACTTGTACAAGTCCATTCTGTGATGCCCTATCTCAATACAGTTACAATGCCTAGCTCTTATTGAGACTTTGAACAAGCATATAGGATAACATTTATAAAATATAATGCTTTCAGCAATTTTACTTTGATGGCTGCTATTAGCCACTTTGTGCACTCACAGCAAAACAAGGAATGGCTGCTAAGATATCAGTAATGGTTACCTTTTGTTCTCTTTGTAATGTTTCTTTCCTGTAAAATTGTTTGCTAATAGTTTTGGATGATAACTTCAAAAGTTGTATTTAATACCTTGTGCTAGTTTCTAGGTAGTTGCATTAAATGAGCAATAGCAACTACCTGAGTAGGTTTTCCCTGCTTCTTAATATCTCAAACCCTGTGTATAAACCCATTAACTAGTCCTTGTGGTTGGTTTGTGCTGCAGGAAACACTAACATTTTGCTCATGAGTTGAATGAGCCCATGCAGGCCAAAGCAAAACATTGCAAAACTTCCAGGATATGCAAAAAGACCAAGACAGTTTTCACCAAAACCCCCAACTCAAGAAAGCAATATTTAACCTGTAGCTCAACAGGCCCAAGCTGAGAGGCCCCAAAGGGCAGATTTAAGCAATTAAAGTAATCCCTTAAAAACTCAGTTCTACATCTGATCATATAGAAGTAGTTAGCTTTGATTTTCCTTCCCATTCCAATTACTTGTCAGCCTCTTTGATGATGAACATTTTTTTAATGATAACTTCAGGGGTATCTGCACAGATCCAGCCTCCTCTTATTGTCCCAACTATGCAGTCACTTCAGCCTCTGTGATTCATTACACCTTGCAAATGCTTCTGGGGGTAATCTGATGTATAAGACGAAAACTATACGAATTGTCTAGCAAACATTCATATTCTACCTACGTGAATGTCAGTGTGCCCACTGAATGTCTTACATGAAACTGAGATGCTGGAGATAAAAACTTTAAAATGTAATATCAATATTTAAGTGTTTATGTTATATTGGCTAGATTCTTTTCCAGGTTCCCTAGTACCATTTCAGAGATTTGAATGTTTAGATGCAATACATGATCTAACGCAAGGTGCCTTTCAGAGTAGGTAACAATACCAATAGTTGTTATGAAGGCTCTTTAACAGTAGTTGCTAATCTACGCACTGTCTGTTAAATGAAGTGGTGATACAGTATTCAGTCATTACAGACACTTTAGTTAACAGTCAGCCTTGTTTAAATGAAAACAATAGGCTAGGTTGTACTGGAAGAGAAATAGTAGGGGAAACAAGATGATTTCCACATTGGTTATATATCCCTATGGCAAAATGGTTTTGAAGAATATTTTAAGAGTAGAACAGAACCACATTCATCTGAGCACTCTATAATATGTGACAGTGGGAGATGCTGAGGTCAAAATAAATTCAGACTGTTTACATTCAGAAACCTCAGCAATTGGAAGAGCTGACTTATATTAGATATTATCAGCCAAGATCTTGTAGTATTAAGTTAAAGATAATTAAAGTTCTCCTCATTTTACCTAAATTCAGTTACCTGAAACTTAGGCATCTAACTAAGACCAGTTGTCTAAAATCCACCACCATCAGAGGCTGATTCATCTCAGCCCAAACGAACTGTATGAAACAGCCAGTGATAAATCACTCCTTTGGAGGTGTTTGGCTCCTGCACTGACTCCAAATGACTGACGTTAACTGCAGGGCTAAGTAACAGTAGTGGTAGTTAAATGGTAGTTAGAAGCAGTTAATATTAGGAGAGATAAATCCGCCCATTCTTTTCCCAATGTAAATATGAGAAGGTACCTATCCATAAACACATAAAATAAAACTTTCAAAACCATGATTTCAAAGGTATACGGGTTCGTAAAGACTGAGTGTGGCACAAAGTAGGATGTCAAAAAGCTGGATGGTTTGCATCTTTTGACTTCAAAGTTGGTGGAATTTGTGCTCCTGGACCATTAAGAGAACAGGGTTTAAGTGAGATCATGAGAACCCATTGAATTTGCATAGGAGATGCTTAAGACACAAAAGTTAAATATGCAGAAGGTAGGAGTTCCTTTGTACAAGTTTGACTGTCTTTATTTCCAATAATTTGTGTTCTGTGCTATGAATGCTACTTTCTTATATAAAAATTGTATGTTTTTTCAGGAAACATTGTGCTGCTTTGTGTGCTAAGTGATAAGGCTTTGTATTTGCAATGGGCCCACTTGAAAATTATTTTTAACCAGTTTAATCCAGGATAAAGCTAAATTTGCAAACCCAAGTTTTTCTTATACATTTTCTGTTATAAAAAGGAAATTAATAAGATCCAGTGTGTACCTGTAAGTTATTTATAGAGAGAAGGTGAGTTTATAGGGTGAAGCAATATCTTTCATTGAAACAGCTCACAGAGCAGGAGGGGAAGAAATGGATGAACTTTCTAGAAATTAGGTAACTCAGAAGTCACCAGTACTAGAACCCTAACTGGGTATGAACATTTGACATACAGTACCATAGACTGTATTTCTTTTCAGCAGAATGAAACCATTGTAAAGATACTTAACCTTTGGGATTGCCCTTCCTTATAAAACATGTTAACTGCTAGAGGTGCTGGATGAATACTTAAAAAGTATTAAGGGCACCTGTACATAACAGGTTATGTAACATTCATAAATAATTATCAGACAGTAATAATCAAGCTCCTATCCTAATTTATTCTGCTCCACTGGATTAATTTTAACATCATACAGCTGAAATATTTGTCCATATTTTCACTTAATTTTTTGCAATCTGTCCAATTTCACTTACATTTTAAAGATGGGACTTCATAAAATATCCTTAATATTTTGCTTTTGCGTGATATTTGTATGAAAAATACACTGACTCTTAAAGTAACAGAGTTGTACTTCATATTGAGGTGGAAAAAAAATTGTGGGAAAATAGATGGTAAGTGCATATCATGTGTCCAAACTACTGAGGTAAGGGACATTTTTAGCTGCATTTTCCTATGCTTGCACAAGCAACACAAGAAGGTAAGTAATTTTCTAAGTAGATTTAGACCGATGTGATTAGGGCTAAGTAACTGCAGATGTATGTAGGCAGTGTACATGTGTGGAACTGGTTATACATTTAAATTTCTCTTTCTGCATGTGGAATATCCAGGCTGTATGTGATCAGGCATGTTTTGTATCTGTAGGACTGTTTGAGAATCCAGGTCAGAATAAGCAACTGAAGTCCATTTTGACGCCAAAATATCAGGTAAGTAAGTGATACTGTATTCTCTGTCCTCAGTTTTTCTTCCAGAACACTTGGTTCAATCCACTCCAAATAATTAAACACTTCCTTGGAAAGGATTAGCAGCACTGTAATCATAATTCTATCATGAAATTATAGTCTTCAGATTAGGAAATGTAAACATTCTTTAAAATTAAGAGGAAACTTGATATGATGGAATAAACAAAAGCTATTAAACTAATTACAAACTGGAATATATTTTTCACAGGATGAAAATAACAAGTGAAATACAATTAATGATTGGAATAGTAACAATCAAATTTTACTCACTATGCCAAGTTTAATTTCCTATCTTGTGAATCACAGACAAGCCAACTGCTAGATTGATGTGATTAATCAGTTTTTATAAATATGCTGGTGCTGGGTGACCAATTTTAAACAATGAACACAGAAAATCTGGAGAATCAGAAATGAAAAGGCTCCATCTTATTCAATATGAATGAAAAGTGATTTATTTTTTTTTTTTCCTCAAGTAGGATAAAATAGCCTTGTGGAGGTCACTGTGGAGGAGCTGCATTGCAGTCAGCTCCTGCAGTACTCCTGTGGCCAATGTCATGATCTCTGATACTCCATCTGCAAAGGCTCTGATGCTGCTTCTTCAGCTGTGCACCATTTTAGCAGGGAGCTCCAACCTGTCTCTGCACCCCATCAGCAGGGCTACTGTATCACAGTGCACAGAGTGATCCTCCTGTGATCCACAGTTGTCCTGCTGCTCTGACCTCATGAGCAAAAATTGTTCCACATGGAATGACTCCAAAGAGAAAAATATTTGGGTTTGTTTTTTTGTTTTGTTTTTTTTTTAATCAAATAATCCTAACGGTGGACTCTGGTCAGAGTGAAATTCCAGAAGGGAGCATTTAGAATGATTGCCTTTGCAAAGCCATTATGGCAATGGAATCATAGAATCATTTAGGTTGGAAAAGACCTTTAAGATCAAGTCCAACTGTTCACCTAACGCTGCCAAGACCACCACTAAACCATGTCCCTAAGTACCATGTCTACATGTCTTTTAAATACCTCCAGGGGTAATAATATCATTGCATGGCCAACTGAAATGTCACCTGAAAAATTATCTCATGAAGTTTTAACCCTATATATATTTATGAAAAGTGAGATGGCAACAATTAATTAGTCTCATATAAAAGTATAAATCACCAGTATGGAATCAGTACTGGTGAACCTGTGATAAATGTTTTGTTGATGTGAATCTTATTTTCACACAGTGAAACATGGTACTTAAAAAGCATTGCCGTAATAAGTGAAACATTGTACTTAAAAAGCATTGCCAAAATATTGGAAGTAATCTGTACTTTTTCTTCGGAGCAAACAAGGCTAAAGTTTTTGACTGGCTAATCATTAATGTGTAGTACAAAGAATATGGGTTTTTATGATTATGTTTAAATTGATTTTTACACTTAAGTCTTCTGCAGCATTTCTGAAAAGTCATATTTATTTCTAAGTATGTCTTTGATAAAGTGGTGGAGTTTTTTTCTCCACTGTTGGACTATTGCTGTGTTTTAAGAGGAAATGCATCACCCAGACTTAACCATACTAGATCCTTGAAGGACAAAGTGTTGTGGGACACAGACAATTATGGTCTTAGCAGAACAGATACAAGTGATGCTGTTTTCCACAGACTCCTAAAAGGCTTTTCAGCAAAACATATTGTCATTGAACTAGCAAGTGGCCCTAGCTTTTCTGACAGCTCTCCTTCCAGAATGCCACTATAAACTTAGGATATTGTAGTGCAAGTATTTAACCTAAAAGCAACAAAGTGTTACAAGAAAAAAGCTGCAAGCCCGCCAAAAAAAAAAGCTCCATAAAGGCTGATGTTTTTCAGTATCAGGGAAAGCTGAATTTAATGTGAGTCCTTAATTAATAATTCCAGTCACCTTGGAGCATTTTTAATCATGCTATTTCACCAGTTCTGTTCCCAAACTCTGATCCTGATCAGTCACCATATATGAATTGCCGTCCAAGCCATCTTCACCCAAATGCCATTTAATCATTTTAATCTATTAAATATCACTTCAATAAAGTGACATGCTCCCTATCACAGACTTTCACGTAAACAAAGGCCAAATAAATTGAGGGGGTGGAGGACAAAGGCAGCTAGCAAGGCTAAGGGAGCAGACTTGATGTGCTTTCTGGTGCCTGAGGGTCTGACTGGACTCTTGTATAACTGATTTTACAGACGACTGGGCCAAATGTAGGACCTGCCTACATCAAATGAACCTTAGACTGTAATCAAAAAGGCAAATCTGGTATGTTTGAAAATACAAAGATTTTTTCTTCTTTGAAGACCTCTGGGGACTCCTTTGGAGTCTTCATCTCCATTTTGATAAAATCACTGTATACAACAGTGTTTCTTATATAGTGTCCGCCACTGAAATTGTGTTCTAATCCAACATCAAAGCCACAAGAGTTTGAGTAATCACCCTATGTTTATTCTTTACTTTGATCAGCTTCCATACAACGGCATCACTGAGGAAAAAGACAACAATATTCCAAAGACGCTAACATAGGTCAGCTGTCCTGGCTGTGTCCCCTCCCAGCTTCTCGTGCACTCCCAGCCTCCGCTGGCAGGGCAGCATGAGAACCTGAAAAGTCCTTGACTTGGTATAAACACTGCTGAGCAACAACTAAAACATCAGTGTGTTATCAACATTATGCTCATCCTAAATCCAAAACACAGCACTATACCAGCTACTAAGAAGAAAATTAACTTTATTCCAGCTGAAACCAGGACAAATGTACTTCAGTGTTCTGATCTTTCTTCATATATATAGTTTGTCTGAAATAATTTCAGCATATCCTTCTGAAAAAGAGGGAGAAGCCAGTCACATTAAACCATATTTCTTCTATTGTAAACTATCCTTCTGGTTGTACTCTACACCATACTCTTTGTTGAGTTTTGCAGTTCTGGCTCTGGAACAGTGATCGCTTCACTATACTAACATTGTAGAGACCTATTTATAGACCTATTTTACAAAATTAATTTCTGCAAGGAAAAATACACCATATTTGTATTGAAAAAGACCTATTACATTCTTTCCTGTTCAACCTCCTACAGATGCAGGTTCATTTCTACAGTGTACTAACTGCTTGCTTCATAATTTGTTGCATAAAAATCTAGGGCTTTACATCTCTGAGAAGGCTCTGCTGCAGAGCAACACTATTCCTCCCACTCCTAAGACGTTTTCCTGACTTAAAAATTCTTCCTAATTAGCTGTGCACATTGATATGCTGTCATACCGTTCTGTCTTCCATCTCTGTTCTTCCCAAGGAACAATAGTCTTTTTACAAAACTTTTCTCATTAGTAACTATTTTTAGCCCCTACCTGTGTGCTTCCCAAAGACAGTGAAAATGTGAACTCCATTTTTTACCTACTTCTTTCTTTTTTAAGACCAACACAGCTATACTTCTTTATTCACAAAAATGTCTGGAATATAACATACAACTTTCATGACCTCAACTTTTGAAAAAACTCACACATAAATCTTCCACTTCTTTGTAAGCAGAAATGCTTGTTTATGCCAAACTCTGCTTTCTTCATATAATGAGACACTGCTGCTTTCCTAGAGTAATTAATCCAGCTTTCTCTGATCATTCTCATGTGTTCATAAATATATACTTGTCCCAAATGCTGTTGTTGAGGTACCTCATGTCAGGGTTCACAAGTTTTGGCAACAAACAAGAATTTTATTGCTTCTGGAGATTTAGATCAAGGTTTGCAGTAATTTGCTGTGATTTTCCCATTTATAGTCATATGAAAGAACAGGGAACATGGCTCTGCAAATATTTTTAATCAAATGGGTCGTTGGTTCCTCAATTTGCAATTGCAGATAGTTGTAAGTATTCAGCTACTCATACCAATATAACAACAACAATGAAAACTGTGACAAAAATGACATCTTTTGAATATCTCAGCACAGTAATTTGTTAAACACATCCTCATATACAAATTAAAAAATAGTCTTAAAATTTTCATTCTAAGAGATTAAAAAGTCCCAAAGTTTATGCCTTTATTGGTCTCAGCTATAGTGTCTCTGTCATATGCTTTTAAATACTGACCTGCAGCATCCGGGTGTAACTATTTCAGAGAAAGAGCACTCACTGAACCTGATTTCCCAGAATAGCCGTAGGCAAAAGTCTTTCTTATTTGCACAAATAGATTTCATGACTGTGTACACAAACTATATCCTAATGTGGCCATAATGGCACAGTTTGTAGTGGCAATCAGTACAGCACTACAGAAGCATTTAGAGAGCCAATGAGTGTGTGCTAAGGATCTGACATTCATACCATATGTATTTTAGGGGAAGCTTACTTTACTTTACAGCTTTACAGGCTGTGGACTAAATATTTTAGGGTTTGGAGGAGCATGCTGTGGGAGCACATCTTCTGGTTTAGTTTCATCTGAAAGGAATTGAGGCTGAGCGCTCAGAGCTCGCTCCCTGTGCGAATCTAACTGGTAAGTGGGGATGATCAGAAGATTTGTCTCAGAACTACACTCCCAAACTGAAATAAGACATTAATTCAGGACGCCCAGAGCTAGTCAAGCATCCAATTGCTCTCTTCAGCATACTTGTCGTATCCAATTCAGGAACATAATTACTCACAAAAGCGAAATATTCCAATGTCTATTTGCTTTTTTTTGCCATATGTAGGGTTTGGGTTTTGGTGGGTTTTTTTTGTTTTGTTTTTAATTAAATATTTTCTAGTGTCTTGTCTTTTCTGGAACAAAAGGGAAGTATCCTAAGGGACCTGGAGAACCATTGTGATCCAGCCTCTCTCAGCCAAATTTCTGGATGAGTGCTTTGAAAAATAACTCTTTCTTTCCTGAAACAATGGATATACTCCTGAGCAAAATTGCAATCCATCAATTCTGCATGGGTTTACGGATTGAAAGGAAGGTTAGCGAGAGGGAACAAACAGAAAAGGAGTCCTCTAAATAGGTGATAAATGCTATTAAATCCCTTTAGTTCTCATAGTTTGAAATTTGCAAAGTGTAAGATGTGTCATTTAGTTACATATGCACTATCAGAGTGCTCTCAGGGAGCGTTAGTATGGCATTGAAATTTACCTTAGTGATTCTGCTCTGAGATAAGAAAAAAAGGCTGAACCAGATGGGGAACTAAGGCATTGCCAAATTATCACCAACCCAAAAGGATTTTTTGTGGTAGTTTCTAAAGAACTCCTGACTGAAACATCGTATTTGGAAGCAAAAAGGAGAGGAAAGCAACAGAGAACAAGATACTCGTAGATGTTTTTCTTTGTATGTTTTAGAATAATTATGTAGTCTAAAGCTTATATTTTCATGTATGGTTTATATGAGCTAGGAAAATCGTAGCTTCTCTGTGTTTTTTCCTCCATTCAGCTAAAGGAAAAGAAAATAATTTTCATAGCACAGTTCTTGAATTCGAAAAAAAACCCTAGGCTACACTTTTCCTCAAATTTAATGAAGTGTCACTCTACAAAGCATTCAAGCTTTGTCCTAGTGGGTATGTACTTCAGTCTTATCCTGAATAAAGGCCAATAAATTGCAGTGTTCAGAACTGCTGCATATGATTGCATGTGCTTTTTTTATGATAATAATAGACCTCTACAACAACACAGTATCTTTTCTATTGTAGCACTGAATATTATGTAGGAAGTTCATAATACTGTAATTTGATGTTAATATTAACAGCATAAAAACATTTTAAATTCCCTAGTATTTTTTCAAACCCAGACACTTATCTGTTGCATATGGAGTTATTATTATTATTTTTTCTTACCTTCAAAACTTCTTAGGAGTACAAGAAAATCCAGCCAAAAAAGCCCTAAAAAAAAAAAAAATCTTGCTGAAGACATAAAGAATTTGGGCTCATTCATGAACTATCTTTTTGAGTGCTCACCTTTGTAAAGAGCAGACAGTGTCCAAGGGAATCGTTGTTGAGTTTCTTAGCTTTTCTGTGGTTGGTCCCCATAGCAGAAATAGAAATTTCTGAAAATGTCCTGATTTTTTTCCCTATGAATACCAGAGTATAAAATAAACAGTTAGTTTTACGGAGATATGTATCTGAGCCTGTATATTCTGAATGTTTGGCAGATTATACTTGAACTTCAAAGTCTACAGTGATTTGGCAACTAGAAAAGAAAGGAATCTGTCTTTACTAAAGGAAATGTAATAAAATCTGTAAAGCCTCACTGCCTTTGTAATTGTCTTTTGTGATACAACCTCTTGATCAGGAATCACTAGGTTAAGAAATAAATCATAGAATCATAGAATCATTTAGGTTGGAAAAGACCTTCAAGATCATTGAGTCCAACCATTAACCATGCCCACTAAACCATGTCCTGAAGTACCCTGTCCACTCGCTTTTTGAATATCTCCAGGGATGGTGACTCAACCACTTCCCTGGGCAGCCCATTCCAATGTCTGACAACCCTCTCAGTAAAAAAATTTTTCCTAATATCTAACCTAAATCTCCCTCGCCTCAACTTGAGGCCATTTCCTCTTGTCCTGTCTCCAGCCACCTGACAGAAGAGACCAACACCCACCTCACTACAACCCCCCTTCAGGTAGTTGTAGAGAGCGATAAGGTCTCCCCTCAGCCTCCTCTTCTCCAGGCACATCAGGTTTTTATAAAGAACAGAAATTCCATTTCCTTATTGGGGTCAATTAAACAATTGGGGTTCTTTCAAAGCAGGAAAAAAATATTTTTAATGGCAAAAAATTAAAATGGTGAGTCTTATTTTTGAACCCTATACATTTTTTTTCCTCACGACTTTCCTTTTTCCTTTCCTTCATTTATCTTGTGGAGGGAAAGGAAGGCTTGAAAACACGCAACTGTAATCATAGAATCGTTTAGGTTGGAAAAGACCTTTAAGATTGTCAAGTCCAACCGTTAACCTAACACTGCCAAGTCCACCACTAAACCATGTCCCTAAGCACCACATCTATATGTCTTTTAAATACCTCCAGGGGTGGTGACTCCACCATTTCCCAGGGCAGCCTGTTCCAATGCTTGTCAACCCTTACAGTGAAGAAATTTTTCTGAATATCCAATCTAAACCTCCCCTGGTGCAACTTGAGGCTGTTTCCTCTCGTCCTATCGCTTGTTTACTTTGGAGAAGAGACCACTACCCACCTGGCTACAACCTCCTTTCAGGTAGTTGTAGAGAGTGATAAGATCTCCCCTCAGCCTCCTTTTCTCCAGACTAAACAGCCCCAGCTCCCTCAGCCGCTCCTCATAAGACTTGTGCTCCAGGCCCCTCACCAACTTGGTTGCCCTTCTCTGAACACGCTCCAGCAACTCCATGTCTTTCCTGTAGTGAGGGGCCCAAAACTGAACACAGTACTCGAGGTGCGGCCTCACCAGTGCCCAGTACAGGGGAACAATCACCTCCCTGCTCCTGCTGGCCACACTATTTCTGATACAGGCCAGGATGCCGTTGGCCTTCTTGGCCACCTGGGCACACTGCTGGCTCATATTCAGCTGGCTGTCGACCAACACCCCCAGGTCTTTTTTGGCCGGGCAGCTTTCCAGCCACTCTTCCCCAAGCCTGTAGCACTGCATGGGGTTGCTGTGACCGAAGTGCAGGACCCGGCACTTGGCCTTGTTGAACAAAGAGTATGTTCTGCTTTTCCTGTGGCCTGTCTCCTCTGAAGAACTACTTTTCTGTCAGTTCTGTATCATTTGTGTTTTGTATCTGTTTTGCTAGCATTTAGTTCAATTATAACACCTCTACTGAGTCCTCCAAACACCAAGAAGTGATGTCTCATGCCCAGAAAAAAATGCAGACTATGGAAGATTGATAGAATTGTTCCTGGGGCTAGATTTACAAAGGATGTGAGGCAATGAGATTTCACCTAAAGTCCCCTTTAGGGCCATGCAACCCTTGATGACCTTCTACAATACAGTTTGACTTTAAGGTACTGTTAGGTCTTGATACAGCTCTGACATGCCTTGAATATAAACTCACTGTGTCTCTCTCAAACTTTCAACAGTAGATTGTACAGCAAACAAACATACCTAAAACCAAACCAACTCTACTGTCTCATCTCTCCAGAATGACAGAGGATTTAAGTTGCATTGTTCATGATATTTTGCATGAAATAAATTGTGCCTGGAAACCTATTATCTGGAACTCTACTGATCTTTGTCATTCATCATTCACGTTAAGAATGTAATACAGAATTCTGATTTCTTTGTGTATATTCTGTGGTTCTTGAGATGCTAATTTTAGTTCTACAACTGTCCTACCCTTTTCATTAACACTTCTAGAAATTATCTTACATAAACTTTAGAAATTATAGTCCTGATATTTTATGTCATTGCAATGCATGAACCTGCATGTTCAGTAAGATCAGAATCAGGACCCTTTTTTTTTCCAGAAGCAGGTAAAATCTTGTTGCAAATAACACAAAGACATAAAAATAAAAGATATATAAATTTATATAGTGCCCTAGTGTATATATACTGCCTTAGTGTCTTTCTTTTGCCAGTCGTGTCTAAATCATGTAGGCTTCTTGCTTTCAGGTTCAGCTATCATCAGGAATAAAGTCAGTTTCTGTGACAACTTTATCATGTTTGTAACAAATGTTAGGAGTGAAGACACATCTTAGTCTACTATAGATAATCATCTTTGCTAGGTTTTGACTTGTAAATACACTACAATTTTGAGTGCAACACAAGGCACTGAAAATGTTGTGCGGAGGAAGTGATGTGCGCAACCCTGCAGAGAAATGTGGTGTAAGCCAGAAACTGTTCAGCAAGGGTGATCTATGGTTTGGGCTATGCTCATGCTCAGGACAGGGGCTACCTCTCTATCAACACAACTGGCATGGCCCCTGCTTGGGCTTATGCACTACCCAGAATCGTTTATTCTCTTAAATTGTTAACATGCTCCAGGGAACAGTTTTAGCCCATATGCATGCCAAGAATCTCTCTGCTCAGGCATGGAAAGGAATAGCACAGGCTATAGGAAGGAAAAAAGCATTCAGCCATTTGGATGTAAGCCATGGTGTTGCTTGCACTTCATTTGATTTACTTCTGTAGGTGTAGCCCCAAACTTTACATTCAGCCCTCTGGGTATTGTGTCCTACTGAGGAGGAGTCAGAGGCAATGAGGCGTTGACAGATATGATTGCTTTTAATCATAGATTTGATTGGGAAGGAGTGACGAGAAACATGATATCATGGTTCGTAAATAGCAATTTGTAAAATCCATTAATTGCTGCTAGTTGTACTAAGGAAATATATAGCAAAGCCCTCCTGAGGAGTGGAAATGCCTTCAATTTTGATCATGAGATCGGAAGACAAGTATATTGATCTTTTTTCACAATTGTACTATACCTTTAGGTAAGTGACTATGCTAGCTCCACCAGGATAGAGCTGGACTACCTTTTTCTTTAGACAAATTGATTTGCCCACATTTTCCAATAAGTTTGTGAATATGGAATTGCCCCTGTGGAAAAGACAAAAAGAAAGGTCATTCATTTTATATTACAAGACTGTGGGTTAGCTGATCTTGTTAACATACACTGTAGTCACTAACTTACAAATCACTAACATACCAGCTCTAACAATATGCTTTGGATCCTCCTAATTTTTGATAATTAGCAAGGTATATGTACTTTGAAGATACATGACTCATTTTCCCTGGTTAAATTCTCTAACAGTAATAATATATATTGAACAAACACACTCAAAGAATAGTCACGATGTGCATAGGTTTCATCAAAATATTTCTTAGCAGAACTGTCTTTGATTTGGGTTTTTGATCATGATAAAGAGCATGATGTTCCCTTTCAAACTGAAAAACCCTGAATAGTATTAAAATATTTTCATATGAGACCAGACAGGAGGTTCTTTTTTCTCCCAACCTCATTCTCAGAAATGGTTGAAATATTCAGACAGAAATGTTAGGGGGAAAAAAGGTACAATTCAGTTAATAGGTAGAATAGAAAACTTTCATTTAAAACTGTTAACATTTAGAAAAGTTCTAAGCAATTGGAAGTAAAGCCTTTTTACACAAAACAGACTTCTGTTTAAATTTGCGATGGACAGCTTTGCCTATAGTTAGTGACACGTAAGGCCTTTTTACTTTTGTCAAATATTTTGTACTGAATGCTTGCTAAATCGTTTGTATGAATAATTCCCACCTGCAGGTTGTTTAGAAAATGCCTGGTGATATTTGTTCTCTTGGGTTATGTGACTAATTTTATCATGCATGATTTAAAATAAAAACAATTAAGCTCCAAGCCAGGATCAGGATGCTGTAGGTATGGCCAAGTACATGCACGCTTTGCCCATAGCAACTTGCATTCTAATAAAAAACAAAACCCAACAAGCCATGGGAAAAATAGTAGACAGTGGAGAACACACTGCATGTGTCAATGAGCATATTGGCACTAGGAACATGCTTTCATGCCAGCCTGATTCTGTCCCTCTGCCAGCAGTTTATTTCAGTGACGCAAGTCCAGGATAAGTGCATGTAACTTGGAAATACTAAATCACTAAAGACTGTTTTAGAGGCAAATAAATCAATGTGTGTGTTCAGCAACACATACACATGCATACAAGTATCTCAGTCCCTTTCTCACTCTCCCATTTGGCACTGCAGTCTGGGTCTCGTTTTGCTTCCCTGGCCGTGGCAGTGCTGGCAAGAGGCAACGCAGCAGCCCTAGCTCCTCGACGGCAAATACTTTGCTATCGGCAGTTCCTAGAGTTTAGACATAACTCAATAACAGAGGCTTGTTTGAAGTTAAGAGCATTTATACAGGCTGTCTGAAGTTGCTGAGGATTCACAAACTGTCCTGCAAATAGCTGTTGTCACAATGATTGCAAGTAAAAATCATCCCACAAGTAGTAGCCAGGCTCTCGTTCCTGAAAATGTTTGAATCTAGGTATTCAGCTACCCTAAAACAACTTGTGCAATGACTAAGCTATTAACTTTTATATCGAGAAACTAATCAGCCATATGTGTTCCTTTAGATATGTTGCAAACTACTTGCCCTGTAATTAAGATTCAGCAAAACAATAATAACTGTTAAGGGAAATCAGTTTGCTGAGGAATAGAGGCAAGAACAGAATTGTTCTTTTGGCTTGTGGTTCTGATGTTACACATGAACTTCGTCCTCTTGGAAGCCTTACTCTCTTTCTGACAATACTCATGCTGCTTGATCAAAGGCGGTGTTTGAATCCAGTGAAGAACATCTGCTATGCTGGCTTATGATTTGTCACACTGGGCATGGTCTTGCTGTGATAGGATCAGAATTCCTGAAAGGAATAGAAGCAATAGAGATTTGAAACAACATTCATCAAATCTTCCAAACGAAGCGAGCTTGGCGTGGACCAGCACACTGGCTAGAATATCTTCAAAGCTTACTTAAGCAGTTCCTGCAGTGGAAGGCAGTAGTCATCCCTGCATGGTCTTTTTTACTCTGACTCCTAGATACTTGTGATTGTAAGCAACTGACAATCAGTCCCATTGACTGCCATGAGTCATTTCAGCGTCAGAACTAAAGTGAGTGTAGATCTGTAGGTCAGCACAATGCTAAAGGCAATGTTGCTGCTGGAGATTCTTTGCTAACTGAGAGGTAAAGCAAAGCCACTTCTGCTCATTGCCAGTATCGTAATCTAGAAAGCCCCAACCCACAGCTTCTGAAACTGTGGTATTTTGCTTTCTGCAGGTGCATTTTCTTCCCTAGGTTACAAGGAAAGCAAAGTAGTGCTTTACTTACTTGTTTTTGTTGCCTGAGGACCAGCAAGTTTGGGGAAAACCATCATAGGCACAGAGTATGTTTTAGGGCCAGTTACAGCTATAGAGTAGGTTTTATTGGGGCAGGTATACTGAGCACTAGTGATTGTCAAATACTAAATCGGGCAGTAACATGATTTTGCCTTATTTCCATGTGATGCCTCAATTCAATACCACATTCTCTGTGTTCCACCCCAAAATATCAGGCATTGTTTTCATATGCCATTTACCCATGTATATATATATACACACACATACCCATTTATATATATATACACACCCACACATAAATACAATTTGCATATTAATTTGGGTTTGTGAAGCATGAAAGGTGCTACAAAGTATTAATTGTCATTGTAGCAGATGGCCCTGGGTCTGCCAGTTGTCTGCCTGGGTCTGCCTGTTGAGACACCGTGCTTCATTTGATGAAATACTAGGAAGGTTAACTGAGCCACAGAAGGAGATCAGAGGGCAATAAGGAGAACTGACAAGCAAGTAATGGTAGAACAATGCTTAACCAAAATGTGCAAGGAGGGCAGGAATGAGTGATAGAGGCAGAGAAAGGTGAAAGGCTCTGCTTGCTTACAGGCAAGAAAATCAAGTTCATAATCTAGAAACTGCAGTGAATGGGATCTAGAAATTTTAATAGCACCTGTTCAGTGATTCTGTAAAACTTATGAAATTCTTCATGGCTGCAGGTGGCTATCCTTGAAAATCATTGGGCTAGACTTTCAGTCAGCTTAAACAGGAATATGAATGGCTTTAAGAGTCCCTGTTATCTTCCATAAGCTTGTCTAGGTTTGCAAACCATCTCCCGCACCCTGTCATTCCTCCATTCATTTTCTGGAGTTGACGGAGGAGACATGCATCCCTAATAAATATCCCTAAAAAGTTACTGGCAAGAGTTGCTGACCCAGAAGATGGGATAGTAAGTCACCACTGGTGATTTTTTCAGAAGGATTTTGCTCAAAGAAGCAAAATGGTTATTGTGGACAAACTGATTCAGGGGGCATCATCTCTGAGCTGCATCATAATCTGGGACTAAACTGTTGCAGTTTTCATACAAAAACCCTGTCTGCACTCTTGGACCTCTCTATAAGCTGTAGGTAGGAGAAAGCAGACCTCAGGAAGTTGGTATGTTGCAAAACTCTGAGTGTCTGCATTTGTATTCTGCTTTTGAAAAGAAACAATATTGTCTCAAAAGGTGTTCAAAATCTTACGAGGGTGCTTTTTCTCCAGCAAGAGATATGATTTATAAAAGCATCTGATTTTTATTGATCCATGAATAAATCAGCCTCTGCTTTGGCCCTGGTTTAAAGATGTGATAGATTACCATGAAACTGAGCAAGAAGATAATAATTAAAAAAAAAAACTTTAATATTTTATATAACACTTTTAAAAAGAGTAGACTGTGACTTCCCATTCAACCTCTGTGATTTTTTTTTTTAACAAAAAAACCTGTGATAATTTGATGAACACATAATACACCAGTTTTTCTGCAGCCCTGTGTTAACAGAAGCACTTATCTTGTATCTGGACAATCCATCAATCTGGAACACGCTGTTGGCTGTGATGTCCCCAGGCACACAATGAATGAAGGTATCATTGCCCTGCCGCTCTGCAAGGAATGTGGTTCATGTGTTTTGGCAGTGACCACTTTGCTTTCTCTGTCTGATTTACTGGGGAACAGTCTCATGCCTTCTTTTCTTTTTTTTTTGTTTTTTATGCCATGAGAGCATTTCTTCCCTCTCGTATTTCTTTTCCTCCCCATCCCCCTTTGCTATACTAGCTGACTGGAGAGAACAAGCAGACAAGCCTGGGTCTTGTCCATGAGAGCGTTTCTGTAACTCATGCTGCAAGGTACCCTTCATCAGAATTTATATCCAGGGAAAGCATCCATAGCAGTGCTTGACTTTACTGAAAAAAGAAATAGAGGTTTGGGTGCCATGAGCAGTTCACTCCACCTTCTCAGTATATACCGGTGCTCTTAGAAGAAAATAATACTCAGGATGTAAGTGTCTAGTTGCCTTAAAGAGGTTTGCACTGGGGTGAAAGACCCTCAGGAACAGGCAGATAGAGGCTGTCTGTAGTGGGAGACAGAATTAGTACTTTGCCAGAGCCGGCCATGTGTTTCTTTCCCTTTCTCATGACCTTTTCTAGCTGTTTCTTTGTTATTCATCACAGTTCCCAGTTATGACTCAGACATCTTGTTGAGACATATCAAAGAGTATTGTATCACAGCCATGAGCCACACATCTCGTTCATGTGGTGTGTTTTAACCTATTCCACAACCTCTTATGAAGGGTTTGTTCCTTTGTCACAGAAATTGTTCATTTCCCTAGTTCTCAGGACAGTAAAAAAATCTAAAAACGGAGTTATCTGTCTCCACCCCCTGTTCTGGCTGGCTTGGATATGTCAGTTTGCTACTTGAGAAGGAGATGGCATTTTCTGAAGGGATTCCTTCTCAGCTCAGTAAGGCTTGAAAATCAGACAACCTTGCATCTGTCATCTTCTTCTCACAGTGTGTGGTGGAAAAAGGCATTCACACCTTGTGCAGATGACTTGCTTTGTTTGGCTGCCTGGTGTCGCTCATGACATATCTGTTAGCCAGACAAGGCAAGCACGATTAGGTGTTGCAATTGTCTACAAAAAACTTTACAAATATTGAATAACCAAACTCACAGGACTGACGTAAGGAAGTGGTACTACTGGATCTAGATTAGAAAGTCTGGAGGATTTATATGCAAGTGCATGCTATTGTCACTTGGTCAAAATCACCAAAACAGGCAGTGATGAATGCACAGCCAAAACAAAGACAGGTCTCGACTTTATTTCATCCACAAGTCTCTAGGTTCCTTTGACTTTTCTCTTATTATTGAAGGCAAACAAAAATTCCAAGAAACAAATAAGGAATTAATTAATTTATTCTATGTTTTTCTAGTGAACTTTTGTTATGATTCAAAATGTGTCTTTGCAACCGTTAATGATCTCTGCATTGATCTGGTTTACATCTAATCACGAGTACTGAATATCAGTTATCTCAAAAATAGTTCCTTTTTCTTAGGTTAAAAAGAAGTCTCCTGTAAATAATAGCCTAGATGAACAATAGAGGAATTATGGGTCTCTGTAGGGGAAAATATCGTTATATTACAATGAGAAACTGAAAATAGATTGCCAGTATTATTCAGCCTGGAGCACAGAAGAATTAGAGAGCACTTGACTGAGACACTAAAAGTGATGAAGGGCTCAGAATTTTTTTTTTCTTTTTACTTTGGCATATTTTAGTGAAATTCAATAACAAATTAAAGGGCACTAAATTGAAGATCAATAAGAGGAGTTTTACAAAACATGTGTGGGTGTGGCTGTGGTTGGGTGTTTGTGTGCATGCAGAGAGAGAAATAAACCCTGTGATGTTTTCTACAATGCAAAGAAGTAAACAAACAGGTTGTGAGTGAATTAAGGACCAAATATTTTATGAATGTGTAGTATTTTCTGATGTGTTTTCTCCTTTTCTCTGGCATTTGTTTTCTAACAATCTTAGTGTATCAAATTACATGGTATTATGGCAGCTCTTCTTTCCATGAAGTACAGAAATACAACATATCTTCAGTGTCCCTCCTTAATAAACCCTAATGCCCGTCATTAGTTTATAATGTAAGTCAGGTCAATTCAACACATCAGAGTGAATGGAGGGAGGAATGACAGACTTCACTTTAATCCACATTACTAATCTATCTCATGACAGTTATAAACCATGTAACTGCTAATTTGGCATCTAGCCAGACAGAAGGAAAAGTTTTGACAGCCAAATAATTTTCTTTGTTTTTCTTTTGTAAACAGAAGATGAAAAGAAACACTTGGACTGCTAAGAAAAACTTCTCCTGGTTGAGCTATTCATAACTTAAGAATTTGGGCTCAGATCTTCAAAGAACTTATGCATCATTTTGGTTTTTGTTGCAATATCTATCCCTTAAAAATGGTTTTAGTCATTGTTTTTTTAGCACTAAAGTGTTTCTTGCTTGTGAAAATTGTTTCAATATTGACACAAAGACACTTTGATCTAGAAAAGAAGATGTTTCAATCACTGTTAGGTAGCAGCTGTCTTAAAGGTTTGACTTTTTTTTTAAACAACAAAAGCATAGCTTATTTTAACCATTTTAACTGTCCTAAATAAAAAGCCTGCAATAGCATTGGGTGCTTAATATGCATGAGAAGCATGCTGTCAAATAATGGAAAAATGATACAAAAAGTCAGAATGAATGTTCAGAGCTCTATAATGAATCTCTTTTTCCCCAGTATTTTTTGGATGTTCATTTCAGAGGGAAAGCTGAAGATAATTTCTTTCATTCCACATCGTCACAAGACCATGTTTTGCAATGTTGGGCTTTCCCCTGTGTGGAAAAAGAAGTTTTAACTCATTCTACTCCAGGGTAAGAGTTCAGGGCAAGCAGGGATCTGTGAGGCAGCATGAACACCTCCCTCAGTCTGGCACTGCTGACCACAGAAAAGCAGTTTGGAAAGCACCAGCAATGCTCAGATGATGACAGTGGGTATCTTGGGACTTCTGAAGCTCTTAGCTTTCCTAGGAATAGTTTCTAAGTTCCTAGTTCTCTAATTAGGTTTGCTATTTTCCAGTTTTCATCCTACTGTTGTTTGCGCTGGTCTCGCTCTGAGCGTTTGGTATTCATTACCTATGAATGTATTGAGGACTGAAATGCTGGATGGAGTCAGTAAACTGGCAGACCAGTTCAGTGATTCAGCTAAAAATCCTCTGTTGAAACCTGAGGCCAAATAGCCTTGCTAACTTACTCAGTAATTTCAAATGTTTTGTAAAAACTGCTATTCACAGAACAGTTACAGCCACAGATGTCTTGCAGTCAGAAATAATTTTCTTATACATTTGCCTAGCTTGAGGGATTCATTTCATCTTGCCCTGTGTCAGCTGGGTGCAGCAAAGAACAGTTAGTAACTCACTGCTCTTTATCCTTCTAACCACTGAGTATGGGACACTCCTCCTTTTGTTAGCAATGGTGGACAGTAAGCAGTGGTCATTTGGACCACATCTGCATGTCCATCTTTTTATACTGGATAATGGATTGGGCTAGTGACTGCGTGTTTGCTAATGTAGCTCTTGCACTGCTGCTTACTCTGCCAGTTTTGTGGTGCCTGTAACTAAGCACTTAGGACCCTATATTATTCAAAGACAACTTTAGCTTGCACTGGCCATAAATCCCATCACTATGGCAGTTTGCAGAATTGGGCAATTCTGGAAAAGCTTACATAACCAAATGCCTGTCCATCATCATCAACACAACAAGGGCAGATGTGATGGATAATGCCATTCTCCCCTGCCTCAGCTATATGTGCATGCATGCATTGAGCAGCAAGGATCCACGCTTTCTCCTCCGTCATCTCCAATTATCAGCTAAAGATTCCATCATGGAGAAGAAAAGACACATTTGGCTTCAAGAATGGGCTGATGATTGTTTAAATCACAGCCTAGATGTTGCTTGAGAGCTTTAGCTTACCTCCTACCATTGCCCCTGTCCAGTATTGAGTAGCCATGCTACACAACTATCTACACCTACCTGCCGTATCTGGTGCAAGGATAGCCTCCTAATCCGGGCAGGCAATATGTACTCTGTTGTCTTCATCTGTTATTCCATGGCCTGCAAACAGGTTGGAAATACAACTTAAAGCTTAACGAGTGCAAAAGTTCATTAGCTGTGTTCCTGGTGTTTACTGCGGGATAATGTAATGTTAGCATAAGGCTGTTACAACTGACAGTATATGGAAAAACATTAACTACAATTATCAGATGCATTTTATATACACTTCGAACTTTTTGTAAGTAATACAACCACAAATCATGTGAAGCTGTTCCTCGACTCAGTATGTATTATAGGAGATTCCTGATGAGTTAATGAGTAGCTAGTCTGCGTATTTTTTCATTAGAACCCATAGACATAAGCTGTGAATAACAAATAACAAGATTTTGAAGACCATGGCAAAAATAGAAGTTTTTATTGCAATAATGCATTTTTAACCAGAAATTGGTTACAATTTGACCCACTTGAGACAAGGACAACAAGGAGGTGGTGTTACCCTCTATGTCAGTGACCAGCTGGAGTGCATGGAGCTCTGCCTGGGGATGGATGAGGAGCCAACCAAGCGCTTATGGGTCAGGATTAAAGGGAGGGCAGGGACAGGTGACATTAAAGTGGGGGTCTGCTACAGGCCACTCGACCAGGAAGACTGAGCGGATGAGGCCCTCTATAGACAGATAGGAGCAGCCTCATGTTCAAAAGCCCTGGTCCTCATGGGGGACTTCAACCACTCCAATATCTCTTGGAGGGACAACACGGCAGGGTGTAAGCAATCCAGGAGGTTCCTGGAATGCATTGATGACAACTTCCTTCTCCAAGTGATGGAGGAGCCAACAAGGAGAGGTATCTGACTAATCCTGCCATTCACAATGTGTCTGTGGGCATTTCCATGTGGTAAGCTTGGGTGCCTCTGCACTGCTTCCGGTTCTGGAGTTATCTCAGGAGGAATCAGTGTGACCTTGGCTGTAGCTTGTTCTTAAAATGACTGTTGCTACCACCCCTTTTCTCTGAGGTCCACTCAGGCATCCTCTTGTGTATCTTGTGTGTCCCCGCTTTTACTGCCAGCAAATCATGCTGGGGATAGACTAATGCAACATTTCTGACTTTAATGACTAAAATTTAGGTCTGATTGTGTGTATTACAAAAGATCCTTTTCAATATAGCATAAAGAGAAGACTGAGTAATCTGATGAACAGACCAGGGAAGAGTTTCTGGAGACCCAAAAGCTAGAAACTGTGTTTTGCCAGTGAAGTCTTATATGACTCTCAACAAATCATTTCCCTCCAATTTCCACTTACACGCTCTTTGTCTCAAGGTGGTATCTCAGTGGGAATGGGCTGCTTCTTGAAACAGTGCATATGGTACCTACATCCCCTGATTTTGTTTATTGTACTTAACCACTACCGGAATATGTATGTTAGGCAGTGACAACATGTAAATGCTTCAAAGGAAAATACACAGAAGTTCAAATGAAAATACTATCAGGAAATGAATACACAGAGTGAATGTGAATTATGCGCCAAGGTCTTGAAGAGCTCCTTTCCTACTTGTTAATGAAGATTTGAAATTGTACCTTAATAAGAGTGAAAGTAAAAACCCCAACAGGTCATATTTACAAAGAAATATCTTAACAAAGGTACCCAAAACCTAAGGTAAGACAGCTCATGGTGTGTCTGAAGTGACTGGAAGAAAGCAGGCATTTACCATTGATTTCCAAGGGAATTTCCATAGAAAGTCAAAACAAATCAGACATATGACTTAACCTAGGCACTTTTCTAAACACTGTCAGGGATTTTATCCGTACCTTTAAACAATGTTTAGAAATCTGATTACACAGCTGAGATCTATAGAAGTCCTTTGTTTATGTAATAACCACTTTAGTTGTGTAAGGTAATTTTTCAGGCCCTATTGGCAACCTTAAAACGTCATACAACTTTTGTTCAGCCCTTCACGTGCTTGAAGGCCCTTCATGTCCAAACTAAATATGTCTAAAGTCCATGACTGATAGAGACAAATGTGGTGGTGGGGAAAGTAGTCAGGTCAGTATAGTTGCACCGTTCTCTGCAGTATTTCCTATTGTATGAGCTGTTCATCGATACTCATATAAATCTCTTTGTAAATTGCATGGTGGGCACTTAACATGGGACTGATGTTTCTTTTAAGAGACAAGGCCCCTTTTAGCCTGTCAAAGTCACTAACAGACCTCTGGGTTTGGTGTCTGAGGATCACCCCACACAAACACAGAGCTGAAAAGCTGCAGCAATTTAAGCTGTTACAGAACCTTCCTTTCTTTCCTTTTTCTCTCTCCAACCATGTGCCTGCATCCCAACTGTCACAGCTTGGGGTGTGAATAACTGAGATGGGTTACATCCAGAGGATGGATCAGGTGAAACAGGCTGTGTGTATGCTGGCCCTTGCCCTATGGAGGTGGCTGCATCAGAAGAGGCAGGGGGTGGACAGCTGAGGGTGGTAAGATCTCACTTGAATTGCCGTAACAAAGGCTCTTCAAGACTATTTGTCACAGTTCCAAGTCATTCAGGGCCCTTTAAGCATTCTGCCACAAATACCCCAATACTTACCAGTTATTGTCAAATGCTGCATATTTCTAAATTTAATTTCTAAATTAATTTTTTTTTTTATGGCTTTAAAGCTACACTCAAGTGCAGAGCTGGGTGCTGTTGCTGATAATGATGACATTTCATGCAGTCACCTTTGGGACTTACAGTGGAAGGAAGTAGGACAGTCAAAGAGCCCCCACCTCAGTTCTAACTCATGTAATTTAGTAGAGAAAAATGGACTTGAGAGAAGACTTGTCAAGAACAAACAATGGTCCTGATAATGGTTGCTGGCAGTTTTTAGGTGCTCTTTGCCCCCTTTTCCTACCTGAATAGCACACATATTGAAAACTGAACTTGAGAGAACCTTGTCCTTTCAAAAATAAATTATTCTTGAATTCTTTTCTGAACCTGGACTTGAACAGTCTTTCTGCTGAATATCAGAGGTGCAGGTTTTCCTTTTATTTCACACCTTTAATTACTGTAAAGATGTTTTTGTGAGAGCTCTGTTTTTGCTGTGAAGTGTTGTGCAGTGCAGGATTCTTCATTGCACTTGTCCCGTCCTTCTGTCTTGGACTATCTGTAAAGTTCCTTGACAACTAAGAATCAGAAGGAAATTATGAGTTTCAGATATTAGTAGCTGTCTTTTTTTGTGTGTGAATGCTAATACCTTTCTACCCTAGGGGGATGGATGAATCTGTCCACAAATTTCGCAAAGATTTTCAAACACCAAGCATAGAAACAAAACATTCTTTTTTTTCCCCTCTTCACAAGGGCTATCATTCATGTGAATCATCTGTGCATTATTTTTTCCAAGACACAGGATATTTTGATTGCTAAGTATCTTTTTACATATCCAGTTTTTCCAATGAGATTTTCTTTGCTTATTCATATTGTGTGAAGGGGTTGGTTCTCATTACTGATGGATTAGTGTGCATTCCAGCTCGACGTGGAATAGCTGGGTGGAGACAACAGCTGTTGATACTTCCATAATAATTTAGAAAGCCAGTGGGTTGTAGCTACAAAACAAATGAGCCAGATTGTACACCTTAACCGTGTTGAGTTTGAATTTACATGGAACCAGTTTTGTTCCATTACACAAAGAACATTACTGCATGAATAGTCCCATTGATCAATGAAAGTAATTACAGAGCACTGTGCTGTCAATAGGAAGCTGGCAGAACCTGATTCTTTTCTCCAAAATTTCCACCTGCCTCTACTGAACTAGTTTTTCTCCCTTCAGGAAAGCTACTCTGAACTATTAGAGCTGTGCTCCAGTTCAGCTGATAACAGTAGGCATTTTTTTGCAAGTGATGTGTTATATGGCAGAGATTACCATTCTTGGTCTGTAGGCAGCTGTGTTAAGCCATAGCATTGGCCTCACTCAGTAAATCAGTCATGCAAGGCCGATTATTTAAGGAAAGATACATTAAATTTATGAGTTAATGTGCCCATCACTGGAAATGCTAATAATGCAGAAGTGTGTAGGTGGAATTCTTGCTATTACACTTCCTGACATTTTAAAAAGTTAATATTGTTGCTTGTCTGCCTGTGCCCTGTGCCTGATCAGTGCGGTCTGTACTATCTTCTTACTAAATTCCTTTCTAATGCTTTCCTGCACATTTCTGTTCTGTGAGCCTGTGTGTGTGTGAGGGTCTGAGTGCAGCAATGGGAACCAGACCATGAGTTGGAGGGCCCATGTGTTCACGGGGCAGCAACTGCAGCGAGCGTGGGTGTACAAGTGAGCGAGTGATCACCAATGGAGATGGAGCCAGTGAGTGGTGAAGTGGCCTTGGCAGCCAAGGGGGTGAGTGGGTCTGTAAGGGCCAGCTCTGGGCGTGAGAGCGTGTGTGTGAATAGCTTCTCCCAGCTACTGGGCAGACTGAATGAGGCCAGTTGCTGCAGGGATCCACCTTTTACATATGTGTACATATATATTTTCACTAGTAGAGCTCCATCCTGGTGAACCAGAGAGGGGAGCAGGGTGAGGCTGTTGGTGCTGTCTGTGTTGGTGTGGGTGGTCTGAGCACCGGACTGTGATCTGTGGGGCCAACCGTGTATATATGTGGTATATATGTGTGCTCTTTGTACAGGCACCTACTGGGAATACCTCTTCAGCCTCACTGCTGGTTGGACCTGGGGACATGGAGCTGCAGTAGCCTCGCTTCTCTTGAGCTGTAGGATGTGGCATGATATATTTTCCTCTAAAAAAATTATAATTTATATCTGCTATTTTCTTCTGCCTGCTTAACCTACGGGTGAGTTTTTGTGGCAGATCTGTGCATATTCTTTTACCCCCATAAACTCCATATCACATGCTGATTCATAACACTAGAGGTAATTTGCTTTGAGTACCACCAAACTGCCATTTGGGGGGGGGGGGGGGGGGGGGGGCAATAGTTTGTTTTCTGAATGCCTGTAGGAAATTAGTGGGAATGGCTGCTGCTCGTGGAGCCAGAGTCGGCTCAGGGGAAAAGAGGATCCAGCCTCCACTGAGTTCCCATGGGTGTTGCGGAGGAGACTGGTGTGAGCCGGCACCCTGGGCAGGAGCAGGACTAGGGCACCGCTCCGTGCCAACTTGATGGTAACCTTCAACAGGACGAGAGCAATTGTGCCATGGTGCCCGCAGGGAACTCACTGGAGCCGCTACTCTGCCCAGGTAAGACCATCTGAGAGAGCCTGTTGTGGTGCAAAGCAGTGCCTCCCAAGGTCCAGCTGAGTTTAGAGCCACACACTACCTCCTCCTCCTTCCCCATTGCTGGTACTAGATACAACAGAGAGCTCCTGATGCCCTAAAGAGCACAATTAATGGGGCGCATGTGTCTTTTGTATACGCGTTCACGTTTTTCCTGTGTTAAAGGTGACTGCATTTCTCCCTGAGCCCTAATGAAACATAACTTCTGCTTTGAAGTGCTAACCACAAGTCTTCCCCAAATAGTTACATTTACAGATCCATGGAAACACAGAAATCAAAAACAGAGGGGCAGCATTATGAAATCCTATTTATCAGCAGGGATGAAGAATTGTTTTTTAACCTGAGCTTGCTTTTTTTTTTCTTTCTTCTTTTTTTTTGCCCTGTATGGGAAAAAACGTCTTGTGGGGTTTTAATGAGTTCTTGAGCAGAGCATGCCACAGTGCAACACTCCTCAGTGTTCATGACAAGTCGCCTTCATTGCCTTGCAAAATTTTATGCCATTGGTCAACCTGCCTGCAGCCCACTTGATCTCTATTAAATTTCCCCTTCTTATGACTCTACGCTTTCCCAAATTTCTGAAGAATGTGAAAGGAAGAAATGAAAGCTTTTGAGGATCAGAATAAAATACCTTATATTACAAGGTATGTGGCTTTTTAGCCTCATAAATGGTTTATCTGTTTGTTATCAGGCTCTATCTGGACTAAAATACACATGTAGTAATGTAAACTCGCATTCCAGAAATAACATGGAATCAAATAAACAAAATAAATAAAGTTTTGACAGCAATACAAGATTTCTGGGCTAGTGTTGCTAATCTAAATTGATCAATTTCTTTGAAATTATGTTTCAGTAAGAATCTTGTTTTCATAGAAACAGATTTACTAGATGTCCTGGTTTTGGCTGGGATAGAATTAATTTTCTTTCTAGTAGTTGGTATAGTGTTATGGTTTGGATTTAGTATGAGAAGAATGTTGATAGCACACTGATGTTTTCAGTGGTTGATAAGTAGCATTTATATTAGGTCAAGGATTTTTCAGCTTCTGATGCCCAGCCAGCAGGAAGGCTGGAGGGGCACAAGGAGTTGGGAGGGGACACAGCCAGGGCAGCTGACCCAAACTGGCCAAAGGGGTATTCCAGACCATGTGACGTCATGCCCAGTATATAAACTGGGGGGAGTTGGCCTGGGGGGTGGATTGCTGCTCAGGAACTAACTGGGCATCGGTGAGCGAGTGGTGAGCAATTGCATTGTGCATCACTTGTTTTTTATATTCCAATTCTTCTATTATTATTATTATTATTATTATTGTCATATTATTATTATCATTATTATCTTCTGTCTTATTAAACTGTCTTTATCTCAACCCACGAGTTTTACTTTTTTTTCCTGATTCTTTCCCCCATCCCACTTGGAGGGGGTGGGGGGGAAGTGAGTGAGCGGCTGCGTGGTGTTTTTAGTTGCTGGCTGGGGTTAAACCATGACACTAGAATAGGGATTAACAACGTTTAAGAACATTTCCTAAACTGGCAGCTACTGGAGTAGCAGAAATTCCCACAATGGCATGTATTTACAGGTCCTATTGCCTTAGAACTACAGGTTCCTCCTGATGAAATGTCATGACCTTTCCACATACCTACTCCATGTCATTTTGTCATTGCTAACTTTCTGATAAACTGAAACTAGCCCTTAAGAACAAGAGGTTACAGTGCCTTGTAGCTTTATTGATTCAGTTAGTTTTTCTGCTGGTTGGCGTAAAGATAGACTATTTCTATGTATGACAACCATGTACCCATAGGAATTTTCTTAATGCATTTTTCTTTTGATGAAAGCTTTCTAATATTTTCAGAAGCAATATCCTTTAATAAATCCCAAAAAGCTTCCTTACTAGCTTTACAGGGAAATACAGTTCAGAGTAGCTCAATCTTTTATGAGCTGGTATATGGCCACTTTTTAAACATAAGTTTCTGCAGGTTTTATCATGTTTGATTCACAAATGTATTACTTCACAGTAAGTGACCATCAGTGCATTTTACTTGTCTAGAAGGTATAGCCTCTTAAAAATCATTTATGTACCTGATAACAAAAGTAAGGATTTCTAGAACCCTGAGGCACTATCCCTTAATCCAGCTTTCTGTTGCCTTTGTTGAACCTGTTCCTTAATGCATATCTGTAGGTCTCTTCTCCTATGTTACTTGTCAGCTTGGTAGACCCATCTTTTTGCATGGCAGAGTGTTTCTTACAAATGTGTATACTTTGTTCTTTCTTTTGTCTCCTGATTTCAAATAAATGCAAAAATAACTGTGGCAATACATTGCTTTGTTTTTCAGAAATTCATACTTACTTGTTATTCTGCATATTTCTAAACTGTGTTCTCTCTACTGCACACACATTCACCTGTTTTGACTTCAGAAAAGTCAGAATGATACATATATATGCAACAGTGTACATGATTTCCTTGGATTCATTCTCCAACTTCTTTGATATTTCCTTGTTCCTTGATAACAATTGAAAAGCTATGGATGCCAAAGGCTTCTGTCTGCACATCTGGGTTTTTTTTAATACAAAAAAAGCAATCCCAATATGTATTCCTGAGCCAAGTGAAACCTAATCCTTTTCTAAAAGTACTAATTAGCTCAAAACTTACATAAAAATCTTCCATCAGTGCTCAATAATAATTAGACAGAAGTACTAGGTAATGAATACCTGTACATAGGACTAGAAAGCTTGTGATGCAAGACCCTAGAATTTTGAGACTAAGCTACTGTGAAAGTGGCATTTTTCTTATCTCCCTAAATATTGTCTGCTCTATGTGAAAAATTAAGTTATATTTAAAAAACCTACTTGTTTGAGATTCTGCTTTCCTTTCACATCTTTGCTGTTTCCTTTCCCCTTCTTTATAGAGAGATTTAGGAAAAAAAAAAAAAAAATCTTTCATGAAATGTGAGGTGAACTTTGTAGAGCTCTTAGGGTTTGCTTCTAACCCTGATAATCTATATCCCTCATTTGTTTCCCTGTGAAGCTTTTCTCCTCCTAGTGATCAGAAGGAAGTATTCATGATTAAAATTATCCTACAGTGTATCTCTTGAGAAAATGGATAGAAAGGGTGTAAAAACCTTCTCAAGTGGATGAAAAATAAATTTTTGAATGTGGATCTTTCCTTCAGAACTTCACAGTAAAAGTTTGACAGGAAGTTTTGAGAGGAAGAGTTAGAACAAAACTTAAAAATAACTCATGTGGACTCTCACCTGTGATGCATGATATTTTAATTTCAGGGCAGCCAATAAAGAGTCGTCAATACTTAGAATTTTAGAAACTGGTTATCTGTGGATGCAGTGCCTTTATTTTTTTCTCCCTTCCTGTGTCTAAATCTGTGGAACCTTCAGTTGTAATTACATTATGTTAGGTGAAAACAGGTACAAGTGGCTTTGGTTCACCACTTAGTTGATAATCAGGTGGGGATAGTCATCAGGAAGTAACATTTCAACATTAACTGATCAGTAGGCTGCAGCCATTTGTTCAGATTGCTTCTGTTATTCATATCCCTCTCACCTTGAATTTAAATTGCTGCAAGATCCAAAAGATATATAGACTGAGGAGCTTAAATCTATTCAGAAGCTGAAGTTGATCAAAACCTGGCAGATTGTTAATTGTCACTAAAACAGCTCTAAAAGTTGTTTAACCATGGTAGTTGTCATAACTGGGGATCAATTTTTCATCCCAGTGCACCATGTATTGGCAGCGCGGTGGTATGTTAATATCTTTGTATGGAGATATCTTTGTTTCTTTAGAAATCAGGGTATTGGAGATGAATGCAAAATAAAGCACTTGTTAATATAATATGTTATCAAGAGCAAAATAAAAAAAAAGATGGACAGAGAGGCAAACTCTTCCAGTAGCAGGAGGATATTATCTAGACACAGTCTGGTGAGGATGTCATCTGTGACATGATATGGGAATGACCACGAGAAATTCTCCGCTAGAGAACACTGGTGTGGAGGCATGAGTTCAGCAGCATTGTGGAAGGAGCTTTGCTCTGGGAGGATGTCAGGGAATCTTCTGCATAGCACTAAGTGCTTACAGGCAGAAATGGTGTTTGCTGATGTTAAATGAGGCTAGGGCTTGGAGGAAGATTATAAAAGATGCCAAAACCAAATGGCAACAAAGAAGTTACCTCCTCTGCAAAATCTTGCATGTTATTTGCGTGGACAAAACACCATTTGTTTCTTTGTTGTTTTTTTTTCCCCAAAAAATGTATCACTGGTAATTTTGTATGGCTACAAACACAGACTTTTGCAATGGAAATGGTAACTAGAACACATTTAACAGGGAAAAAAAACCCACAGAAAATGAACTCTACTAGAGGAAAAGAGTAGTATATACAAATTACAGTTGATATATCTAAAAAAGATCAAGAGTGCAGTAGAATGCGATTCACTTGCATTCCATAATCAATGCCAATAATTCCTACTTCCACTGTCATTTATTATAGGTATTTGCTGTTCTTTAGATTTCTGTTGCACTGGAAAGTGAAGTGAATTAAACCGAAAATCTGTTTCTTTTAGCTTCCTCAAATCTACTTTTTAAGCATAAGGATATTTTATATCATTTGACATGAGTCTTATGGCAGTGTTCTCTTTAATGCTGAGAGGTTATAAAGATCATTAAAACCAACAGGGTACCCTCAGTGAAAATGCAATGCTAAAGCCTGTGCCTTTTTTTTTTTTTTTGCCTTCTTTGGGAGCGTTATTATAATCTGAGTGATAATCTTCCAACTGCATCTCACGCGTTGTTTACAATGTAAATGACACTGAAATTCAGGCAATTAATACAAACTCTTTGCAGAGCCAGAAATGCAAACAGCAAGATGAAATTTTGATCAAGGACCATAAAATCCATCAGTGCTGCCAGACATGTTTTTGCTGCCTTTCTGAGAGAAGGTGATTCTCATTTTCAGTATAGCACTGAAAGGTGCCATCTGAATCTTCGTGTTCAATTCCCCACAATCACAAGCACCTTGAGAACAGAAGGCATGTGAGAAGCCACCAGATGCTTCTCTGGATCTTCTAGGAAATGTCTGATCTCCAGCATACAAGGCTTTAAAATGGAGCACTGTGAGTAAAACCCTGAACAACAGATACAAATAAAATTCCTCTTAGTCCTCTTAGAACTCTGCTCTTTAAGACTGTTGCATCATTTTCCTTATGTTGGATGGCAACTGTGGGGACAAATAGTACTTTGGTTGGTTCTTCTTTTTTTTTTAAGATAGTAATAACAATGGTAAGCATTGTAGAAAGTAATGGGATCCTGTATTATAGAGCTATGGGAAGCTATGTCCTTCAGTTTTTATGTTTTACAGCAGTATCATGTGTCAAAAATATTGAGCCAAAAATATGGAAGGCCAAGAATTTTGCAGCCTGATAGCTAGCCAGTTGTATGTATGACTCATGATCCATTCTTTGTCTCAGTGGAAATTTGCAGTAAATAGATGAGCTTTAACAAGAGCAGCTGAGGGTGGTCCAGAACAGGACACCCAGCTAGCCCAGAGCTTAATGCCCTCTTCTGACAAATAGGGGATTTCTCTACTTGTGAATGGACATTTGATTTGCTGAACTGTTGGTATAAAGACTGGCATCTTTCTTTCTTTTGAGCTTTGGACAAAAAGGAGGAAGTTATTATCTCAATAAGGAAGTCCATGCTTTCAAATCTCCAGCAGCAGGAGAAGATGTCTCCTTCCTGTACAGAGCTTTGAATTCAAAACCTGGAGAAAAGCAAGGTTCTACAAATCCCCCATCTCTTACAAGAAGCATCCATGTACAGTGTGCTAACCTTTGTGGATCCCATGCTCAGGCTCCAGTTTAATGTTAACATTTTCCGAGTGGTTATTCCAGTTAAAAAGAAGTCATCTTTGCTTACTTCTAGCTAGTCATTTTTCTTCATTTTACTCATTCATTTTGCAGTCCTCTTCAGTTATGCTTATGTCACTCTCTCTATGAAAGAGTAAATTGTTAAAAGAATGGGAAACGCTTAGATGAGTTTGCCTCTAACGAAATTACCACGAAGAACAAGACTCATAGGGACCTTCTTCTTCCTCTGTCACAGAGAAAGCCATGAATGATGTGAGAAGGCAGATCTGGCATCGTGAAGCTGAACCTACATCTGTATTACGATTCCTGCACAAAGAACAAGAATGATCAGTAACAATAACAGTCACAAGCCTAGGACAGGGAATTTCTACTGCTGTACTCACTTTTGCAGCAGTGGCATGGTCTAGCTTAGTTCATTTTGTAGTGAATATGTAAAAAGCCTGGAATATCTTCTGCTGTTGTACAAAAAGCAAAAAAATATTCAATATGAAGAGCTTGCTTCTGCATTCAGTTCCATGCAAACTGAAATCTCTACTGCATCCTATTAGCTTCAGGTGATGCGGATCATGTAAGTAGGAGTCTCATGTGACTTCTGGTCTGAGTACATAGGTTACCATTTAAAGTCTTGTACTATAGCATTATGTTAATTTACATAGGAGAAGAGAATGATGTTGTTCAAGCCAAATAAAAACATTTTCTTTTTAATCTGTGTAGAACTATTAATAACCTAAATGAAGTTGCATGTCTTATGTAGTTTCTTGTTGATGCAGGATCCATGTAACTTTAATGAATCTAACTAGAGCAAAAGGAAGCATGCTCTTGCACATCTTATGAGTCATGTTTTAAACAGTTATAAATTCTAACTTATTTTGGAACTTGACATCTAAACACTGGGATTTAGCAATCCCAATTCTGTCCTCCAGCCTCTTCAATTCTTACTAATTGGAACAAGCAAAGAAAATTGTTTTATCTTGTTTTTAATTTTATTTTCTTTACAGGTTATGTGTTTTATAGACTAAACTATTAAAAGTTTCAATTATTTCACCATTTTACATTTCAAGTTCTAAATGCTGACATGTACGAGAGAATTATACTAGAACTTGACTGTAGTGAAAAATATGCAGGGTGATACTCCCATATGATAAATAACTATTTTGGTTTAATCTTTTAACTCTTAGTAAAGAAAAGGTGCTGCATTAAATGCCTGATGCTCTGAATGCCAGTCTGAAATGTTTCATGTACATGTCAAATTATGCTGCATGGATAAACTCTGAGGATTAGAGACACAAAAGGGCTTTTTTACAGACTCCATTTCGCAATCCCTAATCCAAACCATTTGATGTCTTCTCCTACGGTTTCTGTTCTTCTTTAAAACTATCAGAATATGTATTTGCATTGCCTTTTCAGGGGAAAATTACCTACAATATGTAAACAAGTCATTTATCCTTTGTGAGAGGAATAATGCTTCCACATGTATTATACAGGGATTAGTAAGTGTAACAATATTCTGTACTAGCAAGGACTTGAACTAAGCCTTCCAAAACCGGATGAAGTTCTACCCAAGCTCTGTGTTTACAGTTTCTGTCAGACTAACTCATAAGTCACCATTTCCTTCTGTAATGACATCTTTATCCTTTATTTATGCTGTGTTTCATATTTGTTTTCTCTGTATTTCCTCTCCAGTCATATTACTAGCAAAAAAGGAGGAGGGAGTGAGACAGACAACAGTTGTTTGCCCTTGTTATTAAAAATGTGGGAGCATGGTTACGGGAGAGTAATATATCATGTGGGAATTGGTTAAACACTAAACTGGTTAAACAGTGAGGTGGAAAACAAAGTTTCCAATTGAAAAACATTCAGGCTTTTTTTCTTGCTTTCTAAAATGAAGACAGAAAAATATTACAAAAAAGACCTTCCATACCACTGTTGTCATGTCTGGTCTTGATGGCTTACTTTGCAAAAATACCAAAGACCAGGGTGGCTTGCCAGAAGGCTCTGCCAAGTGAAATTCATGGCAGACTTCTGGCATGGGCTCCAGGTCGAATCTATTTGTGCATAGCAGGAACATGTGATTCTGTAGCCTAAGCTGTAACCGCGCTTCACAGTGTCTGGGCAGCAGACTGTTGTGAAGAGTACTGACCATCCATGGGGAAAAAAAGTAACCCTGTGCCCAGAAACTTTGCCTTCTGTAAGATCTGCAATGGGCTGTGTCCTGACAATATCCACTTCCACTCTCAAAAAGGAGTGAGGGAGCCCTTCTAATAAGCAGTCAGTACCACCCAACTACTTATGCTTAGAGCAGATGTTTGTGTAGCCAGATAGATAGCCATATGTTCAATGACCACTGTTCTGATTTTTTTTTTTTTTTTTTAATGGGACATTCAAAAATCTCCAGAAAGAAATACTGTTGTCATTCAGGAAGTGTAGAAGTAAAGAAAATGTTGGGTCAGGCTATAAAATTCTGGCTTGACTCTGAGAAACAGGCATTAAATGAGCATATAAAGGGAATGCATTCTTGAAGATTTATTTACTTTTTAAAATTTTACTTAGGCAAACCGTAACCTGAAAATAAAGCCAAAGCAAGAGCGGAATGGCAGCTGACAGTTATTCAGTCAAATCTGTATTAAAACCCTAATTCTTTCCAGCCTTACTATTTGACATTATTTTCTTCCCTGGAATTTTCTCTTCTGAAAAAAACCTCCAAAAATCTGATGAAATAGTAAGATGCAGTAGCAGCAGCCAACAAGGTCCCAACTGAGAATCTTTCCTTCACTCTCAGACTGATATTGAGAAAATTATTCTTCATTTATGATTATAATCTTTGACTTCCATTGTTTGCAGTCACTCATTATTCCTCATAATAGAAACAGACAGGTAGCTGGTGTTTCTGCCCTTGATATTACTCCATTACCAATATTCATCACAACATTTTTTAATATTTATGTGGCTTTTTTAATATGAGAAACAGCAAACCCTGAATATTATCCCTACATCTAGCTTGTCTGGAGGAAGTTTAGGCTACTTGCTCTGTAGGATAGGCTCTAACTGGAGTTCTGCCATATGGATTTGGATAGAAAAATGGCCATTGTGGGTCCAGGCTGAAATACAAATTGCACGGAATTGTCAAGTGCCTTTCCTGATTTTTATTCATAAACTTCTACATAAGCAGTACCAGAAATGTTCAGATTTCCTGAAAGAGCTCAACCTCTTCCCTCAGCCTGAAACTTCTGCTGGCAGTGGACTAAGTGCAACAGAAACTAGTATCAGAATGTTCATCCAAGAGTCTGCACAGATGACAGGGGAATTAGAGTGCTTGTCAGAGGAAGAATAATGATAACACATGTTATTTGTGAAAATGAATAGAATTTCAGTCTGAGAAAAAGACATCAGATGTTATTTTTTAAAGCATATAAGTTGGGAATGGTTATTTGGAAAAAACACCCACCTTTGACAAAGACTTATATTTCTAAGAAAAACACCCCAACTCTGAAAGCATCCAGAAGATCAGGCATGTATTGCCAGCTAAAGTCCATTTCAAACAACAACCAGAGCTATTGACCAAAGCAAATTGTTAATATGACAGTCCTAGAATGGCTTTGAGAGCTAAGATGTAGCCAGAAGAGATTCTGTATATGTGCTATTATTAAAGGCAGCATTACAACAAAGGAAAACTGTATAAACCAAGAGTATGTTGTTTTAAACAAGTCAGTGCAGGACTAGGTGACCTAATAGTATAGCAGATGTTGCGATGTCATATTTGTTTACAGAGAAAACACTGGATTTGTCAATAAACATTCCCGATTTAGAATCGGTAATAAAAGTAGTATTACTGAAAGTTATATTTGTTTAGCAAAGAACAAAATGTGTAGGACCTGCTTTCACAAAGGCTTGACTTTCTCAGGAGCTGCATCGTTCAGGCCCTTTGAAAATTAACCTCTGAGTTATCCATTTAAAGTGAAAGGGCAGAAATGTACTGCCAGGTGTTTTTAGGTTTGTGATAATACCCTGTTCTCGCTCTTTAGAGACATGGCACATTCTGAAAGCAAAATCTCTATGTTAAAACGAATTCCTCTCTGATTGATACAATTTGGATCACAGCTGGAGATAAAGTGAGTGGGGTGCACTCATAAAGAGCATGAAGAAGGAATCAAGAGGAAATCTTAAGGAAGGAATCTGTCACTATACCAGCATGATTCACTTTGCTGTTGCTATTCTATCCCAATTTTTAGAGTTAATTTAAAACATGAGTGGCTGCTTGCATTCTAGGTGTATTAGAGCATAATACGTAGGAGTGGAAACACCAAAATCCTTTTGCTGTTACTACCAACAAAACTTACAGTGCTTATGTAGCTGCTACAGTTAAAATCCTGAGAAATCAAGATATTTATAAGCTGTCTTCAATGTTAATATGAATAAAAATGGGGTATGATTATCAAATATTTCTTGCTGAGATATATAGCAAAAAAGGAATAGGTAAATTGTGGTTAGTGTTGGCTACTTTGAACTATTATTTATATCAAATACATTTTTGGTTTATCTAGTCTGTTCCTATCCAGGAAACAGTTCCTGAAAAAAACTGCTTGATTTCTGCTTCTTATTTCTAAAGCTTAAAGAAAATGAACAAGCAGGAATCTTGGTTTCTAGCTTTAATTAGCAATTGAACATACGAGAAATGTAACCCTAGGTGACAGAATGTATTTAGGTATTCAAGAAACACATATATAGTCAAGTCTCAATTAGTTGAAATAACATGTGAAAAGAGTTGCGTGAATGAACACAGACTGTATTTAAACTAGGATATATATTCCATCAATGAGGCTGTCATAGAGCAAAGAAAAAAAAAGGGGAGCCAATGTTAACTTCAATAGCTGTGAGTACTGACCTGCAAAGATGGTTGTACTTCTTTCTGGTACAAGCTGACTCATCTGAAGTCAATGCAAGTGCTTGTTTGTGGGCAGTGCAATGAAACCGTGGTTTGCCCCGGGGCAACTGCCTTACCTTATGGGCAGGCTGCTTTGGAAGGATTTTAAAGCATTGAAGGACACTAATAAATATTCTGCGGGAGAACAAACATCATCTTTGGCCAAAGTCCAACTAAATTCTGTGAGGTTTCTGTCCGTGTATAAAAGTAGCTTCTCCCCACCAATGCGCTTGATGCAAATGAAGCCAGAAGCTTCCCTCGTCAAAGACGGTCGCTGCTGCCATCCAGCACCTTCACACTAGACAGGTCGTAACCTCAAGGGCTGTGAGCTTTTGCTGTCAAGTAGCTGCTTTGAAAACAGCAGCAAAAGTGACTATTCCCCCTAGATAGGTATTTTCCAGTTATGCAGGTATAATTTACATGCATGTTTAAACAAATACACCTGTGGGCAATAGTAAGTGTGTAACAGGAAGGCAAAGAAAGCGAATGTATACAAGGCAACCCTTGTTGCAAAAGATAAAAGTGATGCATGATCTAGCTGCTTGGTGAACCGTGGTACTGTTTGCTAGCCTGCTCTGGTTGCACTTAACTATTACTAAGTGATTATGAACCGTGCAATTCAAAAATAAAATAAAAATAATAATAATGTGGTAACATTGTCCTTAGATTTCTTAATAATTTTATTATTATTACAAAATTTTAATAGAAAGAGAAAGAAATTCCTAGACAGCTCAAAGGTTAAAATGGAATTAAGAGAGATGGTACCTTTCTACAGGTCAGAGTAAATGTCATTATCAGCATGAAAACATTTAGAAGTGTGGAAGTGCATTGTTAGATAACTTCTGCCCTGTAGGGATAGCACAAGAGAGATAAATTAAAATGTAGCTTCAAAAGCCTGGGATTTAAAGTTTAAAATACCTTAACCTTCTGGTCTTAATCGTATGGTTCTTCATAGTACAACGACCTAGGCACTCCACTTACAGTTGTGCAAGTTGTGATAAAAATGATTTGTTGGAGAAAGCTTATTCATTCAGCAGAGAATAATTCAATGAAAGAATCTTGTAGTGAGCAGAATTTTGCTGAAGCTATGGTATGCCCTAGGGGAACTTTCTGTGGTTTCCTTCCCCAGAGCAGAGGCCCTACTGCTCTTGGGGCTGGCAGCTCTGTAAAGGGGTGTCTCTGGATGATGCCCTCATGGCTGTGAAAATGAAAACATCTAGATTTCCAGTTGAAGGGGAAATGTGAATTGTTTGGCTTCAGTTATACAGATTCAAAGGGGTCCTGTTTCTTCTCCCCTGTGCCAATGGGCAAAGAAGGAGAGTTGGTGGGTGGAGCACATTACAGTTGTCCTGGAAAGGAAAGAAATGCAAGCCAGAACAGGGTTACTATGGACTAACTGGAAAGCTGTGGACTTCATTAAGAATTTATGAGTAAAAATGTGTATTTCTTGGCCCATGATTTTACTGAACTTGTAAAATCACGTGCTTCCTCTTTCCAGGACTACCTGCAGAATACAGCTGATTCAAAAAGTAGATTACAATTTCTTTTGTGAACGAATATAGCTAAAAATTAAGCAAATTACCTGGATATTCATGTCAGGTAGAAACAGATATATTTGATCACAGCTGGAGACATTTTAGGGAACACAGAGGGTTTCAAACCCAAGCTTCCTTTTGTATGTATGTATTGGTGTTTGTGTAACTAAAAGCCTAATTAAGCTCCTAGCAATACATTTGCTGGCACACAGACAGAATGAATTTTTGTGCTCATAATGGACATGCCTAGTTTTGAAAATCTAGTCTTCTGCTGGATTGCAGAACTGCAGAGGTTTCTAGGTCTTGGACCGATTTAAGAAACATTTCCCTGAAATGCACTTCTCCACTCCCTGCTCTCACTTCCCTGAATCAGTAACAGATTTTCAGTTTTCAATGTCTAGAAAGTAAATGAGGTGAAGTCTTCTCACATCCACACTCTGATGCCATTTAAGACTGAAATCCCATAAGAGAATTTGTGGAGGGTTGACCCTGGCTGGACACCAGGTGCCCACCAAAGCCATTCTATCATTCCCCTTCCTCAGCTGGACAGGGGAGAGAAAATATAAAAAAGGGCTCGTGGGTCGAGACAAGGACAGGAGAGATCACTCACTAATTACCGTCACTCAATTTATTACCAGTCAACCAGAGCAGGGTAATGAGAAATAAAACCAAACCTCAGAACACCTTCCCTCCACCCCTCCCTTCTTCCCGGGCACAACTTCACTCCCGGATTCTCTACCAACCCCCCCCAGCGGCACAGGGGGATGGGGAATGGGGTTTACGGTCAGTTCATCACATGTTATTTTCTGCCACTTCATCCTCCTCAGGCGGAGGACTCATCACACTCTTCCCCTGCTCCAGCGTGGGGTCCCTCCCACGGGAGACAGTCCTCCACAAACTTCTCCAACATGGGTCATTCCCACGGGCTGCAGTTCTTCACAAACTGCTCCAGCGTGGGGGCCCTTCCTACAGGGTGCAGTCCTTCAGGAGCACACTGCTCCAGCGCGGGTCCACCATGGGGTCACAAGTCCTGCCAGAAAACCTGCTCCGTGGGCTCCTCTCTCCACAGATCCGCAGGTCCTGCCAGGAGCCTGCTCCAGCGTGGGCTTCGCACGGGGTCACAGCCTCCTTCGGGCACCCACCTGCTCCAGCGTGGGGTCCTCCCTGGGCTGCAGGTGGATATCTGCTCCACCGTGGACCTCCATGGAATGCAGGGGGACAGCCTGCCTCACCGTGGTCTTCACCATGGGCTGCAGGGGAATCTCTGCTCCGGTGCCTGGAGCATCTCCTCCTCCTCCTTCTTCACTGACCTGGGGGTCTGCAGGGTTGTTTCTCTCACATGTTCTCACTCCTCTCTCCAGCAGCTGTTTCTCACTGTCCCAACTTTTTTTCCTTCTTAAAAATGTTATCACAGAGGCATTACCCCTATCGCTGATTGGCTCAGCCTTGGCTGGCACCGGGTCCATCTTAGAGCTGGGTGATATGGGCTCTCTCGAACACAGGGGAAGCTTCCAGCAGCTTCTTACAGAAGCCACCCCTGTAACCCCCCCTGCTACCAAAACCTTGCCACACAAAGCCAATACATTCCACCCCTCGCCTCTGTGCATCACATTTTTAAGAAGGGAGAAAAGTTGGGAGAAACGGAAACGGCAGCCGGAGAGAGGAGTGAGAACATGTAAGAGAAACAACCCTGCGGACACCAAGGTCAGTGAAGAAGGAGGGGGAGGAGATGCTCCAGGCGCCGGAGCAGAGATTCCCCTGCAGCCCGTGGGGAAGACCACAGTGAGGCAGGCTGTCCTCCTGCATTCCATGGAGGTCCACGGTGGAGCAGATATCCACCTGCAGCCCAGGGAGGACCCCACGCTGGAGCAGGTGGGTGCCCGAAGGAGGCTGTGACCCCGTGCGAAGCCCACGCTGGAGCAGGCTCCTGGCAGGACCTGCGGATCTGTGGAGAGAGGAGCCCACGGAGCAGGTTTTCTGGCAGGACTTGTGACCCCATGGTGGACCCGCGCTGGAGCAGTGTGCTCCTGAAGGACTGCACCCTGTAGGAAGGGCCCCCACGCTGGAGCAGTTTGTGAAGAACTGCAGCCCGTGGGAATGACCCATGTTGGAGAAGTTTGTGGAGGACTGTCTCCCGTGGGAGGGACCCCACGCTGGAGCAGGGGAAGAGTGTGATGAGTCCTCCGCCTGAGGAGGATGAAGTGGCAGAAAATAACATGTGATGAACTGACCGTAAACCCCATTCCCCATCCCCCTGTGCCGCTGGGGGGGGTTGGTAGAGAATCCGGGAGTGAAGTTGTGCCCGGGAAGAAGGGAGGGGTGGAGGGAAGGTGTTCTGAGGTTTGGTTTTATTTCTCATTACCCTGCTCTGGTTGACTGGTAATAAATTGAGTGATGGTAATTGGTGAGCGATCTCTCCTGTCCTTGTCTCAACCCACGAGCTCTTTGTTATATTTTCTCTCCCCTGTCCAGCTGAGGAGGGGGAGTGATAGAACGGCTTTGGTGGGCACCTGGCGTCCAGCCAGGGTCAACCCACCATAGAATTCTACCTCTGCTAAGTCAAAATCTATATAATTGACTCAATTGCTGAGCCAAGTGATTGGCTCCATGCTTGCTATCTTCTTCGTATACAAGGTGACAAAACCAGGAAGACTACTAGAGTATGATTGCACATTTTTTTAGGAAGTTGTATACCACGTAACTCTATTGTCCTTTAGGAAAGCATTCTTCCTTGTACTCCATCACACTTAACTGAAGAATATAAAACACTGACCAGACTTTCCCACGATCAAAGAATTCAATACAGTAAAAAGCAGGTAGGATTTAAATTGCGCTGTGGATTTGAGAGAGTCATTTAAAATTTAGCATACAGCGTCAGCTTTTAAGGCTTGCGTAATCTTGTTTTAGCATTTATTTATATTACGGTTCTTAACTTTTACTTCTGCTGTTGGCTCTGGAAATGGAAGGCCAGTGGTAACAGATCATTAAAATACTGTGACAGAAATTCAGGAAACTTAATCTCAAATGATGTGTGAGGACAGGGAGTTGAAAGATATTTTTCATGATTTACTACTGTAAATCACATTGGTCCAAACTCTTAAAATAAAATATAAAAACGTGACTGCCCCAAAACTACCTTTGTTAAAAGAACACTATTTCTAGGATAGGCTGAAATACAGTTATATTTTTGGCTTCAGAAACTTGGACTGTAACCTTTCTGTTGCTGTGCCACTAGAGCATGTAATAAAAAAGAAAGATAGCTTTATATAGCGTGGCTCTTGCTCATCTTCTGAGACAATAAAAAAGGAGGTCATAGGTGATAGTTCTGTTAGTGTTTTCTTGTTTAGGTCACAAATCTATTTTTTTCTATTGATTTCATGTAAAACCACTGATTAAAAACATAAACCCCAAGTGATTTAGCTTACATTAAAGTGATTGCAATAAAACCCACAGTCTTGTGCTTTCTCTGGGGTTGGTCAGCTCTAACCTGAACTGGGCAAAACATTTAAATACCTGCTTCTTATAAGTTCTGTTTATTTCAGGCAAACTCTAAAGTATCCATTTGCTCAATTCCTTTGCTCTTCATTGCACAGATGGAAATAAACTTAGATATATATGAAGGCATATGGGCAAACTGTTCTACTGGAGGTTTTGTATGCCTTTGAGTCTTTGAGAACCCTTTGTCCTGTTCTCGAAGCAAACAGCTGTAATAGCTGTCAGAGCACTCTAACTGTACTCAAATTTGTCAGTCTTTTTTTACTTCAGCAGGGGAGTGAGGGAAAATACTGACTCCTAAAGCAATGAGATCTTACTTTTCCAGAGTAAGGGGACAGTGGGGATATGTATAAGATCATTTCTTAACAGTTCCAATACTACAAATGCTTTCTCTGTGGTGGAATTTTTAACACTCTGGTCTAGAAAATTAAACACACTGGAGAGTAAAATGCCAATTTATTTGTGAATTTTCCTAGGAAATTGCTCTCTTTTTTAAATAAAAATTGATACTTGCCTGTGCCATACTTATTTGCCTATAAATATAAATTTTATAAGCTACAGTAAGAGATTTGATGAGAATCATGGTTACGTGAAGGCAGTTCTCCAATATAATTTTATATCCTGCATAACCTGGACAAGCCAGATTTTCTCAAACAATACCTGGATGACTGCCAGATCCAGAGGAGATATACTGTTATCTGTGATCCTGAGACATCATCCCATGAATTATTACTTATTTTGTCTGAACCTGTTCCCTCATCCTTGGATATAACATGAGTAAAAACTTTCATAAGGCCAACTGAACAATTAAAGCCTGCTTTTGCTGAAGGTGACAGTATTCTCCTGTAACATCTGCATGACCTCCCTTCCTTGCTATGCTCTCCTGGTACAAGAGTAACACTCACACTGAGATCAAGTGCCACACTGAGCTTCTGGAAAGCAAGGAGAACCCTTTTCTTCTCCTGGAAGCCAAGTAAAAATACCAAGTGACACAGAACCAGAGAAAAAGTTGGTTTCTTTGCAAAAGAGAGATATTTCTGACACTTTTTACACTGGATGCCTTCTCTGCTCTTTTAAGTAGCATATATGTTTGCCAAAAACCCCAACTTATATGTCAGAGGCAATGGAGAAGAAAAACGAGGTAACCTAAAACCCTATGGAACTGATCCACTGCTTGGCCTAACCTGATAACACTGGAGTCCTATCCATTTTTCACTGTGAACTGATGAGACGTCTGTAACATGATAGTAAATGCTGCATAGGATCACAGTAATAATTTTGGCATAATAGGATTTAAGCAGAGGGGCTATGGGGAAACTTGACTGCTCAGAACAAACCTGCTACAGAGAAGTACTTCTCACCAGGGTGCAGCACAGCTCACTACTGATTGTCTTCTTGCTCTGTGTGCCTTTCCCATCTTGTTTCCTGAGCCCTTTTTCCATGCAGTATATGGTCACATCCTTGTACAATCCTTGGTGAGATTTGCAATCCCCATTTTGTGTCAAGCAGAATTATTAAATCTGGAAAGTGCCTCCAAAGCAGCATACATATCAGCTCTTCCTTGTCTCGCAGGTGGCTGTTTGAACCCCTTCATTCCAGTTTTACCTTTTTCTGAAGTTTTTGGTGAATCTTCTCCTTCTCAGTTCTCCTTCTCTCAAATATTAGTCCCAAAACTTGTCTTGCAGATTACTTTGCTAGTTCACAGCAAAATTACATTTGATTCAAATAAACATGAAGCTTTATTCAAATAAATATGAAGCAAGACTAAAGTTCAATGCTTTCCTACAGCAAAAAGACTAGTTCATATCAATATTTTCAAAACCCAGTGTCACTTTGTTTAAAAATTAGTGATATGTTTCTTTCTACAGTGGATCAATAAGCTCTGATTGGATTGTTCCTTTTAATAGATTAAATGATTTGTTTTATTTTATTTTCAGGAACTTATTTATTGAGAAGTTTACCCTCTTTATGCCAGTTAATGAGACAGGCATCATTTAACCTGTTAATTTCTACCCACTCTAATTAATAATATATTTCCATTGCTTGAGCTAAATAGTCCTGATATCCACTATCCACTCCACCTGTCAGTCTCTGCAGATAGATAGCTTATTCAGTTGACAGCAGTAAAGGGCAAACACGCACCACTCACTAGGCTATTCTTAGAAAGGCAAAACTACAATGCCCTAAGAGATTGCCATAGTTATTTCTACCATGTCTTCATGCTAATGTAGAAACTTACTAAAAATAGTCATAAAATAGAGGAGAAATCAACTCCTCTTTTCCCCTGGAGCTTTGGTACAGTTTAACGTCCTTTGTGTGGTTATTTCTTGTAACTCCTTCATGGTCCCTAGGGGCACCTCAGTCATGAACTGGAACACACTAGCAAATCACTAGCTAACACTGCAGAGGGAACAGGCTAATCATTTTCTGTTTTTCTATGAAATGTCCAGCTTTGGGCCAAAGGAGGAAGAAGTTAGGAAAATCACCTCAGGCAACACTCTCAATTATACTGATGCTGATTTGGCTCAAAATGCTGGAAGAGAAAGGAGAAATAATGGGTCAGAGAGTTTGCAGCCAAACACTCATTTAGACTACATGGGACTAGACTTTCCCTAGTCTACTAGGGAAAGAGCAGCGGGTGTATAATGAAAGATGTTAGCATCTATTAAGATACCATTTTCCACTGAAAGAACCTGAACAAAATCAGTTTATACATCTTTTACAATGGTGAGTTCGAGCATAAGGGAAACCAACTTCTCCCTCACCTTTGCTGTAGGTAACTAGAGCTGCCGCGCAGCTGTTATCTTCTCATTACGCTGAAGTCCAAAGTGGGAGATGGAAAGGCAGAGGAGGATTTTTCCAAATGTTTTTCAGGTTAGGACATATCACAACATGGTGGCCTGGAATATGGAAGGGAATTTCCAAGCTGGGAGCAGTGGAAAGCCACTAAGCCCTATGGATCCCGTACAGACAGACCTTATTTGTCCCCTTCCTATTTTTGATACTGTGCTGCCAGGTTTTGGGGACCTATTCTACACAGTTACAATACAAAAAACCCTGAAACCACCACCATAAACTACAGAGTCTCCTGTATAAGGACAAAGTGACCTTATATAATGCTAGCTGTTGACAGTGAGCCAGGGGGATTGGATTTTTTTTTTTCATTTGAATTGAAAAAGCTGTAAACCAGACATAAAATATAATGTATTACAGTCATTTATATGTTCTAAAGTGACTTTCACCCATGGTATCTCAAATGCTTCAGAGAAAGAGATTTAGATGTAAACTAAAAAAAAATAAATAAAATCTTAAGGTCACATTTGAAAAGAGAAATAAACTATTTTCTTCCAGCAGAGAGTTCTGGAGAGCTAGATTTTCCCTGTAAAACAGTGATCCTGATAGTAGTACAAATTCTTCAGTTGCTCAACTGCCTTCAGCAAACAGAGATGAATCCTGCCTTGCAGTACTCAAAACAACAGTGAGCCATCCCCCAGCCAGGCCACCGTTGTAGTTTCCAGTTTCCGCAAATCTTTGCAATACTGTCATTTTCATGGTAGAGAATGGTCTATGGGAGGTAGGTGTGAGCACATCCTTACAAACTCTGCACCTTTGCCAAGCACACTTGCTACTATACAAATAAAACTGATGCATTTAGATATAAGGTCTAATTTGGTGTTGGTTTATGAGGGGCTTTGCTTTTGTATGGTTCATTCTACACCCATTTGCCTGGAATGAGTGACATATCTGTCCTTTCTGCTTTCAACAGCAAATCAAAATCCATTTGCTGTGTTTCCATTGCATTTCATTTGCAATTTCTGATAAAATTCTGTGAGGCCCTGGCCTGCAGAAATCAGCACCTGAGTCATTGAGCCCTAACACTGAAGTTTCAATAGCTGTGGCAAGGAGAGCATTCAAAATATCTCCTTGTGCTCCCTTTCCACCCCTACAGCCCCTCAAACATCAGAAAGTAACTCACAGAATTGGCTTCGGCAAAAGATACAGATAGAGATTAAAAGGTGAACTGGGTTTTATGTGCAACATATCTGGGTTTCATCTGTTTTATCCAACAAAAGATTGTGAATGGGCCCCAAGATGGATGCAAAAGTAACTCATTTCTACTTAAAATCCCTATATATTGCTGGAGTAGGGTAAAAAGTTCTCATATAAACAAGAATGAGACCTACTAGGGCAATCTATAATCCTCTATTACAGGAAGGCACACGTCCTTTGAAGTCACTGATGTTGCATCCACTTGCACTGCAACTGTGCTTTCAGAAATTCACTTTTACAGCTGAATCAAATGTTTGGTAAATGTGTTCAGACTGTGACCATATTGTGTTGACAAAGATAACATAAATTTGCATCAAAGCAGCTCAGCCACGAGCTGTGTGTAAAACCAGATAGTCTAAAACCAACCCTTTTCCAAACTTTTGGTTTCTGGACAATGTTGTTTACAACTTTTAAGCACTGCTCTTTGGTTTCTTTAAATTCTGAAGTTTATCACACTACATGCTGTAAAACACCATAATCACATTTTTCTCAGAGTTTTCTCATGGGTTGCCTTCAAGCATCTCATATAAATGAACAATGTTTTTCAAGTCGTCTTCCTCTGAACAATCCTATTTAATACATGTGTTTATTGATGCATTTCTGTCTTTTGAAGAGAAATGGGCTATAACAATAATTGTGCACCACCTGGGAAGTGTACAGCCCAGGTAAACTGGCAACAGATTTCTTTTGCTCGCAGCTGCACAACCTAGTAAAATTTAGGCTCCCTCCTTGCAGCTCAGATCCTCCCAGTGCTTGCGTGAGACTGGACATCATCAGAAAGGATGAAAGATGGGCAAGAGAAGGCAGCCTGCCTGCAGAGACATGGGCATGTCTGACATCTGTTTTCAGAAAGCCTTCAGGGCACCTGTGTGGTCTCTCTGTGTGTGAAAATTTAGGAATGGTGCAGTGGCCTGGTAAAAGACAGGTGTGCCAAATACTTCTTATAGCTGATAACGTGTGGAAAACTTTGGACATCCAAAGATTTATAACTATGCAGTGGGCTTCTGAACACAGAGTCATAAGAAACCAAAATACAATAGCTTCTTTTTAAGGCAAGGCTTCTTTTTAAGCTGTGAAGCAGAAGGTCACATCTAGGGGATGTGAACACCAGCAGAATCGGTTTAAGGTCTAAGTCATAATTTGTATGGGACCTCGGAGGAGTGTGGAGATTGTCCAGGAAGAAGCAGGGATCATGGGCTGCCCCATGAAGCCTGGCCAAGAGGTGCCCTGAGGACTGAATGGAGGATGGGGTGCCCCACAGCACCATAGGGCTTGTCACTGCAGCCTCAACTGCACCTTACGCTTTTGTCTTGCCTGTTACTCTTTTTCTCAATCCACACACATAGTCCTGCCTGAACCTCTGCTGTGTCACCAGCAAATGAATCTTTCCTTTGCTGTATATTAAAAAGCCTGTCTATTGTCATGGGTCTGTGTTGTGTGGAACACAGAGGAGCAGCAGATACCCCCAGGAGAGAATTGCCTCAGGAGACTGGCATCACAGTGTCAACAGGGAAGCCAAGTACCATCTTCAGAAGTTCCCCAGGTTGCCAAAGATGTGTTTGCATCACACAGTGAACAGGCAGTACTTTATTCCTCTGCTGAAATACTCGCAGACACATTAGCATGCCTAATGTTCTCTTTTTGACCTGAAGGTCTCCTAATTATGCCTGACTTCTGTGGAAGTAAAAGATTGTAATACCTGCATTTACAATGATCCTGACCGTGTCTTGGAGGACAAAATAGACAGCCTGTTTGCATTGCCTGCATACAAAATGTTGGGCAAACAGGATGGTGTTGTGAATAACAAACCTCATCTCCAGTAATGTGGATATATGATCCAGAAAAAAGACAGTTCTTGCATTGTCAGCTATACCATCTGCCTTGGAAAAAGGTAGCTGGAGCCTTGCGCTTCCTAAAAAACTCTGTGATATCATGTACTGTAAAGTCAGAGTTTGTAAGCAACCTTGCAGGACATCTCGGAGACAGGTGTCAGTCAGTCCTGGCCCCACGTCCTGGCAACATCTTTGGGTTAAGGACATTGCTGCAGGAGGCAGATCTGTGAGCCTTGATCTTCATCTGCAGGTGTTACAGACTACAGTCATGGACCTATGGTTCATGAGGGTGCAAAGACTCTTTTTAATACTAAAAAAACCCCAAGGTGTTGAGGAAAACAGAAAATAAGATTTAATCAATGAAACCACCTGGTTATTTGTTGTGTGGTCAGGGAGGAGGTGGAAGGTACTTGTTCTGCCTGTGGGCTGCTCCAAGGAGTACCTACAGAGCTTCTGACTCAGAAATGCTGAACCCAAACATGTCTCTTGTTCTGACGCTTCCGAAGAGCTATTTATTTGTGAAATAAAATATAGTTAAACCTTCAAAACAATGACAATCCGCAGTCATGCTTCATGTGCTGCAACTCATATTAAGTAGTGTTGCTGCCTTTCAGCTGGGAAGGGCTGAACCTCATTCAGTGAACTCGGACTATAACCCTGCTGTTCTCATGTCTGGCTCTTTGCAAGAGCAGCCTGCCTGTGAGTGATGTGCGATGCCACTGAGCTTTTCACAGTACTGCAAATAGCACGCTTGCCACTGATCAGCTGAGGAGTCTACCCAGCTGTATGGGGTTAGAGAAATTTTGTAAAGCTGCTCATGAGGATCTCAGCTGCTCCTTTTTTTCCTGCTATGCCTAGTGCCTCTCCCACCAGTCTGGTCTCAGGACCTGCCCTTGGTGATGCCACCCGGCTCCACGGTGGAGGCTGTGCCATGAAGTGCTTCAGCAATGTGCTGACAGCCCCTGGCCAGGCAATGCCACACCGTTTTCTCTTTTGCATGTGTAGAGTCTTGCTTACCCCCACCCTTCGAGCAGCTATGTCCTCCTCCAGCACGTTGAAGAGGAGAGCAAGCAGAAGTACCATCAGCTGCAGAAAAGAGGAAAGGGCATGTAGCCCACCTCCAGCCTTTCCAGGTCCTCACTGCTGGGAAAGGGCTGAGAGAGCAGGAAAGGCTATGAGATTGAAGCAGATAATTTTTGTATCAGTGAGTGCTGGGGACACCTGGATAAATACGCTGTTGAAACTATTAGTACTAACAAGATGTTATTGAAGTAGAAGTATGTTGCTCGTCACTGCTTGGTCTTGAGCAAGTGCCTGATGCCAGGAATGAAGGAAGGAGTATGTGACTATGGACAGTGCCGTTAAATCTTTATCTGGACTGGGAACCAGTATTCTTTAGTGAAACATTGTGCTAACTCACAATACTTCACTTCTTGAAAATGACATGAAGGAAGAGCCTAAACAGTGCAGTTCATTTAGTCGTTTTTCATGATGACAGACAATACAGTTGATTTGTAATTTACTGATCTGGTTTGGAGCTCACCTACGGTAGTCCAGCACCCCAGTTTATAGAAGCAAAAATGCTTGATGTCCTGTCTCCCGGGCATACCTTTCTCTAGAGGCAGTAGTCCTACAGAAACAATCCAGTCATTTTGTTCTATTTCACAGGTTTATAGCCATCATAAGTAAAATGAAATTACCTTAATATGAACCATTCTGGCACCCTGCCCTCACCTGCCTCAGGTCAGACTGGAGATCACATGAAGTTCAGCATAGCTTAAGAAAACATTCATGTGAACATGCTTGCAGCTTAAAAGCAGTCAAGATTAAGGGCCCTTTGTTTGTTGGGGATTCTTTAAAAACATGTTTTCCAATACAAAAATAGGTTCTTTTTCAGTGAAATCTATTTACTCAACTCAAAAATTAAAAAAAAAAAAAAAAAGAAGAAAAAGAAACATGTTTTGAAATTGCCCTATATGGACATCTTTTAAAGAACAAATTTCTCTTTCCTTCTCTGGATTTACTTTTTCTTTAGAAATTTAAGCTGAGTACCATAAAGCTATACCAAGTGGCTGAAATCCAGTCAGAAAGCAATGCCTTAATAGTGCAAAATTTTTTTCTTTGCTTTTGTTGATTTATGGAATATTTTTAAATTATCTTAATTTTGATTGGCAGTAAGACTTTCTCCCAATGCTTTGGATGTTTTTTAGCTGGAGAACTGAAGCACAGAATCACAGAATAGTTGAGGTTGGCACCTCTGGAGGTCCCCCCAAGTCCAAACCCTCTGCTCAAAGCAGGGTCAATTCAGGCAGGTTGCTTAGAAATTTTTTCTTATCTATGAGAAATAACTTTGCTTTGAATATATCTTTTTTTATATAGAAAGGTAATTGGGAAAAACAAAAAAAACTTAATCAAGCCAGAATAGATTCACATAACAGTGAAGCAGAAAGCCAGTCAATACCCAGCTTTCACACACGACTCCTCCTCTAAGCACAAAGTAAACAGAGCCTGGCATTTTGTCTTGTAGAGTGCTGTTGCAGTTACAGAAAGATTTCTTTTCTTTGGATTGAAGACATAAATACCCAGTAATGCCACTGTTCACTGGTCAGCTCCCTTAGACATATGGGCCGCAATTTCAGTAATTTTCTGTGCTGTTCATGTCGCATAAAAAATGATACTAGGCTGTGCATTGCATTCACATGTTGAAGGACTGACTCCAGTCAGAGACGTAGGGAACCAGAGAGCAGATTTCCACGGTCTCTCTGGCCATACAGCATTCTACCAGCCACCTTGAAGTGTGGGTTCACACAATCCCTGTGACCTGAGGCAACCCACATACTGCAGAACGTGCCAAAATGGGGTAACAGAAAGTCACTGAAGTCTAGTTTTAATTCTGCTCTAAGTTCTGTGGTGCGACCTAGAACCAGAAGTTTCACAATATTAAAGTGCTGGATTTAAATAGATCTGCTGAAAGCTGCTATGCTTATACTCCGGTTCAACATGTCTGGAAAACACTGGAATCCTGCCACCAACTTCACTAGGCACAGAAACTGTATTAGAGCCTCTTTGTTTCTCTAATGCCATCATGAGTGTTGGGAGGGGGGTCATTCCTATAAAATCCATTAAATATTTCATTAAAGGGGAGAGAAGGGATTGTTTTGATATCTATGAGTATTTTAATTTGTCCAAACTGTAATGCAGGAGGCATCCAGAATGTCAGCTTGCAGTGCTTGGGATCTATCCTTGAAATCTCACCTGCTGAGATCATACTTCCAATTCTGTTTATTATGTCAACCACGCATTATAAAATAGTATCAATTCACTACTATGCCATCTGCATCTTGTGAGATTTTTGAACTTCATTTTAGTGTCAGATATGTTCCAAAAATACTGAAATAAGATGAAACAAAAGGTTTTCCAATGTTATTCTCTTTCATATGATTTATTTTATTCTGTATTCTACTGTCATTATTCTAAGATAGCACACTTTATAGTATAAAGTTTTAAGGGCAGCTAAAATTTTTAGAATGTTGTCAACAACATTTGTCTCTGCAAATACCTAGAAAGAAGTAAAAATTGTGAAGGTTTTACTTCCTTTTAGCATGTAGCCTTTGCCATCTGTACCATTGGTTTTGTATACAATTTTTGTAGCATATTTATCTTCAGGAAGACAAGAAATAGGTTTCTGACATAATCGTAATGTAGCAACAGACCATAGCAGGGGCACATTGATATAGCACCTTTTTGTAAATGTAAAATAAATACATTCCCTGTGCTCAGAACGTAAGGGAAAAGGCCTAAAGGGAAATAAATCTGCAGATGTCAAAAGCTTTCTTTCAATAATTATTTTAGAAGGACCAGTTTGGCAGTGTCCTAATCCCTGAAGAAAAGGGACAACCTCAAATTCTCACAGATGGCCCCAAATCTGCCTTCAGCCCACAGAAAAGAGAAGCCCAGCCTACCTGATGTAGTGCCCTTGAACTCCACTAGCACTGTAGGTCTGAAACATCACCTCTGGGAGGAAGTTGTTTCCACTTGTTGGCTAGCAAAAGATGCTCATACCAAAGGGTGATTGCATCTGATGTTTGAGCAGGCATAAAACATATAACAGAAAAGTATGAAGGTGAGGTGACAGGTGAGGAAACCTTTGAGGTACAGACCACTGATAAAAAGCCAGGAGGAACAAGCCACACACAGATTAAAAGAACACTGTTCTTGTTAGTGAGATCAGTGAACAAATTACATACCATCTGCAATGCAGAGATACAAATAGCTCACAGAAAACAGCCTGGTCTAAGGAATAAGCTTCTGAACAGATTCTGGAAGTACAGTTTTACCAATTGCAAAGAGGATTTTGCAGGACTGAAATAGTGATCTTCCATTTAATACTAAAAGGAATAATAACAATCAGGGAGGATGGCAGTGCTGGTCCTTTCTGTGGTCTGGCTGGCTGCAGAAACACTGCTGGACAATGTTGGACAGACAGCCACATCCGTCCCCCTCATCAGGAGGAAAGCCACAGCTACGTGGATTTTTGTAGCATTCAGTTAGAAGCGGCAAAATGCAAAGCTTCAGGACAGATGCCTGAAGTGTTACAGGAAAGTCACTATTTACTACAATTCAGGATCAAATAAAAAGTCACATTGGCAAGGGAAGAAAATGTTCTGTTGAATAAAATGTTAAAACACAGAAATATATTTCACCTGGCAGCTTGTCGCATTTCACCAAAGTATCTGAGTGTGTAAGTGAGTTCATAGCACAAGCTGAAAGGATGCCTGCTCTGATACCTGACTCGATGGCAATAGCAGCAGTTGGATGGGGATGCAGATCCTTGCAGAGAGACTGTGGGCACACTTATTCCTCACTCTTTCATCCTAGAAAGAAAAAGGAGAATGAAAAATCAAGAAACTGAGAGGTAAAAGAGATGGCAGATAAAGCCTTGAGGTAGCAGATAAACCTCTGAGCAAGCATTAAACAGCTGCACACATGCTTTACACAGAGCCAAATCCAGAGTGAAGAAGAAAATGAAAGGAAATAGCCCGTATTTTTTAGTGGAAGTTTGTTGGTCTGCAAATAACATTTGAGGATAATGCATAACAGATGGTAACGCAATGGGAAGGGAGGCAGGAGGCAATTTACAGTATATAAACTGTTCTATGAAATATCAGGGCAAAAGAAAGTGCCAAAGAGATTAGGTGTAACTAGCAAACAATACAGAAAGTGAAGAAGCTGTGGCCTGCTTGAGGTAACTGAGCACCTGCAGTGGCTGGATATGTTCTGGGCAAGCGATAAGAGGGGAAGGTATGGACTGGCAATAATGCATATGAGAAAAGGGACAAAATGTACAGAGAGCTAGAGGACATTAGCACAGGTGCAAGGTCAATGCACAGACGACCAGTAAAGCCGTAACAAAAAAAGTGTCTGTAGGAGTGCTCCAGAGTCCTGTATCTGAATCCCAGCAAAATGAAAGTTAGAAATCAGAACTATATGGGGGATGGACCTATGTGTTAAAGAAAAGGAGTGAACTCTTAATTGCACTACTTTGAAATTGCCAATATAAAGGAGCAAATAAGAAAAGGGTGATACTATAGTCACTGAGAAAGTAAGCATGCAAAAGGCAGGCAGCTACGTGTTACAGTTATATCCCTCTGAAACATGGCTAGCAGTCCCCCTTCCGCTGCCCCTTGATATTACAATGCTTTGGCTGTTGAGCACATGTGTAACCACACGAGGCCATGACACTGTTGAGGTACTTGGAGTGTTTGGCCACACTTGACTCATGATAGAATCATCAGACCAGAACCTCCACTGATCTTACCTGTAGATCCAGTCTCCTGAGGAAAGGGGAAAAGGACCTCAAATCACAGTCTCTCATTTCCCAGCAAGGTTTCTTAGCACACAGTGATAAATTAGCTTTGCTATTAGGTCTTCTCCATTTGTACGAATACATGAATCCATATTTACTGGACCAGGGAAGGCAACTCTAACCCATTTATCAAGGTATTAAATTAGGAGTTGTCATGGTTTAATCCCAGATGGCAACTAAGCACCACGCAGTTGCTCACTCACCTCCCTCACAGTGGGATGGAGGAGACAACCAGAAGGGAACAAGTGAGAAAACTTGTGGGCTGAGATAAAGACAGTTTAACAGGTAAAGCAAAAGCTGCGCACACAAGCAAAGCAAAACAAGGAATTCATTCACCACTTCCCATCGGCAGGCAGGTGTTCAGCCAGCTCCAGGAAAGCAGGGCTCCGCCACATGTAAAAGTTACTTGGGAAAACAAATGCCATCACTCTGAACATCCCCCCTTCCTTCTTCTCCCCCCAGCTGTATATGCTGAGCATGACGTCCTATGGTCTGGCATATCCCTGTGGTCAGTTGGGGTCAGCTGTCCCAGCTGTGTCCCCTCCCAACTCCTTGTGCCCCCCCAGCCTCCTCGCTGGTGGGGTGGGGTGAGGAGCAGAAAAGGCCTTGGCTCTGGGTAAGGGCTGCTCAGCAGTAACGAAAACATCCCTGTGTTACTGTCCTGGTTTCAGCTGGGATAGAGTTCATTGTCTTCCTAGTAGCTGGTACAGTGCTGTGTTTTGAGTTCAGTATGTGAAGAATGTTGATAACACTGATGTTTTCAGTTGTTGCTCAGTAGTGTTTAGACTAGAGTCAAGGATTTTTCAGCTTCTCATCCCCAGCCAGCAAGAAAGCTGGAGGGGCACAAGGAGTTGGCACAGGACACAGCCAGGGCAGCTGACCCAAACTGGCCAACAGTGTATTCCATACCGTGTGACGTCACATCTAGTACAGGAACTGGGAAGTGGGGGCAGGGAGTCACCGCTCAGGCACTAGCTGGGTGTCAGTCGGCAGGTGGTGAGCAATTGCACTGCGCATTATTTGTACATTCCAATCCTTTCATTATTGCTGTTGTCATTTTATTAGTGTTATCATTATCATTATTAGTTTCTTCTTTTCTGTTCTATTAAACCATTCTTATCTCAACCCATGAGTTTTACTTCTTTTCCTAATTTTCTCCCCCATCCCACCGGGTGGGGGGGGAGTGAGTGAGCGGCTGCGTGGTGCTTAGTTGCTGCCTGGGGTTAAACCACGACAGTTATCAACACTGTTCCCAGCACAAATCCAAAACACAGCCCCATACTAGCTACTGTGAAGAAAATTAACTCTATCCCAGCCAAAACCAGCACAGGAGTGAGCATTAGCAAATGAACATTTGAATACTAAACAAACCCAGAAATCTTCCTGGGGTCGCCTAACTCAAGGATTAAGCTCTAAAAAGAGAAAGTGTATGTAAGACTTTTGAGCTGAAGTGAGCACCACTGTAGTGCCTAATGCCTGCAAAGGAAACCTAAGTACCACTAAACTAGAGTGACAGTGTCTAAGCATGAGCACCCCTCTCCCCAGAATCCATAACTAAGCAGCATCTATGCTCTATATGCAATACATGGGAGAATAATGTAGCATCCACAGAAACCAGCCTATGGGGCCAATAGACAATATAGCTGACAGAAAATACCAAGGGAAGTAGAGTTTTCTAGGTATTGCATCTGGATGCGTATCATGCCCAGGCTGAAACAGCAGCAACTTGAATCTAGGGGTCACAGCTCTGATTCTTCCCCTGAAGCCCTATTGATGATTTTTTCAGGCTGTAGGGGAAGAAGAACAAGGAACTCCATTTTTAATCCAGAGTCCAGAGATTAGGGTGGTTAATTAAGATGTGATAGCCTGCCTTGCTGCAAGACAGCATTTCAACAGCCTGGAGAAGAATGGATACTATGAAAAACGAAATGGATAAAGCACAGAATTCTTGTGGAAAAGAGGTCAGTTTTATTTAACTTTAAAAAATTGAAATAAATATCTGGGAGGCTGTTTATTTGGCAAAGTAAAACATTATGAAAATAATTAGAATGAATTTAAAAGCAGCAAGAATCATCAAGCTGGAGTCAAGCTGAAAACACAAAAATGAAAAAAGAAGCATTTCATAAAAATAATTCCTTATGTCTGTAGCTAAGAATATTTTCCTGCATCTGTTGTATACTTTTCAGCAATTATTTAGCTGAATGTAGACGGGAAGTAGTAAGACCCAGTGTGTGTTATTAATAGGTAACGCACTCGTACATTTTAATGGGTCTGTATTTGCTTCACTGCATTTACAAAACTCCTGCTAATAACAAGTAATTGTCTTAATGGGGGTAGTGCAAACACATTAAAGGCCATATAGACCTCCAAGCAACAAAGCCTTGAGAATGACACAATTGAGGTACTACAGCCTCTAGAACTCACTTGTTCTTATTAAAATGCCAAATATGATTGCTACATCAGTTTGAGTTATGGTGCCAGTCTGAAAATAACCAAAAAGTGGTTTTTATTAACAGATCTGCTTTTCAGTACTGACTTGTAGCCTGGTTACTGAAAACTTCTACGAATTTTTTTTTTTCTCCTTTGGCTCTGCAATTCCTTAGCAGCCAAGCAGATTAGGTGGATCCCACTTTGCTGTGAGCATCTTCACCAGAATTTTTGTGAGCAATAAATGCATAGTTGCCACTAATGTCCTAATCTAGCCTGCTGAAACTTTGTAAATGCTGGAGGTAAACTGGAACAATGTATGAAAATGAAGTACAGGCTGTGATTGAGTATGACTATAAATAGCTGAAAGAAAGTCTTTAAGCAGCTTGCTTCTATATGTCAACTGCAAAACTAGCTGAACTGTTAGAATAGATTGCTTCCGTAGAAAGGTTAGACTTTCTGGTGAGAAACACATTTCAATTCACTAACAAAAATCAAGACTTATTATTAAATGCCATCGTACACATGATCTCATTTGTTAACCTGAAGTGGGCCCTCCACATTGGAGCATGGCAATTTAGCTGGAGGGTGATTGTGGACCAATTGCGGAAAAGGTCTTGTGGCTTTATAACAGAAAATAAGGCCTTGTGAAGTTATTTTTAAAGTGTATATAGTGTCCAAGGTACATTAAGCAATTTATATAACAAAACTGTGAAACTTTCCCAAAATGGATAAAAGGATAAGCAAGATAATGGCTTACAGACTGGTTTATATCTGGTAGTCTTTAAAGCTAATGAATTCTAATAACAAATGGAAACTTATGCCTCATTTGCAAATAAACATGGGCCTGCTGTACATCTCCACACAGGATGTAAGGGAACAAAAGTGCTGGTGGAGGCTGTATATACGAAGGGGCAGCTGAAGGCTAGCCAGCCTGGCATAACCCAACTACAGACAGGCCACTTCTCCTGGAGTGGAGCCTTCATTTGCCTTTGCTCATTATGCCACGCAACCCTGAGGATTCAGGGACTGACATCTACCCCCATTACATGTTCCCCTTATAAGTAATTTCTCCCATTTTGCTTCAATCACTGTGTTATGTTTTGTTGTCTTTTCTTTTATTCAATGCCAGAAAATTGTTTTAGGTTTTTGGACCTAAAACTACTTGCATAGTATAGACATAGGTTGCCCTGTATGGTCTTCTTGGACAAATAATTAGTTGGAGTATCTTACCTTTCAGAATAGCACAGTACGTGAGATAAAAATGACTTTGACACAAATATTAAATAATGAAGTATTCATACCAATCTTCTTCTATATTTTGCAGAGGCAAATAAATCAAGTTCCTATAGTCCTGCATAACAATCAGCAGATAAAACTGGTTAGATAGTAAATGCAGCAAGTCTTACTTCCCATTCATGCCAAAAGTGGTTTATGACAGTAATAAATTATTGGTGCTCTGTCTACCTATAAGATTCAGATAGATACTCTCAAAAATGGGTGAACCCATATGTCCCATAAGTAATTTTCCTACTGTACATAATATAACACAGTGTCCTTGTCAGGCTTTCTGAAATACTGGCTGGCCAGCAAAATGGTAGAGTAAAAATATCTGTAGAGAGGAAATCTGTTTAGTCACATTCCTGCCCAATCACACAAAAGAGTTAAGATTTTCAATTTCTTAGCCATGTCACTCAATCAGTCCTTTCCAATCACTTTCTGTAGCCTGAATGTACCCTCTTCTGAATTCCTGCTGTTGCTTAGGTGGCCCATAAGCTGGTTTTACTGCACAAAACCTTCACACATCTAGTATTCTCTCTGCTGCATTCCTTCCCTTCCACTGGGCCCCATCATAGCTGCTTCTAATTTGTTTGTTACCTTGGGCTGCTGACAATTAGAACTTAAAAAATTATGTCCTGCTGTACGTACCTAAGGGCAGAGCAGACTGCTGAGTCGCTGGTGTGGGCCCTCAGTTCTGAACTCCCTACCCTCCAGGCTCACCCGCTGCCCTGTGTCCTACACAGCTGGGGGGGTTCTGGGTGCATGAAGGAGGGGAATGGGAGCGCTGGTGGCAGTGATGACTCTGCCTGATTCTTCTTCCATTTTGTGCATGTTACTAAAGTAAAGAATATGATAAGCTGAATAACTAAGGGAGAATAAGAAAATAAAACTATGTCAAAAAAGCCAATAAAACCAATAATGTTAACATGGTGAGGTGAATGAAGGTTAGTCTGCAGTGTTGCATGCAGTTTGATTGCCTGCTCTACTCGGGGCTTCTTGTACATCCTAGGCACATGGCTTATCAGCTTTGTGTTTCATTATCATCGACTGTGAAAGCCACTTTCCCTTGTCATAAAGGGTAATAGCATGATACACATTTGAAAGGTAAGTTTTTCAGAGTTCTCAAGAAAGAAGAGGGGCCTTCAAACCCCAAGGACAAAGCTATTAAAATAAAAATATTCAGATGAAATAAGTAAGCATGCATAAAAAAGAGACAGGGACTGGGCCTATAGAAGTGTTAGCTTTAATAAAAAAATTGCAATTTCAGAAGCAGTCTCTGTCTAGGTATTATTTCTCTATGGCATATACCTAAGATTATTGTTGAAAAGTGTCTTTCACTCTTCCAGTACATTAAGATAAAGTGCTACAGCTTACATTTCCTATTGGTATTTTTTCATTTTAAAAGCATCAGAGCACCAAGAAGGTATTTTAAAATGACATGCATTGACTTGTATATTGGTACTAAGATTTTTTTCTATACTGCCTGCAAGCAAAAATCACAGAACTACAGTGTTTCCATGGCAACTGCATTTTAATAAGGTGAAATTTCCAGTTTGATAGAGCTGAACAACTAATAATGTCAGCTTCCAATGTTGCAGAAGCTCAGATGTCAGGAAGGGTCAGCATAAAACACGGGCCTAAAATTGATTCTTTGCAACATTCATCTTTATTGCTAGTATAATTTTGGGAAAAGCCAATAAAAAATATGATTAAAACAGTAATCTTATTTTCACACACTTCTTATATCATAAAGCATCAACATTCAAAATATATCAATTTAAAGCTTATTCGTAAGTCTCCATAAGAAACATGATGCCCTTTACTGCAAGCTCACTTTTCACTTTTGAGTTTTTACTCTACAGTACTTCATGAAAGAGTTCTGGGAATAGTTTTGAGTTAATGGGTGTCAGTAGACACCAGCTGACTGTCTATTTATAGTGATGTTTATCAGTCAGAACATCAAAACTCATTAGCAACTTTTGCTGTAAAGTCACAGTTCCCTTAAGGTCAAGAACTGAATTCAAGTGAGATTTCTTTTTAAGAACCCAGAAGAAATCACAGATTGGGATTTGGCTTTTCAAGTAGATGGAAGTTCTTTCAAAGGCTAGACAGGTCTTTGGTTTTCTTTTCCGTCCCTTTCTCTGTGTCTGTCATCTAACAAGAGCTTTTCTGGAGGTTTCCAGTGGCTTTAGGCTGGAGACATTTGGGAAAAAGTGAAGCTAAAGAACAAGTTGATCCCTGTGACAGGAAACCACTTTCCTAGGTTAACAGTGCAGTGCATAGCCAATGTGTTAAGTGATCTTACTCAGCTCCACCATGGTACTGGCTTTCTTCAAAAAAGTGATGCTAGAATTAATTCATGTTGCAGTATGAGCTGTAACCCCTCCTAATATAATCAAACAAAAAATAAAATTAAAAATAAAAATAAAAAAGAACTGTTGAGATGCTTTTCAAAAAGAAGCTAGTATTTAAATAACTTATTTCCAGAAATTAAATTTTTAAGTAGGATATCAAACGTCAAGGTGCTTACCATAAAATCAGAGCTGACAGCACAGGAACTTATGCTGAAACTTCTGTTTAAGAGATCATTTTTTTCCCTGTGTTTTGTTATGAACAATATGGCTCCATCTATGTTAGTATGGAATCATGCCATTGCCTGGCTTGGAGGCCAACTGTCAAGGAAAAGCCTACACGTATACTGTAGGGCTGTCTAAAAAAGGGGGGCCATACGCAGATTCCCTATTGGGAGTGACTGGTTATATTTCCTGAGCTGTGCTTGGGACTGTTAAGAACTGCTGGCCAGCTTGGGACAAATCTGTGCCAGGGACCATCCTCATGCCTGCACCAAGCAGGCAACAGATATCCTTCCCTGGAAATGTTCCCCAGCACTTTTTTGGTTCATACCCATCTGTTTTATTGTATTAGTGAAAACAATGAGTAAGCAGCGGCCAAACCTCTGTATATATTGTTTTGTTAGCGATGTGTGCTACAGCCTGGAGATTATATAAGTCTCCTTATGAACTGTGAAAGAACAAAATATATCCTAGCATGATAGTAGAGCATATTTAGGACCTATGGCATGCAATTGCTGTGTAGTATTTTCATGAATTTAACTCTGCTTTTATTGCAATCACAATTTAACTTGACCGGAGTTCTTGAAAATTTCACCAACTGAAAGTTGGTACAGTGCAAAATCTCTGTAAATTGATTTTTATATAGGTATATGTCTTTTCATGATAGATAATTTTAGTCCTCACAGCCAAATCTCTGCTTTAAAACCTTAATGTAAATTAAGGAATGTTCATATTCTACATAGATAATATGAATGTGTGAAAATTAAGCCATCTCAAAATATTGCCCACATAGCCCTCACAGTCATTTTGTCACTTTCTCATTAGTTCTTAACCAGTACATTGCTGTATCTACACAGTGACTATTAGCCATATTATACACAATACATCAAAAAATTTCATCTTAAGCCATGAATATGAGAAATGATGACAGTACAAACTTATAAAAACATGTAAACTAAAGTATTAACATAATAAAAGCACACTATCTTGAATTATTAATGTCTTGTATTACTTTAAAATTAGATTTTTTGCATGCAGAGACTCAGATGCCATTAATTCAGCAGGACTGTACATAACTGGTTTAAGTTATGAATTTGGCCCCAGAGATTCTGTTTGTGTTTGCTTTGAATTTCACAGGAATGCTGATTCCAGACTGCTTATCTTTATGGCACGTGTGTGTGCTGCAGTGGGGTGGGGGATAAGAGGCAATGCTGGAGATGAAGCTGTGGCAGGGGTGGAGCATCCAGCAGAAGCCATGGAACATATTTAACTAAGAAATCTCGACATCAGCTTTAAACTAACCTCATACTGCAATCTTCTTTCTAGCTGAGCTCTTTGTAAAAGAGACGGTGAGGGGGACGCCCGGCTCTCCAAGGTGGTGGTTATGGGAGGTACCAGAATGATGGAGCTGGAGACACTGATCCTGTGGCCGTGCACGGGTGCTAGTGCACTGAGATCGCACAGTACTGTCTTAAGAAGTCACAAACAGGCTCAAATGAAATCTGTCCTTCTGAGATGGCTGAAAGCCCCTCTCCTTCTCCTAATGTGCTGCTAGCCCATTGCCAAATTGTGTAATGTTTTCATCATGCAGCCATTAACCACTGGGAATTGTGGTTAGAGTACTAACATTTTGGGAAGGCTGGCAAACAGATTTTATGTGCTAATGGCACTGTGACACTCTAGAAATGACTGTTGTCCTTGCTTTGGAGAGAAAAATCATTTTTGCCTTCTTGTTTAGATATATTATTCACAAGTGATATCTGAGACTTAAGGCCTAGCATCTCTTCCCTGCCTGCTTCCCCCTCCAAAATACGTCTGTGGGGATAAAAAACATCACCCCAGGGTCCCCTCACACAGCCCTTCAGAAAGCAGTGGAGCAGAAGCATTGCCAGCACCGTGCAGCAGGACAGTGCAGCCATGCCTGGCCAGTACAGCCTTGCATCCTTCCAGCAGGAGCAAGGGGCCAGAGCAATCTGCCTTCACCCCTCGCTGCCCCACTGTGCTCACACATGCGGGGGCTCCTTAATGCCCCAGCCTCAATGCTAAGAAGCCTTTCTGGCTGCAAAACAGAAACGTTTTTGCCCCTTCTTGCACACAAAAATCAGGAGAGGTTTTGTATTCAAACAGGAAATGTTAACATTAGGACGTAACAACCCTCTCCTCAACTGTGATTTAATCTAGATTACTGTGCTCTGATTAATGGCATTACTAAACCAAGATGGAAATTTATGACATATAAACAGTTAGAAGCAACATATAAATGGCATTTAAGTGGTGAATATACAATATATCAGCCTTCACTGGATTTAGAGAATGCAAATTGCAAGCGACAGTCCCTGCTCTATAAATCTAATAAGCTAAGTACAAGAAGACAAAAAGCCTGATGTGATGGATGGAAAAACAAAGGGTAAAGGTGATATGACTGTAAGCAGTAGCAGCAGTCTTGGATCTGCAGGACATTGACCTTGTTAGAGAAAAAGGTTGAAAAAGTAATGCTGAGGAGGAGAGTGGGGAATGTATCTCCTAACTACAGCCTCACATTACTACATTTACAACTAGGTTGCAAATATCCAGCATGTGACACCTTTATCATTTCTGTTTCCTTTGTAAACTGTATTAAAGCTGCTAAAACAGCTAAACAGGCTGTGCTATAATTTGAAAAATGCTTTAATACTAAACAGAAGATTCAGTTTTAAATCACATGACAATATGAAAGTAATTAGAAGCGTTCATGTTCACTGGGCCTACTCCTAATTGTGGTATTTGCATAAAACTATTAGGCAAGCTGCTGGATAGAAAATTATATGCAATTGTGCTTTGCAGAATGTATTAACTTGCTCAACTTCAAAATACACAGCAGTACAGACTCAGAGAAACCTTACCATTCTGGATATCTACTAACATAAATAATTGATTTCTCTCAACATTAACTTCTGTCTTATCTGCAGTGATTATCCTAAGAGATGTATTTATTAGAAGCACTTGAAAACGATGGCTTATTTTGTTTTTCATCTTACATCAAGAAACTAATTTTGATTGGAAAAATGTGTAGCATAGCTAAAGAATATGTATTTGCTACTAGCTGTAGTACAGCAAACTTTCACCAGCCTGACTAGCAGTGGGACTGTGCAGTGCTCTAATTAGTGGGGTTCCATGGTATTTATTGCTCCCATTAGTGCAACATAGCAAACCAGGGCATGGCACTTAAATGGCTTGCCTAATGATAGGCAATATGTCTGCAACAAAATGGGATGAGCAGTGAGGAGTTGTAAGCTCCTGGCTCTGCGCTTCATCCACTAGATCACACCACAATCAAATTTCCAGATGTCATTGAATTTCAGTGACTCGCAGACAGGCTCATAATGGCTTTTTGGCATAAAGGTATTTATACTGCTGGATAGGAAAACTGTGGGATTCACACAAAAAGAAGAGCTTGGGACTGTGTATCTTGGGGGGGGGGGGTCTAACTAGCTTTACAGGTTAGACTGTATTCTCCATAGCTTCTTTGGAAAGCTGGAAAGCCATGGTCCAGGTGGTTCATTACAAAAAATTACAATGTATGGGTTAGTCTCTATAATGGAAAATGACACCTAGGCACCCTTCCCCGCAAATTTAAATTCTGTAGTATTTTCCTCTGTAAAGTAGTAAAATCACAATAAATGTTCATATGAATGCAGTGTTCCTGGATGTCTGTGGGCTGACATTTATCATTATGATATATATTTCACATAAAACCAGGTAATTTAGCAAGCACTGGGGAAAAGATCATCACAATGAGGGACATGGGATCACTGTCACCCAGTAAGGCACACTGACAACAACAGGTCTCAATGGGTTTATTTCATATGGCTTTTTTTAGATGTGTGAGTGTGGGTTCCTATACATAGAATAATAGAATGGTTTGGGTTGGAAGACACCTTAAAGATCACTTAGTTCCAACTCCCCTGCCATGGGTAGGGACACCTTCCACTAGACCAGGTTGCTCAAAGCCCCATCCAGCCTGGCCTTGAACACTTCCAGAGAGGGGGCATCCACAGCTTCTCTAGGCAACTTGTTCCAGTGCCTCACCACCCTCACACTGAAGAACTTCTTCCTTACATCTAATCTAAATCTACCCTCTTCAGTTTAAAGCCATTACCCCTTGCCCTATCACTACACTCCCTTGTAAAAAGTCCCTCTCCAGCTCTCTTGTAGGCCCTCTTTAGGTACGGGAAAGCTGCTATAAGGTCTTCCTGCAGCCTTCTCTTCTCCAGGCTGAACAACCCCACTGTCTCAGCCTGTCTTCATAGGAGAGGTGCTCCAGCCCTCTGATCATCTTCGTGGCCCTCCTCTGGACTTGCCTCAACAGGTCCATGTCTTTCTTGTGTTGGGGGCCTCAGAGCTGAACACAGTACTGCAGGAGGGGTCTCACAAGAGTAGAGCAGAGGGAGAGAATCACCTCCCTCAACCTGCTGGTCATGCTTCTTTTGATGCAGCCCAGGATACGGTTGGCTTTCTGGGCTGCAAGCGCACACTGCTGGGTCATGTTGAGCTTCTCATCAACCAACACCCCCAAGACCTTCTCTGCAGGGCTGCTCTCAAATCCACTCATCGCCCAGCCTGTATTTGTGCTTGGGATTGCCCCGACCCAGGTGCAGGACCTTGCACTTGGCCTTGTTGAACTTCATGAGGTTCACATGGGCCCACTTCTCAAGCCTGGCAAGGTCCCTCTGGATGGCATCCCTTCCCTCCAGCATGTCGACCTCACCACACAGCTTGGTGTCATTGGCAAACTTGCTTAGGGAGCACTCGATCCCACTGTCCATGTTGCCGACAAAGATGCTAAACAGCCCCACTCGCAGTACCAACCCCTGAGGAACACCACTCGTCACTGCTCTTCACTTGGACATCGAGCCATTGACTGCAAGTCTTTGAGTGCGACCATCCAGCCAATTCCTTACCCAGTGAGTGGTCAATCTGTCAAATCCACATCTCTCCAATTTAGAGACAAGGATGTTGCGTGGGACAGACTCAAATGCCTTGCACAAGTCCAGGTAGATGACGTCTGTTGCTTTTCCCTCATCCACCAACGCTGTAACCCTGTCCTAAAAGGCCACCAAATTTGTCAGGCACGATTTGCCCTTAGTGAAGACATGTTGGCTGTCACCAATCACCTCCTTATTTTCCATGTGCCTTAGTATAGTTTCCAAAAGGATCTGCTCCATCCTCATGATTCATCATGGCCTGAGCTGCTTGCATCCACAGTGCCTGTGGGGACAGAGCTGAGGTCAGAGCCAGTACCCATCGTCCATTTACCTTTCCCCACATAGCACACCAGTTGAGTGGCTGCAGGGTTGAAATCTGAATGAGGAATATTTAGAGAGTTCAGTTTCAAGGGTGAGCTCAAACCCAAGCTAAAATGACAGTACAAATATATCAACCAGAACGTTTCATTTCAGTCCAAGGTTTTTAAAAGCCTATTACCCTCATGTTATTTTCAGAGAAAATGTATAATGGAGACATGAGATAGCACTCAAAATATATAAGACCGGCAGAAATGACTGGTGGAAATTCCAGTTTTTCATATTACTGATCCATGGGTATTTGTATCAGATGTTAGGGATGCAGAAGACATTCTGATTTTGTTTGAAATAAATAGAAACAATTTATTATGGATTGTCTCAAGTTAAGATGCAGTTAAACTTATTCGCAGAGTTATATGTGCATCAAACAATATTTTAAACACACAAATTCAGCAAAAGTTTCAAGTGATGCATTTTAGTAATTATAGGCAGGATTGTGAACAGGTTCACAAGCGATGGGATATAAAGTATCTAACAGGCAGTTCAATTTATGGGCCTGTTGTAAGCCAATCTTATATATAATTTTTATTGTGATAAATAGTGCTCAAGGGGATGAGACATTTGCGCAAAGGTGGATTTTAATTTGGGAGATTAACAGTATTGAAGAATTATAATCAAAGAATTTTCTGTCTGTTCAAAAGTTTTGTACATAGGCTATTGATCAAGCAAAAAGAATGATTTAGCAAACTATGCTGGTTCTTCTTATTGCTTGAAATATAAAATGGACAAAATCTCAGCTGGGAAGTCTGCAAGTTGTTTTATTCCACTCAGTTTAGTATTTAATGACTATTAAGGGTAATTTTTCTGACAACAAAATTTAAATTTAATTGAAAGGAGAACTGTCTGTAAACATAAAAAGCAACTTACTCACAGGGATAAGGAGTAAATCACTGTGTAAATTTTCAGTGCTACAAAGAGAAGAAACGTCCTAGCTCTAATAAGAAGTGGCGTTTATCTCTTGTGAAAAAGCACGTTTCCCTGTAAGGCTGTACACTTTCTCCCAGGTTTCCTTGTGCAGTGAGCGTTGTAAGGCCTTTCTCCAGATGAATGCTTCCAGTGATGCTGCCAACATACTTTCTCTCCGTGGCTGCTGTTGAAATCCAAGCAATTGCAACATAGGCTCCTGGTGCAGGGATTGATTAGTGAGCATCCTCCATCCAGCAGCCGTTACTCAACTTTGGCCTCTGCTACTCAACTCCTCCCTGCTTCCCCCCACCTGCTTTCCTGACAAGCTTTACGTGCTTGGGCTTCTTTTAACAAGAACTTTTCCCAAGGTTAACCTTGAGTTAGTACAGAGTTACCTAGGGCATCCGTTGACAGGAGATGGAAAAGAGCTGCTAGCAGGATATTGAAGATTATTGGCAGCTTGCCACAGAGCCAAGGAATTCCTGGCAAATATCCTATCTCAGCATCTGAAAGCAAGATGGATAACCCCATCAGTTATTCTCTTCACCCCATCAATTGTATGTATGTCCCCAAACTGGCTGTGGAATCATAGTTGAAGTCTGAATATTTTGTTACTGGATCTACCATTTACTTTCCATAAATATCTTCTCCAATTTGTTGCAAATTGCTACACACTTATTTGGGTATACATGGCACTTTACAAAGGCAGTAGCATCATTGCATCCAACAGGATGGTGGTTCACTGTGGTCAGCCCTATTCCCAGTGCTGTCCTGGAACTACATCTATCTACTCATCAGCTCTCAGAAGTATTTGCTGAGGTGGTTTTGCATAAACGCTTACAACAGAGGGTAAAAGCCTACACTATAATTATAAAAGCACACTTTAAACTGGCACTACACAATCACAACATCCTTTGCCAAACAGTAATAAAATGAAACATGGGCAGAAAAAAACACGTGACTGTTTCACAAGACCAGCTGCTGAGACTGTAGAAAAAGTGACCAGTGATGCATTTAAAACCATACAAGCTTTCGATGCGTTAGTAATGTGAAGGAAGATGCAATTCTTCTTCCTTTTTGTTCTAACAAAAAATAATTTCTCAGGGACACAATAGGCTGCCTGAACTTAAAAAGCAAAAATGTTTCTCAGACCTCTGAAGCAGAATATTTAAATGATTTACCTAAAACCCCCAGAAATGTGTGCTGCGGTAGAAATTTAATAGAAGTAGAGATTGCACAATACTTTAAAGCCAAGACAAACGTATCTCAAGGCAAAAGTCAGAAGCTAAAACTCATGTGGTATAGCTTTTTGGGTACAGAGTAGCCAGTTCTCAGAAAAACTCTTGATAAACAAGAATGTCTCCAGCTTCAGCACAATACCAATTTACTAAGCCATTTCCTTATACAAATAAGAAGGTTTAGATTTAGGACAGCAGAGAGTGACAGTAGTGGTGATTTTCCTATCTATACAGGAAATTAATTTCTAAGTTTTTCATCAAGTATAAAAACTCTGGCTTGACCAAAAAAAGGCTTAGAAACCCCAAATATTTACACCATGGTTCATGTTCTTCAAGGATGACCTTTTTTCAGAATGATCATGTGGATTGCTATAGATGCATAGTATGTTACAGAAATTTTGAAGATGTGGGGTGAAGCAGTTTTGTGGTCCACATTAAGTTCTACATATACAAAAACATTCTTACTTCACACCATAATAATCCAATATCTTAAAAAAGAATTATAAGTGAGAATAATTTTCTGAGCTTCTGCAGTCAAAAAAACACACTTTCAAAATATTAGGGCAATCAGCTAGAAAACAGGACCAGACCAATTCAGCAGATGCACAGAACCATAAGAAATGTATGTTGGAAGGGACCTCTGGAGATCATCCACTCCAACCCCCCCAATCATAGCAGGGACAACTTCAAAGTTGTCTCAGGTTGCACAGGGCTTCATCAAGTCAAATTCTGAAAGTTTCCAAAGATGGAGGTTCCAAAACCTCTCTGGGCAATTTCTCTGGTGGTCCCACAGCACACCATATACCCACTGGAGTATCCCTTGCTCCAATGTGCAGCTGTTGCTTTTTCTTGATTCCCTGCACATATCTGGAAAGAGGTCCATCTTCTCTACAGTCCCCTTTAGATGGTGGAGTAGAGCAAGAGGAAGACTTGTCTTCTCCTGGCTGAACAATCTCTGTTCCTTCAGCCTCTCCCTGCACTTGTTGCTCTCCAAACTCTGGCCATCCTCCTGGCCTTTTACTGGATTCCTTCCAGCTTGTTGACCTTGTCTTGTTGTCTGCCTGGGGGACCCCAAACATGGACACAGTATTTCAGGTGGGGCCTCTCCAGTGCTCAGCAGAGGGAAATAAACATGTCCCTCAAGCTCTCAGTTATGCTTTTGCTATGCAAATGGACAGGTAGCTATTGCTGCCAAAGGGGCACACTGAGATGTTTTCAATTTGTGGCCTATCAGGACTTGCAGCACTGTCCCTAGGCACCTGAGACCATTTGTTAACCATGTAGGGCTTTGTGTTTGTCTTTACTGGACTTCAGGACACTCCTGGTAAGGTTCCTGTGAATGGCAGCCTTCTCCTTCAAGTGTATTAATACCAACCATTTTCTCATCCACCCCAGTTTTGTCTCATCTATAAACTTGGTGAGTGCGCAGGGTAGATGATGAAGATATTGAACAGGATTGGGCCTGAAGATACTGACACCTGAAGACAGCCACTTGGAACTGACTGACATTGGCCATGGCTCGCTAAGCCCAGCAGTCCACCTACGTCTTCCGCACACCTTACAGACTATCCATTTAGGCCATTTTGCCTCACTTTGGCTATCAGCAGGAGTGTTTGTGCTTAAAACCCTGCCATTTTTGAGGTATACAAAACCCACTCCTCTCCCCTCTTGTGAGCCAGCCATGACAGAAGTCAGTCAGGTTCCTCAGTCATGATTTGCCCTCAGTGAATGTGCTGGTTCACCTCCGCCTTTATTTATGTGTCTGAGGACATGCAAACATGCTCCATAGTCTTTCCAGGGACAGAGGTGAGGCCGACCAGTCTGTATTTTCCCAGATTCTCATTGCTATTTTTGAAGATGAGAATGACATTTGCTTTTTTTTCCCACTTACTGGAAACCTCCCAAGGTCATCACACTTTTTTTAAGACTAACAGACCACAGCTTTGCTAGGTTATCATCAGTTGCCTCAGCACCCTTGAATACCATCTGATCCAATGGACTTGTGTGTGTCCAGCTTATCTAAGTGGTCACCAACTTGATTGTCCTCTGCTGTGGATAGTACTTCTCTTCCCAAACTGCTGCTTGTCATGGAGACACAGGGAACCTAAGAGCGGACTATGCCAACAAGGATTGGGGCAAAGGACACACTAGCACCTCAGCCTTTTCTGTGTTGTTTGTCCCTAGGGCCTCCATCCCATCCATGCCCAGATAATTTTTTCATATTCGTCCTTGGTCACCTATCCCATTTCCATAAGCTTCCTTTCAGCTTTTGAGCTCAGGAGTAATCTGTTGAGTCAAGTTGGCCTCCTGCTACGACTGCCTGTTTGCTTGTCCATTAGGTCAGACTGTTCTTATGCCTTGTGGGGATTGTCCTTGGAAATGTCTCTCTTGCCTCCTTTGCCGTTTTGGATAGCCTCTTAAGGGATCCTGCCTACCAAGGTCCTGGAGTAGCCAAGACTGCCCTCCTGAAATCTAGTCTTTTCTGCTTGTCTTCTTGATTTCTCTCAGGCGCTTAAACTCAACTCATGGCCACTGCAGTCATAGCTCCCAATGACTGTCACTAGTTGGAGAATGAGTTTTCCTTTGTTAATGAGTAGGAAGTTCAGCAGAACATCCTTCCTGGTCAGCCTGTCCCACATCTGCACCAAAAAATCATCACTTATGCTCTACTTTGTTGCCTTCCTAGCAGATACTGGAGTGATTAAAGTCCCCCATGATAACCAGAGTTTTCAGCTGGGAGGATTCTCCTAGTTATTAAAGGTTAGTCCACCTTCTCCCCTTGTTACCTGTGCAATCTGTAGCAGATGCTAGCTACAGCATCCCTTTGTTGGCTACTGCTCTGATCTTGACCTGTAAGTTTTTAACGGGTCTGTGCATGGGAGCTACGCCTTTCTGTAGAGTGCAATCCCCCAGCTCTGATCTTCCCAGTCTATCTTTCCTAAATGCCTGTACTTATCCAGTGCAGTGGTCTAGTTGTGAGATATCTACCACATCTTCATAATCCCAATTATCCCATACTTTCATGTTTGCACAGGATTTTTTAACCCCCCCTGTCTTTTTCCTAGTCAGCATGCATTAATCTATATGTACTTGAGATGGGGCCCCTTTTTGCTCACATCTCTTGGGAAAGTATAGGAACCTGTCCTGTCACGATGTGCTAGGCACACTCATCCCCTATTTCTCCCCTTAAAAAGGCAAGGAGAGAAATTCCTTATGGAAACTAGCATAAGTATACCAAGCCTCATAGTAAGAATGCTTCTGCACTGCTTTGTCAGATGCATCCCATCAGTCCCTAGTAGTCCTTCCTTGTTCCTTGAAGAGGGAGTTCCCAAGGTTGTAGAAATCTACTCCCTGTGAGCAGAACCAACCCCACCAGCAGATAGTAATCCGCGGGCTACACCCGCTACTGCCCAAGGTGTTCCCTCCATTGCCTAGCTGCCAGGCTGCACTAGTGCACATCTCTAATGAATAACCAAAACTTGCCAATCCAGAAAGAGAGAAGTATGACAAGGGTGTGGGCACTGTAACAACTGCCAAGTTAAAAACCTAAAACTAACCTCAGAAATAATTTGCTTTTCAGCTGTTGAAGGCCAAAAATTTCCTTTTAAGTTACCAAAATAAATGGCAGCTGCTTTGGCTGTGGCTACATTAGTCATTAGTTCAGGACAACAGGAGCAGACATGTAATGTGAAAAATTTGGTTACTGCATATATCCACTTAAAACATGTTTCAGGGGCTTTATTTGAGAGGGACTAAATTAGCATCTGGAGTGAATTAGACACCTGTGGTACATCTTTTAAATTAATTTCTCCCCAAAGGAATACAGCTTTTGCTCTCAAAAACTGCTGTGTGCTGTAAACCAATTTGCTTAAAAATGCACAAATTGGACCTGAAATACTTATGTAAATACATCCACAGAATGCCTTGAATTCTCACTGTTACACAGTGAGCCAGACTGAGTGCATATCATTTTATGTTCAAAGCTACAAGCAATAAAGTTTTTATAGTTTTATTGTTTTTACATAATTGTGTCATAACTTTTTAATTTTCTTTCATGTTAACTATGGCAAAAGTCCATAGCCAATCCTTTCAGACAATTTTATTCAAAATATTGCCAAAGGACAGGAGCAGAAAGTCATACATGAGGTCGTCTATTTTTGCTGAAACTATACTGATTCTGTAAATTATTTGGACTTAGATCCAGTCCAACTCCTCATGATAACTGCATATGGAAAGAGAAAAAACTTTATAGGAGTTATTCTCCAAAGAAATCACAAGTGGAATATATAAGCACTGAGAAGTCCCTTAAGGAAAATAGTCCCACTGCCAGACTGGGAAGGGAGCAAATTAATTTATTTAATTTGTGGTTTCTGAATTCAGTCATGACAGATTTATTTTGTGGCTGTTTTTTTTAAAGAAGAATTCTTAAAACTCAAAAGCATGTGAAAAATAAAGATAAGCACAGCAAAATTTTAAAAGTAGCTCTTTGTAAACAGTTTATTACTGAATTCTTTTGGGAAGCTGTGACATCGGGGAGTTTCAGCCTGAGGTTTCAGGTATGTACTTCAAGACCTTATTGAATGCTAGGAGCTTTGGAGGTCATGAGAAAACATTGGAAACAGTTCTGTTTCCCTTGATCACTGCAGGACCAGCTATCCACTTAACCCAGGCAGGCAGTTGTTGGATACTGTGGAGGATGTACCGGGTCCTTGTGAAGGTTATTAGAATCATCACACTTTTAATGAGGAATGGCTATTTGTTACTTTTAGGTATATTTAAGCTGAGTTAAGTTATACCTGACTCAAGCCAGGTTTACTTGGTTGCTTCTTATGGGTTTTTGGTAGTTTTTTGCTATTTCCTGATGATGTCTATGCACTCATCTATCATCTCTAACAGCCACTGTTCTTCACCACTGCTTTGTTCATACCTTATTCTCATAATAAAGGTACACATTCATCCTTCTTAAAACATCCACTATGCACTGAGCTTATGTTTGATGTTTTATTCCCTTGGGTCTTGCTGTACTCCCCAATTTCTTACTGCATTTTTGCATTGAATCAGGCTGGATTCAAAGCTGTTCTCTTTCTTTGATGAAGAATTTCGCTATCAGAAGCTTCTTTGGTACAATACAACCACATCCATCTTTCCCAAGCCTACTGAAATCCATGTAATCTACAATTTATAGCTTGTATGACCCGTTTATTTCTGGCTATATAACTCCAGAAAACATTGCATATTAAAAATGCAGTCCAACTCTTGTGTGACTTGTGTTTCTTAAACCCTTTCTTTCCACTGCAGAGCATGGATGCATTTTGCCAGCAAAGGTCCCAAGGTGTGTCATGGTTTTATCCTGATTTTAATTCAAAACAACACCTGAACATGGCCCTTTCATGCAAAGCAAATGGGTTCATGGTCTGGAAGGGAGTTTTGTGGTACACTGGCCAGGTCCCTGAACCTGCCACTTGGGAGTCCAGGAGGCAGCGCACACCTAAAGCTTATGTTCTCCACAGATACCCTAACCCGCTCTTTCTGGTGCCAGGTCTGGGTTCTCATTAATTAGAACAGTGACTCTTAAGCATTCGGATTCCTCAGGTATTAACCATTCTCAGAAAGGAAGCTTTGTCGAAGGACAGTATTTTTATCCTGCAAACACATCCTGAAGAATTTATAATCAAAGTAGAGGGCAGTGTGGTAGTCAGGTTGAGGTTTAAAAAAATGCACTATCATGCTGGCAATTTTATACATTGGGTAAGTGAAGTTTGGAAGTTATCACTTTTTCCAGATATTGGCTCCTCCTGCTGTCATTACAAGATTTTTTTTTTCTTGTAGTCATTTGAAAGCAGCTGGTGATTGTGCTTCGGTCACCCATAAGCACAGCTCTGCCTGCATGATAGGGAGGGCTGAGTGGCTGATTGATGCCTGGAACTGCAAGACTCCATTAGGAGAGACATTTCAGGACAGAAAATTGAACCAGCAAATATTTAAATCTTAAGAGAGAATGCGCTAAGTTTTGGTAAGCTAAGACTAGGATAAAAAAGATTTAGCTGAACAGATTTCTGACCCATGCAAAAAACTAAAATGAACAATCAAATGAAAATCCTTGTAGCAACATCAAATTCATTGCCTTTGTAAAAGTTCAGTTCTTGCTCAAGATCTCCTTCAGTCTGGTTTGTTCTCTGCATAATTAAATAAGATATAAATACATACTAGAACACTAGCAATTTTCAAAAGCCATGAAAACTCTGCTTTTAATGTGATACTAATATTGCTAAATCTCTCCTGATATGATACTACTAGAAATACTTTTTCCTCCTTTTTAAAGAGAAATTATCAAGAGACCTGTTCTCATTTAACCTCTGCACAAAGCTCTAGGGACTTCTGTAAACTATATTTGTTCTTGGAATGGCTACTTTTTTTTTTTCCTTATTCAATCTTTTGTTTAGGGAAAAAAAAAGTTTGAAACAATCTCCTGAGTCCAGCCCTCTGTTAAAGTAAATCTCATGCCACAGTCTGGTGGGTGGCAATTCCCTGTTGATCTGTGTGTTTGAAATCTTCCTGTAACATCCACACATTTATTCATGGCTAGTTTATACCCGCTTGCATTTGTGCCAGCATTTTACACAGCCGGCTGTGCTCTATTATGAGTATTAGTTTCTGACATGCACAGATGAAGTATTCAATGGCAACTGGGTGATCTAAGAGCATAAGGACCAGTGAATTGCACTCCCATGCCAATAAAGGTGCATTTTCAAATTCCCCTTCAGATTTCTTTACCTTCTTATGGTGTAAACAAGGGCTGAATACAAAAAAACTTAACCTAAAACTCCATTAGAGCTGGTGGAGCTACCCTCCGGGTAGTGAAGACAAAGGAGAAAAGAGAGTCCATTATTTGAACAGCAGGCAAGTACATAATGTGATAGAAATTATGATAGTCTTAAGGAGATATTAAACCAGTATCTTTGTGCTGCTAACGATAAGGCTCTAATGGCTAAATTAAGTGACACTAATTACAAAGACTGATACTTATTATCATAGCTCCAGAATAATTCTTTGAGACTTGAGAAATAGAAGTACTTTTAGGATATAAACACCATCAAAAAACATCAAAAAAAAAATACCTCAATTTACAATACAAGCTCAGCTGGTCAAATAGTCAAAATAAAAAGTAAGTTTCAATATTTTATTGTAAAAAAGATTTTGCCCTTCAGTGGTAATGGTAATTTTACTGTAATGTGGTAATGAATCAAATCTAGAAGGACTCATATTCTTGCTACCTTATTTCCATCTGCTGAGAGCCTCCCAAACTCTACTGTGGTTGTATTAATGGATTTTTAACAAGGTATGTTATACCAGATATGAGCATATAATATTTGAAACAGTCTTGCATACAGTTAATTTATTATGCATCGTGGACTTTGTGTCATGAGGAATTGCATTCTAGTTAGATAGGCAAATGTAGCAGCAATCTGACCATCTTTATGTTTAAAAAACATTTTAAAGTCATCCCTGCAACTCATTCACAACAGCCATTCAAACAGTGTTCCTATCTTAGAGCTGCTGTCTTTGATAAATAGAATGAAAAAGATTACTTCTTTTTCTGAGGAACCTCTGGGTATTTGGCCATGTATACATGGAGTGAAGTGGTCTTGCTATTGCAATTAAACATCTATTGTCCAGCTTGTCCAAACCTGTAATTTCAGCTCCTTGCACTACCATAGTACATATAGTTTCTAACTTGTTTATTTAAGCTCTGAATGTAGTAACTGTAGCAACATTACAAACACATGGCATGTTCTATGATCACACAGGCATTATTTTGGGTAATCAAAGAATAAAGGAAGACAATCAGTTGTGAAACAACAGCAACATTCATACTCCCTGCTTTGACCTCATTCACTACTAACTCAGAAATAGAAATTGCAGAGCACCACTAAGTCTTGCCCATCTTGAATACCATCAAGCAGAAAGGACAGTGCTTACTCTAAAAATGAGCAACAGTGACAACATTTACAATGGGAAAAGAATAATTCATCAGCTATCATATCCAGGTATTGCTTTGATAAAACTTCACAAGTATGGATTTTTACATAGTAATCACTGCCCCCCTATGCCATTCCCACTATCCCTTCTACTATCTGCTTTGTGACTTTATCTTTTTAAAAATAACATCTTTAAAATGGGGTTTTGAGGCTGTAGTAAAAAAAAAAAACCACACCAGATTGGCAGATCTAGATGGCATAATATTTAAGTTGAAATAACACTAAAAAATCACATTCTGAAATGTAAAGGTTTGGATAACTTAGAATGACTTTTTAAGTTCACAGCATACTTCTGCCCATTGTTACTGTATTCTAAGTTCACTTGTAACATGGAAACACTAGAAAAATCTACAGTCAATGTATAAAAAAAATTAAAAATCTAAGTCAATCTATCTGGAGCTCAGAGGTTTTTCTTCCTCTAAGAGCCTGGCTGACCAGTTGAATTCTTCCTTGTGCTCCACTGAGCTGATGAGGGCCCTAGGGTGCTCCATCGAGGTGACTTGTAGCATCTGTTACACCATGCAGCTCTCCAGGACATCCGTATGGCAGATGTGGCACAAGATTTAGGGATACTCATGTCCTGCAGGGTAGATGACTAGAGGCCTAATAGGATATCTGACATTTTCTTCAGAGATCTAAACAAAGGCATCTAACATCCCTTGATGTGCTCCAGGGTGTCTGAGACATCCATACGGGGCTGGCAGATATGGCACCTATGAGGGACCTGTGTGCTTCTACACCAGCACCTGGAGGCAGGATACCCTACAGCATCTAAAATTTCATTGACTGCTTAGGTTAGTCATACAACATACCATAATACTTTTTCATAGGGAACTAACAGTGGACATGTATAATCTATAGTGAATAATTAACATGGACGGTTTAGGCATAAACTTCTCACAGAATATCTATGAGCAGATTAAGCTTTATTTGAATCAATCCATTATTTAAAATTATTAGCTTTTTTTTTCTTGTTGCAGTTTTTATACTCTTTTGATTGACTGCACTTAATTCTCTACATATTATTAATATTTGATGTTCTAGTTCTACTGTTTTTTGGGGGAGAAATGGCACAGAACAGAAATGTACATATCTTATGTTAAAGTACAGTCTTATACTTTGATGTTGCGGGCACTTCTCACTGCTTTTGCCGAGAATAGTTTTGTATTTAGGTTTTCTAAATTCCATAACTGGGGTAGTGAAAAATTTCTCAAATTGGTTGTTTACTGGCTTTAAGGGTAAATTATTTGCTTTACTCTTGTAACTCCCACAGTCAGTTGTACCTTACCAACTGCTGAGGGCAGGTGAATGTTTAGCTAAGCAATAAAGACATCAGCCACCTCTCCAGATCGTTGTCTCTCTCCATCTGGAAAGTTGCCTTGAGATGACCACCCTGTAGCACCCTCTGCAATCTGGTAGTGCCTTATGCCACAATAAAAGCAGCAGGAAATCAGCTACATTTCAAGAAAACATTTGAGTCACACACAGAAAGGGAGCTGAAAATGAACAACAATGTTTAATGTTCCAAGATGTAGAAAGATTGATTGTCCTGAATTCGCAATTTCAGTAGGAGGAAATTAATCCACTTGCTAAGCACAGTAAACAGACTGGAACATATCTGCCCCCAAGCCTCTTTGCTTTACCTAATGGCTCAATAGAAAAAGTAAAACTCAAGAAATCAGCAAAACCATCTAACATGAACATTGTCATCTTACATTTGTGAGGTTATCTGGGTATTTCAGAGAATTTCGGAAGCTTTTGCTATTTGCTGACATTTCTGTGGATCACGAGAAGAAAGTTAAGAATATGCCTGATTAAATTAAATCTTCTGTCCAAATAAATCATGGACACTTGCAGGCTTCTTAGTGGTGGAGCACTGGCACTGGTGTGGAGAAATATAGCTTACTTTTGAGCTGCAGAAGGAACGATACTTTCTCCTAGAATGGGTTTCTTAACAATATTTATGTTACTGATAAGACCAGTCTCACTTGGTAGGAAAGAAATTGGTTGGGCCTTGGCTGGAAACACTGTGAATTACTACATGACTACCACTGCAGAGGCTTAATTGGGTGCTTATGAAGTCGACTACAAAAAAGGAGACATGACAAGCCTCACCATGGATTTGATCGGGAGGATAACCCAGCATGACATATGGCACATTGGGTTTTCTTCCCACATTAGTACTGTAAGGCAGCAAATGTGTTGGATTGCAGCGTTCACTGGTTTAAGCAGCCTTCAAGATTAATCACTATGCAATCAACATGCTGGTGAGCAGAGGTGCAGGACATCAGGGGCTGGTTCTCAAGCGGGCATTCAATGCTTGGGTCTTCTTCCCATTCATACTAACAGTGAAGCTAACTTGTAAAGGTCATAGGACCCATAACAGACCAGTTTAATGGACAGAACAACAACTGTCATGTGTGATGAAAGAGGAGCTACCTGAGTCATGCAAACTGTCAGCTACTCTCTTAAAAGTATAACACAGCTGCCTTTGAAGAGTGCTGCCTGAAATGTCAGTCACTAGATGTCTGCTTCCCTCAAGGTGCACTGCTACAGAACAAATCCTCCTCAATCAGCAAAATGCAACTTATTATAAAAACAGGATTGCAGTGCTTCGAAAGACAAAAATTCATTAAACGCTTACTGAACTTGGATATATATTTAAAGCTATTGCAGGAAAATGCTGCTCCTGCAAAACAGCTTAACTGTTTTCAGTGTGAGACTGCCAAACAACAAGATTTAACAGCAGCAATGCTGAAACACATGACAGTTTATAAGAAGGGAAACGAAAATGAGCAGTGTGGGGATAGCTATAAAACACATGAATCTCAAAATCTGTACAAGAAAGCACAAGTAACAAGCTATCACAGAGAACAGAACTGCCCAGGGACAGAACTTTCCAGCTGTAGAGCAGATTAGGAGTAACTAAAATATTATTTCCATCTCAAATAAATGTTCTAAACCAAATGATTTAGGGGTTGTTTTATGCAATTTCTAATGATGGGAAAATTTATGGAATGAAATAAAAAAAGGTTGTCAAGAGGAATCATCATAAAATTAAACAATGACAAATGAAATGACATCTTTAGACAAACAGCTTCAAAGAATCCAAGAAAACACTATGTTGAGCAGACCACTGGGATTTGGAAGGCTGGAGAGCATTTTGCCTTGCTTTGCCAGGGCTTGGGATTAAGCAGCAGATACAGAAAACCATTTCCTTCATAAAAAAGGGATGGGGGAGAGTTTTCTTGTTATCAGGGCTTGTTTGCATAGGCCTGACAGGTGAAGCTGCAAGTCCTACAGGGTGACTGGAGAGCAGAGAGGCTTGGAGGAAATAAGCCTTGAGAAAAACAGAGCATGTAGCTTCTGCTCTTTTAATCCCCTTTTCGGGTTACCAGCTAAAGACTTGCCAAAAAAGAATTATTAGTAGGGCAACAAGTGGAGGCTTGCTATTGATTATGCTGTGCATAACTTTGATTTCAAAAGCTTGCGATATTACACCTTTTTCATTTATTTTTAAGACATCAGTTACTATCCCCCCAGTAAGGAAACAGAGATACATTTTTTTAGAGTATTTCATTCTCTCCTGTGGCCCCGTAACAATAAGAACCAGGTCTTGTTATGCTCCTGTGAACCTGAAGGCTTTATATATCCTGGGGATTCACTGTCAGACAGTCGTAGCAGGAAAACAGAGGGAAAAAAGGTTACAATAGACCTTCTATTCCTTTCTCTCACCAACCCACTCAATTAGTCTAGAAATGTTAGAAAGAGTTCATTCAGCTTTAGTTCAACATGCCCATTTTCACCACAGCCTAGGACCAGAGACTATTACACAAATGCTTTGTGCTCTGTTTGTAACATTACAGTTTCAGACATCGTCTCTGGCCTCTGAAGTGACATGTTTAGTGGCATACTGCAATGGAGGTGGTTAAAATTTGGCTGGGATTTTTTGTCTGCAAATACTTTGCAAACTAAATGAGTATTATTCTGACAGGTCTAGCTTTGTAATAAAATGTAGCTTCATCTCCTCAGCAGTGGTTGTAAGCTGGGAGCACAGATGTGAAAAATTGGATTCTTAGAGCTGAAAAATTTCCCCAATTACAATTTTATCACCTGTTAGACAAATTGTGCTAAAACTAATGTGGCAGCAATGATTCAAGCTCTTATTAGATTCAATGAACTTTATCTGTTCAGTTTGGAGAAGAATGCACAAATTTTGTCTCAAAACCACAAAGTTATGCTAAATTGTCTTTTTTTTTTTTTTTCCCCCTTGATACAAAGGCCAAAATTCTCTGATGAACATCACATGCCTTTCACCTACCTAGGGGGAAAAAAAAAAAAAAGTTCGGATTTTGGAACATTTCAGGATGTTTCATATCAATTAAATAAAATTTAAATGTTATATTTTGAAAATGCCAAAAATATTAATTTAAATATTGTTTGATACTAAATTATTCTCTCATTTTAAAATGACTGTTTGGTCTAAAAAAATTAATCTAAATTTTCCTTTTAAAAAGACGAAAATTATTTAATAACTCAGAAATGAGAATAAACTGAAATATTGCACATAGAACCAAAATAAATTAGGTATTTCATCTGAAAAAAAACCAAAACCATTCAGCTTTGGTTTAAAGAAAATTTCTTTTTCCCAGTGACAGGAGGCAAATACATAGGTAGTGAGTACATTTTATTTCCTGATAACGGGCTTGCATTTAAGTATAACATTAAAATATGTAATTTCTTGGCTTATATTTTAAATTTTTGGTCTTTTTTTTTCTATCATTCTATGTCAAGAGAATATATTTTAAGATTCAGTTCCTTGCACTAGATTTTGAAACAGGAACCATCATACTGGGAGATACCTGGGAGCACAAAGTCTAATACTCTAATACTCTGTCTCTGTCTGATTAGCACCAAAAGTTTCAGGAGCACTTTCTGTGTATGTAAATAGTTAATAAAATGCCAGTAGATGGCACTCAAGAATGCTTAGCATTGATCCAACCTAAGAAGTAGCAACCTTGTCATGCTCTGCAAATGGCTTCCTCTGCCTTCTCTGCACATGAAATCTTACGACCAGAGGCTTGAAAGGAAACTGAAAGAAATGTGGCATTTTGGATTTCGTTGTTTTGCCTGTTCTTCTGCTTGAAGTACACAGGTCTGGATTTCATATGTCCAATAAAAATAATTAGAATTAGCTGCTGAATGCAATAAAAATAAATGAGAAACCTGAGGGAATATTTTTGGTTCCTTTTTGGCTCTATATAATACTAGGCTTCAGCTGGATAATGCAAATTATTGCACTTTCTTCAAATACAATATGTTCTGATGCTGTTTGATATTTTTTCCCAAGACAGGATTTATTCTTTTAAAACAGCATTTTAAAGTATCATTCCCTTTTAACCTGATATAAATGATTTGCTCAAACAGAAGAAAAACAATCAGGTGAAGGCGGTTTCTTGCTTTTCTTGGGGATTCCCTGGTCACCACATTGGAGCCTGGGAGGCTCTGGCCTCAGCTGGGAAGGTGGGAATGTAAACACCACTCTTCCAAGTAACCAACATCATGGAGGCAGAGGAGAAACTGTCTAGGGCCAGCGGTCTGTGATCTGAATGGCTTCCAGCTCTGGCTTTTCTGCTTATAACTGGGCACAAAATCTGTCTGATATGCGAAATATTTACAAAGACAGACAAATTCCTGGACAAACTTTCAAACCTATTCTTCAGCTTTCAGGGTTGCTCCTGAGCAAAGATTTTTTATATCTTTTGTTTGTGGGCTCTTGTAAAACTAATAGGCAAATTTAACACAGATTCAGCTCAAAGCTGTGTGATTTTGGCCAACATAACTGCTTGTCTGAAATATTTCTCTTAGCCCTGTGTGAGGCTGGCATCATTAAGTTGTAGGTTGCCAGTTAAAATCAATAAAATTAAGAAAAGACAGTCTACAAATTTGGCTAAGTTAAAACTATCAGAAGGAACAAAATCCACCTGGGAAAAGCAAGAGTAGAGTTAGTTCTAAATTTCTCTTTGTGCAACGAAGAGAAACCTCTCCCCCTGCCCCAAGTATGAGGGGCACTGACTACTCTGCTGTGGGAAGGGAAGGAGAAGAGTGGAGGAAGCAGGAGGGGTACGGGGAAGGAAGAGAGACAGAGACAGAAGAAAGAAAAGCCCTGGAGAGTTCAGTTCCCCGCAGGGAATGGGAGAGTGCAACCACTGCTGGTGGCTGGGACAGCCTGCCTCTCCATCCCCACGAGCAGTGGGTTTGCAGGGAAGACCTGACAGCCTGCGTGACCTGCGTAGCCACATGGCCGTGGCTGGGCTTATGGGGAGACTTTGTAACAGAAGCAGAAAAGTGTATTATTTCTAGTGTAGGATACAAAACCACTTAGCACTACTTGTGCCATTCTTATGGACCTGAGAGCTGAGAAACCTCATCTCATACTAGTGTAATATGAGAGCCATGTGAAAGAAAGTGGTGTTGAAAAATGGTCTTTTTAGTTTTATGGCTTAGAAGGAATATGTCTTCCTTAGCTTCCAACTTTCCTAACCATCACGTGCTTGCTCCATCCATCTCCTGCAAGCTAAATAGGCTTCAAGGCTTCTTCCAGTTCTTATGAAAGATGTTGCCTCCACCTTCAGCTCTTACGAAAGATGTTGCCTCCATCTTCAGCTCTTACTGTTTTGACAAGTGTTTCCTACCTAGGTCTTATTCATGCTTCTCTGCATCTTTTTCTCAAGCTGCTTCATGCTTTCTTTTCCTATGTCACTTATGTCAGCCTTCCCACGTCCCCATCATCCCCTCACTCACTAACCTGCCCCAAACAGCCTTCTCTGTTGTCAAGCAACCTCCTAATTGTATTTTAGAGAATAAAAACATACAGACAAGGAGCAAGAGAAGGAAGATTATGAATGATTACAATGGAGTAGGCCCTTAAGGTGCTAAATGACTCTGCTCAGTAGCACAGAGGTTGAAAGCCCGAGCAATGGAGGCCTTAAATGTTTCTAATCTATCTCAAAGCAGCAGCAGTTTCGGTTGACAGGGAACATGTACTGAGGGGTGATTTGGTAATTCTGATATCAGAGAAGAATGAATGAAAACCAAGTATTAACGGTTTATCGAGTGGAAGTTTACGCAGATATACTGCTTTGTACCAAGAAGCAGTGTACCAAGAATCTTTCTAGCACTAAAACAGAAGGGACTTACTCTATTTACATGAGAAAAAACTTATATCCTAGAACAGTTTCAGTTGGAAGGGACCTCTAGAGTTCCCCTGCTCAGCCCTCAAAAACCACCACCGCCATTAAGAATATTTCCTTCTCTCTAGTCAGAGTTTCCCTTGCTACAGCTTGCATCAGGAGCCTCTTGTATGTTCACAGACACCTTCGAGAGGAGTCTGGCTCTGCCTTCTCTGTTACCAGTCTTAGGGAGCTGAACGATTAGTGATTAGATGCCTCCTGCATCTTTTTTCTTCAGGGTGAACAAGCCCAGCTCCTTCAGCCTCTCCTTACATGTCATCTTCTCCAGGCTTCTAACCATCTCCCCCCTACTGGATTTACTCCAGTTTGACCATGTCTTTCCTTACAGTGTCAATGCCTCTTTCTACTTCCTTTGGGTAATCTGATGGCATCACAGCCTGTGCAGTTCTGTACGTTAATATGATGTAAGCTGTCATAACCCAAGCCAGCATCTAAGCACCATGCAGCCGCTCACTCACTCCCCCCCACCCAGTGGGATTGGGGAGAAAATCGGGAAAAGAAGTAAAACCCGTGGGTTGAGATAAGACCAGTTTAATAGAACAGAAAAGAAGAAACTAATAATGATAATGATAACACTAATAAGATGACAACAGTAGTAATAAAAGGATTGGAATGTACAAATAATGCGCAGTGCACTTGCTCACCACCCGCCAACCAACATCCAGCTAGTGCCCGAGCAGCGATTCCCTGCCCCCACTCCCCAGTTCCTATACTAGATGGGACGTCCCATGGTATGGAATACCCCATCGGCCAGTTTGGGTCAGCTGCCCTGGCTGTGTCCTGTGCCAACTTCTTGTGCCCCTCCAGCTTTCTCGCTGGCTGGGGATGAGAAGCTGAAAAATCCTTGACTTTGGTCTAAACACTACTGAGCAACAACTGAAAACATCAGTGTTATCAACATTCTTCACATACTGAACTCAAAACACAGCACTGTACCAGCTACTAGGAAGACAGTTAACTCTATCCCAGCTGAAATCAGGACACATCTTCTCCAGGCTTCTAACCATCTCCCCCTTACTGGATTTACTCCAGTTTGACCATGTCTTTCCTTACAGTGTCAATGCCTCTTTCTACTTCCTTTGGGTAATCTGATGGCATCACAGCCTGTGCAGCTCTGTACGTTAATATGATGTAAACTGTCATAACTGCTATTGATAAGACATTGTTATGTTTCATAATAGTGAAATACTACCTAATCCAGTGAGTTGTATTCTCATTGAAGTGTGTTTCAGAGAAACACTAAGATGCATTTGTTCTTTCAAGAGTTTGCCTCTTTGCAGGAGAGTAGATTATATGTATATATGATTCCTATTTTTGCTTGTTTGTCTACCTCAGACTGGATTACAATAGAAGAGTTTCCCATCACAAAATAGCTAACCAATATTCAAGTCAGACACCTTGCTGTGGATAACAGGCTTTCCTGTGGCCACGGAAGAGATTAGTTTCTCTGAACTTGCACAACTATGACCCCAAGAAACCATAATCTCCCACTCTCAGAAATCATATTTCTGGCAAAGTAATGTTGAGAACATTCTCTGCAGCATCGTATATAAAAACTGAATGGATTGACAGTAGAGGTCTTCAGCTTACCACTTTCCTCTATCTTCTCCCAGACATAGTCAGTTCAATTTAACACCACATGTGGTTGGAAACATCGGAAGCACCAAAGAGCATCGCAGGCGGGAGAGGGTTTTGAGGTGCTCTGAAAATAATATAGCCCTGTGTTCGCTGTATCAAACTGAGCTAAGCTGAGCATCTTTGCATTCTTTTTGCTGGATATTTTTCAGTGTTCACAAGTGTTATAGAATCACAGAATCATAGAATTGTTTAGGATGGAAAAGACCTTTAAGATCATCAAGTCCAACCATTATGTCCCGGATTTTCCTCCTATCATTAATTCCTGCTGACTACCAAGATTCCCAGGTTTGGTCGATGGGCTGTGGGACATGATTGTGGCAAAGACAGACCCTTCTTCCTGCAAAAGATTGCCTAGTCTACTGGAATATATATCATTCTTAGGTACCATGTCCTTCCAGATGTACCGCAGAAGAAAGGAAAGAGCAAGTTTCTTTCTGACAACACAGATAGCAGCTCTTGGTGAACTGTTCTGCACATCAGCTTCTTCGCAGCAAGCCTTGCTGGGTGGAGCAGAGGAGGTATGGTAAAGGCCTCCCAGCACTTCAGTAAAAGCAGTTTTGTGTGCTCATATGAACTCAACGGAAGATGCGAGAACCTGTCAGAGATTTTTATAGAACAGTGCAAGTTCATGCTGCCTTCTGTGCATCTTATTCTTTCTTTCTGGGGGTGTGTTAAAAATACGGAACGAGGAAAATGTTTGCCATATTCTTCTGATTTACTCCGCACTTTTTCGGTAGTCCTCCTGTCCCTGGGCACCTCAAACCTATCTGACATCGAAGTGATGCACTAACATTAGGAGCCTCCATACTGACAGGAGCTTACCAGCCTGGCCTCATCCTGGTCCAGCTTTGCTAGCTCCTCACAGAGCTGAGCAATCTGACATAAAACATGGGTCTTGATTTGAAGCCATGTTCTTCTTGCCAACTGGACTCATTTTTGGAACGAGCACAGTCATTTGGTCAAATACTGCAGCTGTAGCCATATCATGTACATTATTTTAATAAAAAGAAGGTGACAACTCGAAAATAAAATATTACAATATAATATAAACGAGTATCAGGGCACTATTTAATGCTATAAATTGGTGGAAAGTGTCAAAACCTAAACTGAACTGCTGGCAGAAGAAAACCATGAAAGAAGCACAAAATTCAGTTTTATGCTCTACTTATATATAAAAACCTTGCATATAATAGCCAGATTTTCTTTCTACAATGACACATATTTTTTACAAATGATTTCTCTGGTATGATTAATTTTATTTGTTAGAGAAAAAGGTTTTTACTGTACCACTCATCACTAGTTTTTGCTTTTTTCCAATGATACACAAAGTAAATCACACATGGGCTAGCATTAAGAGTATGCTGTTATCGAAACATGAAGTGACTCTGAAGAAATGCAGCTAGTGTGAAACCAGTAGAAAATTTGATAGAATGAGTGCACACAAGAGGACTGAAAGAGATCATGAAGATTTTTCTTACATCTACAAAATTTTCAGATGAAGTTTTCTTTTTCAGAAAGAAGATGCAGATGACAACAGAGAGTCTATAGATCTTCCTGCCTTAGGGCTATTTAATGCACAGCAGTCAGCACCCTACTCCTAATGGAACAAACACTAAGTAAAATTTGCAAAAATACCTAAATAATTTAGAAACTTAAATTTAATTTGAAATAAAATATTTTCCCCTAAATTTATGGTTTTCGTAGCCTGAAGAGTAATCACCTTATATGGGAAAAATTTCCAAAAGCAGAAAATGTAAAATTAATTAGATTAAGGCCAGTCAAAAGGTAAATCTAAAAAAAGTGAGCACAGAGAGAGATGCACATGTATTAACTTACACAGGTTCCATCAACTCCTAGCTCCTGTCATTTGAAAATCCATCCTCACTTCTGCTGTGGCATGTACGCACTCTCACCCTGAAAACTGGCACATTTGTAGCATGAACTTTTCTTCTCAGCTGAGAGACAGTGATTCCAGCTGTCTGTCCCAGTTTTCTGTGTTGTAAAATCCTTTCATAACAAAACAAAACTCACACTGGAAAGAATAAAAAGACCAAACAATTTAAACTGCTTGATATTGAGGTCAGATATAGTTCCATCCCAAAACTCACCAGGGAACAGAACACAAAGCTGCTGTACATAAACCTCCCCAAAGAGCAAGAACTGCATATTAAAGATTTTTATTAGATGATGTTTTAAAGTGTCCCTAGGCGTAATACAAGCTTTTATTTTTTTATGTGTTCAAACAGCACAATTGCAAGAGAATGCAGCCATAATATGCCATGTGTCAGTAATTCAAAAAAAGAAAGTTTGTAAAAATTAACAATCAGAAAATAATAAGTAGCTATATGTCAAGAGAGGCATTATGAAAACAAGAAGGAACTCTGGTGCCTGCATATGGCGAATATCACAAACTAACAAGGCAAGAGTCATTATGCTGTTTGAGCAGCTTACACTTTTATGTGCCCCTTAGCCTCTGAGCATCAATGGAGGTAGCACTGTTACCCCCACAAGCTCTTGTTCATTATTGTTTGTTTTTAGCATATGTTACAGTGTATTCTTAACTGTTGCAAGCTAGGAATAAAATAGTTGACAACAGCTCAGCTTCTTGCCGACACAAGATATATAGCCCCAGATTAGCCATGATGCATACTCATTACAATTGCTAATCCCTCCTCCAAAAGCTATGATTCAAGATATTATAATAAAACACAGCAGACTCACAGAGACAGAAAGACAATGTCTTCTTCTGTTGGTTTGGGGGGGGGGGGGGGTTGTTTTTTTTTGTTTTGTTTTGTTTTTCATGCAACTCATTCTATACAGGCAGAATCTGATTCCAAAGTACTTAAAATTTCAATTTGCCTCCGTACGTATGACCTCAAAGAAATATTCCAAACATGGAGCTACAATTTAGTGCCTTATTTTTTCTTACACTAATCACACCACAGATGCTGCTAGGCTCTTCAGGACTTGTGTTCAGGTTTTGATCAGGGGTATGAAGGTTCATGCAGCAAACACTCTTGTTTGTTTCTTAGAGGAAGGATTCCATAACTGCAAGGTCAAACATGATCACTGAAGGTTGCCATGGTAACTATATGTTGATTCATTAAATATCAGAGTTTGTTCTGAAGACTGTCCAAAGCCGGATATTGTCCTACCATAATTGTGTTTCTCTGCTCTTAGTCTTTAGTGTTTTGTGCCATGGCTAACTGATTCTGAATGCAAAGAGAGCTAAAGCACAGTGATGTCTCAGTTATGCATGGAAAAAAAGGAAAAAGGGAGGGGAAGGAAACCCAGAGAAAGAACAAAAATAACTAAATAAGGCTGAAGGGTGCACAATGCACACATCACAGGGGAGAAGAGAAAAAAAGGGGGAAAAAAGCTGTTCTGATGTTGACTATGGCGCACCAAGTCACTAAATTCACTTCAGAATGGCTTGAGCATAAATGTGCTCCTTCCTGATCCGAGCTGAAAGCAATGCTGTTATGACATGGTGAATCCATAATCCCAATAGCTGGCTATGGAAAACATGAGACAAATATACGTTCTTTCAAGCTGCTGGCAGCAGAAATGCTTTTGTAAAAAAGCTACAGCCTAGAGGGATAAGTCTATAGAGTCCACGAACAATATAGTATCGTCATTCTGACCTCTCTGTTTATGCAGTATTTGAAGAACTGTGGAGTAAGCATTGATTATAGTCGTAGAAGCACCTTGTTAGTATGGACACATCCACAGACATTTCCAATTTTCTGTTTGTCTTCTCAGCTAAGTATGGAAAAAAACCCAACACGTAGTAAGATTTCACAATATAAAAGCAGATTTTGGTTTCTGATTTCATATGGGTGAGACACATAGGCTTCAATATAAAAGATATTAATTTAGTTTATATTTGGTATTTACATTAGTACACCTTTGATTGGAACCAAATCCATGTCCATCCATGTTATAATAAGAAATCTTGATATCACAATCATTAGCTGTACCAGTTTTATTCAACTATAAGTCAGATTGTTTCTCTGGCAATTGGTAACAGGGAGGTAATTGGAACAAGGAAATAAAATAAGGAATAAAGTGCATCACTGAGGCTATCATCTCTCTGCAATCTTTTTCTATTCCTTTAACCAGAGGGAGGTCCTCCTTCTCCCTTCTGATCACCAGCCATATTTCCATTTCAAATTCACATTCAGCTTGCTAGTCAAAGAGACCCCTTCCCTGAGGTCTTGGGTTATTCATTCAAAATGAACCAGTGTCTATAACATTGAAAGCATGTAGTATATAGAAAAGGACAAGCGTTATGTTTTTCTTCTGCTTGTTTTCTGATAAGCTTTCAATTCTGCCTTTCATTCTGGAAGTTACTAAATGTCCATCACAGACCAGATAACCAAGCAAAGTCTGCCACCACCTCTGAACTTTGGTGAATTGCAAAAATGTCATCTTTTTGCACGGAATAAGCAAATGACCTTCAGAAGGCTGCACCCAAACCAAACTTCACATTCTCTCTCCAGCAGACATGTCACCCAAACAAACCTGATCCTCCAATCAGTCAGGAAAATCAGTCTGCAGACTCCTGCCCATCAGCAGAGCAGGAGAATTCAGTTTTAACAAACATTATGACAAATTTACCCTTGCATTGACAGTACAGATATATATATCTCCCCACTCTTCAGTGCAGAGCTTATAAAACTGACATAAAAACTGGGCATTGCAAGTGGTTGACAAACACTGAGCACTGTAATTTTCTGAATCTTGTACAAGAATGGAGAGGTTGCAAAAAACTAGTTAAAATAGGAAATATTAAAATTCTGTTATTTAATCATTGTTGCTTCAAAGACGATCCTGGTTATCTGCTAGTGATACTCAACAACTTAGTGATTTGTCTCTTCTTTATAGGTACACAATAGCAGATATAAGCAAAATTTTCATAAATTTTGTTTTACCCTCAAAAGCCTGTGTTGACCTCTGTATGATCAGTGAAGCATAGTGTCATGTTACAGAAAAGAAAGTTATGACCAACTGTTACAGCTATGTTTGAATGTTATCCACTTCCTCATAAGCCTTTTCATTAAATTTATGGGGTTTTTTTCTCTCTTCTACTGTCATTAGGTTTTCTGGGTCACCTTTTTTTTCTTCTAAAGACTTGTCTGTTCTGGTTTTTACCATGAGTAAAGGGCAATCAAATCACCAGCATCTCTCTGTCGAATTTCCCTATGAAGTATCTATACTTATATTTGGTATACAAATGCAAAGTGAAAATAATCATGAGTGTTGCCAACAAACCCTCTTCTGAGTTTTTTGGCAGAGGAGTCACATGGTTCTCTGGAAAAGCCGGATACCAGTTTTTATGCTTATCTCTCATCTCAGCCAGATAAAACTCAACTCTACACCCAAACACATATGCTTTACACTGTTTTATCAGCTCTCAGAAGCTAAGTAGTGTCAGTCTTGGTCTGTAAGTAAGTGCAAAATATTAGGAATATTGGGAAAAGGGTTCTACTGGGAATGGGATTCCCTGAAAAACACAAGACACTAGATCCGCTGATCTTTAACTGACTTTGTACAAGCTTTTAAATCTTAGAGATCTAACACTGCTGGGTTTAGGCATCTGTTTCGTGACTACATTTAAGTACAGGCAACTGGGCATTTGTCCTGTATGTTCTGCCCTGTAGTGCAGTGCAAGCATACGTCCTTGAAGAGGTACGGTGGAGTGTCCTGCCTCTCTGCCGTGGAGCAGGAACGCCTGTTCCATGCTGGACCTGCTGAGGGAGGTCTGTGCCTGGCTCTGTACAACTCTCGCTTATCTAGGCTGGTGAAGACTGTGTGAATGTGAACATTACTTGATGGGCAGAAGGAGACCGTGTGAGCTGTATGTCCTTCCGTGAGAGCAAGCACTATGAGGACTTGTGTTTGCTTTACTTGCCCTCTGTCCTCCTCACATGAGAGTGACTTGACCTTTTCAAGCACAAAGAGGAATGTGGAGCGAGAACTTCCCTGATTTATCGATGTTGCCACTCAGATGCCTTCCCCTCGGATTTCCTGTGACACCAGGTCTTCAGAGCTGAAAATCCTACAGGGGCTGGGTAGAGTACCTGTGACGGACCTCACCCAAAACCCATCTGCTGAACTCCTCCATTTAAGATATATCAGACTGAATTTCCAGAAGGCGCTGGGTGGGATGATAGCTTGTGAATGTTGTCAGGGTGGCAGAGCTCAGATCATGTCTCCCACATCCCCCCCAGCCACGGGGAAAGACAGAACATATCTTCCTACCCCAAAAGTGTCCTCCCTGGGGGTGTCTTGTGCGGGTGAGGGTGCTCCAGGGGTGTCTGTGGAGCAGTGGTGATTTGATATACAGACATCAGTAATGGCACATTGACAGAGCACAAGCGCTTCTCCACAGCCCTCAGCAAGACAGGTCCTATGGGACCAGACAGCAACTGAGGGAGTGATTTTAGGATCACAGCTCCACCTGCATGTCCCTGTCAGGCAGCTAATTGACATGACTACATTCCTTTGTAAATTGAAGTCTTTGCTTTGCTTGGATGGCTTATCTTTTTTGGTAAATTTCCTTTTCCATTTGAAATAAGACCTTTAAAATTTCTATAGTCTTACAAGAAATATCAGAGAACTGCATAACTGCATTTGTGCAGTGATGAGTGAATACAAAATCTTCTGAGAAAGCCTGAGCACAGACCCTTCTTAATGGTGAAGAGGGAGGAGGGGAAAGAACAGTGATGCAAATGTGAATACCAGCCTATATTAGTGTGCACCAACAGCTTATAATTATTTAAAAACTTGTGAGAAAATGCTAAAGAGGAAAAACAATACACAAGCTTACTCATTTCTGTGTTTGCAAGGATAGGTTGTATTCATTTTTTCATGTGTTGGTCAATAGCTGGGCATTTTATAGGCCTGATGCTGCCATCCTCCTGCCAGCTACTTTTCATGCTTTCTCACTGGAAGAGGTCTTTCAATAACACAGGAAAAATAAGGAATTTGCATTCAAGGGTTAAGGAACTATCTTTGAAAATCTGATTTGAATGTTTCAGCACAGAGGGAACACTGCTGAGGGTCAAGAGCAGAAACTCAGTGATCATTTTATGCAGGAGCTGGGTGGCATGGCAAGAAACAGAAGGTATCACTCTCTTCTGAAAAACGTGCTCTAAAACATCTAGGGAAGAAAAAGAACTACAATTAAGTCTTGCTTAACAATGAGTTGTATTTCTTAAACATCCATATTTTTTTTACCAACCTGATCTGTAATATTGATTACAGGGCTGACTTTAAGTCAGCTTTCCCCACAGTCATTCATCATTTTTGTCTTGTATCTTAAACACACTGGTGTATGAAACAGCCTGTATTTTTTATTACTACTCACAAACACTGTAACTGAAAGGATCAAAGAACATGTGTATGTGAGAGAGCGTCAAAATGAGATTTATGGTTTCCAGTCACTGATCTCAGGGTAGCAGCATTCAGAGTTATGAATGAGAACCTTTTCAGCATCATTTTAAATGTGGGTTTGATCATTATTTTTTTCCCAGAATACTGACCCAGCAATTGGCATAGATTAAGAAGGGGTCAAAGGACCTTCAGAAAGACTTTTGTCTCAATAGCCCTAATTCCATGATGCAGTGGAAACAACATCTATTCTGAGTGCTAATACAGCCACATAATGTTTAGGAATGATAGATGATGAGTGATGAATGAAGGCTGCAAGTATCAATAGGTCATTTTAATCACTGTATTTCTCAATCTGTATTTTTTAAAAATATATTTCTGGACTTATCTTTAAACACAGGATGAAGAAGCAGACCAGTATTCAATGTAAACAGCAATCAAAATGTAAGGCTGTCCCCATAACATCTGAAAATATACCTTCCTGCTTTGGGGGGCCAGACATCTTCCTCAGTACAGTAATTACCATTTATTATCTCGCAATGAACCAGCACCAGTCCATTCAAAACAAATATTTTAGACATAAAAATGCTATTTCTATACTTGTATGGCATCCTCAGAAAGAAATACTTTACACTCTGATCATTTTGACAGCAGGAGGATGAAATTATGAGATAGAATTAGTATCTAATACTGACCATTTGAACAAAAGGAGAAGCTATAAATTCATTCTTACAGCATCAAATAGTTGAGCATGTTTAAAATTTCTGCCATCACCACCAGGAATAATACGTGCTTTGGAAATACTCTGTCACATCACGGCAGTTTTATAGGAGTAAAATTTATTTATCAATGAAGTTTTTTATCAAATTTTATGGAAAAAAATATCTCCTACTGCAAAATAATAAATAATCCAAGCTTTAAAAACAATTTCCACAATATTCTCTTCCAACACAATGTTATGGACTTTCACTGAATCACAAATGTACATAGGCAAACACACAGAGCCTCCCAGACTGTTTATTTAGAGGAATAAAGATAACAAATGAAGGTTATTGCTGTGCTTAATGCAATTTGTTGCCGTTTGAACCTGTAAGTGAATAAAGCCTAGGCTGCAACAGTCAGAAATATTTTGATCTTTCAAATGTGAAGGTCAAAAATATAATTAATCTTTTTAGTTAGGTCCTACTTAAATAAAAAGACTACTTAGCATAGTTCTAAATTAGCTCTTGGTATATATGATAGACTAAGTGCATAAAACTGTGGAAAAATACTGTTTTCTAATTGCAACTTTGAGATGCAAACTGAAGGTGAGGTAATGCAAAGGGCAGAACAAAGAGATGACACTGTATTAAATGAAATAAGGGGTTATTGAAGTGAATAGAGAAATAAGGGGTCTTAAATCTGAAGCTTTACATTTGATTAATTAAACTGCATCCTGAATTTGCTAATTGGATGCTTTCATAATATGTTGTTGTGGGACACTGACAGATGGCATTGCACTCACGGCAATTAATCCTAGTAACACTTTTAAAATAAGGCATAAAAGTATCTTGTTATCCCTATTTCTGCAGTCATTTCTCTGAAAACCTAGGATGGAAATAGCTATGAGCCTCAGTATGAGGAAGACAAAAATGATGAGTATTCAACCAGTTCTAAATAGCATTTAATTGCTTGTTCCTGGGTAATAGCTTTTAAGTAAAGACATTTTGTGACATTTACTGATAGTGTCTGCCTTTTAGTTAACACCTTTAGTAAGGATAGAAATACATGCTTAAGTTTACATCTTTTTATTGTATCCTGTACAAGGGAAGCGTGAAATTTAGATAGCTCATAGGGCAAAGTCACCAAAGAAGAAGCAGGAAAGAGCTCAAATAGACCCATGATAGGGAAACCACATTTCTATTGGTTCTTGTTGGTTTTTTCCTCTCTATTTTTAATATCGCAAGACTGCTTGTGCAGGACAAGGTGTCTTTTTGGACTGACAGTAGTGTAAATGATAAAACATTTGACTGCTACTGTGAGTTTCCAGGGAATTTGCATTTTATGATATACCAAAGCATGAAATGTGTGTTGATTTATCCTACTGAAAGAATCTAGGTGAGAACTTTGCTAAAACCTTACTGAACTATTCTATGAGAAAGAATTTGCTACTCACTGTGATTTAGGTCACTTAAAAATAAACACCGGGAAAGTCAAGGTTCAGTGTTGTACATGCTGACTTGCCCTTTTTGTCTCACTTGGTAGTTTAAATTAGTGGAAAATCCAGGTGGTTGGCTTCTATCACTTGTAAGTCACATATGAAAACAAATTTACACATTGCCATAGTCAGAAAAAAAACATTTTATTAAGATTACTTTTCACATTTGCCCCCTTATTTTTTTTACAGGCAATCAATGGTTATTTCAGTCAAAAGCCATAAAGAATGTTATGGAAATTACTCTGCTTGATCAAAAAGTTTGGTTCTGCCACAGACTTCCTCAAGGCTTGGGCAAACCCAGGAAGTGCTCTGCAAAATAGAGAAAATAATAATAAAAATAACCCTTTCCTTTGTATTTCTTATCCTGTGATGTAACCCTGCAGCAAGGAGTACTGAAGCAAAGAGTAATTAGGCTGGTTAAGATCTTAGTCCAGGTCTTTAAGAATGCTGGGACACATGTCTTAAAATAAGTGTGTCCAGTATCTAGAATTACCTCAGCTCAGTTAATACCTCTAGAAGTTACTGCAATTGAAATAACAAATCTCTAGTTCAGAGTAGTCTGTGCAACTGAATGAGGAATGCATGTTGACTGATTGCAAAATAGATAGGATAAAAAAAAAATTAATCTTGCTTTTTAAATAGAAGATGTACTTATAATAGATCAAGAGTTCTTAAAATAAAAGGCTGCATTCTTTTCTCTTTGACACTGTTTACAGTCCCACCAAAGTCTGACGTTGTGTGAATCCATACATACAAATTGGATTTATGGCACAGATTTAAGAGCACAGATAAATATAGGATGATAGTCATAAGACATAACAGTAACATTGTCTGCCCTCAGAGTGTAAAAGAAACTGAATAAAAAGACATTTTTTTCTTTAGTTTTATAAGGCCCAGATTCATAAAGTTTCAACATTATTCCAGCCACCTAATTTACTGACTAGTGACCAATGCCAAAAGGTCTGAATTATCACTTCTAGAGCAAAGCTGTGAAATAATTCTGTTAGATAATGAAAGGGGAAGATCGTTTTTAACCTGACTATGAAAAGCACTGGGCCAAATCTGTATTTTCATTTACACTTCTTTGTTTGAAATGCCAAATACTGTACTTCTTAACATGTAATACTGGATCTCATATGAAATAAGCAGTGTACTTTAACACTTTTTCTTTCTTATCAATACTGCTTCTTCTAGAGGATGGTAGAATTACAGCAAATCAGCAGGATATTAATCCTTTTTTGATCTCATGCATTGTAAATTCAGGTCATATGTAGGGGTTTGCATTAGAAGTCTCTTATTATCATAGTGATTAGTAACACTTTATAGTCTCCTACATTGTTCTATGTGGTACCTCTGAAAACAATTGCTGTTTTACAACTTTCTATACGTAATCCATATGATAATAATAAATTAACACATTATGCAAGCAGCTGGGTTAAATCTACCTGAGAATCCTGGAGCCGCAGTATTTGGACATAGAGAAGAAAATACTGCTGACTCTCAAACTGAACTGAGATCTTAACAGTGCCTACTTAATCTTTGCCACTTTTGCTGGTGAATTTCTCACCACCACATTGTGGTATAGAAAGTACACATTTCAACAGAAACTTAGAAAGTGAAGTTATCATTATTATTAGAACCAAAGAGTATCCTTCTAAAGCAAAACATTACCAGCAGTTTGCTACTCTGTGCGTAGTGAAAGGCCCTTGGACAATCTTTTTCATAGCCTCAAAATTTCAATTTATTTGTTTGCTTACATGTATTCACTGGTGTGTTTGAGATAGATACCTTATTCCACTGAGTTGGGCTACAATACATTTGGAATTACTTCAGTTCCCCATTTACAACATCTTTATGGACATAGTCACTTTACAGTATCTTATAAAACCTTTGGTGACAAATCAGCAAACACCAACAAATATCTTGATGAAGCATACCTCATGCCCCAGAGTCAAATCACTCTCATAATCTGTCTAAACGCATTCCACCCCAATGTAGCACATTAACATATCATGTGGTTGTGTTACTTAACAAACCAAACCAAATATCTTCTGAATCACAGCAAATACTTTAAATGTCCATTATTACAGCCATCATTGCTAAAGCAATGAGCTAGGTTTTTCAGGAGCATGGATTTTTATTAACACCAATACAGTTACTAAAACCATTTAGACTGTTAATATCATTCATATTGATATTACTAGCCACTTACCAATGGAAAGAATAAACTATATTTCTCCCACCCAGCCACCAAGGCGGGGGGGGGAGTAAGCCAGCAAAAGTAAGGCTATCCAGTTTAAGATTGAGAAAGTTGATCTAACCTAATATTTCATGGATAATCAAAGCTGCAGAAGAGGAAAAGCAGCTCTTTACATGCAGTCTCTAAATGAAAGCAGTAAATATTTGTGACATTATACAAAATCTTTCAGTGAAAGATCACTAGTAGAAATAAAAAGAATTTCATATCACTGCAGTAAATTAGAAAATATCAAGTCAAATTATGTGTAACTGGGTTGGAGGTGTAACTTTATCTGTGGTAACATTATATTGAAACCTTTTAATAGTTTACCTGGCCAGGCAGTTAAAAGGGATTTTTTTAAACTAAGTGGTGAGACATTATATGAGATGAGGACTCATGATGCAGTCCTTTCAGGAGGCCTCTCAACACTGAAAAATTTTGTTCTGTATTAAAATGGAATATAATTAATATAAAAGACTAGAAATATGTCCTGGAAGAAGACTTAGAATTGCATAGATGTGAAGATCTATAAGGTTTCCCTCATTAAGGAAAATGTTGATGGCCTTATCATATAGGAGATTGTGAAATACCTGAAAATACAGTAGTTGTTACCAAACACAATATGAGGAAAGCCCTGCTTTGGTTACTAACTATTCAGCAAGCTGAGAAGGTCTATGCAACAACAAATTACACAAGTGGAACATATGAAACAGTTATGTGCAAAACTGGAGGAAAATACTTTGCCCCCCAACCAAGATGAGCTTGAAAGAAATTTTCTATAAACATTTAAAATCTTTTTTCTGCACATTCCCTTAAAGTTTTCCTTTGTTAAGTGCACCTATTATCATCTATACTTCCCTGGTAGTTTTTTGTCATTGTACATTAATTTGCACTAGTACCATCTGATCCCATGATGATATATCTTTATGCAGTAGGTGTTTGTTTGGTTGTGAAGAGTAGCAGACGTGAGACACATCACTGACTTTCACTCCCTACAGAATTCATTGAAGCTGCATGAAGCTGCACAAATCCAAACAACATCTTAATGGAGTGGAAATTACATTGTGCTTCCCAGGAATCCTAACCTGAGGCAAGCAAGGCCTTCAAATCAGGGAACTTACTTTTCATTTTCCTGTCAAGGGAAGAAACAGAGATGTGAGTGGAGAATTTGCGTGGTACTGCTCTAGAATTTTTCATAGCAGTGGAGCGGGAAAATGTAGGTTCTGTTGATCCAACAGCCAAACTCCAGAAAAGGTAAATGTAACAGACCTTTCCCACTAGTTATTAGTGACACTTGGTATTAGTTATGTATCAATTACAGGATGTTTGCATCTCTAACCCAAGACATCATGAGAATTTACTCATATCAAGAAAAATAGTTATTTGAGTTTTGAACAAATAAGCTGAATCCTATATTTACAAATATCAGTGCCTCAACTTTGTACATAACCAGCATCATTTCTGAAGCAGTATAACATAGGCCTTCAGTGAAAAATATGTGTCATGATGATTTGATGATACAAAAGTTTGGCATGCTGACACCTAAAAATAATAGCAGTGCTTAATTTTTAACATAGGACCCCAAGATTTTCAGTGTAATCAAGCTTACATCTCTCATCACATTTTATTTCCTAAGCACATAAATTGTTGATAGAAAAAGATAAATGATAGCTTGACCAGATAATCGGGATTTATGGGGTCTAGCAAACGTACAGACAGAACTGTTGCCTGTACTCTTGGATACGTCCAAGGTTTTGGAAGCACTTGTTTTACCATTGCATTCATGTCTCTCAAAGACTTTACAGCACACTGTATAAAGATGGTCCCCTGAGGGTTTGGAGGATTAGTACCTTCAGGAGGGACTGCTTATGCATGCTGTATGAGAAGTTACTGTGTAAAATACAGCCACCACAGGGAATGCCATCAGTGAGTTACTGAGCCCTGCTCTTTTTTTTCCCCGTATGTTCTCATAAATCTTCCGTTCTTTTGAGTGCAGTAGCGTAAAGGAAGGGTAAAGAGGATGGACAGTTCAGCATTGCCCAGGGCCTGGGCTGCTCAGCTGGCAGAGGGATTTGGAGCTGCTGCAGGGGTGCAGAGCTGAGGCCACCCACTCCCGGGGGGCACCCAGGAGATGCTGTTTGACAGAGGAACCTACTGCTCAGTCCCCATCAGCAGCCATGGGATGCTGATCGGAGGTAGGCATCTTACACTGAGCTTGAGAGGGCACTGAGCTGCCGTAGAAAGGTGCCTCGTCTCCCTCTTCCCATTGACTCTTTGGAACTGAATTACTTTTATGGGCCAGGTTTTAGATGTTATTTTGCCTAAATAGGCAGTCCATAATGCTTTATTGGCTATTGACTGTTCACTATCCTCAAACAAACATTTAGTTCAACTGCATATGGCACCTAGGAAGTGCCTCACACCCCATAAAACACAACCCAATGCTGGGGGGTGGCCTGGTGTGTGCACCAGGGTTGTATTTTGCTAGACTGTCTAGCTTTCTACTGAGAAAAGATAATCAATTAAGGTCCTGGGGCTATCCCAAGTGTTACAGAGAATCCTGATTAATGAGCGGCTTACTAAAAAATAGACTCTTACTGAGGAGCTGTCAAGCCCTGAAGAATTGTGCCGGCACTCCCTAGCTGTGCCCTCCACACCTCAGTGAGCCCAAATTGTTCAATTACTCTTGTAGCTCTTTGGAGGCATGGGAGGTTTTTTCATCTTTCACAGTGGATCTGTCAAGATGTTTGGCTGTCAAAAAAAAAAGGCTTTCCCTATCCCAAAGTATTAATTTTTTCAGATAAAGTTATATAAGAAATGGCCTTCCTTTCCATTTTGGGTCATAGCTGCTGGCTGTGTGTTGAGCACAGACTTTGATAAGGAGCCCACATCCAGAGTCAGGTACAGGTGTCCAGCTAAGCCTACCTGGAACGAGACTGCAATGGAGGAAAAAGTGATTTTCCTCTCTCATTGTTTCTCCAGTCTGGTAGAAGGTGGAAGGACAGCCATTTTCCCCTCACTATAGGTTATAACAATGCCAAGCCTGCTTTTGTCTAAATTAGCTGGCAGAACTTCTTTGAGGTGATTATATTGGTGAGGAACAGGTGAGCTCTAATAAAATTCATTGCTTCTAGCATGCCCCTTTGCTAAGGTATAGAGTTGGCTAAAGCCAAAGTATTTCTAAGGCCTAGGAAAATCCTAGTGTCCTTTAGGATATATTTAGGACTCATTCTAGAAGTCATTGCACAGGCTAGAGACAAGTCAGAGCTTTAGGGGACTTCTTTATATCAGCAGCACTCAGCCTTTATGACCATGCAAGTCCTGTGTCAAAAATCTTCCCATAGGCAAGATCCAAAATGTAAAAAGCCGTTCCTTGGATAACGGAGAGGAACTGCTGTGGGATAATGCTCATCCAGGGATTCACAGTAATGCAACCCTGCCCTGTCCTGCAGTGCAGCATGGAAATGGGAAGGTTAACAAGAGATACTGCTTTGGCCTTCATCTCACAATAGGAGGGGTTGCCTGCTAACACAGTGAAATGATGTGTGAAGTATATACACTCTAAAATACTCAGATGTCATAGTAACTAATGAGCTTGGATACTGATTACTAGTTTAAAAAAAAATTAAAGATGGTGTAGTGCAGCTAGCCCAGGCTATTATAATATTAATTTAAAAATAAATTAAATTCAGGGTTCATTGGATTTTGGTCTTTATTTCAACTGCTGTTACCCTCGTTTAGCCTCTCAACAGGGGTGCTGGCCCAAGACTTCCTTCTAAAATTAATGGTCTATGGCCATAGGCTTCAGAAGATGAAAAATTTGTCTTCCTCTGTAACTGAGCACTCAGTTCAACTCTTAGTTGCACTTGTACAATTCAATTTGCATGGGGATAATCAAGAAAAAAGCATCAACAATGCCTCTATAACCTTCAGTCTTTTTGCTTTTAATATACTGCACCGAAATTACTTCAATGTAGGAGAAACAAGAGACCTGTGTAAATATTAACTATTTTGAGGTAGGCAGTAGTCTGAATATTTGGTCTATCTACAGCAGATAGTGCATTTTCCCCCAGATTTTTAAGAACTTCTAAGCTATATGAATGTTTTTATGTACAACTATCTTGTGAAAGCAGCTCAAACCAGTTTCTGTAAGATGATCTTCATAACCACTCAAAGGAATCAATAATTCCAGTGTCTTCTTGCATTTTCAGCCTACTTTGTAATAAAGAATAATCTAAGGTCAGGACAAGAGTAAGTCTCAACTTACAAACAGCTCATGGTATTTTCAAAAATCAGTTTAGTAGCAAGGAGCCTTGCTGCTGAAATTGGGTCTTTTCGCTATTCAATATCACCTCTGTCACTGGTGGGCCTAGCCATTTCATGCTGAGGTCAGACAGACCATTCAAATATCTAACACAACACTGAAAGATTTTGTTTTTTTCTTTAAAGAGGAGAGAGAAAACAAGAAAGAGTGAAAATACACATGCAATATACTCATGATACTACATTTGAAGAAAAATAATGCAATCACATTAAATTTGTCAGAGGCATCAAGATTAGCACATCTATGATAACAGTAGTAAAATATGCTCCTTATCCTGATAAAAAACACATGTTTTCTGTTTCATTCTACAACTTTTGGATGAAAATAATGGTTTCAGGAAGCCTCTGAATTTAATCTTAATTGACTTTTAGCTGTCTGCTTCTCCTCTCCTGTTGTCTTTTTTTGGTTAGGTAATCAAATTTGAAACCAAACCAGATATAGTTTATTTGGAACCCGTATTGGCTCTGAACACACAGCGAGGAAAAAAACCCAATGCCTAGTGAGTCAGTGCTTTCTCATGTAGAATGGAATAATCCTAAAAATGCTGTTTCATTACAGGAAACTAAATTATTTTGAAGCTACCACCCACAATTAAATTAGAAAGTTCAACAAGGTTAGGAGAGTGGCAAAACAAAGAGGCCACGTACGCTTTTCACTGTCTGCATTTTCCATCAGGCCATAACAATTATGCAGCCCTGTGAGCACAGTTAAAATAACCTCTGCTCAGATGCTATACTCCATGGCTATGGACTGCAATTGCTCTATAATAAAACATTAGGTCCAACACTTGATATTAGAAAGCAATAATTGCATCAGCGCATTTGAGGTTTCTTTCCCTTCATAAAGCTACCTTTCTTTAAAGGATTATCCTGACAGACAACATGCTTGTCTTTTTAAAGAAGCAGTATAATTAGCTTCCTCCCGCTCCACTGCTACTTGTTTCTCTTATCTCTGGGTTGATCTGAGAAAGAAGAGCGGTGGAAATATTGGCTCCAAGTTAGCACAATGGCAGCAGAGGCAAAGCTGCTGCCTTGATTTAGTGGGTCAGGAGGGTCCCTGCGGATGCAGGAACCCCAGGCACGTAGCCCTGTTGCTAGGGAACTGTATCGATCCTTTCCAGCATCTTCACTGACACCCTCTCTGCTTCACTGTGATTGAACACCATCCTTTACAGGAGTGGGAGAGTTAGAAGCTTTGGCTTGGCTTTAATATTTATGAAGTAAACGTTTTAACCATTGAAGCTTTAAATGTCTAATGCTGTTTTCTTTTTCCAGAGCAGTACCTTACCTTTGGGAATATCTCGATCACTCTAGTAGGGCAAATAAATTACTTCACGTTGGAGGCAGATAGCTTATTTTCTCTGAGCTAAATGCAACAGTAGGAGGTTTAACATGCACACAAAAATAATTAAAGTCTATTTTTCCTCATTCACTTTAATTCTCTTATTATTTCAAGATAATTTACACTTAAAATACATCATGTTACAGGTTTAACTGAAAATCATCAAAATCAGGTTGAAAGGTAGAAAGAACGTTTTGAATATTTTTATATAGGCTAAAAAATTAAGGCATATGTATAAAAATGTAGCGTATACGTACAGAGAATGCTATTACACAGAAAGTGTTCGTATAGCCCAGCAGCAGCGGGAAATGTCCACTACCCTTACCTGAGGGGATGGGGATTGAAGGTCATATATCTTTAGCTGGCTAATTTGGAGGTTCGTCTCTGTGCATATACAACGGGAGGTTTTTAACGTCAAGCTTTTTAAGAAGGTTCCACAACGGGCCTCCTCAGGCGGTGCTGCAGCCCCCACCGCTCCGGCCAGCATCCGCGCCAGCTGACTTGTAGCTTTGTTCCTACACGCCTGGCCCACGTGCAGCCTGGAGGCACCATCCTCAGGACGTCCGTCAGTCCGCCCTGGGGGAAGGGTGGGCCATGCAGATACCCCAGCTGTTGCGGGCAGTGCACAAATATACTGTATCAAACGATATAATTGAAGGAGATAGAGCACCTGAGTCCTGTCCCAACAGATTCCCGGGGAATATGTATTTACAGACAGGTGATGCCATGAAGCCTCACAGATTAGAAGGGTTGTGAGATGATACGTAACCAAAATGCGACAATATTAAGCCTTTCCATAACACCTCTCCTACAGTAGCGAGCAGAAGCTGAAGAGCTGATAGTTTTCCAGTTTAAATATGGAAAATTCTCCATTTGAATTTTAAAAGTTGCCATTAGAAGAGAATAAAAACTATATACTTAAATAAACTCCTGTTGATTTTAGTTCTATATAAAAATCACCAATTTAAAATGTATGTGAGATGACTAAGCTCTTGGGATCCTCCTTATAAGTACTCAGTGCTGGCAGAAAATGTCTAGCAGTAGCCTTAGAAATTGAAATAATCACTTTAATCAGACACCAGATGCCTGATACGGACCTGCATGACAGATCCCACAGTGACCCAAGGGAAGTGAATGTAGCATAAGGAGAAGGTACCTCTGTGAGCAGGAACAAATTTATCGGAAGAGCTATAGGGACAGTAGCTCCCTATTAGCATTATCCTGTGTGGCACATAGTCTAGTCACATGATAGGAAATGTTCCTTTGTGCTGTTTTGCTGTCCTCCTAATTATTGGGAAGGCCACATCTGGCCCTGTATCCAGTCCTGTCTATTAGGAAGCCCACACTGACAGCATCCCCCACTGAAGTCCCTGGACAGTAAGGCAGAAAGTCAGGCTTGTAAGAGATGCAATGGTTCCCTGCAAGGCAGCCACCAGCTCACACCACTTCAGAACATGCAAAAATTCTTTGTTATTGACATCATGTGGGTGCGCACAATTGGGTATAGCTTATAAAAAAACCTCTGTATCTTTAACCTAAGTGATGCTGTGTATCCTATAGTTAACTAAATTTCTCTGATTGAAATATAAAATTAATAAACACAAGAGTCAATTTATTTAAAAATTAAAATAAAAATATTCAAACTTGTGCTTTGTAAAAGATGTCAGCAAGTTCTACATGATCTACCTTCAGTCTTTCTACAGCCTTTCTTCCTCTCCTAAAATAAATTCTCATTCTTCCCCATTTCAAAGCTAATTTCTCCCACTCGCTCCAATATTCAGTGTTACTACATTAGAGACCATGAATTAGGACAATGGCTGTTAACACAGTACTCAAGTTCTTTTTTCTTATGCCCTTATAAATAACAATGTTATATCATTTTCTATAGCATACAACATAATGGTCTTCAAAGAAACTCTTCTAACTAAACAGCTGCTAGCACTCAAACTAACGTTCTTTCCTAATACAGCACTGACATGGTAATAGCATAATACCTCAGGCCATTAAGTCTATTGAAAGTAAATTATTATCATCAGACACGATAAAACCTAGTTGGATGCATTAACAACCTCACATTCTGTCTTGATAACACTACTAAAATAGCGATTGCTTCTGTTTAGCCTTGCATAATATTTGTTATCTGTTTCTTCTTGAAATGCGTTGGACAAACGTCCTGCCTGAGTCACTGATCACAAAACCTTTAGGGAAAAGGACAGCAGTGCAATAGTTTGGGTCCTGATCTGAAGTCCAGTGAACTCAATGGGGAGCCTGCTATTAGCTGCAATGTCTTCAGCTCTCTACATGCTATCTTGTGTAATTAATAACAGAGATATTAAAAATTATGCTTCCCCTAAAAGCTGCTGATTTATGCATAAATGTTTTATATATATATATATACGCGCATGTATATACACACACACGCGTGCACATTTGTTTTACTTATTATCCCGTAAGTAACATAAATTCCCATGAATCCCTTCTGACAGCTAAAAACTGTTTACCCACTGTTGGTGGTTTTTTTAATTTCTCTAGTGGCTTATTTAGACAAATGTTATAAAAATGGTTGTTAGAAGTATCTGAGAAACAAGTACAAGGTTGAAAGTCTTCCAGTGGGACATGTGTCACTTTCATTGCTGAGAATTTTGTCTTTCTTGTTTAACTTGAAGTGGGTATAAGTGAGCAAAGTTGCTGCATTTTCTACAAGTGGCTGTAAGATTCCTAGCACTTTTTAATATCTGTTTTCTGAGAAGAACATGCAAGTTATCTGACAGCTATCTAAGTAGTATCATTTACTTGTAGAAACATAAAAAGCCATAGCAAAAAAATAACTTTAGAATTTACTAGATTTGCATCTAAGACTCTGGACCAAGGAACGGCAGACTTGTCTCCGGTGTGTCAATGTAGGCACCACTGCACATAGGATAGAGAAGTTAACACCAAATAAGATCACTTTCAGTAGCTGTGAACTCTGTTCCCAGGCACAATCAATTAAGCAAATGGTAACAGTATAGTCTGTGGACTTTTACTCACCAGTAGATTTGACAAGACCCACAACTGCTTGTGGAGGTTGATAAATCCATCTTAGCAAACAAGTCTAGGTCACATTTAGCTCTGACTGCTACAAAAACTTCAGTCGCAGATACCTGCCACACTGCCAGGGTCACGCACTGTCGGTGTGCCTGCAATAAAATAAAGGCAGTTTCCCACCTCCACTACTGTGTCAGACTTTGCAGCTGTCCCTGTAAGTAAATAGATTCTTTCTTGATCAAAGCAATTAACTGAGCTGTTCTCCACATCCCTGTCTACTACTTTATTCTTATTCAAAGCTGCATGGTTTCACTGGGGATGTTAGTGTCAAATGCATTGCAAAGTGATGATGCTCACTGCTTAGCATTCAGCTCTGAAGCCTCTCAGAGTGGAAGTGTGAAGGTATCTGGCTGCCTGTCAAAAATGCTGGCCTGGATGAATTGCAACTATCTGGAACCGTACGGTAAATAAGAGCAAAAGCTTCTACCAAGGGTTTACAGGCTCTGGGCACACATGTTCACTCACAGTCATTACATCTGACAGCTTGTAGCCCTCAAGTGATCCCTGTGATTTTTAACAAAACTTCAACTTATTTCCTCTCAATGACTTTAACTATGTTAAAGCTTTCTCAGGAAGACTGAGTTTCTTTTTCATGAAGATTTTTTCTGTATGCCTTTAGTGGGAGAAGGCGGTGACAGCAACCCAGCCTCTCACACGTGGTTTCCCTTGACCAGGTAACTAACCTTTTTTTGTTCCCTTTTACCTCCAAAGTTTTTTTACACTGTAGTGTACTAGCTAGACAGAGGATCAGAAGTAATACAGCCCCTGCAGCCGTGATGCTGGGTAGAAGTTCAAGTTAAGCAGTGTGTGGGTAGAAGGAACAGGACACACATGCCTTAGCCTCCGCTTGGGGCCCTCAGGAGTCAGCACTGGCAGCAAAAACATGATGCTGGTCACGATTTAAATCTCTACTCATCTTTTATCCCATTTTACTCATTTACAGAGACCTCTGATTTTAAATATTCAGAGTTACCCTCCCTTAAGTGTCATTAATGTAATTACTGATTTTATCATTTGCCCGCTAGATAGGTTCAACATATTCTTATTAGTTCTTTTGTGTATGGAATGACTTGGGTGTTGCACATCACAAATACACTTCAGGAGCGAGGAATTTAGCATGCGATAGAAAAGAGGGAACTATTTAAAGGTATTCCTTTATTCAACTCATGACTAAGTGCACAGGGAACCTAATAGTATTGCGATATTAAAGACTGAAGACAAACATCTTCTAAGAATGCCCTGTGTGTCCAAACAATCACTGGTAAAACCTTCTGCAAGCCATTTAAGATTACGTTGATGCCCATTTTCTGACAAACTGGAAGCATCATATACAACTTCGTAAGAGGAAAAAGGGGGAAAACTAATTGACATAGAAAGGTCAAAGAGATGTAAATGTGATGTTTTCATGATGGGAAATATCTTCACGGCTGAAAAAGAAATGAGGCAGGTTATTGCAGATATTGATATTAAAAAAGCATGTTGTTAATATTAACACCTGATTTGCCTACTATAGAGTTCATTACTGTGCAATATTTCATCTAAATAATTTTCTTATTAATGCTCACCCAATACCAAATAACTCCCCAGCACTTGCCTCAGACACCTCTAGGAATACTGAGCAAATTTATTATACTTGGTCCTGTTGTAATGAAGCTCCAGTGGATTCATAATAATCAGATACTTAGAAAAAGCTGTGAGCATTGAGAAGACTCTTCTTTCTGCTTGTGTGAGCACAGAAAAATACCAGAGGTACACTAGAGACCTCCTCAAAACTGGACAGATAGTAAGGCTGGGGGAAAAAGATCTACTTTTTCTAGTTGTAAAGAGGCACAATTGTGAACATGTGCAAAAATGCTAACTTGAATTCATCTCATTGCTCCAGAGGATTGTACCAGGACCGATTAGGTGTACCAACTATTCAGCCACCGTTTATCTGAGGACAAGGAAGCCTGTTGACTAACATGCTGGACTGCATCTTTCACCAGGGGACTAGAAAACCTTAATGACTCCCTCCCTCACTTCGCTTTTTCATTTCAAAACAATTGCTAATGGAAAAAAAATTAATAAAATTCAAGTGTTCTAATAATTCAGACTCTAAGAAATAAAGCAATCCATGCCTCACCAAGGGAAGAGCTGTGTTATGACAAAATGTAATATCTAGATACTGACAGCAGTCTTTAGAAGATGTTATGCTTGACAGAACTTTATGGGAAATGATCACTAGAGATTGATTCAACCATTATGATCAGAGTGTCTGCATTTTAATTAACACATGAGAAAATATGCATATCTAACTTTGTAAGAAAACTGTATTACAGCACCTTTTTCTGAGCACACATCATAGTTGTTAGAAGCTCTGTCATTAGAAAACTGTATATTACCTACACTGAAAAGAAAGGCAGATGGGAACACGCATTTTTTTACTGTGGCATTTTCTAACTTTGGTGCTCAGCTGACTGCACTGCATTCCAAGTATAATATTTTGGGGGAATTTAATTTATTCAATATTTTATAGCAGCAAATCTCAATGTCAGAGTCAGTAGCTGAAACCACTTCTATAATGTGACACACAATATGTCACAGGTGAGAATCTGTGTACTGAGGAACCACCCTAGGCCTTTTAGAATGCTGGTCACAGCAAATACTGATGTACAGTAGATGGTAGCCATGGAAACCAGTCAGAGCTTACCTTCAGAATATTTTTTTAACAAAACTAGATTCCAAAGGGTGATTTTTCTCTTGCTTTGGGGGCACAGTGTGTTATACTATCTAGCAAATTATCCATCAGAGGTTTTTAAAAGCAATTCAATCTTAAAATGCTTTGCAGATGTTGCACAGCGCTCATTTCTGAACACTAAAGACCAGGTGTGTTATTAAAGCACGCTAAAGGCTCCAAACCCTCCCTGGGGAATGCAGCAAATGTGAGGAGCAGAATCAGAGCGCTCTACAGGCTGCACCAAGAGGAGGCAGGTCTGCTGCTGCCAGCTTCTCCTCATTTCCAGCCACTGCTGGAGAGACCAAATGATGGGGTAGGATGTGCAAAGTGAGAGGGAAGACAGGCAGCTAGGGAATGTGTGCAGAGCAGGAGATAAGGGGTGGAGTCCTGGCTCTTGTAAAGGCAAGATGCAAAGTGGGATTTAATGCTTGGAGCCTGGAAATAGGGAAGACAGAAGCTCTTGGTAAATAGGGGCTTTGCTGTGAAACTTGCAATGTGGAAAGTGAAGTTTTTGGGGAGGAAATAATAATTTAGAAGATACCTTTCATAGGAAGCAAAAATACCTTAAAAAGCTTTTTGACGTAACATTAAAATCAGGTACTGAAAAGCAAAAAGAAGTAGTCCCCAGGCAGGGGATAGCTGGCTGGTTGGTAGGGGTCCCTGGGGAGGCAGGCTGTCCATCTTGAGTTCTCTGACAACAAAGACTTGGCAGTTCCCTTGGCTGCAAAAAGTGAGCTGTGAGATATGACCTAGCACATGTTTGTAGATCAGGTTGAATATAAGCCCTATAGCTGTGGCAAGTGTAGGGGTGGAGAGAAGGTGGGAGAAATATCTCCCCTTCCTTTAGCAGGGAGCCTGCTCCTACCTCTACCCTGATCCGTGAGGCAGCACACGTCCCTTTTGGCCAGTCTGGTGAGAAGCTCTAAGCCGCCTCTGCAGGTAGCGGAGAAAGCAAGGGAAAGAGTATCAAATGCACAGAAGGAGAAAATCAAATGAAGAAAAAAAGCAGAGCATAAAACATTTTCCACTGCTTTGAAAGGACAAAACACTTCTCAGGGAATTACAGAGTACACTTAGCTGTGATACGACCTAATGAATGTTCCCCTATTGGCAGTTTCTCCTACTGAGTTATTGTGTTTTTCAAAGTTAAGATGGCAGATGAGGAGTTTGGAAAGGTTGGCTTATCTCCCAGTCACTGGGCACTACACAGATCTGTCTTTATGGCATGGAAAAATCTGAAAACATCCCCACAGTACAGCAATGAACTCACATGGCATGGTTTGTTTGTAGCTTTACTTAGAGAAGAGTTAGAGCTGGAGCTACTACAAAGGCTTGAGAAACTCAGACCTCTGTCTAACCCACTTATTGAAATGAAATCAAGAGTACCCTGAAAAACACAGGGGTTACATAGGACAGACACACAGGTTGACAGTAAAATGAATGCAAGATAGAAGTATTTGTAAAAGTAAAATCAGTATGCGTAATGCATGCAAAAATACCATTGACTATTTTGGATCCCAAGACCCTGCCAGAGAAATGTGTGGAAAAGCAGTGGTGTCTTTTCTAGCCTGTACATTGAGTAGATGGAGATATGAGGCTGTATTACCACTCTCCTATCTGACGTAATGTGGTGAACCCAGTATCTTCTATCCTGCAAAATATAAAAAACAATTACTTGGGCTTTTAGAGTGTGGAAGTCAGCATGGATAACTCAAGCCATCTTTAACTACTTTGAACTTTACTGATCTGTGAAGGCATAGATCTGTTTCAACTGGGGAAAGAGCCTAAATATTCTGGATTATCAAAAAATTCTTGTGTTTTCTTGAAGCATGGCCCTTGCGTGATACAGAATGCTACAATTTGCTGTGGCCAGTGTGGGCCAGATCTACTTGACTCATACACAAGTGAAAAACACTTTGGAGTTATCAAAAGACTCTTCTTCTGCAACTCATATTTATAACGCGAAGGCATTTAACCATTGCATGGAAAGAAGATAAAAAGTGTGTAATTTCAGTAGATAAGTGAATAATGAAAACTGAATTTAATCACTGAACAGTGATAGACAAACCTCCTCAAGGACTTGATATGCAGTTTTGCAGTTCAGCTGTTGAAGGCACAGCATTTATTAAGAAGAGCTGAAACCAGAGTCTGCCAATAACAGCAAGAAGACATTATATAGAAATAAGATTGATTTCTTTCACTCCTTAAGGTTTCTGCACATTCAAGTTTGCTTATGTTCACTTTGATACAATTTCCCAGTCCCATTAATTGTGCTTTGGTAGGAGCGTGACCTCTGCAACAGGCGTTTCACCTTACTGGACCTCTGTGGGCAAGTTAACAGAAACAAATACCTAAGAAGTGAGGGCCTGAATTCACCCTTGTCACATTTTTCATGACTTTCCATGCCAGAAAAAAACCCTTATGAATGCAATATACCTGCCATGTTAGTTAGAAAATAACACCACTAAATAAAAATATTGCTGCCTTGTAGTGTACAGGGCATCCACAGTATTAATTTCACTTGACCCTCAATTTTAGCAGTGGGCCAAGCAACATCCTGCAAAGTTTGAGTGAATCTGTAGTTGAAACTGAATCAAGGTCCAAATTTCATAGTACAGTAAACAGCAGTTAACTGCAAAGAGATGATAGATTACTATGCAGGCTTCCTCATAAACCAAATATAAAGCTGACTTACTACAAGATTATTTCCTAGCAAATTAAGAACCATTTTTTCCCTGTCTGGTTGGCAGTTGTACAACACTTACATGACAAGCTGGCTGTCTGATCTCAAATTAAATCAGCAGGTTTGTGACATTATAACTGTTCTCTCAAGAATTCTAGTGCATGGAGAGGATAGGAAAAGCAAAAGCAACGAATTTCATGAGATTTTCCATCTAGACCCTGAATTATTCCCTAGTAAGATACTTGTTTGCCTCTACTTGAATAAAATGTAAATACAACAGATGCCATTAGGATACCCGAGACAGCCCCGCAGAGACAGTAAAAAAGCAAAAGCTTGAATAGCATTCATATTCCTCAAAGAAACAGCTTACCATTGAATTGCTATGAATATATGACTCATGATAGCCAAAAGCACAGATGACTAACTTACGGCTCCAAGAAAATGTCCTCTGCTGTTAAATATCAATCAAAATGTGCAGCATAGCCATTAATATATAAGACCCGCACCACCGGGAAACAGAGAGCCACTTGAATAACTTTGCTTAAAATTTATTGTCACGTTTCAAAATGATAAATGAGAGACTTTCTGAAGTTTTGTTTCATGGAGTTGTTTTGATTGTCTTCTGAAGTGCATGAAATAATGCACTCTAAGACAGAAGATTTCTGAGGCTAAGAAAAAAAACCAGATCTACACTTTTTGAAAGAGTTTTTTGCCCCGCTCTGTGCAATATGCCGGAACTAAATTCATGAGGCCTTTGAATCCAGCGCAGGAAGAAACATCTCAATGTGTCACTGCGGTCACTCTTCCATGTGCCCGATTTCACCTCTCCCCCATGAATAAGAATTCTTTCCATTGCTCACTGAAAGTGACTTAAGGGATGGTCCCTACTTCTGGCCTTTCCTGTGTTCTTGCTTATTCAACATGACCTTCTTCCTGTTGCATGCATGATGCAATTGAAATAAAGCTGCAAAATTGTACAGTTTTGATTTTTTGCTATTAATTGGGTGTTACTTTCATAAAGGCACCACCTTTCCTTCTGCATCTCTCCTTTGATAAATATATTTAATGCAGAGAGCTTTTCATGACTTGCCATGGCAAATGTTAACCATATTTATTGAGAAATTACAGAAAGAGAGCAATTATTCACAAACAGTGTAAATTAAGTATTATTATATTATTGATTTACAGGGACTCTCAGAATGAAGTGAAGGTTTATAATGAAGGTGCCATTCTTTCTTTTCCTTCCCCTTTTTTCCATTCAAGGAGCTAAGACCAAGAAACCTACTGGGAAATTCAAATCTTACTAAGGAGTAAGCAAGATCTAAAAAGCCTATGGCTAGGTGAAAGCACAATAACAAACACTTAAAAGGCCATTATTTAGTAATATTATGCTGAACTTGAAAGGATTCATTTCAAATCCCAAAATAAAACTCAGCACAGGTCCTTCCTTAATATGGAAGTGTGACATTTCTCTTAAAAATGCAATTTAGACTGCATGTTAGATCTATATTTGAGAATTTTAATTGCATTTTAAAGTGCACAGGCCTTTTTATCATGAAGCAGACTCTGATTTCAGAAGATTGGGAAAAGCTGTTATAGGGCGACAGGTGAAATGGCTGCGCAAGGAAGAAGGCTTACCCAGAAGAAAACCGTATGCTCCAATGACTTAAAATCACATTAAAGAGGTTAAGACAACTGTCTTCTTTTGCTCTGGTTTAGCATAGAAATAGAGGTAACCAAATACTAAAGAAAAGGAAACACCTGTTTTGCTTTTCCAGGAAGAAGTATGTGAATACTGGGAGCTCCAGTGATGATAAAAGCAGATTAAAACCAAAAATGAAAATACCACCCACACATATAATAAACCCAGGCTGAATAATGTATTGACTCTAAGCATAGCATTTAAAACTAACTTTTTGACATTTTCTGTCAGATGCAAATAAATAATGTATAAAAATGCCAATTATTCCTTACAAAAATACTAACAGAAATATGTACTTATCCATCTAGCTGGGACCAACCTGTGTACATCCTTTCTCCGCTCTCAACTCTCAGAATTTGTTGCAGACTCCTCAGGCCATTGCATTTTATTCCTTCCGTCCACCCTGGGTTCAACTTTCTCTTTTTTACAAGCTGGAGCAGCACAGTTTATTGCATGTAAAATCAATCAATCAATCTCCTTGGAATTCCCATCATTTCACCCAGATCTTTCTCACAGCTTCTGCTGCAGTCTGTTCTATAGCATTTCAGCAAAAGTTACTGTCAAGCACCCTATCAGTATGCTCACAGCAGGTGACATAAATGAGTATTAGTATTAATTAGCTGATAACATCCAGTTTTCTTGTCAAATAAGCTGTGTTACCTCTCCTGGCAAATCTCTTTTCCTCTTGCATCTCAAGCACTAGAAGTAATCCCATCATACTGTCACTGGTGCATTCTGCACAACATCATCAGGACACTGTACATCTAATGGTATGTCTCCATCTTTCTTTGGCAGAGAGAGGTATTTGGTTTTGTGGTTGCTATGGTCTAACTTGTTGGCCTATGAAGTATGCTGCAGATTTCATACAGTCCTGAGTACATGCAACCAGAAATTTCAAACCTTCTTAAGCAAGGAGAAAAGATCCCTATAAACGTGCAAATATGTCTGCTATGTCATACTAGTCACCACCACTTTTTGCAGAGTGGTTTATTTGACTCGCTTTCATTGTTACAATCCAATTGGGAATAAATAGGCTTTACTCCCAGTTGGAGGATACCACGTAAATAGTGGACAGACTTTATGCATAATTCTCACATTAACATGTGTTATGTGTAGAATTCATGTGCACAAATAAATTGGGTATCAGAAGGAGGAACAGTAAATGTGCTGGATGTCAATGGCAGAAACAGTCAAATTCAGTCTCTGAGGAACCTTTTCTAGAATAAATAAAAGACTTATTCAGACCTTCACTGAGTATATTATCTCTGAACCTGAAAAACTAAATTTGAAGCTTTCTAAACATTCTTTTTCTCACTTACCAAACAGTCAGCAACCCCTGGGATACTGGAAAATGTGAGCAACTATATGTAGAGAAAGAGAGAAGAGAGGACTACTCACCTAAGACTACTCCCAGGTCAAGTTAGACTCAGAAAGTGATCATTTTCCCACCGACATGTGCTTCGATCTAGAGAATTCCATGTTAAGAATTCCAGTTTCGATGTGCACCTAACCTGCTATCTAGTCCAAGGTTGTCAGCATCGTGAAACCTATAGATCACATTGTTTGCTACAAAATCTGTTCTGTTCTACTCATTGCAGATATTACTCTTGTGACATCATTGCCAATTTGCCCTGGCTGCAGACGACATCATCTTCGGGCTACTACTTATCCCATCCAATTCCACTCATAAAATCACTGCACATAGGACTCGGACTTTTCAGATGCAGAAAAAAGAAAAAAAATCTATTTTGCACAATTCTATTTCTTTAGAGTATTCTGTGCTTGCTACCATTCTTGATCTATAGGACACAATTTTAAACTTGCCTTTCTTTCATCTAAATCCTAGGGTCTATGATGCTTTGAAATATCAGGATGATTCACTTATTTCAGAGTATGTCTTCCATAATACTTCTATCTATTTTTTAATACAGTGGTAGTAATAATCTATTGTTCACATACATGTAAACAAATAATAATTGTAAACAAATTATAATTAAAGCAATGGAAAAAAAAATGGTGTCCTGATTCATGTATCTAAGACTGGTCAAAGATTTTTTTATCTTCTAGTGATTTCCCAGCCCAGGTTCTAGGCTTGAAGTTTGTGCTCCCTGCTCAGACAAGAATTTGGAGCTTAGGCAACCACAGAAATGAATATATTTATTATCCATGTGGTTCGGTGCAATCCTTGCACACTGTCTTTAGAAGTATCTTAGTAAGCTCTGGCATGTTACGAAATAGTTGCTTTTCTGTATTTCTCAATTCTCCTGATCAACAGCAAGTGCAACAGTTTTGTCATGCAAAGATTCCTTTGCCTTTTGGACTTTCTTCTCCTGCCTTAGGGTGTGGTAGAACTTTCTGTTTAGAGCCACAAAGACACATACTGCCCTCTGACATAGTTTGGAGATAAAAGTATATATTTGTTCTTGTAACTCTAGGCCATAACCCTCTCTGCCACTCAGATGAAGAAGAACGGCCCCCTGGGACAGCTTTCTCGACAACTGTGGCAGCAAGCCATCCATCTCGTCTTCTCAACAACTGTTTCATTTCATCCCACAGAGGTAGGGATGGCAGCAGAGAGGCCCCAGAAGCTTTAGCAAGTGAATTGCCATGGGTGTGTGGAAGCGCAGGGCCCACTGCACTCTGCATTGCTGAATTCGCACACAGTTCCCCTCGTATTTCCTTGAAAAGTGTGTCTTGGAGTTAGTGTTGTACTGAGCTGCCTGGGGCATGTTGTCCATGTCAGGGCTATTATTTCAGTCTCTGTGGACTCAGGCAAGTGACATCCCATTTGTTATGCTTGATTCACATTTTCAAACATTTCTTTGAAAAATGAAGAGTGGAAATGTGCCTCTTTTTAATGAAAACAGGATTTACTTCTTTAATCATTAATGATAGGCTTATATGTTTTAGAGGGAATACACTACTGCAGTCTAATACTGTTATAAATATTCAGTACCTAGAAATACATGCTATTCAATTTTCTTTTACTTACCCATTGACAAGAATTTGTAATCAAGTGTCTCTGGAATCTTCCTTCTCATAAGAGTATAATCTGGACCATTTCCAGGTGCGTCAATAATTGAGTCTGTGTAAAGTGCATTGCAGTTGTCTTATTTTGGGGTGGCAAAGATGGGAATAATAATAGTAAGGTGCAGTTATGGAAACACCCTGATTGCAGGAAAAGCATGAAGAATGTTGGCAACTATAGCCATCACTGAGGGAACATTACAGTCACAGCCTTTTAACTCCCGTAAATCTGTCATTACTTACTGAATAGTGGCTAAGGAAGCCTAAGGCAGGTAATGAGGAGGACATACAAAGTAGTAGCACATGGAAGACACTGAAAGCTATGTCTCCATACTAACCTTTGGACCAGTATACTTGCTACAGAAGAAGTGGCAGGAGGACATCTTCAGTGGCCAGCATGGAAACATGACTTCAGGTAGGTTCTAGCTATGGTCTGATTAGGTGCTGTCATTAATATCAGTCATACTTCCAGGCGTACATTACCCCATTCTGTTGTTGGGTTTGTTATTTCCTGCATAACTACAATTCACTCCTTCCATTTGGTCCAGAACTATCTCCAAATCTTCTTGTGAGTTCTGGCACAAAATCTCAGCTTCTCTGAGAGAAGATGCAACACAACACCTGAGGAGAAGCATTCTATCCCCAAAACCACATCATCACTCTCACATTTGGAGTACCACTCAACAAAAATTTGGTGTGGCTAGAAAATTTCTTCCCTCAGTTTCAAGAAGGAACAGATAAATTGCTGCATGATGAGACCATAGGGTTATCGTGTAGTTGTGAACTGTGAAACAGACGCACTTGTTTCTGTTGTCAGACATGCCCCAGCCAAATGCAAGACATGAGAGGAGCTTGGTCATTAAGACAGTGCAATATCACAGGTAGGTAGGCTGCCTTGTACTGACAAGCATATAACTATCTGCTCTAAAGTTATCATGCACTGAAGAAAGCACCCAAAACCAAAAAGGAATCCAAATGTTGAACATGCAGTAAAAGCCAGACTCTTAGAGAAATGACACCTTAAAAGATGAGACAGAATAAAGGCAGAGGAAAGAAGGAATCCATTATTAATAGCTGCCTTTAACAATTGCAAATTGAAATATAGCATGGTTAAATGGCAGAAGAGGAATGGGCAGAATAAAAATAGTAATGAATCAGCAGGTAGATGAATGTTTACAGTAAGGGTGGCTTAGCAGGTATTTGCACAGGGCTTTGGAGGAAGTTTTTCACATTAATCAAATACAAATCCTTGAAAAGGCTTCTCACATTTTAGTATCGCAGTTTCATGCACTTCCTTGAACCTCCCCATTCTTTTCTGTACTTCTGCTCTTTAGATATATGCTGCAAAGTGTGTATCAAAATGCTTAGGTCTATTACTTCTTCTACTTATCAAATGACACTTTTCTGAATAGATGCCTTCTTTTGAAAATGCTTATGAGCATTTTCAGTTCCTGGTTTCATTTTAGAGATTGGAAATGAATTTCTAAATCTCTCCTGGAGGTTCCTTATGACAACTGTACACTTTTACAAATAATTGACACACCTTACCCTGATAAGCACTACATTTCTAAGAACAGTTTATCTAGAAGGTTGAGAAGTTTTTTACCTTGATGCAACATATGCTTTACCAGATGTTTCACTGGGAAGACAACCATGCTGATAAAACCAAATTGTCCTATGAGTGAATCTTTACTGAATTGGTTTGGGTTTTAGTTTAACCTTGGGATGGATTGATTCTACCACTCTCTGGTAGTGGGTATCTGGATTTGTTTTTTGTGATTGTGGTTGTAATGAGCTGTGCAAGAAATTGTCCACCCTCTGCCCCTTCAGTTGTCAAGAACAGTAAGTGCTTTAGAATGGTTTATAAAGGCAAAAATGCACACAATGATGTCTTTATGGAGGGGAAGATATATCACAATTGCAATTGTTTTTTAAGCCATCTTATTAGTCTCAGTTCATGTTAATTAGATCCACAGTGAAATTTTCACTGTGGTGATGAACTGTAGCAAAGAAAGATCATAAAACCTGCAGAGTTATTTCCATTTGCTCAGTACCATTGGACTGTGTTGCAAATGTGACTACGTTCTTACTGAAACTCTCAGTTACACATAGTCACTGCAAACATTCCTGTACACAAGTCAAGATTTAGGAGAAAATAATCAGGTTAATTTGATTTCTACTTTCAATTTCTCTCTTTTCCTATATACAGTAGGGACTAGTTGTCTTCTTTATGAAGTATCTTGCTTTTCATCATATTTTATTGCTCAGTAATTTGTCATTATGAGATCCTTCTCCAATTATACTTTATCACTGCTACTGTTTTGTCCAGCAATTTAACATTTTTCATTCCATTATACTATTTTCAATATCATTGATAATTAATTTGTATTTTGATGCCACTGTGACACTATTTCAGTAAAAAAGTATTAAGCAGCAGAACATTTGTATTATACTATTATGAAGGGATGGAATAACTGTTATGGAGAATGACTGCTACAAAAAAAAAAAACAAACCTGAAGAGGCCTCCTTTATAATTTGTGGTAGAAATGGAGACAACGGTGTGTGTTTTTTCCCATCTTTTTCACAATCCATATCCACAATCTCCTAATAATATGACTGAAGAAGGGAATTGGACCCTGTTGATGGAAGATAATTTATATGCAGACACACTGGAATTTTCCAAGCCACAGGATGAGAAAGCATTATAGTAGGGTAACCTGTGCAAAAGGGGAGCCATGTGTTTTGAGTACTACTGATTTTTCTTTTTTAAATTTGGTATTGATTGCTCCTGTCCATTGATTACTGAAAGAGTCTATTTTTCACTTTCAGGAGAATCATTTTCATTGCTTTGCTGCCCTTTATTCCTAAGCAAAATCCCTGTAGATGCCACACTTCAGGAATTTGTAGTCAGACATGACCTTTTAATTATTTATGACTTAAATGTCTATTAGCTGAAAACTTACAGCAGGAACTGAGATTAAATTGCTCTGAAACAAGAATCAGATTCTCCAAGTTGTATCCCTCACTAAAGCATGGCATCCAAAGGCAACCTATTGATCTGCACAGATATTGCCTTGTTGTATTAAGAATAATTTGAAGATTACATGTCCAAAATTCTACAGTCTTTTGCTTTGTTTCTCAGCAGATAGGAAATGTCATCAACTTATTTAAGAAGAAAAAGTAGGGGCTCTTCCTCCGTCAGGGTCTGGTTTCTAACTCGCCAGCCAGCAATGCTGGCAACCCACCTTGGTCTTCCCCAAAGGAATACAACTGCTTTTCTACTCTGCGGAAGAAACAGCCCCAGATCTTCTGCTGCAGAGACACAGTCCCGCAGCTCCCCAGCACCGAGACAGGTATCAAGAACACAATCAAGCTCTTATGGGATTTTGTTCTCCTATGTAGACATCATTATTTGAATTCATTACAAAGGCCAGAAAACAAATATTAACTACTGTTGGAGAATTTATAATTATGGCTAGCTGTGGTGGTTAGATGACCTTCTTATTTTTTTGGTTAGCGTTACATTGCTACAGCAAAAATAAATGGCCAGTTAAATCTGTAATGTGTTCATTCTCAAGAGATGCACAAAGGCTAGCCTGATAAAAATGGGGATTGTGGAGTGGGGGGAGTGCTTTCTTCTTCTTTTTAAATTCCCCTCCAAGAATTTTATCGATTTACTTTCAGTCATGCAAATTTGCTATTTATTTTCCAGAAGAAGCAAAAGCAAATTTAACATTGCTGATGTCTTTACCGCTTCAGAAATGTATTTGAAACATGATAAAAAACCCCTGCTTTTAAGTATGTTTTCTCCAAAGTCAGTAATAGGTCTTAATGGCTCTGAAAGAATGTCATAATACAATATCATCAAACCTAATCTACCATAAGAAGAATAGTAATATCAAATGGCCTCTCCTCTAGAAATTAATTGTAATTAATTACCTAATTTGTTGGAGCATTTGTAATATGTATTTAATGGCACTGCTGTCTGGCATAGCCTTCCAGACAGTTTTCTGAACATGATCTAAGCATAGCCTCAAGCTGATATTATCAAATAACTCACCGTGCTGTGTAAAAAATCCAGATGAAACAAGCAGCTAATGTTTCAGCTTCTAGGGCCTCAGGAAAGCCTGTTCCTACCCTAACATTTATCTCTGGCAGCCCCATTTCCTGTGCCTTTATATCTGGAACATGCCATAAATAAGTATTCAGCACTGGCCTCATTGTAGGTAGCACCGAGCAAACAATAGCCCATTACTATATATCACACTCCAATTACTAAAGATCTTGCCATATGTCTAATAGTGTGATATAAACAGTCCATTAGGCTTTCTAATGGTGGTGTTAAATAAAGGGTGAACGAATAGTACCAGAACAGTCAGAAGCCCTTGGGCAGCTTTGCATCTTCCCATGCCACTCCTTTTAATGAGATTATGCTATTGCTTTGGTCGATAGAAACTGTCATTTGAAGGTTTCCAGTTCTCCTGCCCTTTTGTGTTGAACTGACAAGGCAGGTGTATCTAAATGTCTATTTTTTCCTATTTTCTTCAAGAGTGTAAAGTTCTTACCTTCTATTCCCCACTTACATTGCTGCCTCTTCTTAGCAGAAACAATGCATCTCTCCTAATTGGGTGAGGGGTCTTTGGTGCAGACCCTTTCTGGAATCAAATGTAGCCCCTGAATCTCTCAGCATCTTTGAGAGACAACATTAGTCATCCAAATGACCCCTGCATCAGTGTTCTGGCAAGGCATTGTAAGAGTTTATTCAATAATGGTATAATATTTTTTCCAATTAGAGGAATGTCCATTATTTTTCTTCACTTGCATTAAATATAGAAGAGCCTTTCAAACCAGAATAATTACAACAAAAAGGTCATTAAGACTTGGAAATGTAAGTTCAAAAGACAATATATCAGAAAAGTAAAATAATTGAAGGAGAAGTATTAGGTTAGAATACAATCCTTACAGAACTATAAAACTAAGTTACCTCTAGAAATACTATAGCATATATTGTGTGTGTTGTACAGAGGAATAGCAGTGAAACACCAGAGAATAACACTGAGTAATGATATCCTGCATCATAGATTGAAACTGTATTAACTACTGAGCTATAGTATAAACATACAAATGTAAATTTGATACAAGCAGTTGTGCAGCCTGATGCAATGCATTAATACTGAAGAGAATAACAACACTGATTTTAAACCTCTGAAACTCACAGAGTGATTATTGTTTAGTTTAGGCTATAATGAACAGTAAAACTATGGACATAGTCTGTTTACTTTTAGAGATGTTAGTATGCCAGGAGAAGACAGCAACTAAGCAGCCATCCCAGCTCTGTGGTGTTGATATATATATAAGAGAACCTGTTAAATTATTGTAAAAATTCAAATTTGGTATCATCCACTAACAAACTCCAGAATGACAGTGAGTGTGTTTCACACATAAAGTACAAGAAAATGTTACATGTAACATTGCACCACTTATGATTTGTTTCAGCAGGTTTTTTTTCTCTGTTAAATCCTGCTGATTTAGTAATCACAAAAAATTGTTAAATAACAAGCCTTCTGTCCATATGTCCTCTATGCAGCTAATGGATATATATGAACCTGCCTAGCATAACACTGTGGGTGTCAGCTAGGGATGACTGTGACAATGGTTTACAATGTGGGGACTCTATAGATGAAGAAATTTTCCAGATCGTTTTACAATTATCATGGAAAAAGCTTCAGAATAACGTCAACCAAAGACTATGTGATACCTTCTTTATACATTTTAATGATCAGTACAAGCAGGGTTTCACCAGGAGGACTTCGGTCCTTAGAGGAACATTTTTCTTATATTCTTCACCTTTACTTGAGGCTCTAAACAGAAAGGATTTCCTCTTCATTTGTGATGAGTGTACTACTTGTGACCCAAAACCCCATGTAATTTCTGTGAGCAAGTATATGAAAGATGGTTTCAAAAGTACTGCTGCTGTACAGAAGTCCTGGGGAGCCAAGCTTATCTAGACTGAAATATGGGAACATATGGCAGACTTTAACTACTACCCTCTTGGGAGCAATGACACTGCAGCAAAGTCAGCAGTGGTTTTCAAGAGAGTTATCCAAGCCTCTCATGAGGAGGTTTCGATCACAGTTCGCATGGGTATCTCAGTCAATTGTGCAAGTCCAAGCACTAAAAGCAAAGGGCAGCATGCCAGAAAGCAGCAGAAAGAGGAATTTCTGAACCGTCATTGGTCTGTACAGTTTGGTAGGGCTTTCCCTAAACACTCAAGTGAAGTGCAATCATGAGTAAAAAGAGGCACCTTAGCCTATCATTGAACCGTGACACAGCCTCAAACAGAAGACAGTTTTTAAACAAGTGGGTGGTGCTCCAGAACTTCCTGGTGAGGGAAGGTGGTCTCTTGGAAGCCCTTGTGGGCCACAGTTACACACATGGGAGCAGAAATTATAATTTCCTCCAGGCTATCAGCTGTTAGTTCTCAGTGTGTAGAAGCTCTCTCTGCTCTAAGCTGTAAGAAAAGAGCAGCTAAAAATCTGAAAAAGACAACCTGCAAAGTGTTCACAGAAGTCCCAGAATCAGAAGAAAAGTTCTGTCCCTTGAATAAGATGAGGCTTGATGTCATTTGGTGGTAAGAAAAAAGCAAGAGCTCTTGGAAATAAGACTGTGCACCCAGTCGGAAGCCACATCCAGGGATGTCAGAAATTTCTGATGGAACTGAGAGGCAACCTACGTATTAAGCTCCCCAGAAACACGTTACTTGTGGTTTAGACTGACCTTACTTTAGATATCTAAACTGTAGATTTCTACCTCTGACCTCATTGCCAGAGGTTCTCCTTGTAATTAACAGTACGAAATAGGTATATAGGTAGTTTGAGGGCATGTTTCATCTTAGCTGCTCTAGCCTGAGATGAATCTTGTTTTACAAGTGCATATTTCTTTTCCCTCATTAAAAATTAATCTTAGGTCACTAGTTCAGACACAAAGGCAGGTCTACATTTTAGACAGTCACATCAGATCAGATGTGCAGCTGGAAATGTCAATGTCCCAAACCACAAAGTTCTTAGACCAGGGAATCTGAAAAACATCTAGTTCATGGGGGAAAAAGGAAAGTAGAAGAACTTGTGTCCTGCTGGATTTCAGCTAGGAGGTAAAAATCATCAGCCACTTAGTGTGCCCTGAGAAAGCCGACAGATATTGAATTTTTGTTAATATCACTTCATGCAACATCAAATAATGATTAAACCAGGGTGTGAGGCAGCTGTTATGCTGTATTACCCCAGCATATCACTTAGATGTAAAAGAGATGGTAAATCACAAAGCATTGACTGGTCTACTTGAACAATCTTCACCACCCCAGATATATTGTAAGAAAGCCAAGTGGTGATGTGAGGCTGCACACTGATGTTAAGAAACGGTTAGTAAATACTCTCATGTTCACAGCACAATAGCTAAATAACAGGAGAAAAACTGTAGCAGTTTAAACTTTCCATGAATTATCATTTTCAATGCACCTGAAGATGAAAAGAAATGCTTCCTGATTGTCCCAGTTCCACAAAAGCCTTTTAGTTTCATTAAATTATTAAGGACTTTTCAGAGTTAATATATGGCCTGGCCCTCATCTAAGACATGTGAATTAAAGACATGTGCTGAGGTAATTATCTTTAATTCCACAGAACAAAGAAGAAATATTTGGTGGGAGGGTAAATATTTGTTTAAAACAGCAGCTGCATAACCAAACAGGACTTGGAAGGGCAATCTGGGTCACCACATCCAGTCCCATTCTAAAATATTTTTCTGAATTTACAAATCTCCATTTAAAGAAAAGATTTTTATTTTATCCTAACTTCTGATTGAAAGTCTATTGCAGAACCATCACTGAACCTTTAAACCAAAGACTGGATATTTTTTTGGTCCTAATTCCAACAGGCACTTCTGCAGTTTATTTACAGGCTAGGCTAACTGAAAAGAATGCTACCTTTTTATAATCTCTGCCTATCTTATTTTCCATATCAGTTCTTCTGCTGAGCAATAGAACCGTTTTCAGCTTACTCATATCTCACGGTGAACCTTTTACTCCACTGTGGCCTCCTCTTCAGGATGCTTCTTTGTACGCCATTCTTTCTTTTGTTTAAAGAGAATACATATTATAATAAAAAAAAGCACTTTTTTTTTTTCTTTCTCATCAACACTAGCTTTATCTAAAGAAACAGGTGTGGAAAGATGCTTCAAAGGGGGAATTAAAATCCCCTTGGCCTTTTCATCACACTAAACATACATCTCTAATCCTGATAATACTCCTTTTGAAACCAGCATAGCCATGCTTGCACTTAAACCTGAGTACATGCATGTCTTTGCAGTATCAGCTCTAAGGTAGCAATTTAACCAGCAACTTGTCAGATAGTTTAAGCCATGAAATTTTCATCTCTGAATAAAACTAACAGCATGGCTTTATAAGTATCCTATGGAATAAAAAGTTTGATCATGGACTCTAGCATTGTTAACCAGTGTCCTTACTATCTGTCTCAGAAATAAAATCAGCTTTATGGGTCTCCACTGTCACTGACAGATGAAGCCTACTTATTTCAGTTCCTGTAACATTTCTACAAGATCATCCCACACTGTAATCATATGGAACAGCTTTTATCACTAACGCACATTGATGAAGGAAAAAAATGGGCATACTAAAGAAGAGCAAGACAGACTGATACAAGGTAGATGCTATTGCTGGTTATTCCCTCAGTATTGTTTATAAAAAATTTACACTAAACTTGTGATATCTCATTTAAAGCGAGTAACCTTAAGGTTTTTCATACTAAACTAAGCATCTGTTGGTTTGGGATTTCCCTCTGAAACAAATAAGTAACTCAAGGTCTTAGACATAAAACACATCCAAAGACCAAAACTGACAACACTGCTTTCAAATTATTCAGAGAGGAGTAATGTGAGAAAGTGAAAATGTGCAGTCCATTTTTTAATCCTACATGTTCTGGTTAGTCTAAGGGTATATTATTTAGTCTGCTTTACTGAACTGAACATCATTGTAAAATAAGTTTATTTCTTTGAAAAAAACCGACACCAAAGGAATATCTTACTACATGCATATTATGAATAATTTTAACTGTTATAATTAATACAGCTACGCTACCTAACTTATCAGAAATGACAACTGCTTGTTCATTGATGTTTTACAATCTTCCTTGACTGTGTATTGTTTCCTTTTGAATACCTGGCGTCATACCAGGCAAAATCCCCCTGGCTGCCAGAATTCTGCCAAGAGTTAACTTTCATCTTCTGTTAATACTCAGTCCCATTTAAATAGCTGTATTTTCATTATATTTCCAGAAGCATTTATTGGTCATTATTTGTTGTAGTTCCATTGAAAATTCTGTAGATAACCACTAGGGAAAAGAAATGACACCGTATGAGTTAGATGTGCAATCTCACTTTACAGAGTACCAACCAGCAGACAGCTGAAATGAGTAGTTAGGGCTTGAATTGAAAAAGTTGAGAGTTTGAGAGGAGAGGGTGTAAAGGTTTAATGTTGCACAGGAGATGGAAGACGATATTAGAAAAGATTTGTCTGCAGTAGCTCACCGAAGAAATGTGTTAGCATAATGGCGTGAAGGAAAATTGCGAAGAATCGAATGAGTCATAAACACTGATGTTTGAACACAAACAAAAGGAAAATGCCCAATCAGTATCTATTTGCAAAAATATATCATCACAAGTGATTGTTAACCTTAGTTTTACCTTAAGAGTAAAAGGGCTTTTGCAGTAACAGATGTTTTGCCATTGTCCTGATCAAACTAGGTAAATTCTGGAAAGCAGCTGAACTTAAACGTGTGAGCCTGCAGTGAGGTCAGTTCCCAAACCCAGAGAAAATGCCTTCTGCAGGCTGTGCCTGGGCTATAACCAAATCTCCACAAAGAAATTAAACTTGCAAACCACACTTAGATAAAATCTGACTAAGTGAAAGAAGTATTCAAAAAATAAACAGACATTTAAGAGCGTGAGCTCTGCTCTGACATTTCGGTCTGCTCTAGTCAGGACTTGGACTTTACCTCTTGTTTGAAAGACCTTTAGCAAGTTCCACTTGGCCTATGTGAGTTCAAAAAGGGGGGGAGAACTTTGGCTGAGACACCCACACTGGTCAGTATGAGAACTCCTTGCAGGTCTCCTTCACATAAAACATACATGTCCAAAAAATTCTGTGGTTGCTGCTACTGGATATTGCAACCCAAGTTTAATGTTAGCTATCTTCACTATTTCCTACTGTATGATTTACTTCATAAAAGAAACTGTTAAAAGCCTATACTGGGTGGAAGTCCACCTGGAATTTGTGGGTATAAGAAGCCTCCAGAGAAAAATATGCAAGCAGAAAATACAGAAGCAATTATTTTAGGAGAGGTAAAAGCAGACTCTGAGAGACAAATTTACTTACTACTTTTCCCTCTTCTAAATAATTCAGCAACTGGGAGATTTCATGTCAGCGATTTCATTATAGGGATGAAATTATTTCACGAAACCCTTTCCTTTCACATTTGACACAGGTTCAACTCCTCAGAGAGCCTCTTGAATTCTTAAATGGCAATACTATTGCTAATAACCATCAGCCCTCTCGCTTTCTTGCTTACATTTCCCCAGCACATGGAAGAATGAATCCTTTCCTATCTGGTTTACTGCATTTCTGGAGAGAATGGAAAGAGACCTGTACTGTAACTAACTGGGCATAAAGAGCTTTCAGTGGGATTTAGAAGCTGTTAATAACCACAGTCTGTCCCCATAAGATAAAAACAATACCTGGCTTCTTACAGTTTTCCCTCACTTGGCATCTGTCTGTCTTGCTTATGTTTTGTGGTGGCTGTGGTGCTTTTATTGCATTAGAGGTTAAGATTTCCCAAATGGAAGATGTATTTCTAAGAAAAACTGCTAGCACTGTACAGGAGAGATAAATATTGTCCTTTAATAAATATGAGAAAGGCAAGCACTTTGACTGAATGTTTTAATCTTTGCACAAAATACTGAAAACTATCTTCCTGAAGATAAGAGGAAATATTAAACCAGCAGGGCAGTTAATGCATTTCCTGGGATTAATATAAAAAAATAAATGAGATAAACCCAGATAAATGGTATTAAAGGCAGGATATGAAAATGCAGGCATAAGAGAACACCTGCAATAGCTAACAACAGGAAAATAAAAGCAAATGCTGGTCTGTAGCACAGCCCATTGGCATTAGCATGCGGAGAGTACATCTTTGCTCTGTTGATCTTTTCCAATCTGGCCTTTAAAAGTATATATATATTTCCCTCTAAAGTCTATTTCTAGATTCTGACACAGTTATATTTCCTCTAAGTGCTGCAGGAGCTGTCTGTCTTTTTCTGTCCGTATTTCTGTATCGCAGTAGCATGTGCACCATACCCTTCTCAATCCAGCCATGCTCGGGGTGGGCTCCAGAAAGATGGACATCTCCTCTGCCTCTTTCCTGAGAGGTGGGAGGACAGGCTGTGAAAAGCTATGTGCAAGCACAAAAAGGGATAAGGTGCTGGAGGACCTTTTATATTTTCCTTTTCCAATCACCCTACATTAGGTATCCCACCCCCCTTTTAGTAATGCTGGGGATTATGAGATGCTAATACCCAAGGAGACCTGTATTACACAGGCTGTGAAGACAAGGGACATAGGCCATTCCCTGTTCTTATTCCCAGTTACCTTCCCTCTGAAATGACCTCTTGCAGATGCTGCCCAATTTCAAAATGCTGCAGTGTGTTCTCCCCAGGCCCCCGGGTCTCCCTGAGGGACCACGGAGACCTGAGACCCCAACCTGGATCTCCCCTCACAGCTCCAACGGAGTTTATGTTTCAAAACTCTTGGGTTTATAGTCTTTGAGAGATGTAACTATTTACATATTTAAAGTGCTGAATCTTTCTTTACAATATTTTAATCTGGTCTGGTGAAAGGGCTTCCTCTAGCTGTGGGAAAAATCCAGTTCAGATTGTTTGAGGGGTTGTTTTTTTTTTCATTACATATTTCTTTTTTCAAAGAAAATTCACTGTGAAACATGTGGGGTTTACTAAGGGAAGACATTATATCATAATATGTGAACTCCTAATGGAAAAAAAAAATCTTTTGTAAATAATGTCACTGCCTCTCTAGATATTTTGGAAATTCAATATTTTCTTGAATGAGTAACCTGCCAGAGTTAATGATGCTTGACTGTGACTCAGTGCTTTAATCATGATCAGTCATTATTCTCTTCCTATTGTCTCATTCTCTCACTGGTAATTAAGCCTTAAATGATGCATCCACTGGAATATAGAAAAAAACCTCTGTTTGACCACTTAAGCTTCTTAGCTTTTTCAGCTTTTTCAGATTCTTTCCCAGAACTCACTTCTGACAAGTATCTTTCTTCCAACTAATTGATAGTTTTTATACTTTTTTCCTCCCTTTCTCTCCTTCTCACACACAAACACATATGCACATGCACATATGCATAAAACCATTTTTTCCCAGGAAGTAAGAAAAGGGAATGGAAAAGGCAACATATCAAGTCCAGTTTTCATGAGGAAAATAATCTTCTTTAATCCCAGTTCTAATCCTCTATCAAGCAATACTAGATGGTTCCAGGTATAATGACTAATAATGGTTTTACTTTCCCCTTTACTGGCATTGCACACACCACAGTACCTTTTAGAAGACTGAGTCCATCACCAGTAAAAGCTACACATTGCCATATTTGTGTGCATGAATTCAGAAAGTGAAAAACTTCTGCCAACAAATTATAGCTAGAAAAACATTACTTGATGTCAAAATGTTGGTAAATAGAGGATGAAATCATGTCTAGTATTGGTTTCTTGGAGGCACTTTGTCCCTCATGAATTGCAAAAGCCTGAGCTTTCATGGAACAGGAGAAATTAGATTTTTTTGGTCTCTTAACATACAAAATTTATTGCTTTCCCCATAATGTAAATGAGAGAAAAATTATGCAGTTGTTATTACATGGACAGATGAAATTGCTACTTTAATACCTCCTAGCAATTTCTGCAATCTTTGGAATTCTTCTGATATCCTGTTGTATGAGATATATATGGGTCACTTCAGAAAGAGTAAATCTAAGCTCTAAGAGCTACACTTACTAATCAGATTTTCAATAAATAATTTAGCAAGCCTGTTTCAGATGAGAGGTTTCATTAAAAACTTGAAAATATTTAACAATTTTGCTTCTTTTCACATCTGACACAGGTTCATCTCCCCAAAGATGTCTCTAGGTTTTTAAATACAATAGTACTGTTATCCTAATGAATGATTTGCAGCTATCCTGCATACATTTGCTTTGGCATTTTGATTATTTTAATTCTTTTTTTTTAGAGTTCATTGGTATTCATCCTCTAAAGCAGGAAACCTTAACCTGAGGCTAATCAAGGTCTGTCTTGCCTCTGGAAATTTTTCTGCTCTGGGATTAACAGAAGTTTCATAGAAAATAATTCAAGAAGAATAAAATATTTTACTGTGTTGCCCTGCTTCACAAATTGGATTGACTGTCTTAATTTGAAATCACTTTTGCTTCACAATTAAGCTGCTGTTGTGTTCAATATTTTTCTTTCTTATCACAAACAAGGCTTCAGTCTGTTAAATCTGCATGGGAATATAACTGAATGTTCCCATTTTGTGGGTGGTGTTTGACGTCATCACTGTGTCTTATTAATGGCTCCATTGTACTTATCTGAATAATTAAATTGTGCTAATGGCTGTAGTATTTTCATAAGCAACATTATCCTTTTTTTATTATACTGCCAATGAAGGAGAGTAAGATGCCAACCACTAAAATGCAGCTTTTGTGGAATCCAAGGAAATATTTTTAGCATAAATCAATCCAATCAGAGTGAACTACAGAACAAGGCAAAGAGTTTTTCTGGAAGACTTTCAAAACACCATCAATAAAGTGATGCTACAGTTGATTACTTATGAGCATGCATTCTAAGGTAAATGACCTATGATTCCATTTAAAAGTTAATGCTGAAAAATCTTCAAATGCTAATAGCAAAGAGCAATACATAAACACTACAAAAAGAACTGAGCAGTCATTTGGGGTCAAAAAAAGACACGCAGATATACCACAAAAATACACACAAAGACCTCTTTCAATACCCCAAAATGTTCATTTCACAGCTATTCACAAGGTAAAAGACGATTGCTAGACAAACAGATAGAACAATGAAACTTTGAAGGTATAATTCAGGTAATCCACAAGTTAAAACTCTTACAGCAACATAAAATTTGTTGCTGAATTTAGTTATTGATATATTGTATCGGTTACTGTTTAAACTCTTAAATTTCTCTTTTAATAAATACTTGAGGGCTAAATCATGCCATTAAAGCAATAGTATGCAGTAGGGTTGTTTGCTCAGAGCTAGTTTGTCTCAGAGGCAGCTTATGGCAGGGACTGGTCCACAATAAAAATGGGAAATACATACACATCTGTCCTCCATGAATGTTGACAGTTCTGTAGATGCACACAGATGTCAGACAAACAAATAGTATGAGACAGGCAAAGAAACAAATAGACTGTCAACCCTTTTTTGGCCTTTGCAGTGTGGAAAGATACTTTGTTCGTGATGTCATGACACTGCTGCCAGCTCAGCCAGACACACACAACGTGGCCAGGATCATTTAGGAGCCAAAAGCAATTGTCTTAATGGGGCCATTTCTATGAATATCAATAACATGTGTGCATTGCGTTTAGACTGGCAGCTAGAGAAAAATTTCTATGCATCGTAGAAGGGAAGTACTGAAATACTTTTCCACGTAGAAATAGTGGATGGGAGCAAATAGTGATTTTAAGATCAAGGTTTACAAACAATTTATGGGAAGTATTATGGAAAGGCATATAATACGGTCACCTCAGAAAACCAGCAACTGGACGTCATAACTCAGTTTGCTCCTTCCAATCTTTCTCCCAACTTGTGTGTTTATTTCCAAAGTGGTTTCTGTCTACATGTGCCAAGACAGCTTGATTATGAGGACGATGTTTATATTCAGAATAGATTCACAGCATCATTTTTTTCCCAAAGGATTATGAAGTAATCTGAAGAACTATGAAAAGCTGCTTTGTTTTTTTGATGCCTTATTAAAAGTTGACTCATAAAAAATGCTGGCTCATTCCAGTGTGTTTCGTTTGGATCACTAAATAACATACACTTGCAAATGCGCATGGTGACTTATGTAAAATCAGAAATTATTTCACTTATGTACAATTTTCCTACATCACCGTAGAAAATATGTGGGGTGGGCACATGGATTTCTCCATTGTCAAAGATATCTATTGTGAAGAGCTGAGTTTGCTTCTTACACGCACAACACAGATACAATCACCTGTATAACTGTCAGCCAAACTTGGTGGCTAATAGTTTTTCTGAAACGCATTATCTGTGTTCTGCTAATAGAAATAATAAAAGCTTTAATGTTCATACAGCTTCTAAAGCAGAATGGTGATAAGTATGCAATTTTTAAAAACAGATTAGTCTACTGCACATAATGCTTCTTTTGGCAAGAAAATGAACATATCACTCCTTATAATATAGAGAAAAGAGAAAAAAAATACTGGCATTTAATTTTATGACCAGAATAAAAATGCATTGCATATTTTATCTTTAAAAATCTATTTTTTTTTCCCGAAGAGGAAAGCTTAACATTGTAGATGTGTAGTTTGTCTGAAACTGTAGTGCTGAACCAAGAATGATGACAGGATATGAGTTCATCTTGAGCAGTGAAAAGAAATAAACTCTTTCAGTTGAAAGACTTCAAAAGAACTGACTGCCCTATCTTAGTTAGGATATTCTGAATCAAAAGCTAGCAGTTTTAGAATGTGCCCAGTTTAAAAACACAGGGACAAATTCCTTGTTGTCAGGTAAGATTTGATGGTGGTGTACCATTTTAGATAGCTAGAAAATCCAGTTCCTTCATTACAAAATAAATGTTTGACATAATATCAACAAACAAGTTTCCAGTTCACCAATACTTCGATCATCCCCTTTAATTTCTTCTTCTGAAGAGTAACATAAGCAGACAGATAAGCTTTGAACCTCATTCAGATCCATGTTGTACCTTGGAATAATTACATGTGTACAGGATCAAATGTCCTTCAGCAATATCAGTCATTGTTTCCATTCTTACTGTGCTGTAACATTGGCCATAGGTATTCAGACATCCTATATCACCTTTAAGGAAATGGTAACCACTAGCAAAAAAAAGTCACCTAACAATGCTAAAGTGTGCATTGATGTTGAAATTACAGGATGTTTCTTGCATATTAGATAAATAGTTTTCAATTTGAAAAATACTATTTAACAATTAATTGCTTATTCACATCTGTACCTCTAACCCAGATTACTAAAGGTCATCAAATATTTGCAACAATCATCAATAGCTAGCTGACTGAGAAGAAAACTCTAATGATACCATGATTAAACAAAAAATGTTGAGTGTGGTTAATTAATCTTCATAGGATAATTTATTTTGTATGTTTCATTATAGTTTAAAATAAATCCTTTGATGCACCTTATAACGTACTTTCTTCTAGCCATAAAATATTACAGTGGTGTGAAGAAACAGGTGGAGGATCACTTTTTCAGTGATAACTTTGAATTTAAACCTACTTGCTACCACAAGCACTTACTATGCCTCCAAATTGTTCTTTATATGTCTGCTTAAACAAAGGCCTCATCCTAATTTGACCTGATTTCTCTTCCTCCCCCTCCCCCACCCCAAGGGTTAGCAGGATGATCTGACATGCATAGGACATTATCATAAAGGATGATGAATAGTTCTAAACACCCACTTCTATAAAAATCAGGACCTATGTGGAGAGGACCTGGATTTGGTGAGCTGATCTACTCTGAGCTCAGTGCCGATTCTGTTGGGCCATGAGCAGACAATGGGAGTCCACCATGAAAAGCCCAAGGCCACCCTGATGGGTCATTTGAAGGAAATCCAGAGGAAGACAGTGAAGAAGGCCATACTCGCCATTTCCCAAACAAAATGGTGGTCTGAACTGAAAGATTTAAATGACTGTGTTTGGGTTTAGAACTGAGAGAAGATATAAAAAGACCTGCAAAAAGGAAAGGCATAACTTCTTTTTCGTATGCAGTGGGGAAAGAAAAAGCGATGGGCTTGCCCGATAGCAAGGGAAACTTATTGTAAATGTTGAGAAAAACTTTCTACTCATAGGGGTTACTAAGCACTGAGCAGATTGTCCATACAGGTTACAGAACCTCTACAACTGGCAATTTTCAAGAGCAGGTTAGACAGAATCTGTCTATTTAAGGTGTGGTTCTTCTGGTTTGGGGCAAGGGATAGACTCAGTGACCTCTTGAGGTCAGTCCAGACCTCTTTTCTTTGATTTTCTCTGAAGTCAATTCAACTTCATACAGGAAAAGTGACTTGTGTACATGGACTTTCCAATATTATCAGAGCTATATCTTATAGTGACAAATAACCCATTTGTAAAATCTGACAGGAAGGGGTTTCCATCAGCACTTACTGTTCTCTTGTAGCAGTCCTATACTACTATTTACCTAGATGTATTTCTTTTGTTTAACAGCTATATAATGCACCATGTTGATACCTTCTATAGATACCTTCCTAGGCAATTGTTAGACCTCAGAAACATGTGGTAGATGACTACAGAAAGTTACTTAAGAGGTTTCTCCTCTTTCAGTGTGTGTGTATGTGTGTGTCCATGAATATGTGTGTACATACAAAGACACAGGGAGGGATGAAATTGCACATACTGTGGATTTTTGTAACAAACATTTCCTTCCTTCTTGATGTATACAATTATTATTTGTGGATCACACTCAGAAGTCCAAGTTCAATTTCTAGTCAGGTATGAGACCAGCATATGTCAAAGGGAGTGCTACTCATTTCAAGGATGAATAAAAAAAAATCTAATTAGGCCCTCAGGTAATAAAATAGCTTACTGCAGGGACATCTTATTATAAAGACCCTATAATCTCCTCCAAAACTTTCTGAAGCAACAGGCAAGGCCTCAGCTTCAAGCAAAGATCCTTCCAGGTGAAATGGTCCCATGTACAAACTATCTTCTGGGCAAGTGTTTGTGACCTAAGGGGAAACACGGGAAAATGCCTTATCTTGCAACCAAGTTCTGGTCTTAAAAGCTTTGTTATGGAAGTCCATGGGCAAAAGGACTAGCAGCACACTGTCTGACCTTGCTTTTTTGGCAACCAAGCTCTCCATCCTCATAGCAAGGGTATCCTGACATTGTAAATGGTTGTCGTTAAGAAGGTTATGTTTCCATCATCAGTTTTCAAAGCTGTCAGTGAAGCTTCATCTAGGAAAGCACATGGGCTTGATTTCTGCATGACTGGGGTTAGATATCCCTCTGCCACATCCCTCTTCTCCTCTGCAAGGAAGGCAGAATACATCTCTGCATGGAGGAGGCAACAAGAGTAATAAAGACCTCCTCCATGTGTGAAAGAAATACAAGGGAGCACTTCATGATTAGCTAGAGATCACAGATGAGCTTTTCCCACTGCTAGTTTTTACTTTACAAAGGGCAATCAGACACTTGCCATCCTGATACAGGTGCATCTAGAACATCTACTTTAGGCTCCCAGAATCCTTGCAAATCCTACCAAAGTTTTCAAAACTGTCTTGCAATGAAAGTTAAAATAAACTTGCTGGTGATTTGTTAGGATGTGTATGAGCCATTTTAGGTATAATAGCATTATGCTAAATGTCCTGCAGTTAAGGAATCCTTCCTGTACTGAGTGAGCTGCTGCATACATTTCTCTAATGTCCGTTCCTGCTTAGATTTATGGTGCCTACTCATTGTCCTTTATTAAATGCTTCCATTAACTTTTCTGTTACATTTTTCCACAGCTTACAGCTCTATAAAACTGAGTTACTAGCTATGCAATTTCATACCATTTGCATTTGTAGAAGTCCTGCTTCAAATAAATGTGTTATCTCTCTACATATTTGATATATAGATGCAAACCTCTGCCTAGTTTTTCAAGATGCACTGATTTTTCATATTTCTCTAGGTCTGGATAAAATAACACTCTGCACCCTCCTATGATAATATGGGAGCACGGTACAGGGTCAGAAGCATATCTGACCAGTACCCAGCAGTGAGAATGATTCTTTGAGTCATTAGCCCTGCTAAGTCAAGAACTTCCAAAGTTGCTTCTATTTTCTGTTTGTGGACTAGATCCTTAAAAATATTGAATTACAATTATTTGAGAATCTATTTAAAAGATCTTGCATGCATACCCTTAGCACAGATTCAAATTTCTGAATTTTCTGTAGTGTCGGGTGCCCAGAATATCACCACATGCAAGGATTTAAGACCTTCTTTTGTCCTTAGTGTTTCCTATTGAACAGTTTAGGCAACTTCCACACCAGCCTATTATTCTCTGTAGATCACATTTCCAAGTCCCTTTTGCTCTACGTAGACAGATTGGGGGCCTCACTTAGGGCCGTAAAAAGTCCCTCTAGGGCTCAAGGTATCAATAAATGGGTAGTTCACAATCAAGCCAAATAAACGCACTTCTTCCTTTTGTACTCTGTTGTAGAGCACACTCATGATCCCTTCCTCTTTATTGACCATTGCCCAATTAATGTTACTGTAACCATGGAGAAAATATTTTAATTTCACCTTTCTCTTTGTTAATATTTTCCCCTCTTTTTGATGTTCCTGCTACTCAAATATCTACAGACAGTTCTGCTAAATTGATCAAGCTACTGTTATCTCTTCACTGGTCTATTTATTAAGAGTTATTTCCGATTTTTTTCCGAAGTCATATCCTTCATTTCTTTTGTGTTGCAACATCATACATCCTCTCATACCTCTAATATCCTAGCCCTCCACATTCAATTATAGTTCTTACCTTTTCGGTGTACTTTGTCTCATCTTTTGACTTCCTTTTGTCATTCTGGTAGAAAATCACACACTTGGGTTATCATTTGGTTAAGATAAAATAATTGTTTCTATCTCTATACTCCAGATATCAAATCTCCATGCTGTTTTATGAAGATTGCTTCTCCTGACAACATAACACCAACTGTAGTGCCATGCCTGTATTTCTGGAGTACAGCAACCCTGGACTAATTATGCTAGAGTGTTCACTCCAGGGACATTCCTATTGACTGGAACATTTTTAATATAGACAGCATCCCACTAAGATGTTTTTATCCTCTGTGTTAAACAAGAAATGTTTAACATATAGCCATGTTCTAGAGCCATGCCTGAAAAAATGTTTTAAAGTCTTTGAAAAAAAAAAAACCTTCCTGAGAAAGATGATCAATATTAGCCTAGTTTACAGATTAGAAAGATGAATTTCCCAAGGCCCCTCAACAAATTACCAATTCTGAATTGCTCTCACTGAAAAAAAGAAAACCATAAAAAAACCCAGCAAATCTGTGGTATACCTTAAGAATTATCCAGGTCACTATGTGAGTGACTACAATGCTTCATAATTTTATGAAGTATTTAATTTATATTTATTTTTAATCCCCTTCAGTGCTCTTCAGGAAGAAGAGAACCTTGCCCAGTATTACAAAGAAAATTAATGAATCCTGAATCTACCATATAGCCACCAAAAAAACAGTCTGAAGAGTTGTTTGTTTTGGTGTTACTTTTTGGGGAATAAATAGGACCAAAGAATCAAAGACGTTAGTGCAACCATGTCGCTTCACGTCAGCCAGTGAAACAACACTGAAGGCTTTGAATACAGAGATCTAGGACCATTCTGCTACCATGGAAAAAATGTAGAAAATTCACAAAAAAAAAGGTTAGAAGCAAGGAAAAACGTTAAGCATTTTGAGATTGGAATTGTGTAGTTATGCAGACAAAAATTGATCAAAAGCTACAAAGAGCTTTTTTTCCAGAGACAGTTTCTGTTAAAGTCCTTAACTTGTCAAAAAATCTTTGCAAAGGGAAGAAAGAGCTACTTCTATTCTTAAATTCTGTTCTGTGAGTGATATCCACTTATACTATCCTTTGATGGTATAAAAGAAACACAAAGGGGAAAGAATACTGGATATGATAAATAAAGACGTGAAAATACATCCTTGAGACCGACATCCTCAGGATTCGGGTGTTTATTCATGTTGGTCAGTGAGTAGAATAGTCAGATCCATGCCTTATTTTATTCCACATCTAAATCTAACTTCCATACCAGCAACTTTGGCATATTGATCTCTCAATTGATCATACCCAAGCTCAACACATTCTCTGGGACTCACAGGCCTTTAGTTCTGTGCTATTTCACCTATATCTTTTTTGTATCTTTCCAAACAATGGCTCTTGCTGTAAGTAAATAGAATATTTTCCACACCTTGATTACTTTCCTGTGTTCAAAGTCAAGACTTATGGATACCTGGTAGAATCTGATTATGAAAATACATTTGCCGTGTGTCAGAGAGCAATAGTCATGACTCCACTTTGTTTATCAGAAGTAGAAGTATCCTAAGATTCTCGGATTAGAGATGCAATAGAAATAAAAATGCAATTACTGTAGAAAACATTTTCACACAATAGATACTCTCTCTTTTTGGCTTACTTTTACAGTAACTTCATGTTCATAGTTTCTAAATTCTAAAAACTATACCACCAGACTATATAACGAATACTTTTGAATGCATGGACCGATGTTGCACCGGCACTGTGTGCTTTGAGACAAAACATAAGGGAGAAAAAAAGAAAGAAAGAAATCAAATGAAAGCCTGAAGGCAAGATTATCTCTCTGATAAAACTTCCATTGATTTTAATGGTAAAGGGGTTTGTCCTAAGTTTGAAGTTGGTTAAAGGGAAATCACAAAGGGAGGGATACAAAGAGCATTGGGGAATGGCCTATGACTCTCTTAGGTATTGGAGTGTCCTAAAACTAGTGTATTTCTGTCTGGTACACTTTCTATCTGCCCAGGATGTGATCTTGTTCAATCTGTGAAGACATTTCTTGCTAATTCTTGTTTATCACAGTTTGAGGTTTCTTATGCTCCAGAATTCTAAAGATCTAATTTTGCCACTTGAGCCAGCTTTGTTAACAGGAGGCTGGTTATACTAAGATAGTATCCTGGACCTCTGTTACTGTAAGATTTTTTTTTTCTTTGAAGGCCTTTGCTGATGGAGGCTGGGAATTATGGATACAATTTTTCTCAAGAGCCTTTTTCGAACAAAGGCTCCAAGGCTGAAGCTGCGGAATTAGTGTGGCTCTGAATAGGAAAGACCTTTTACCTGCTTCTTACAAAACTACTTAAGGTAAAAGCGAATTTATGGAAGTAAACATTTTGTGGCATGCTTACACTGAATTGTGTCACATATGAGTGGTTTGGCTTGCTTAAAAAATTCACCATCAAAGGTATTAGCAAAAATGATTTAACAGGAATTTATAAAAGCACAACTTCACAACGTTTGATGGCAGCGTTCACTCTATTAGTTATGAAGTGTACAAAGGAAAATCAAGTTAGAATCAAACTAGAATGATTCATACAGAGACTGAAAACACCAAAGTGTGAGGGTTAAACATACAAAGAAAGATTGAGTTAGATTTGATTTATCATGATTTGTACAAGTATCGGGGATGCAGAAAGGTAGGGAAGACCCTCCCATTGAGTCACAAGGTTTAGAGAACACCTCCTTGCTTTCTAAACCCCTGTTGGAGCTTAGGTGTGGCTGGATCTACTCCTAGTCCCAGACTTGGTCAGTGGTTTATTTCTAAGGGATTATGTGTGTAGCAGCAGTCTGAGGTTCATTTACAGTTTGAGGTGACAAGTTTTAGTAACACTTAATCACTGATTAATTTAACATTTACAAACTGATTCAATATGTCTAGGTTAATTCATACATGCACGCACACAGATACAAAGAGATATATATATATATATAAACAGAGGTATACCTGTTAAAAAATTCCCCTTGAGTTCAGTGAAATATTGACATTGAATGTCTCAGCATTTCTCAATGGGCGAAGGGTTGAGCCTCAAGGAGTGAAGGGTATCAGCCCAGATCCCGTTGTCAGCTTTTGGTGATGGGCCTCCAATTTTCGCAAACTAGAGAATTTGCAAGCTCTGGGAGGCATCCCACTCAGAGATGCTGGTTGCAGCCCACTGCAGTCCAGGAGAGCTCAAAGGGCATCACTTGGGACTGCTGTTTATAGGTTCGGGAGATGGTTGACTTTGGTCATTATGATCTCATTCTGGCCATAATTATTGTCAGGTAACCACGGTATTGAGTCATGATCTAAGCAGCAGGAGTCTCGGGTACACATCCATGTGACAGGAGCTCCAGGTGCGGTTAGGGGGTGCCTAATTGTCCTGACTCACTGTAACATAGCCAGTATAAGAAAGTATCGAGCTGTTCCAACTCATTGTGCAAAACCACAATGTTGGCTGGTCCTGACATCACAATGTGGCCTGGGAGGGGCTGCACCACCACACATTGGAAATTTAGATCCTGCAAATGGGATTGCAAAAGCCCAGTACCAGCCCCTGTGTGGTGAATTTCAGGGTCAGAAATCTGCAGCTCCTTGCACATGTATAACTGAGTGGAGACTTGGATCTGCTTGTATCCCCCATGTGGCTTTCACCTTGCTTACCTGAACTGCAGCAGAGAACAGGGAAGCTAGGAAGACTAGGCTAGGGTTACATTGCGCCATGGCCAGGAAAAGGTTCTTGTCTGAAATGTTTGAAATAATGTAAAAGAGACACATCCATGCACCTGCAATTACTTTTAAAAGTGTTTTTGAAATATTAACTCTTATTTAAGTTAGGATTAAACGTTACCTTTAACAATACAGACAATAAATACTTGCAGAACTATATTTCCTGAAAAGTTATAGACACTGTCTTTCTTCACAATTTTGCCACTGTATTTCTTCTAAAGAGATATCTTTAGAAGTCTGATTGAAAAGCACAAGAAAATCTGGCATATCTATTCTAACGATTAAGAGTTCTACAAGAATAACTGGATTTTGCAAAACCAAAGTATATAAGCGGTACCTGCTGCCTCACACCTTTTGACTTTCCTTTTTCAGGGCAAGTGATAGGTTATGTGGTCAGCTGTGTCTTCCTTTTGTCTTTAGATCTTTTATTTTCCTGGCACATCTGTCTTTCTGTTTCTTTACCTGGGGTTGGACACATTCAGTACTGTGGAACTCTTATCAAGTGTCTGGGAAATAGATGTCTTAATGAATCACTGCCTAGCTGTATATAGCATGACAAAAGCAGGATCTCATAGTGGATGGATATCATCTTAAAATGGCTCAGAACATCAGTCACCAAACAGAGTTTAAAGCAGCAAAATTCAGTCTTCCCTAGGCAGAGGATAAACAGAATTGAAAACAGACTTCTAGAACCTTCTCCAAAATTAAATGAAAAAAGGAGGAAAAGAAAAATTGATGTAATCCTGGACTCTAAGCACACACATGCTTTGACTATAAATCTCTTAATTATTACTAAGAAACAATCATAGATGTTAGTCATTTCATCTGAGCTCCTTTCCCTTGAAGTGTGCTTCATAAAATATTTTTATTCTATTCCCTGTTGAGCAGACCCATCTTGTCTCTGACTTGCAGTATGCTTACTTGTTCTTAAGCACTCATGGGTAAGCAGTCTCTTTTTCCAAACTTGTTTCTTTCCCTAGGATTCGGTTCAGTTCTGAAGTTCAAATTTCTGGCAGTGTAGGAGTAATTAAAATTCCCCTTGATCAGTGTATTCTAACTTTTTTACAAGCCTCTTTTATCTGTACAAATATGGCTTCAAATGTGTTTTCTCTCCTTAGAGGCCAGTAACAGAACCTAGTAAACATTTTTTTTAGTGCGGTCATAATCCTTTGTCCCAGTTACCCAGCTGCTACAGATCTTTTCTTTTCTTTTCTTTTCTTTTCTTTTCTTTTCTTTTCTTTTCTTTTCTTTTCTTTTCTTTTCTTTTCTTTTTTCTCTTCTTTTCTTTTCTCTTCTTTTCTTTTCTCTTCTTTTCTCTTCTTTGTTTTCTCTCTTCTCTCCTCTCCTCTTCTCTCCTCTTCTCTTCTCTTCTCTTCTCTTCTCTTCTCTTCTCTTCTCTTCTCTTCTCTTCCTTTCCTTTCCTTTCCTTTCCTTTCCTTTCCTTTCCTTTCCCTTCTTTTCTTTTCCTTTCTTCTTTTTTTTCCCTGGAAAGGCTATATTTTGATGTAATCTGAGCCCAGTGACCACATTTTTCAGACCAGTCCTGGTTTGGCTTAAGGATCCCTGAATTGTTTCAGATTAAGGACCAGCTCCCCTCCTGCCGTTGCCTTGTCTATGGGAATGATCTACCGAAGCATTTTAGTGACTCAGTTATGCCTAGATAAGGGTTTCGCCCTGCTTTGTATCCAAATCCCCCAAACATCACACAGCCCTACCCAACATCTCCTGCAACTGCCTGTATTTGAGAATAAATTTTATGTTATGATGTGAGACATCTCAGTCCAGAACAAGGGCGAAGCAAGTATTAAGGCAATGTGGAGAAAAGTGAGAAAAGGAACTGAAAAAAAGAAGGAAAAAAGAGAAAGGAAACCTAGTATGCATCTTTTTCTCAGCCAGTTTTGTCTGAATCACCTTTGGTTTTTCCTCTGACCAAAGCACAAACATTCACTCCTTTGGGTTTTACTCACTAGCAAAAGATCTGCACTGCATCTGTCACAGACACATTCACCCAGCCACTCCTCCACAGGACATATTTTAAGGAATAAATAAGTCATCACCTCTAGCTTCTTTGTAACAGGGTCACATGCAGTATTCTGAAAACACATGAATTTTTTTCGGATGCCTCTTACAGGCAGTAACCAATTGAAAGTGAAAAATGGTATTTGGTAAAAAGATGCTGTTCACACCTATTCTCCTAATTTTTGTCACATTTTCCTTCAAATACTAAATGTTAATTCAAACAGGCCTGAATTAATAGAAAACACATTAGTTATCAACAGCATCATTAGCACTCTGCATATACATATACATATACGTATGTTAAAGCCTTCCATGTTAGAATTTCAGTTGCTGTACCAGAAGAAAATCATATTCTTTTCTGATTAAAACAAAAAGCTCAAAAAAACCCCAAAAACCAAGCCTACCAAAACCAGCTTAACATCCCCAAAACCCAGATAAGTATTGTAAGTATGACCACTTTGTAAATGACGAGTTAGCTATGGCAAGCTAACAAACAAAAAACTATTTCTCTGGTTTTGATAACAATGATTCTGAAGAAAACCACAGAGACATTAAAGTCTCCCAAATTCATATAGCTTGAATTGTATGTCATCAAGAGCTTCATCACTCCAACTGATCTTTAGAACTTCTAGCACCATTTTTTGCAGGTGATTTCATAACATGATGTTATATTCTGTGAAGGTATTCCATGAAGTTATTCACAGAAGGGAATAAGAACTCAGCAATTTTCAAGTGCTGTAAGCATAATGGATTAGAGGAAACAATATCTTGTTCATCTCCATAGCAATGCAAAAAATGTAGCTTTCACTCTCCACCTTGAGAGAGTCCAGCAGATTCCAAAGTCCAACATATCTCATTCATTTCCACCTCTTATTCAGTCTGTCTTGCCTAAAATTGTAAATTTTCTCTTCCCCTCTTTCTGCCTTATTCCATTTACAGCTGGGCAGGCATAGCCTTCAGTCTGATGCACAGAGCACTCTCCAGAAAGGTGGAGGATGTAATCTGAACCTGCTCAGGCTAAGGAGGGACAGGAAAATGTAGGGAAAGAGGAAAACAGCAGCACCATGACAACAGTCCTTAAAGGAAAGTTATGGGGTACTACCTTTGAAAGAGGGTGCTGGACTTACGACCTGCAGTAGAAAGAAGAGCCTACTAAAGTCTCAAACCGCGGAGAAGGACAAGATACTGTTTACAAGCTTAGCAGAGGAGCTGCCTACCTTGTCAGCAGTCTACCCTAGGTGGCTCCCAGACAAACATGCTACTTCTCTGGATCCTAGGGAGAACAGGTCTATGGGGATTTATACCTGGGATGGGCATTGAAAACACCAACAAATACTGAAACACTGCAGGCTGTGGTGATCACATCATGATGTTAAACACCTCCTACCTTTTTCTTTAGGCACTGTTTTACAAGGTTTTATGTACTCCAACTCCCTCTTATTTGCTTCTCTGGAGACATAACATCTGCAGCAATTGTTTTGTAAGCCAAGTCCCAGAGGTGCTGAAGAAGGGTGCCTGGACTGCACTCAGCATAGTGAGGAACATACTAAATTCCTCTAGATTCACAAAGCAGACATTTTCCCATGTAGTTTTTCCTCATGCCCTAGTCCATAGGTATTTTCAGAAGAGAGTACCAAAGGAAGCATGGCTGTGGCCGCATGCTGGCTTCTCTAGTAGCTCTTTCTTCAGAGTGCCCTCATGGGATGCAGAAATACTGGTTTCCTCTCCCATCCTGTGCCTATTTCTGTTGTTTGGCTTCATACCTGGGGAATGTGGTTTGCTGTCCATTGAGCCAAAAGGAAAGCAAGAGCCCATAGTGCAGAGGTTGGAAAGCCGCCTGGGAGGATCTGGAGGATACCTTACTGTGATGTTGCTTTAACCACTATGCTATTGAATCCCATTCTCTTCTCAGCCTATTGCACATGAAAAGTTTGGTCTGTCTGTGAAGCAGAAGTGAGAGCTAACCATGGAACTGAGAACTGACCATGATCTCGCCTTCCAGGATTTTTCCCACTTCTGGTGTAAAACCCTTAAATACCTCACAGAGGGACACTGAGTAGATAGAAAGGCTTCATCAACTGCAGTCTGAGAAATGACCAACTGTTGCTTCTGTACAACACTGGAGCAATCCGGAATCTGCTGCATCCATTTGTCCTTGGCTAGCCAACTGACCGTGTACTCAGGCATAACAGTAAAAATTTCTCCTAAGGTGACCATGAAAGAATTAAATGCTTTTAATTCCAATTTACTTTGTAGCAAAACAATTGAAAAATAACTGTTTGAGTGAATGTTTTTAGTTCACTCTATGAAAAACAATTCTATTGTCCGAGGAGCATTTCCCATACCATCACAAATCACCATTTAACAGATAGAAAACAGCTGATGCAAGAATGACTCTAATCTCAGTTACGTTTTCTCTGATAATTATGTTTGCCACACCATTCTTCCTATTTTCTGAGCATTTCTTCCCACATTGTAGAGATCAGACCCCATTTTTCCAGTCAAATCCACATTAGTACATGTATTTCAGAAAATCATATTGGGACTACTTGCCAAAATCTTGTTATAAAATAATAGAGCTTATATGACAATCACCCAAGAACAAACTGAAGCATTATTCCCAAAGCAGAAGGTAACACCCCTGACTCTGGACTGGTCTTCCACATTGCAAAGGGGAAAAGAAAGTCACTATGTTACTCTTAAAAATCACCTCTAGAGCAGAAGATTGTCTTTGACTGTGCATCCCTTTGCAGCTCCAGTGCAGGTGTATGCATCTTAAAATTCTAGAAGAATTCTGAATACACTAAAGAAATATTTAAATAGGAACTAAACAAAACAGATCCACCCATAACTGGGGTGTGGTACACGTTGATTATTTTGGGTTGCTGAATTTCTTTTGGGGATCTCTTGAAACCAAAAATTCAATTCCAGGAACCTTTTGTGGGCTATTTTTAGCTTAGACTCGAAGGACAATGTTGGCATAAAGTTTGCCCTTGGCTCTTCCACTCCCAGAGTGTTTTACGGAAAGGGAGGATTAGCCAAATAAACCTTGCCAAATATTCACTGATGCTCATCAGCATGCTGCAGTCTTTGCAATTCCCCTGCATCCCTTCCAACAAGGCACAATTTTTGTACTCAACAGAGAGCTGTGCTATTCTATCTTAGGACAGGTTGATTAATTTTGCTGAATTGACTCCATAGCCCATGGAAGGCAAACAACAATAAGAAAAGAATGAAAAAAAATATTTTCAATAGAGCTGAATGCAGATGGTACATTATCTTGTCTAATATCTTTATCATATGGACCATTATCCCATTATCCAGGTGTGTCCTATAGAAGTGCACAGTGGGTGTTAATATCATCATCTTCTCATGGATATCTGCTATTTACTAAGCCTGTTCTACAAGATCCAAACCTTGGAGTAAATTTGGACTCAATAATTGTGAAGTATAAAATCCAGAAGTGTTAAGTGTACTGCAACTGATGCAAAGCATTTTAACCGTGTACAAATGTACTCATTTTAAACACATTTGAGGTGATTGTATTCATTGGACACACTTCTACTCAAAACCAAAACCTATTTCTGGCCAGATCTTAATGTAGATTGCTTACTGTTGAAATCACTGCTCCATTGAGCAGCCTGCTAAAGATGGCTTCATTTGGGAATTAACATGCCTTAAGAGTTGCAGGGTAGTTCAGACACTGATGTCTACACTTTATAGAGTCCTTATTGAGCCTACTCCTAAGGTGGCAGTAATCAACACAGGCTAAAATAAGTCATGATAAGCTTTGATGGCAAATTTGAAGTTCTATCATGAGGATAGTTTTTTGATTAAAACAGAGCAGCCAAGCAAACTTCTGACACAAGACGAGGATGCATTTCAGTTCCCTAAACCTATATTGCTTTATTCAATAATCTGATGATGCTGTTAGACTTAGTTGTCCTTGCAAGCACAAGCCAGCTCCCGCATGCTCTCTGCCTTTCTTCACACTCAATTTCTATCACTCTTCTCCCTCACAGAGAAACAAAATAAGATCTGCAAAGAGGTTACATAATGGATAAAAGTATTTGTTAACCAATAGCAACTGCTAAGAACAGAATGGCAAAATGAAAAGGAGAACCTTTTGAGGCTGAAGCAGAAGCAATCACAGAGAAAACAAAGCTAAACCTAATGAGACTATTGTAATACTTCTATGGAAATACACTGCCATAGTAACTTTTTTTAAATGGATCTCTTTGAAATCTCATTTCTGTTCTAGTTCACATTGAGAATTCATTCCTTCTACCCTAACACATTTATAAAATGAAAGGTTATCCAATACTGTGGTAATGGGTATCCTTCATGCCAGTCCTCCAGGATGGATGGGTACCATAGACCCTGAAATGAATGGTTATTAGACATTTCCTCAGAAAACTTCATTTATCATGAGAGTTATTCATGAAATATGAATAATTATAGAATAACAGCTATAGTTCTGCTGGTGAAAAGGGGATTCATGTTCCAGAAAAGAAAACATGTATGGGAAAGAAGACACAGAAGAGGACAAGGGTTTCTTCAAGATTTTGGTCACAAGCCCAGAATCGTTCAAGTGGTATAAAAAAAAAATCTTTACAAAGAGTTTATTGTTTGTGTAGACATGTTCTGTGGTCAATTTAGACTTGTATTTTTCTCATAATAGCTAAGGAATATTGCTTTTAGAAGATTTGCAAATTGCTTTGTCATACGTCCTTAAGGAGTAAAAGTGGACTCAAAGTAAAGCTCTGTCAGGCAGAATACCCACCAGAGTAGAGCTCTAGGCATGGGCATGTTTAAGACCCTAGGAAATATAGGGATGTCAATACAGGTTATATAATGGCACAGAGCTTACTTGGAGCTTCTCAGGGGCAAAACCATATGTTGCCATCTCAAGGGTGAGGGCAAAATAATTTTTATCTGCAATACCAAAAAAGAAATTCTGCAGGAGTGGCATAACTGGGCCCCAGGTATGGTCCCTGAGAAGGGTCAGAAAAGTTTCACAAGAAACTTTTGACAGAGGACTGGCCTGAGAGGGCTCAGATAGCTGTTGCGGGGCTACAGAAACTCCAAGGAGTTTCAAGATAGGTGGGAGGTACAAAGGGAAGGAGGTGTCTCCACAATTTTTCATGTACCTCCTGCCCTCAGGAGCCAACCTGATTTCCCAGGGGATTCAGGGGCCTCCTCAGGAGGATTTCAGCCTGGCTGGTGGCTGCAGTGATGGGGAAGGTTGGTCCAGAGGCATCTGGTGTTGAGGCAGAGGCAGTGGTGTTGGGCTGGGATGTGAAGACACTCAGAGCACAGACTTCACCCCAAATGCTGCTGCCTGCAAAGGAGCGTAGTAGAGGAGCAAGGGCAGCCACTGCATTCATTGGCAAACCAGGGACAGCCAGTGCCAAACAGGGAAGATAGAGGCAGCGAGATGCATCCTCTAACTTGGATCTGCTGAGCCTGGCATGCTTACGTTTCATTGCCAACATGTGCTCCAAAAAAATATAGGAACTAGTGTTAAGAAACCTAAAGACCCCCAAACTGATTTTCCTACTGCTTTTTTTAATTAGTGTCCTACAGAGAAATCCAGCTCTTGGAAGGTTTTTTGGTTAGACTGAGAAATGCTAGTTCTCCAAAGAGATGCTAGGTGATGCTGGAGCCTTACAGGGGGCACCCATGGAGACAGCTAAAGCCAGAAGTGTCTACAGGGCTTGTCTCAGGCTACCCCAGCCTTAAAACATTGGTGCCTGCTGCCTGGGGAGCATCAAGCAGGGGAGCTCTACCACGATGCTCACCAAGTGCTAGCTGAAAGGAAAACTACGCCCCCTACTTTAATTTCAGAAATGTAAAGTAAAGAATAAACTATAAGAAAAGCAAATGTCATAACTCACATCTTTATAAAAGGTTGCCTTCCTGACTTTTCCACTCTTTTTAGTGGACAGCCTCAAAATAACAAGATTTTGCTGACACTGATATATGTATACTTCTGGCCTTCCAAATGGCTGAATAACTAAAACTGCATGTAAACACGTTTTGTTCAGCACAGGGTGTTTTAAAAGCACTCCACAGATCATCTATAAGACATGGTGTTCTGCAAAACAAAAGGAAGAAAAAAGACTTCAATGGGGGAAGAACCATTTTCTCAAGGCCAAAAATAAGAGGGAAAACAACTGTCGCAGAAACATCTATGTACATAAATAGAGTAGCTTTGGATTTGTAAAAGCTCTGAAAAAGCACAATTCAAAGCTCACATGATATTGAAGGAGTGTAAGGGTGCCCAGGGTCAGCCCCGATGAATCTAAAATGGTCAGATCGGTGCTGTAACACACTGAATACTGGCAGTTTTCAAGGGGAAGACTATCCTCAATAAATTATTCACATGTCACTTTCTTTGTATTGGGTCTGGCTGAGATGGAGTTAATACTCCCCATAGCAGCCCTCATAGCGCTGTGCTCTGCATCAGTAGCTAGAAAGGTGTTGATAACACACCAGTGTTTTGGCTACTGCTGAGCAGTGCTGGCACAGCATCAAGGCTGTCTCCCCAACATTTTCTCCCCCCCCCCCGCAACGGCAGGCTGGGGCTGGGCAAGCTCTTGGGAGAGGACATAACCAGGACAGCTGACCTAAACTAACCAAACAGATATTCCATACCATATGACGTCAGCTCAGATATAAAAACTAAGTAAAGGGAGATGGAAGGGGGGCATTTTTGTCTTCCGGAGCAACCACTACGCGTACTGAAGCCCTGCTTCCCAGGAAGTGGCCAGACATCGCCTGCTGATGGGAAGTAGAGAATAACATCATCTGTTTTTCTTTGCTTTCGTGCGTGACCTTTGCTTTCACTTTATTAAACTGTCCTTATCTTGACCCACGAGCCTTTTGTTATATTTTCTCTCCCCTGTCCAGCTGAGGAGGGGGAGTGATAGAGCGGCTTTGGTGGGCACCTGGCGCCCAGGCAGGGTCAACCCACCACACACTTGATGAAACTTTTAGATACTGGTTATTAAGGCCAGGCAGTCTGTCAAACAGGAGAAGGCAGGTGGCATCTGATTCAAGGATGTCAGCTCTGAGAGAACAGGATCTATGTTGAGGAAAGAGAGTCAAGTTCTACTTGAGAGCTTATAACTGCACGCTCCTGTGATGGCATCGCAGCTGTAGCCAGGGATGGATTAGTGGCTTCAGATGGGAAATCAATGGGGAGAAACCTGAAATTCATTTTGCACACTGCTGTGCTAATGTGCCAAACGTCACTGTCTCCCAGTTGGCTGCCTCAGGGAGAGGCACTTGCATTTTTCTGTAAATTCCCTGTAGATTGCCAGTTTGGAAGATCTTAAGTAAAGCAAACCTGTGTTATTTCACTGAAGCAACAATACAGAATGAAAATTGTCATGAGCTGCAGCACTGTGATAGTGATTTCAATCACAAATTGATAATAAAATTTGAGAGTACAGAACTGTTAAAACAGAGTTTGCTTGAAATTGTAATCTACACACCAGAGCCTGGTGACAGATTATGGAGATCGAGCATCAGAAGAAATTATTTTCAAACTCCCTCTTTTCTGCATGATCTTTGCCATTGTAATTAGTATCGGGGTACAGACCAAACTAGGGGGAACATATTCATATTAGGGAATGGATGTAAATGTAGCAACCACCCTAGAGTCCTCATAGTCTAGACAAGCTAGAAATGAAAGTAGAATCACATCTCCCTGATGAACAGAGCAGTTAAATTACTTGCTTAGGGCTATGTGGGAAGCCTGTGGCAGAAGGCAGGACCTCTTCTCTGAGGTGTCCATTCAGTATGCCATCCAGAACACCTTTCCTTATAGCTAATTGTCAGCTATTTGCTTTTGTATGATTCTACCAAGCCTCAGAAAATGCCCTTTTAGGAAAAAAGACATCTGCAAAAATGGAGGGGAAGAAAAGGTCTGCAAAACAAAAAGTGAGGACGTTTTTCAATGGCAAAAGGTTTTGCCTCACAGGCCAAGGTGAGTTTACCCAGGAGAGTTTCAGAGGATAAAAATGTGACTGCAAAGAAAGAATTAATGCCTGACAAATCACTTATGATGGATGAAAACTGTGAAGCTCATTGTTGGTGTTTACATTCAGCTAGTGTAATATCCCTGCACTAACCTGTTCAGACCTGTAAAATCCAGGTCTGTTTTCACAAACTCTTAAGGTCAGTGGAAAACTTCCCTTAGTTTTGTCTATAAGGAATGGAGAGAGAGGGGAGTTAAGCATGCTGTGAGTTATGTGGAAGCCGTGTTTGCATGATATAATGGCAAACTTAAGTCCTGGCATGCAAGAATATGATCATTCATATTTAAAGCATGGCAATAAAGAAGGCGGTAGACATATCAGATAGAAGGGCAGGGAGGGGGAAGAAAGAGGAAGGAAGAGGACAGCTTGCAAACCAACCAAATTCAGTATGCAAAATGCATATTTTAGGTACAGGAACAGTATTGACTTCCAAGCCTGGGATCGAAAGCTCTTCTGACATTTTCCCACAAAATAGCTTGCCATCTGAAAATGCCAACTGATTGAAATCAAAAGTGTTTATGGAAACAAGGGGGTTTTTTTCCATGATTTTAATCATTCCAGGATTTTTATGCTAGAATTTTTATTGCAAAGAAAGAGAAAGAGAGAACTTCACTGTGGAATAGCTAATAGCCTAGTGATCTTTACACTCTACCTGCTTACAGGTAGGTAGTGCTATATTCTAAGAGAATACCCTCAGTACTAAACTGCTTTACAATGAGCATGTTCTCGCTCTGATTTTTTTTTTTTCCTTTTAACACACAAAAAAATACTTTGGACGATCTTTTCCTTTTGATTGTGGAAAAGAAAGAATATCTATAAAATATTCACAAGTATAAAAAAAAAGTGCTTTCTTCAGTGGACCATATCTAGCATTTAGGTCATTTGCCTATCATGTTAACTGAGTTGTCACTATGCATTAAGAACCGGTGGCATTTTGGGGAGGAGGGGAGGGGAGCAGTTCTTTTAAAGCTATTACACTATGAAAGGCCGCCTACCAGGGCAGGTTGAGTGATTCACAACGAATAATTTATTCTCTCCTTTCTCTCATGGAATAGCGACAAGCAGATTGTGAAGGGTTTTTTTTTTCCACTGCACTTCTATTTTGTGTCTTTAAGCCTGGTCAAAAGCCGGTCTGAGTCAGTGGAGGACTTTGAACTGAGACATGCTCCATGGTTTATAATGAAGGTCAGTAGGTAGCAACCCAGGGAAAATTACGCTGCCAGGATCTTTTGCTATATAGAAAGGAAAAATCAATGATCGTCCTTTAAGAAAGAGGTTATAACGTACAGTCCAAGATGGAAGTATCTTAAGTAGCAGCTCTGAACTCCCTCCACAAGGCTTTCTGCGGGGACAAAAGAGACAACACAAGTACTCCACTTTCTCCCAACAACACATGACAAGATCATAATAAGAAATTCCTTACTAGCTCTTCTGAACTCAGTAGACCGTAACTGCTCTGTGAGAAATGGGTTGGACTATACAGAAAGATGACTGCTTATTATCTGAATGTTATTACTTAATTGTAAGTGATAAAAAATGACAGCATTTTTTTCTGTTTCTTGGTTGGTTTATACATGAGCACTACTGCAAGTATGAATTAAAACACTTTTCCTCTATATTGTTCATATTTTCTATGAGCATTAGTGTTAGACAATCACAGCGACTTGATCTTCAGATTTTAATGCAAGCTATACACAAAAAGGCCAGTAAAGCAAAATACATTACTATCTCAGTAAATATTAAAAAAATATTTAAAATATTCAGACAGCTTCCCTAGTTCAGTTGCATTTCATGTCTCACCTCAAAACTGAAAGAAATAAACTGAACCACAGCTTGAAAAGCTGCACAGAACCTTTTTAAACTAATCACACCATTTTTCCTGAGTCTGTTTGATAAATTCAGGAGATTAAGAGTTTCCTTGTACAGAGACATTTTTAGGCTATACTTCTCCTTGGGAATTTAGCAATAATAAGCAACATCCCCAAGCAAGGAAACAAAATCATCTGAATTTTTAAAAATGCTAAAACAAACCCTAGCAGGGGTCACACAGCACTCTCCCATCCAGAACTCAGGGACTGGTATGGGTTAGGGTCAATTTCCAGTTAAAACTGTGGACATGGCCACCCAGTTTTGCACTGTTTGATGGTAGGGGTGCAGTCACTTCTGTGCCATTTTGATATACTGGCATAGGCATGGCCTTAGAAACCTCAGCCATGTGGTTTTTGTATCATGATCAAACTAATTTAATGCCATTTGCAGCTTTACTTTGTTGTTTGTTTGGGGGTTTTAAATTCTTTTATTTTGTTTTGAATGTGAGCAAGAGAAACCACACAGTAATCCAGGGATGGGGGCATCCTCCAGGTTGTGGTAGACTCTTTAAAACAGAAACTTGAGTCCTAATCTTTGGCATGCTGAGTGAACCGCATTGACCAGACTCTTCATCTTCTGAAGATGGGTTGACACTGTTGTTCTTACTGAGATCTGAAGCTCCATCCTGGACCTGAGAAACATTTTCTAATAGAATCTTAGCTGAAACAGGGTGTTTTCAGTGAATTTTACTTTACAACTAAAAAACAAATGGCAGATACTGGAAATGTAAATATTCCTTGAATGTCATATATGTTTGTTTGGGCTGGGATAGAGTTAATTTTCTTCACAGTAGCTAGCATGGGGATATGTTCTGGATTTGTGTTGAAAACAGTGTTGATAACACAGGGATGTTTTTGTTACTGCTGAGCAGCCCTTACACAGAGCCAAGGCCTTTTCTGCTCCTCACCCCACCCCACCAGCAAGGAGGCTGGGGGGGCACAAGGAGTTGGGAGGGGACACAGCTGGGACCCCAACGGACCACAGGGATATGCCAGACCATAGGACGTCATGCTCAGCTTATAAAGCTGGGGGAAGAAGGAGGAAGAGGGGACATTCAGAGTGATGGCGTTTGTCTTCCCAAGTCACTGTTACACGTGACGGAGCCCTGCTTTCCTGGAGATGGCTGAACACCTGCCTGCCCATGGGAAGTGGTGAGTGAATTCCTTGTTTTGCTTTGCTTGCATGTACAGCTTTTGCTTTACCTATTAAATCATCTTTACCTCAACCCACTAGTTTTTGCACTTTTGCTCTTCTGATTCTGTCCCCCATCCCACCAGGGGTGGGGTGAGCAAGCAGCTGTGTGGGGCTTAGTTCCCAGCTGGGCTTTAACCATGACAGTCCTTTTTGGTGCCCAACATGGGGCTCAAAGTGTTTGAGATAAAGACAGATTTGATTAGAATGTGCTAGATTGTGTTTATAGCTGTTATTGCTGTTTAGCTATTAATTGGCAGGCTCCTGTGCTTGCCATGAGGCTTGCTTGCCTTACTGTATATTAGAGTCTAGTGCTCGTTAGGAGCTGCTTTTTGCTTTCCCTGCTTGCTGTGCTGTTATCCTGCTTATCATCTTTCTCTGCTGCGCCTGGGAACATTTTGATAACAGCAATGGCCGTGCGCCTGGGCTGGCAGATGGCCAGGCATCACTGCTGTGTCTCTGCTGCTGTGCTGGACAGGCTGGAACTCCAGTGTAATCTCGAGTTGAAGTGACTGTGACCTGTGGATGAGTCCATGTGGGAGCAGGACACCCCGAAGCGGCTGTGGCTGTGGATAAGTCCACACCAGAGCACGTACATACCTAAGAGTCTGTGGCCATGATTATATCTGTGCTGCAGCAGGTATACCTCTGAAGGGATTGTGGCCCAAGGATAAATCCATGCTGAAGAAGGTACAGCTGTGGCTGTGGATAAGTCCATGCTGCAGCAGGTACACCTTGAAGCATCAGCAGCTGTGCATGAGGTCATGCTGGAGCACCTCAAAGCCTGTGGCAATGGATAAGGCCACAACACATATTACACATTACAGTGTTCCTTAAATAAGACTAGTCTCTGCAAGGAAGTACCATACAATGTTTTGTCAAATGAAAATTGTCTATAACATTTCAGTGATTCTGTCAATAATTATCCATATCAAAAGAAAAGTTCAAGAAATAGTGGATTCAGTTTCAATACAATGAAAAGAGTAGGAAACATGGGCCTCATTTCTGATTCCAGTTCAACCACTATGTACCTCTTTCTAAGTGCAAAAGTCTGCACAAAGCCATGACACCCAGCACAGGGCTATTCCTCTGCGTTTTAGTGAAGATTACTTTATCACTCACATTTCTGCTCCTCATGGTAAAAGTAAAGATTGCAGGGCTGAGATGTCTGTGAACTAAACTTTGATAGAGTTACTTAGTGAATTACTAACTTAATTTTTGTCACAATAACTACACTAAAAATCAGCATAGAAAACTGCCGTCAGATGTTTCTAGGGGATTAATCTCCTCATAAGACTCAGTATTATGTTTTCCCACCATCCACCCATTTCCTTCATATTTCCTTCTGACAACCCACTGTAGCGTCCTCAAAGCCTATAGCTTTCTCCAGCTAGACTAACCAAGGTAAGTTGTGTCTTTTTTTCCCCACACACAAATATTCTTTCTCTGTGCTTTTGGGGCCCAGCAACTAGTCAAGCACTCAAAATACAGAACATGATATTATTTCCTGTTCTTACACCCGATCCCAGAGTAGTCTGCAGCAGACCAGGGAACAAGTGGTGACTTGCCTGACCTGGAGCATGAAAAATGGAGTTGGATCAGTTGGGATACTTGGAAGACTTGGGATGTTTAGCATTAAAGTATTGGCAAATCTCTACTACACATATGCAAAGAGAGTCATTTCCAGGGTCAATAGCAAAGCCAACTTGGATAGATACATGGACTGGAGATTGTAAAAATATATACTCATTTGTTAACATTTGTGTCTTGTTTATTCCTTTGAAGACTGTTACAATTTGTGTGCATTAAAGCATTCTTTGGTTTATTCTCACTGGGCAGAGTTTGAAATCTGCCTGTTTTGGAGGATCGAGATGGCAAGTAAATTACCGATATTAAAACAAATGTCTGGAGACCATAATACAATTTTTTAATCATGCTGCTCAATTCCTCTTGTCTGTTTTTCTACATGGTACATTATTTATTCACATCTGTTTCTACTGTAGATAAATCTGAGTCTTCACTACTGCCCAGAGTTTGCACTATGGATCTGTCATAACATTTATTTTTGACACTTAACAAGGCAGTATACTGAATGATGTAGATATTGCCTATTTGGATATTAATTTATTTTTTAAAAACAGCAGAATGTAGACACTTTTCTCCAATAATAAAAAAAAAAATAAATTGCATGCTTCTACTAATTAACAGCTTCTTATTTTGAGTAAATTCCCAAAGACAATATCAAGCACATTATTTGAACCTTTAAAATCTGAAAAAAATGTAAATTGTTAGAGCTCTTCTTGAGTAACTTAAGTAACAATCAAATAAGAAGATTGTCTTACATTCTGACTACCTAAAAATACAGAGCAACCCACTCCTAAAAGTTGAGTAGACACTTGAATCTTCTCTATTTGAAAGGTAGAACTCATGAAAAGAGATAGAACATTCTTGGACTGCAAGAGCTTTCTCAGAAAAGAAACAGTCCTCAAATTTGGAAGACTGCTTTCACATCAATGCATTTGTTTCATTTATTTTGCCCATTGTTTTTTGTTATGAAACAGACAGATGATTTCTCTTGCTCTATATTTCAAACAGCATCGAGGTCTGGGACTAGGACTGTCACAGTTGAAGCAATTGAACTTCTTGGGGGATTTAGCTATGTTTCATTTTCTTTCTTCTCCCTGTGATGAAGGACCTTCACAAATTGATATAGGGGCCAGAGTGGTGTTGACTTTGACATCTGTGAAGCATATTTTACTTTTCTAATTTCATCAAGAAGTTGCTTGTCAAAGAAAGCCTACTGTCACTCCTCTCTGGCCTCCTTTGCAGACTTCCTGAAAAGGGGTCTGGCAGTGAGGAAAGGATGTGCTCCAGTGAAGTGAGAAATTTTCTTACAAGTTCATGGGTTATTGTCAAAACAACATTTTCAAATGCTTTCACCAACTCTAGAGCTTGCTAAACCAAGATGAACAGTTTGATGAGCTCTTCCAAGTTTTCTCTCATCTCCCAAGTATGGAGGAGGCTATGGACAGAGATGAATCATTCGCACCTGGTTTCTCCTTTTTCTCAATTGTTCTCATGCTCTTACCATATATGTTTGTTGCACAGGAGAGAGACAGCACACCCTTTGTAAGGTCCTCTATCACATTATCTCCTTGCTAAAGCTGGAATGAGAAGCTAGGTGAGCATATTAGAGAAAGGCTCTTGATGTCTTGGACTTCTTTCCTTAACCATACAAACAGACACTACTGGAGATGGCTCACTAGGTTACAAGGCCCTTCCACTTGCACAGTTGGTTTGGGTTGTAAATCCTCGCTGACACAGTTTTCATTATTTCCTATAAATCTCTAAGATAAAATCACTTCAAAATATTTTAGAAAACGGTCTTGATTGTTCAGGGACCATCAGATTCCACTTCAGGATATGTATAAGGCATTCTCCTCAACATTGCTAATTTTTCTTGAAAACAATTCTCTTTCATTATTCCATACAAGTGCACAAATGAGACATCTTAAATCCATTTTTCAGCCTGGTTTCCTAAAGAGGTAGTTCCTTCTATAGACATTTTTATGTAATAGGCAATTTTAATGAAATATGAAAGAAGGACAGAAACCTCCAAGACTATTAAGTTCCTAAAAGTTTGTGAAAATAAATGGCTGGGTAAAAGGAGATAATTTCAAGTCGCTATTTCTTCTGAAGAGCTTCTTGTGTTTTGCCCCCTGGAACAACACGTCACTGCAACATATCATAGTTTTTCTTCCTTACTCAGTTCCAGGTTCTTTAAAGCTGGTATTACTGCCTTTTTGACTCAGTATTTCAGACCATGCTTCTCTTCTCAAAAGGAGGAGGCAATGCCTTGTTTCTGTGCATCAGCCTACATATATACACATACAAACACACAAATACTTACATGCTTAGGCAAAAATGGAGGGGGGTATGTACATATGTATATATATATACACACACAAAGGTAAAAAATTTCTTTCCATTTTCCTCTTTTCCTGTTCTTTTTTTTTTTTAATGTCCTTTACCGCTGATAGGATATTCTATGCCATCTTTTATTAAACCTTCATTTTCTCAGCCAACAGCATTCAGGTCTTTGCTTCAGAAAGTATATTTGGTGAACAATGGAAGTCACTTCCTCTTAGTAGACCTTCTGTCATTTCTCACTTCATCTCAGTCTTCAGCCCATTGCACAATACTGATTTCTATTTCCATCACAAATCTTTAGGGTCTTTAAGAGGTTTAGAAAGTTCATTTCCATATTCAAATATTTAAATGGTGTCTTTACTAAAAATAAAGGAAGGATTTATTTCTGTATAGTGTTTTAGAGATATTTGAGAGACTTTCTCTAGCAGTGTGTTATGAAACTGCAGCATATACTCACAGTCATCATGAATCTGAGAATAGTTCTGTTTAACTTCCAAAAACATAAGTAGAACTCCCCAGTGGCTGGATAACCATTTTTCAAACTTAGGGAATTAAATTCAACTTGCTTTCTGTATTTCATGCTTAAACAGCAACACATTCATAAAATTGTCTAATTCCAACATGAATTTTTTTTTTACTTCATTTCAGAAGTATGTGACCTTACACTTTAAAAGGAATTATTTGGAAAGAAACATGCAGTATTATTTTTAAAATCATGTGAATATTGATGTCAGTTCTATTTGCAAACTGATGGGAGTAAATCATTTATTTCTGAATCATGTCCCACTAGGATTGTTCATGCATATTTCTCTTGGACCTTTTTTTTTCCTGACAAAAGCATGATATAACATAAAACATAGATAATTTCCAGTATTTTCATATGCTTCTCTTATATGGAGTTTGGGGACGGTGCTTCTTTTTGACTTTTTTTTACCAGTCAGTTAACCCACTGACTTGTGAAATATCTCATTCGTGAACTGTGTAGTCAGCAGTAGATTTGTCTCAAGAGGACAAAACAGTATAATGAATTATGCGGATGCACTCTGAATAAAACATTTCTTAGAATAGCAGTAAATCTCAAGACCTGCCTTTAAATACTTCAAAATACAGCGTTTCTGGATATCATTAGCATATCATACAGATGATGGTTCTCAAAGAAGATGAGAATTACTGTTGCTAGATGCTTCATCAATGGGAAAGATGTTATCCTCTCTGAAAGGAGAAAAATTTATACAGCACATGCGACCATCATGGTGGTGGTTCAGTCCATGTAGGTCTAACACATATCACTAGGGTCCATTAAAAAGAAGTCACATGACTATTGATGGTAATGAACAGTGGACACTCTGTTAGGTACTTCCAGAAAATGATGTGTTCTCGCTTCATCACATGTAAAATTTGACAGGATGATTTAAAAAAAAAAGTATACATCTTTAAATATTTATCTTTTGAAGAAGGATTTCATATCCTATACTATTATATCACTTAAACCTGTTTTCATTCTCAGTTTCATAAAAAGACTATACATTTCAGTAGTTCCTGCCTCAAATTATATATATTCTCTGTATTGAGGGCAGATAAAAGGAAGGTGTTACGAAGTGGTGAGCAGCTGCCAATGCTGTCAGGCCTAGAACAGGCATGGACACAGGGATACAGGGGTGCTCGATCCATCCACCTAGGTCTTCCCTTGCTGTCAGTGAAAGGATCCGCTCCCTCAGTCTCTGGATTGGCTGTTAACGTCAGGCAATGACGATGCCGGACACAAATCTGTGGGAAACAAGCATATTCCTCTCTTTCTGTGAATGATGGAACCAGTTTGGCTTCCTATCACCCACCAAGTGTCATGGTTCAAGCCCAGCCGGCAACAAAGCACCACGCAGCCGCTCACTCACTCCCCCCCTGCCCTGGCCACGGTGGGATGAGGAGAAAATAGAAAGAAAGGCTCGTGGGTCGAGAGAAGGACTGGGGGGGATCACTCCCCACTTATGGTCACGGGCAAAAGGCAGGCTCAACTTGGGGAAGAAGCAAAATCAATTTAATTTACTACCAATCAAAACAAAACAAGGGTATTACGAAGTAAAAACCAAACCTGACAACACCTTGCCCCCTCCCCTCCCTCCTTCCCGCCTCAGCTCCACTCCCGGTTCTCTCTCCCTCCTCCCCCCAGCGGTGCAGGGGGACGGGGAATGGGGGTTGGGGTCAGCTCCCCACACCTTGTCTCTGCCGCTCCTTCCTCCTCAGGGGGAGGAGGACTCCTCAGCCATCCCCTGCTCCACCGTGGGGTCCCTCCCATGGGATACAGTCCTTCACAAACTTCTCTGGCATGAGTCCTTTCCGCAGACCGAAGATCTTCAGTCACAGCCTGCTCCAGCGCGGGCTTTCCCATGGAGTCCCGGCCATCTTCGGGGGCATCCCCCTGCTCTGGCGTGGGCTCCTCTCTCCCTGGGGCTGCAGGTGGGCATCTGCTCCCCCGCTCCCCTCCCTGGGCTGGGGGACAGCCTGCCGTCTCACCAGGGCTGCAGGGGCATCAACCTCCTCCAGCACACCGCCTCCCTCTCCTTCCTCACCGACCTCGGTGTCTGCAGAGGGGTTCCTCTCACACTCCAATTCCCTCTCCGCGACAGGTTTCACCTCCTTAAATCTGTTCTCCCAGAGGCGCTATCACCGTCACTCACTGGGTCGGCCTTGGCAAGAGGTGGGTCCAACTTGGAGCCGGGGAAGCTTCCAGCAGCTTCTCACAGGAGCCTCCCCCACTACCAAAACCCTGCCACACAAACCCAAAACACCAGGAAACAAAAAAAGCAGTGGAAAACTTCAAACTAAATACATAATGCTCAAAATGCATAAGAAAGACTGTGAGGCCTACCATGAAGTTAAACAGTTTCAGCCATGGTATTTGCAGCAAACCACTTCAAAGTCAACACCAGGAAGAAAGAGGATGCAAACAACTTGGAAGTTTTAAACCACATTAGTTTTTTCAGTGATGGGTCCAAATGACATCAAAGTATTGACACAAACTACTTCCTGAGGCTTCCTCCTGTCTAGACCAATAAAAATGCCTTCCCCTACCCGTGTCCCCACAACTGCAACTATCGTCTCTTCCAGTCACCCAGAGTCTCACCCAGTGTCCTAAGCATGGATCCTCATTTCAAGAGCTGATTTGAAGTTCTTCTATGTAAAATTTTTTGCAACCTATCTTATGGAGAATCTACGTCATGAATGTAGATCTGCATAATGTGATTATGGCTGAAAAAGTGAGCAGCAGAGGTCATTTATTCTCCATTCCTACTCCAGAAAAGGAGGATCATCGTCCATCAATAACATGCACTGGAGTAAAGCATCCCAGAGAGGACAAACACAGCTGCTGCCAGAAGAACAAAGGAGACAACACTGTGATCAATGTGAGAAGACTATCAAACACTATTTGAGATAATCGTTAAAAACAGCCAACAAGGCTCAGTGTCATTAGCAAATTGTGTGGTGCAGACCAATTTAATGGACCACATTGGCAGCTTTAATAAATTATGGCATTTCAGAGCGGCTGCACTGGAAGTCAACTTGAGGGCAAGAGGAGGGATGAATCAATTCCTTTTAAAAGGCAGTTGCTACTAAAATTATAGTTTAGTCCATACAAATTACACTGGCTCCGGGGACAAAATCTAAGATGTAAAGTAAGAAGAGCTGAAAAATAGGCTTGCTATGTAGTTGCTTTACTAAAAAAGTAGACCATCTCTACATAGATATTACTTGATGCCTAGTCATAAGTTATAACTATCTTTTTTGATTAGAACAATTTTTCAGTAATTTTTTTTGTTTGTTTGTAAAGCCATCTTGGAACCTATCTACCATTTTGTGCCTAAGGCACTGCACATTCTGTTCTACTTCAGTTTGCAGATAGAGATTGGATCAGATCAGTGTATCATCACATTGTATGGGATCTGACATAAAGTATTTTTCCGCTAATTAAGACAAGGAAACTGAGCATATTATTGTGTTTGTTCTTCTGCTTTTTAACTAACCTAGATTTATCTCCAGGATAGCACTTATCCAGAGACAGTATAAAACAGTTCAGAATGAAAACATAATGGATAACTATGTAACCTCTAACTTCTCTGTTTCTCAGTCATTTACTTGTTCTCGTAACATTCACCACAAAGATTGCAAATATTTTTTTGCCATATGCAGAAACAGTTTCAACAATGATTAAATAAATTACCACTGTAAAATGAACATAGCCATGAACTCTGATTTCTAATTTTCACACAGGTTCTTCTGAAGTACACTTTGCAAGTATATGCATAAATGGATATATGAATGAGTCTACATGAATAAGCATACACTAATGGCCTGGAGTAAAACAGTAGGCACATTGCAGCACAATCAGGAGCGCAGCTTTTTGAGACATAACACGGCCTCAGTCATTTGAATGGATCTCCGCATGATAACAGGAAAAGGTAATGAACTTAATCACATCCCACTGATGTACGTCTTTCTGTCACAGGGGTTTTACTGGAGTTTCATTTTGAAATAAAATCATAGAGGAAAGAAATGTTCAGCTATCTCAGAATAACCTTGATATTTTCGGACTGCAAGATACTTTCTTTTTGTTTCGAAATGCTGTTTCATTTTATTTTTCTAAATTTTGCATTATACTTGTATGTACCAGTAAAAATATATACATTTCGATATTAATTTTGATTTTAAAAGTAATGTGAGGAATACATTGCATAATTGCCATGAAAGCACTTCACTTTCTACAAATATGTGGAAAGTTCATAATATCTGGCATTTGAAGTAGTCCTTTGTGCTCACTACTTACTGTACACATTCAGCAGATTTTTTCTTCAATGTACTGTTAATTGAGATGACCAAGTGAGACACATTAAGCCAAATTAGTAACTTGGTTTGCTTCCATTCTTCATATAAAACATCACCTGGATTTCTCTATTTTTTAATTCATAAACTTTTTTATCTTCTTTCATACTGCTTTATCTCTTTACAAAAAGAGATGAAAGATGGATAGACACCACCATGAGCAGTGATGGTTCTTGGCCATCTAACTAAGGCTGTTAGTTTTGTCAAAACATAATTTTGATGACTTTCAAGGGGAAGTGACACAAGAAGCAATTACTATGCAAAAATGAAACAAATCTATTTATGTAAGATACAGCTTGATTCAATATATTATGTCATGACTTTTTTTGTGAAACACGTTAACAGACAACAACACTCAGTGTTGCAGCACTCTGTGGCTCCTGAATGTGGCTTGTGGTCAGCGGAGCTGTCACTCTTCTGTGACTCCCAGCAGTACTGCACACATGGTCTGAAGGAGCCATGAGCACATTTTCTATGGACAAATTCCTGTGTTTTCATCAATATGTAATATTACCAGAAGATTAAATTGAAATCCCCAGACAACAATGCAATCATGTTTTCTACTTTATTTTGGTTTGGGTTTTTTTTTTAAAGTCTGTGAGGTTCTTTCAGTTTTTCTGGTATCTTCCACATGTACAGAAGTTTACTGAATGAAATGTATTGGTGAATACTTATCTATTCTGTGCATTTTCTTCTGGATATTCTTATCAATCTTCATTTTTTTTCTCCTTTTCCTAAAGAGATTTTTTAACAAATTTAAAACTGAATTCTAATTTTAGCTATGGTAAAGGTCATCACTAAATTGTCTCTATAAACCTTGCACTGTGGACATAAGTCTATTACTGTGTGAAAGTATATGGTTACTTATGTGCTCCAATACATTTATAAGTGGATTTTGGGTGCTCAGTTTGGCACACATGAAAGTGATATCATAGTGACACATCAGGAAAGTTTCTCCGTGGTAGGTGCTGGTGTGTCTGAAATGTCTCATGACTTTCTAGCAAAGGTGCATTCTGAGACTCAAATAGTGAATTTTTTCAAATGATCCTAAAGTTCTGAAACAACTCCAGGGTGCTTTTGACCATGTCAACCACCATTATTTGCTTTAACATCTTAACTCAGCCAGAGAAACTGTGGTACACAAAACAAATTTCTTTGCCCCATATATGCTGAAAATGGTCAAGACTCTGGCTGTGCTGTAATCATTATGAGCTTTTCCATTGAATCAGCCTTTCTAGCCTGCCTCATGCTACGTCTAAAGTCAACATCTCTGTAGGAACACTTTTTATGTTATAGAGATTGTGGATAACTGCTGCTTCTGTGTTCCTCAGTACAAGAGAGACAGGAACATCCTGGGGAGAGTCCAGCAAAGGGACGCAAAGATCGTTAAGCGACTGGAGCATCTCTCCTATGAGGAAAGGCTGAGAGAACTGGGACTGTTCAGCCTGGAGAGGAGAAGGCTTACAGGTGAATTTATTAATGTCTACAACTACCTGAAGGGAGGGTGCAAAGAGGACAGAGCCAGGCTCTTCTCAGTGGTGCCCAGTGACGGGACTTGGGGCAATGGGCACACACTGAAACACAGGAGGTGCCATCTGAACATCAGGAAAAACTTTTTTACTCTGAGGGTCACTAAGCACTGGGTACTGGTTGCCCAGAGAGGTTGTGGAGTGTCCCTCCTTAGAGATATTCAAAAGCCATCTGGACATGGTCCTGGGCAGCCTGCTCTAGGTGGCCCCACTTGAGCAGGGGGCTTGGACCAGATGACCTCCAGAGGTCTCTTCCAACCTCAACCATTCTGTGTTTGTGTGATTCTGCTTACAGGCACAAACTCTGGTTTGTGTAGCTAACTGAAAAGTCTGCCGTTACTGTACTGGAATTCAAAACACGGGACTGAAACATTCAACCCCAGGTCTTACATGGTGTGTTAAAGATACAAACAACTAAGGGCAGAATTTGTAAAGGAAAACTTTAGTCCAGGGACTTTGTCTCCTGGGGTCTGGTAAACACTGTCAAGAGGGAAGCTCCTCCAGAGAGCATTAAAGAGCAGAAACCTGCTTTAGCCATCTAGCATCTTCTTCCTTCTCTCTCCCTTGACTTCTTAGGAAGAAAAGTTTCCTAATGTTAAGGCAGCATTTGGGACTATGCCCCTAAAATTTACAAACAGCTGTCCCATTGCAGTGCTATACAGCATACCATGTATTGCAGCAGGAAACCTTGGCTTTTCAATAGCTCATTAAAACACAGCTTTTGGGGTCAGAGCATGAAATGTTTGTTTATTCTCCAGAAGCACATATGCATGCAATCACTGCTGTCAAGGGGATGACTCACACAGGAGAAGATTCGCCAAGCTCAGAAGAGACATGCTAGTAAAGCATACACAGTGCACTGCTGGTTTGCAACTGGCAGGACCATGCCTTTCCTAGTAGGGTTGCACAGGATCTGCACAGGGCTGTGGTCACAGTGGTAGGGAGAGGTTTTGTTAACAGTCCCATACAAGGCAAAGTGATGAATCAGGGTGAGGATCCATCCAGGGACTCCCACAAGGAGCTGCAGGAGATGGAGATAGACACAGGGCTACCACACAGGTCCAACATCCATCCAGGGAACAAGGACTAGGCACAAGTTAACCTAAAATATAGCTTGGGCAAAGACTTGGTGCCCAGACGTGGGCTGAAATGGGGCTCCTAGGCCCATAGGCAGGGCTGGGGGGAGGCTGGGCAGGGCCACTAGGGCCTGGTAGTGCCCTCAGGGTCTAGACATCTTTTGACCCTGTGGATAACAAATGGTGGATCTTCCTTGGCCACATGGTGGCCTATGAGGATTGGCTTTGTATTTTCACAGCTACAATTTCACTTGTGTCTACTAACACCACACCTCCAGGTGTGGAATGACCTCTGAATGCATTCCTCCAGCCATTCCCACACATAAGATTCTCCTGAGAATCACTGCAGGCGACTTACAAAAATGTAAACAACACAACAAAATGCCTTGGTTTCCTGAGCAGGAATTTACACCCACCAGCCCTTCTATTGGATAAAAATTGGACTCAGGCAACTTAAAGTCTTTTGATTTCTTAATTTACTAGAAAATTTGTCACAGTCAGTAACTGAGGTATCCCATTAAGCTTTATGTTTTTCACTCTTTTACATTTTTACAACCATTTACCACTTAAAAATTTTAGGTACCTTTTATCTAGGAAGATAATCACAAAATAACTGGGGAATCAGAAATAATCTTGTTTATCCTTCATTTAAAGGTAATCCCTGATTACCTCCTACTTTCAGTTAGTAATACAGTATTTCTTCAACATGATCTTAAAAAATGTTTGATGATATTATGGTACAAACAAATCTACACTTCTCACAACTCCTTCCAAACTTTATTTTAAAAGTCTAAATAAACAAGTAGTGTTCTGAAGCAGTTAGTATAGAAATGTGTAGAAATTAATGTTCTTGGTTTATGAATTACTTTATAAAAGACAGAGACTTTTCTCTTATATTCTTGAGGACTTTCTGACCAGGGCAGAAAGGCTGCGCATTTGTTAAAAAAACAGGGGGTTAAAAAAATACCTGGAAGAGATGGGATCTTTGCAGTGCTGTCACAGCACTGTGCCCCATGGCAGTGAGCACACAGGAGGTGACCAGCTGCTCCCCTGGGGCTGAATATTGCCTGGAGAAGGGCAGAGCAGTCAGCAAGGCAGGAGGGAGCAGCAGGGGCCTGGACCCGATGTGGAACTGTATGTCACTTGGCCAAAAGAGCAAACAGTCACTAGTAGATCCAGACTACTTAATCACACAAGCTCAGATGATATCCTGGCTTTCTACACCTGTGCCAGGAGATGCACAAGATTTCAGTCCAGCCCAGATGTAAGCATTTCTGGAGAATGCATTCATCCCACACGGTTCATTTTGATTTCTTTACATTTTCTTTGCTGCTTTATTTACTGTATTGATACTTTACAGCATCCAAAATAGGAACCTCACATGAGCAGAGTGCATAAGTGCCACCCCGAACAGCAACAAAATCCAAAATACAATCAGTTGGGCCTTCCATAAATAAGACAGAAATTTATAGGGTGCCATTATTGCCTATTTACATCTCTGCAAAATACACCCAGCGCTGCTATATTTCTCCCGAAGTATTTTATTTCATAAATTCAAAGCTAATAATGCTCTCCTTTGCCCTAGCCCTGCTATACAGAACTCCTATTCCAGAGTCTGTTCCAGCATTCAGTACACAGAGTAAATCACAGAGGTCACACTGCTCTGTCAGAAGACAAATGTGTTCTTGTTCCATAACATGATGGGCTGCCTGACCATATTTAGAGGTACTAGATAATTTTCATTCTCCAGGCCTTCAGCCTTCCTTTGATTTCCATATATCACTTTCCACTTCCTTTTAATTCTATTTGCGTGTGTATGGATGCAGCTATGCAAAACCAGAGGTTATCTGTAATTAACCCTGAATTGAAGACACGACCTTCTTGCCAAGCACCAGCCCTAGAACAGAGCTTTCTCTGTTTTTTCCTGCTTGTATGGTTAATTGCCACTGTGCCCATGGCATTCCCCATGAAGTGTCTGCATGCAGCTCAAAGAGCAAGGGTGGCAGTGAGGGAGCTGCATATGCCAGCGCAAAGACAATGTGGCTGATCACACCAAAATTACAGCTTGTTTAACAGCCTGAATCAGCCAGATACTTAGCCACACACTTAAAAATAAATATACACTCTCTCTATTTGAAGTCAGTGAGACAGAATTACATCATACTGAACAAAGTGTGTGTCTGACAAATTCTGTACTGAGACAAGGCTTTCTACCATAAGGTCTTAAATAACTAATCTCACGAGTACTAATCAAATTTCTATTCTTACAAGCTACTATTATGACAGTGCTTAGGAGTCACGGACAAGGACCCCATTTTGTTTGGCTCTGTACAAGTCCGGGGAAAAAAAAGGACAAAACCCTGACAACATGAGAGAAGAGACCACCAGCTAGGGAGGAGATGGGAGCGATGAGACACAGGGTGGGCAGTACAGCTAACAGCGGGCTCAGCCTGGCAGCAGCCTCATTGTCTGGAGACTGTCACGGGCACCCTGGCCAGGGAGAGTTTTCAGCGGTGTCTGATGGAGGGTAATGAGGCAGCTTCACCGAGGTGTGCAGCAAGCTCCTCGGAGGCAGCATGAGAGAAGACATGAAAGTGCTTGTTTGAAATGTTAACAAGTGAATGTCGAAGCTGGCATCAGTGACCTATCAGGGCTGAGAGATGACACTTTCTGTGAATTATAGATGATCTGTAGGGAAGGTGCAGCTTTGAAGGGCCTTCAAGGTGAAGTCAAGAGTGTCACATTTGATGTAATACAAAAAGAAAAGCCCACAGTGGGAGGATGAGGGGATGGGAGGGAGCAAAGTGACAGCCCAGTGGAATTAATTTTGCAGCAGCATGATGGATGGCAGGGAAAGGCAATACCCCTGCCCAGATCACTCCTTACAGTGGCCACAGTGTCCCAACTGATCCTCCCCACTACGATGCATGAGGCACTTCCACTAGAACCTGGCAAGTTTGATTATTTGTTCTCAAATTCAGGGACATGTGTGTGATGGAGAATGTATCCAGAATAAGAAGTATGATAAAAATGTATGGAAAATGCTAAAAAAATTTCAAATTTCAAGTTTCTATTTGATTAGGTTAGAGATCAATAAAATAATCATCAGATAATCACAGGAAAGTAATCGATCATTGCCTTAATTTTAGATTTTGATTCAAGTTCATAATTTCCCAAGAATTCACAAGATAAAGGGGCATATTACTCCATTAATATCTGCATTTTGTCAAAGAATCACTATTACACATAGTAAGAACTACTTACACGATTAACATAGCAATCAGTTATAGATAAATGGAAAAATAAATTATACTAACAAATACAAGTACTTTGCTTAATTGTTAGGGATTTTTTCATCCCATAAAAGCATTTGCTTTCATGTTCATTCACCTTTTCATCTCTCAGAATTACATAGGTGGTGTAATATTCTCCAGACCTTGACGTTCTCAATAGATCACTAGAGACTTAATCCATCATATCCCTTGGCGTGTCTGATTCCCCACATGGGGCATATACTCATCATTGGCCTGTTGTAATACATTTTGTATCCACACATTGAGGCATGTTTTGCTGTAATTTGCTCCTTTTATTCTGTTCTCCACCTCTTGCTAGCAACCTGGAGCACTGATTGTTTTAAAGGAAATCCCAGATTTTGCTCCTTAGCCTTCAGCAATGACCAAACATCAGCAGTAAATCAAGAAGTCTGGTGAGCAGCATTCTCCTCCATCCTTCATTAATATCAAAGTATGCATTACAGATCTCCTCAACATTATTTCCTGCCAGGTTCTTTACAGAACATTAGTTCCTTCCATTTCCTTGCATTCAGCTGTGCTTGGCACACAAGCAAAAAAAGACCCACAAAAACCCAATAAAAAACCCCAACAACCAATGAAACAAACAAAAAAAGGCTTGGTCCAGGTGATGAAAAAAACCACCATCCTTGTACATTTGTACATAAAGAGTAGCATTTGACTGGGATTCACCTCCCTTAATTTTAGCCATTTGAAAGGCATTGCATCTTAGCCAGTCATTTTGACCGTCCCTGTAGTCAATGAAAAGAAGTGGCTATCTCCAGATAGTGATTCATCCTAGCCTCTTTTGCATCTGCTTAGACTAGGCATCTGACTTTCAAATAGCTGAAAGTACACACAGCACAGAGCCCTGTAAGGAAGGCTTCTTCCTCCTGTGAACAAGCCTCCTTCTTCTTGTAGTGCAGTGTTGCTACACTACTGCCAGCATCCTGCATTCAACAGAAATTAATGCATTTGCCTTTGGTAAAACAGAAATGGTGAAAAAAGACTCCCTGTCTCCCCATCAGATGGAAAAAGAAGGCATTCTTCTTTTTCAACTGCTTTCTGTGAAATGAAAAGGTGATGATTTAGCATTCTAGAGATGTCCTTAAGTGTACTATATTACAGACCTTCCTGAAAGCTCACTTCATCTGCTCAGTTGTGTGATAGCCTCTAGGACACCATACTTCTGGAAATAGTCCCCATCACTCTGCAGTTACTCAGCTTACATTGCCCTGAAGCATTCCCAGCTGTAGGAAAACTTTCCTGGATAAGCAAATAAGCCTTTAACTAATTGTATAAATGTGTGCAAAACCTCAGCATTATTTACATGTGTAAGTTCACTGAGATTTTAAAAGTAGTCAAATATCTGTTCAAGCAAAAAAAAGTTTTATTTCCCAAACTCAAAGTTTTGCTTTCTTGTGAAGTTCATGCCTCTTTTACCTAGTTTCACCCATGCTTGCTCCTGACCCATCAAAACCAAGAGAGAACACATGTATCATATTTAGAGAAATAACAACTATTTCATGCATAGCTCTGAAAGAGGAAACAGTGTCCTAGTAAGACCTCACAGTTAGAAGAAAACATTTTCATATTAATCAAGTGCTAAAAGACGTTATCGAAAAAACAAACAGTTTGAGAAGTTCTGAGCAGGCAAACATAGGGCAAAGTGAACACTTCTCCACCTTGACTGTTAAAACAGCTGTAGATACAGCTGGAATGGAGCACAGCACAGAATCTACCTCCTTTGCAATTTCTAGGTGCACATTTAAGGTTCTTTTGGGGTTTCCTGCTTCTTATCACCTCCCTCACTTTTCTGTTGACTTTGATGTCTCCTGTGTTCACAAATTTTAACTTTCATCCCAGTGATAGCCCTTTTTCATAAAAGTTCTGGTTACACTATAGCAAAATTTGCATTCTTACAAATATTATATTCCAATGTGGCTCCACTTCCAGTATTAATCTTTGGTTTATGTTTCAGAAATCCCAGTGAAACTCAGCAAAACAAAGAGAAAATATCAAGACATCTAAAACCGGATTTGTTTGTTGGAAATCCACTATTGACAGTGGAGGAAAGACAGATATTTGGATTAAGAATGGATGACAATTAAGGTTCCGAATTCAATTTTATTGGGCAATTTGGCAATCTATGTTTCTATTCCAAGATCCAAGATAGGATTTTTCAGGGTTCTAAGTCTGAGCTCTAAGAAATATTACAAGCATTTTTCTTGAAACTGTAACTTGAACTAGGTGCTCATTTACTGAGTTAACTAGCCCAGAATGAAAATGGGAAGTGTGCTAAAACCAGAATAAGGTGGAGCCCCTTCCAGTTCTTAAAAAGAAGATATTTTTTTCAATCTTTGGATCCAGTCTGATTAAGCAACACAGAACACAGCTACGACCCAATGTTCCACAAGGAGTAAGGTATTTTAAATTTTGGATAAATATCCTTGTTTTGTGATTTTAACTGAAACAAATGAAACATGGCAGTTTAATTCTCTCTTAGAAGTTTTCAATTATACAAATATAAATAAAACCACCTGCACTCATGCTGTCCTTATCTAAGAAGAGCAAATGTCATACTAGCTGTTCTGGGGTTGGGTTTATGAGATTTCAGAGTGATTGTTTTTACTGGAAGATTAAAGCAAGCATCAAAGAGCAACATTAGTCCCCAAAAGATGACTGAGAAATAACAAATCATTAATAAGTCTATAACCAGGTGTGGAAAGTCTTTAGCTCAAGTAATTGAAAATAATCTTTTCTGTTCCCAGGTCAGAGAAATTTGTGACTGGTCAGCTATGAATGACGACTGTGACCAAATGGCCTTACTCCTGCAAATAACGGAACTTGCCACATCAAGAGAATGAGATTTAATGTCCACTCAGCTGCATGCCTGAGAAAAGATCAAAAGGGACTTATCACAAAAGAAAGTTAACCTTTTCCAGAAAGATGCTATAGCTCCTTCTGCAGAGAGATCCCTCTCGGAGCCAGAAAGAAATCAGACAGCCACTAGAAATGAAGGAAACCCAACTAAGAGCAGCTGTGCAGAAGCCACAGTTGTCTGCCACAGCACCCCGCAGAAGCAGCAGCGTGGTGGGAGCGCTGCACCTGGAGTGCAGAGCCATGCTCCAGCCTGGGTCCTCGTTTGTGCTGGCGGGCCCAGGAGGAGAAGCAGCGTAAGAAGATGCAAAGGTTAGAAAAGGTTAGAAACATCCTTCTACCTTCACTGCTCAGAATAAAGTTCACTTATATTTCTTGACAAACATGTTTTGCTGAAAAGAACGCATTTTTATTTTGATTCCACCAATGGAATGTTTTAAATAGTATTTTTAAAAAATTATCAGAAATATTAATTTTAACTGCACATTCATCTACATTAATAAGTAACTACACATTCATCTACATTAATAAATTCCATTTCCATCATTTTAGTGCTACAGTTAATATCTAAGTCTGTGGAAAAAAATTGGGTTTGTATCACTGAGAATCTAGGGGTAAAAAAGTGTTTGTGTTCCTTGGAATGAAAAGTTTCCTTTTACTTGAGAATATTTTTTTAAGTTTAAGGATGGGCAGACTGGAAAATTTTGCTGGAATACAAATTAAATGTTTCATTGCACTTATATTTAAATCTGTTTAACCTTTTAAAAAATACCCCTTTTTGCTAAACATGAAGTATGTGAAAATTAAAAAAGTTTTTTTTCTTCTTTCTTTTGTGGACATTATTATCTGAATTCAGTATGAATTTGTGAGTGATTGAGGCATTTGTTGAGGCCTTTTTTGCAAATAATTATAATAATTTTAAAAATCTTTAAGCTCTCATCCTCCTGTCTGTGGGAACACAGTTGACCTAGAGATTGCATTGTTCAGGTTAAAACAATATTGCAAGTAAAATTATACAAACATTTCAGTCTCAAATCAAGAAAAGCAAAAATTTGCAAACAAACAGTCAACCTTTGGGTGAACCTCTTGGTAATTTAAGTCCTGACCTAAGGTATTTTATACAGTTTCGGTTTTAGTTTAGCCCAAGGTTTCTATTTTTGTCAGGAATTTATCCATGTCTGAACTGGGTTTTCAAGGAAGAGTTGAAATAGCTCAACCACAGCTATTAAAAAAATCTTGCATTTAGAAGTAACTTAAAATGTCTTTTACTTTGTTTCAAACACTATCTTTTCCACTTAGGCAAGTTTCTCAAGACATGTAATCTTCCCTCAATTTTTATTCAGTCATATTAACAAAAAAATTTTGTTTTCTTCACAGCTTTGGACAAAAAATAAAATGTGTGTAATTTCATCCCCAAATTCCAGTTCAAGTCACAAGAAAAATAGTTTCAAAATGGATCCAAAGAAAACCTACAAAAGTATGTCCATTCTTGAGCAGGTGGAGAGGAGAGTCCTTAGACATTGCAGTTGCTGAATTTCAATTTTCCCTTTTTTTGCTGATTAAATTACATGGTAAAAAATCACTTGGTGTCATAAGTATGTAGTGTAAATTTACAAAGAATTATGTATGAAAGTTCCAATATGGAGAGTGCTGAATTATGCAGAGAGCAGACAGGAAAATGTGGATATTTAGGAGGTCCTCTCATACTGTATACTTTTAAAATCAAAATTCCAGCAATGAACAGTCCACAATACAGCAAAAGGTGATTCACTGCAGAAAAATACAGACTCTTTTTATCTTTTCTTCATCCAGAACTTATAAGGATAATGAAACATAAGCATGAAAAAATTGAGTCAATGACTTCAAGCTTAAGATTTAAGTGAATCATTTCCATTATCCCAGAAGTAAATTTTTTTTCCATATTAAACTATTGAATACTCAGGCACATCCATTGTACACATACATGTGTGCTTGCATACATAGATATATATATTTACATTAGTCTATATTTGTGCATGTATATGTAATGGTGAAAGATATATATGTCCCAAATATGACATACCCAGTTTTGCCAGATTGAAAACAGAAATTGAAACAACTTTGATACTTTGATTTCCTGTTCTTCCAGTGGGACCTTTGAACTATGTTTTGTATTTTTCTTGCTGATAATTATGATGTAAAACTGTAGTTCTGCTTTTTTCACCTATTGGCTCCGAGTAGAAATTATATGACAGACAGATAGACAGAATATGTTCTTCCATGCACATCCCATAGAACTCAGCAACTTTGCAAAAAATTCAAAACCAAAACATTTTATCCTTAAACAAAACACATAAACTCTTCACTGAAAACTGAAAAGATCATGCAGAAAGGTTGACACAGAATCTCTTGATTATAAAAGTTATGGAACTAAATTTTCCTACTTTTCTTTCTAAGACTGATTCCACAACTGGACAACATCTCTTAGATGCAAAATTATTTTTCCTCTTATTGAGCATCTATAATGTATTATTGAGAAAAAAAAATAATCACTGAATTGCAGTAAGGGACAAGTCAACTTGGGAACCCAAGCTACAGAGGATAACAGGGCTGTCAAACAACCAATTTAACATTGCCTAGGAGAAAGAAAAATGACACTTCTAGTATTGGAAATATTAATGGGTTTTGTTGTTGTTTTCAAATTATATGTGCTAAAATTATTTGGGAAAACTCAGAACTTCCCCACAAAAATATTTTCTTTGTTGAAAGCAAACTAATCCACTAAAACACAACTTTGATATAACATTTTTTAACACCCTTGTCCATAAGCCATAAAACTGCATGTCATTTACAAGGGAAAGTAATTATGAAAAAATGTAATCAATCCGCGCTGGAATGAAATTACATTCCTATTTTTAAGCCTAGTACAAAGACACCTTTAATTTCAATGAATTGGTAAGTACTTAAGAGTGACAGGACCGACCTTTTTCCAGGACTATTTTCTTCATTGCATCTGATAGTAAAAAAATGGGTGGGAGGAAGAAGTGTACTTAAAAATAAGAGAAACTTAATGATTACAATTCATGAAAGCATAGGTTCCTTAATGCCAGAAGAGGAGCTTTTTGGCTGTTCTTAAGGTAAGAAAAATAGATAGAAAATTCATCCTCCTCTTCAAAGAAGGACTTAGTTAACTACAGTTGCTCACAGGAGACAGATACACAAATGACAAAGGGCTATCTGTTAATTAGTGAAAAAATATATATAAAAGAAGACAGAAGTGAGACTGTCCTAGCAATTTCCTGAAATTTTAGTCATGTGCATATAAATTCTGCTATGGTACTTGCCCTCAGGTATCATACCCTAAAGAACATACTCTGTCTAGTTTACTAGATAAGACAAAACCTTTTCTTCCTTTTTTTTGTGTTTATAGAGATCATTTTCATACATATCAACCACATGTAAATTCTAGCTCATATAACATGCTAGCTAGAGCATCTATTATATTAAATACTTAAATTATATGCACCTTTTTACAAGAGCACTGTGTTTCAGTATGCAAAGTGAATGATACAATCACCGTCTTGGAAAGGATGGGCAACCAGAAGAACAGCCTCTCATGAATAAATGCATTTGGATCCAGGGTTCCAAGTATTCGCATCAGCTGCTCACCTCCCATGGGATGAGGGGAGAGTCAGAAGAGAAACACAAGCATCAGTTCTCCAAATGTGATCAGACTGCAGGTTGCAATATGTCCTGCCCAGGTTTGTCAACTTTAACAAGGACATAGTTAAAGTACTGGAGATGTTAATACTGTCTATTTTGATTATTTTGATTTTCCTATTCAATACATACGTGCACAGTATTTGACCAGTGCACCATCACTAGAAGTGAAGTAGTGTGTTTTCACATGGGTAGCAGTCTGCTATGGAGAAAATAAGGATGACATACAAAGGTAATACCACTACTAAAATGTTTACTAGAGGTGGCAACAAACTCAAATGATCAAGAGTTACAGCACTTACCATAGTGAAGATACTTGTTTGATAACAGAGGAAGATCTCAAAGCAGATTTTTACCTGGCATTCTCACATTTCAGCTATTTCAGGTATTTCTTTGAAGCCAAAGAGCTGTGACTAGCTCCCACTGAATTCACTGACAGACTACCATGCACCCTTGAAATAACTGGAGAGGTCTCAATGAGCTCCAAGCAGAAGGATTATTTGGGCTTTCTAGGATAAAGTTCCTCACACCCTGATTAAATTCCTTTAAATCTGTAAAGCAGGGTCATACTAAGTCCCAACTGAAGTCCAGGTGCACTCTTTATCAGAACATGACCAGGCCGTAGCCATTTTCTGTACAGCAGCACATACAGTTTTACATAGCTACTTATATGGAACAGGAATCATCCCATCAGTCACTGGTAATCATCACTTCATAATGTCATACAGTTATCTAAAGATGCAGCTGAGGCCAGTGCAAACAGCATTAATTGAAGACAAGAGACTTTCCATGGGCCAAAGCACTTACAACCCAAATAAATAAGATAATAAAAGAGGTGAGAAAGTTAATAAGTTTGATCAATATGGTCAAGTTCATATTAACTGATGAAGATAGGAAAGACAGTAACCTATGCCTGAATGCACACACAGCCTTCCAGTGGATGTCTGTTAATGTCCCCTGGCCAGATTAATCCACAGAGGTTATAAGTTGTTACAACATCTGAATTCCTGCTCTCTGTTAGTACAAGCTCTTGCAACTCATGTTGTTAGGTAGGGAAATTTCTTGGCTTAACCTGTCATGTATCAACAACAGATGAGCAGGCAGAGGATGTATTGATATTGAGTACTAAGGAGAAGAATGGACTAAATTGTTGTCTTAGTTCATGGGATGAACCTTGGTAATTGAACCTTGAGCATAGTACTTGCTAAGTAAAATTCATTAGTTTTAAACCACCATTACATTTGCCTTAACAGTTGCACATAAACAGAGAGCTGACTTGCTAAGCTGCAGTAACTCTTTCCGTTCCAAATAGCTCTTCACAGCTGTCCTGGTTTCAGCTGGGATAGAGTTAACTGTCTTCCTAGTAGCTGGTGTGGTGCTATGTTTTGAGTTCAGCATGAGAAGAATGTTGATAACACTGATGTTTTCAGTTGTTGCTCAGTAGCGTTTAGTCTAAAGTCAAGGATTTTTCAGCTTCTTATCCCCAGCCAGTGAGAAAGCTGGAGGGGCACAAGAAGTTGTCACAGGACACAGCCAGGGCACTTGACCCAAACTGGCCGATGGGGTATTCCATACCGTGTGACGTCCCATCTAGTATAGGAACTGGGAAGTGGGGGGGCAGGGAATCGCCGCTGGGGGACTAACTGGGTGTCGGTCGGTGGGTGGTGAGCAATTGCCCTGCGCATCATTTGTACATTCCAATCCTTTTGTTATTGCTGTTGTCATTTTATTAGTGTTATCATTATCATTGCTAGTTTCTTCTTTTCTGTTCTATTAAACCGTTCTTATCTCAACCCACGAGTTTTACTTCTTTTTCCTGACTTTCTCCCCCATCCCACTGGATGGGGGGGGAGTGAGTGAGCGGCTGTGTGGTGCTTAGTTGCTGGCTGGGGTTAAACCACAACAACAGCCTTCTCGCTCAAACAAAGGTGGTGTAAAAGTACTAAATTAAAAACAAGGAAAAGCATCAAATTTTTTGACAGTAACCTCACTCTCTATTTTCCTTCCTTACACTCCTATATGTCACATCCCTTCTGAAGAAATACCCACTGGTCATACACATCAGAGATGATATCTACCACTAGCATGATCAGGACACGGTCCCACTGCCCTCGTGTTTTGTGCTTGAGGTTGAAGCGAAGAAGATCTGAGTGTTGATCCAGCAGGCAGTCCAAGGTAAAGTGGAGCAGTAGGTAGGACCGGCAGGCAGGAGGCTCAAGGCAGATTCATGATCGAAGTCCCAGTCCTGAGCTACAGCAGGATGGCTGCAGACCAGTGGGCCAGCAAGCCATCAGAGCGGGGTTTGTCCTTGGTGGGACAGTGACACAGCACAGCCAGGATGCTGATATTGGTGTGGGTTTCATGTTGCCTGAAGTAAGTTAACATCACACAGGGCTTCAGTAGCATACAAGATCTCCTCTCCACTTTTGCCCTGTGTGAAGTAACACTGGAGATGGGGAAATAAAGGAGAAAGCCCCACAAAGAGAGGGATGTAAAATCATAAGACCTATACCTTGGCTAGGCAGAGAAAGGATCTGACTGTGACGTGTCCTGAGTTTCTTTCCCTTAACCGACACGTAACCTAGCCTTCTATCATCACAACACTTAAATTACACTTCTAAGGTCTCTTTCCCTTAAAAAGGTAGCAAAGGTAGTGTTGCTGGGGACGGGGGTTCAGCTTTCCACAAGCTATTTTTTAAACTTGGATCCAATCTCCAAACCAAGTCAGATCTGAGCATAGACTACAAGCCCACTCAGATTTCAGAAATTAAGAGCACAGAATTAGACTCCTGCTCCAAATTCAGAATTGCAAAATGAATGACCTGATTTTCTGAAGTTCTTACGCATAACTCCCACAGATGTCAGCAAAAAACATAATTCAGTGTTTGACTTCAGTGCTTCAGAAATCAGGTCACTTGTTCAGGTACCTAAATATAGGTTTGGAAGAGTAGCTACAGCCTTTATTTATTTTTTAAATACTTAGATTCAGTGTTCAGAGCAGGTTATTGCTTCAGCTCCCCCAAGAGAATTTTGCAAAACTTAGGCCAATCCAAATTTAGTAAGGAGACATAGAGTCCAGGGGCATACAGAGCCAGAGCTTCAGTCCTTCCCACCAACCACAGGTCCCCATGCATTTGTAGAAGTCGTCTCAGCCTTTTGTTCTAGTGACCCTGTTAATGACCCTGACAGCTCAACAACAACCCCTTCCTCAGCTGCTCTTTGTTCTTCTTCACACAGTGTTTCCTAAAACACTGAATTAAATAAATAGTAAATGCATGGCTGGATGCAAGAAACTCAGGCAAGGATTAAAGTGCCACCATTACGTATTAAAAAAACACGAGTATGCAGAAGTTATTAATTACATGCTTTTTATTGTTTATAATGGTATAATGTACATAACTATAAAACTAAATGGTAAGTGGCAGATTTTTCTCTGAGGACTTTTCTCTGATTTGCCTAAAAAAGATGTATGTTTGGTTTTGTGAGTGTGTGTGTCTGTCTATCTAATTTGCTGCCAGGAGGTAGAGAGATTAACAGAGGAACAAATTTGCAAATGACAGACCTGGAATCCCTAAGGGGAAACCCGCTAGAGCCATAATCAGATGGGAACCTCAGAATTTTCATGACGTATCCACTGTGTATGAGATGATCCTTACTGAAATTGTATTTTGGGGGGGGAGTCAGTTCTTTGTTCCTTTACATACTCTGAACGCTATAGGTGCAGCTATATGAGAGGTGATTTTTTTGCCCTTTCCCTACAGCTGTCAGGTAGAAGAATTATTGTCTCCCTACTTTCAGCCTGGCAAAGCCATGCAGCATTACCCCTTCAAAACCAAATCTTTGTGGTTCTGCCCCTAATCTTCCCTCTAATTTAATCAAAGAAATTAAGTTTGGAAGCCTAAAGAACTTAACAACCGAAAGCAACAAAATTACTCCAAAACAGCTTCTTCAAACAAAGTATTTTTCCTGCACCTCAAGATACAAAACATGCCAAAAAATAAGACAGTAAATATTAGGTTCTACATGTGTACTTCCATGTAAGTAAATTTTTCTTTGCATTAGTCTGCAAACTTTCCCTCAGCCCCAATGGCCTTCATCTCTAGCTGGAAGACACAGAGAATCCTTATTGCAGAGAGTAATAAGCATGACTGCCAATGGGTCAATAGTCTGTTTACTCCCCCCTTCTTCCAAAAGTCATCTTCTGTAAGATTTAGCATGCCCTTCAACAGTCAGGCAAATATCCATAAATCTGTTGGTTTACTTTCTAGCATACTCTACCAAGAAATGATATCCTGTGCCAAGTCCATTACTGGTACATAGATGTACGTCATTCCCCCACTGGCAAAAAAATGGCAGACAGCAAAACTTTGGGTGACAGGGTGCAAGATGACACTTGAGAACAGTTCTTATTTTGGGCCAGTTGTAAGAGGAGCAACAACAGATGAGTCTTACTCCTACCACATCTGTTTCTAAGGGGTCCATAAAACCACAGTGCAAATTTTGCAGTGTAACTGCGATTATATGCACAGGAAGCTGGATTCGAGGAATTTCATTAATCCATCGAGAACTGAGAAACCCAATGTGTGTTGTGGCTGGTTGAGGCAGTCAGACTGGCAAAAAAGCAAAGGGCCAGCGCATTCAGGTGCAACAACAGGCAGCAGCAAAGAGAGTGATCTTCCATACTGTTTGCCATGCTGTTGATGCATTATGGCCCACCAGTCTTAACAGCACAGTCCTAGGGGCAGGAGACATCCAAATCCAGGCTTGCAGTCCAGTTGGGAGGAACCGCTCAGGGCCAGCAGATTGCCCAAGGGGTCCTGAACACCCCATTGGGACTGCAGCCCTGGACGCTCTCCTCGCATCGCATCCTTGGCCCCAGGCACAGGCAAGAGCCGCAGCAGCAGCAGGAGCTGAGAGCCCCAGGTGCTTCAGGCGGGTCTCAGCTGGCAACAGCCAGGCGGGCGCTTTCCCCGCCTCCTCTTCACTCTCTCCCCCACCTTCCACTGCCTTTTTTTTTCACTCTCTCCCCATGCTACACTTCACTAGAAACCTGACGGATTTAACAAGTCACGGAGAGAAGGTTTTGTCATCCTGGAAGACAACCAAGCCGACCATTCAGATTTTCGTACACCAGCAGTCCCCATCGACACTGCCGGATTCCCCGCGGCCACCTGCCTCCCAGGAGCAATGAGGGGAAAGGAGAAAATAACGCCCTTTCTGCATTCGCCTTTCTACGCGTCTGTATTATTCCCATATTGCTTAAACTACTCGGATGGGTTTCCAAGTGACCGGAGCGTAGACAGAAAGGTTCAGGATGCTGGCAGCAGGGACGTTGTCATGGTAACAGAGAGGGAGCCCCGGTGGTTAGAAACTTGGAGGCAGGTAATTAAAGATGCCCAGAAGCCAGGGAGAAGGGTTTGATACCACCCTGTTACCCCGAGGCAAATTTCAAATGAAGATGAAACCTTCTGCCCCATGCTCATAATTAATGTTTCCAATTGCGCTCTCAGGCACAGGGATTCACAGCCTTTGCATTCAGCTGAGGGAAAGTACTGTTTGTAACAGAATACTGAATCATTATTTTCCCGTGCATTTTGTTATCTGTGTTTCTGTAGTGACAGTATATAACGGAAACAAAATCCCCAGCCAGCTGCAGATAATTGGTAATTGGTGACATTAAGTTTATTTGGCATCCATTATTCACAATGTAAATTGTCAATGAGTAAAAATATTCTGAAAATGTACCTGCCCATGCACAAAGAGGTCTGACTCATTATAGGGTAAATGATGATATGATTTACAAAAAAAATAAATTTGCCCGCTTGCTAGGAGAACCAAAAAAAACCCAGCCTTACTCCTTTGGATTGCAAATATATATGGTTCAGCATGACAAATGAAATTTTAACTTGCTTCCCTCTCTGTTAGTAAGCATATAATTATGCGCAGTTAATTTATTTGCATTCATTACATCCACATGGGTACTTAAGTATCCATGTGAACTCACAGTGACAGATGTGTTGCTACAGGCAGGGTCCTGTAAGCTACATGATTTGGTGACTCTGCAGTTTATCCCTTGCTGCAAAATATGTTCCAGGTACTCATCTTCCACCATGCACAAAAGCAGCTCTAGCAAGGCCTTTGTGGTGCAAGAAAAAGCCTGAGAATGTGAGCTGAATATCAACTGCAACAATCATGTCTTCCTGCACTAGCAGGCAGATAAAACAATAGGACGCAAATCTCAGCAACATCATTTATCTTAATGGCCTGCTAACTCTGAAACTAGGAAATGATCATCAGAAAGTGTGGGAACACCAAAAATTGATATGGTAGTAGTAACAGAAGATTATATGTCCAGACTCAAATCTGAATCTTCATTTAAATGTATCTGAAAGTCCTGCAAAAATGCCCAAATTCCCAGCTCTGATGCAGAATCTAGGGATCTTGGCACAAATTTTCGATGTATATGGCTCTGTGTAGGATGCCTTTCACCTATAACCTCATGCAATTACACATGCACAAATCTAAATGCATGATTTTTTAGTATACATTTGCAGGAAATGTTATTATAGCTAGTGCAATGCATCTTACTAAGCAGAACTTAGATATATGAAAACCTAAAATGACTGATATGTATGTCATTTTTTACACTGAAAGTTTTTCAGAGTGATTTTTTTTACTGCATATTGTCTATATTTTGTGCTATGTGCATACTAACTATAAACCTGAAACTAAAGAAAAGCATTCATTATTGTAAATTCAGTAAAAAAACAACAACAAACCCTATCCAGAAGAGCAAGCAGACTCTCATTTTTGGTTTATTTAAAAATGTTAAGAAATCAGACCATATCTATATTATTTTAAAACATCGAAAAGTATGACATTCTAAAGATGTAAGGCACACAAATAACCTCAGCTCTCTTCTTGATCACTACCATATTGAAAGCCTTTTTTCTGTTGGCTCATTACAGCCACCTTCACTCCCAGCGAGCAAGAGGCCGTTCATTCAGCTCAACATCTGTCAACCTGCCTTGCTTTTGGAGCTAAATTTCTGTGTCACAGACTTTCAGGGGAAGAAAATAGTGGCAGCTTCTTCAATAGCAGCTACTACATTTAATGAAGGGAAAGAGTCTTACTGCAGTCGTTTGTTGCCATAGCTTCCCACCTTAAAGACAAAGAAACCATTAGAGCAGCTTTCTACCAGAGGCCAAAGATTTTCATTCAATTACACCCATTCTGAGTACAATAATTTGAGTTTAGCAAAAGCTTATCTTCCCAAAAGCCAGCCGTGTTCAATTTGAATGTGCATGCTATTTTTCATTTCAATTTCTGAGATTTTGACTTCCAGCCACTGGTTTTTCTTCTTCTTGGATATTTTTGACCCAGGAGAATACTTAGACATTGTAATCAAGTCCCTTCTTGGTTTTCCTTTTGATAAACTGTCTGCTGTGGCCATTTGTCAAGCAAGGAAGTAACCTGGGAAGAGAAAAATCTAATTCTGGTCAACTTAGTTTTGCAGCATCACCTTTTCAGAGCATCCCACCTTGCATTTCTACTCTACAGTTTTTGGCTCATAAGCTGGCTCTCATCTTGACATAAATAACATCATCACTTCTGTCAAACAATGCTGCTTTCTGCCCTCCCCTTACAGGTCTATAATACCTTTATATGCATAAGAGTAAAAAAAAATCTCCCTCCCTCTCTCCCTCTCTTGCTCGTTTGCTCTCTCCACCAAGGAAGTCAGCAGCTTTATGCTTGTTTTAAAGACTGGCAAACGGAAGCACAGAGAGGATAACACCTTACTCTGTATCACGTATCAGACAAGGGCAGACCCGTGTAATCTAAGTGTCCTGGCTAAATCCAGCAATGCAATGGTAATGTTAGTTCTGCTATCTCTAACCCTTACTGCTGGTTGTCTTCACTACCCACACAGACTGTCAAATTTCATAGTTTCATATGTTAAAATGTATCAAACATGTCTAGTATCCCCATTTTTTTTCAGGAAATATCTATTTGATTCCCTATAAGGCACTTGCTGATGCAGTGCAAATCTACTAAAACGGGATTTTCTGCTTTGGTTTCTTAACAGATAGAGGGGAAATCTATGCAGGTGGGAAATGAAACCACTATTAATTTTAGTTTAGGATGTTCTGCCTAAGGTGCATACCAAACGAGACCTAAAAGAGAAACACCTGACACTACAAGGAAAAAAAATGAGGCAATTCAGATGTAAAACATCAACAGTGAGCCCTTGCCCCTCACCCCCCACCCCCGTATTCTGAACACACTGATCTCCCAGACTAAGGGAAGGGCAATCTCCTACCAACGAGGTATTGATCTCCTCCACATTGCATACACAAGCATTTCCTGGAAGTGTCAGATGGTGGATTTATAAACTTTGTAAACATTAGGAGCACAGATGTGCATTTAGTGGATCGTTTCAGTATTACAGATGCCATGCAGCCTCACGTTATGTTTGATTTGAAATAAGCAACCTGTGTTTATAAGTTTAGTGATTTAATTATTGTGAAGTCTCACTGTAGACATGCAATAGTAAGTGAACTATCTTGTGGTCAAGTCAGGCAAAACTGATTCGCATCACAGATGTAACCCAATACACTGAAGAGCACACATCAAACTGCATTCTGTTGTTCCAAGGGGGGAAAAAAAGGTTATGTTCTACAGGCTGTCAAATCACCACTTTATAGAGTAGAAGTTAATGAAAATGCTAACAGACGTGGGGGGTGGACAATCACATGGAAGACTCAGTAACTGTTTAGTTGTTTACTATTAACACTGTGATTTCCAAATAATAAAGTTACTGACTTACTTATCAGTCATGAGGTGAATCTGTCAGAATGATATGAGCTAATAGAGTTATAGTGTACACAGTTTAGATAAATCATTCATAATTTACCAGATACAAGTGGGATCTACCTACCTACCTGTGTTCTCATATGGATCCTGTTAAATGTACCTTCACAGAGGTGATGGGTTTCTCCTGACAACTATGACTATGAAGACAGGAAAAGTTATCAAACCTCGCATCATAATTTGTCTACTGATGCCCATAAAACAGCATCATACAGTGGCAGTAAAGATAGGGTGACTTCAGTCCCAGAGTGAAATTCAGTAGCCTAAACTTAAGCAGCTAGTGTCATTTAAGTCTCCAGGACAAGCAAAAGAGGATGGCAGACATGGTCAGTCCTGCAGTGAAGCCTTTGCCTCCTTAGTTGAATCAGATGGGATTCCCTGAGGAATCTAAGACAGTACCAAAGCATCCTACTCCAGACACAGCTCTTTCTCAAGTGCTTCTAACCCAGGGACCAAATTTAACCTTCAAAATTATAACATTGAATATGAAAGCTAATTCCTTATCACCGCAGAGTAATATGCTCTTGATAGATGTTTACTACTCAAAACTGGTCTAGGAAAAGAATTAGGCCTTTAATATTCTGGTTTCTTCACCGCTTTATTTTCAGGCTAAGAAGACTGTGATCATGCACGGGGTGATCTTGGGTTCCCCCATAACCAAATTCTGTTATGGAGACAGGCTAACATTGTTAGGATTATGAGAATAACCATTAGGATGCACTGCCCTGTGTTTCAAATTCCAGTGTCCTTCTCCTCCTCTCTCCTGCCATTGCTGGCAGCAACCATGTACAGATGCTTTTCCCACAGTGCAAGGTGGTCATCCCATATCAAATTCCAGGCTGGACTTACACTGGGATTAAAAGTGTGTGCACATGTGCATAACTGCACAGGTATGTGTGGGGCTGTGGGGGCACATATCTCTGTGTTCATGCCTGCCTGGGACTACATGAGAAAGCTTAGGAAAGGTTTAAAGAACTGTTTTCCTTTCTGCTTTCTTGGGTCTCTTCTGCTGATTGCTGCAAGAATAGTTTGATTACAATCCTGATCCCCCTACTCCATTGGGCTGTACCTTATCATTAGAGCAGTACAACTTTCACAGCATGTTGGTCCTTGGGGAAGAAGAAGAACTGGTGTCTTTGCAGGTTTCCTCTGGTGGGGGTACACAGAGAATGAAGAGGGAAGTCTTACCGCCTCACTCACAAAGAGATGGACACAAACCATCTTGTGTATTTTGTACCTACAGAACTTACTTATCTGATCAGGTAAAAGAGTATACATTTCTGCTTGTCAGATTTTATCTTAGCTTGTATACACAGGGAAGAAATCTGAATTATTGGATTCCTATTGGCACAGGAATTATTGTCAGATTTCTGTGGACTCCAAAAGTCTCAGAATTTTACTTTTACTATCTGTCTATTCAATTTCTCAGGTATCTCTTGATTTTTGCAATATTCATAATTTACATAACCTCAGCTAGCAATTCCACAAGTGTTTCAAAGTAAAACTGATTAGCAAAATGTCATGTGGGTACACACCTTCCTGAATGCTGCTACTATATTTAACTATAAACAGATGTTTGATAAATCCTTACCTTTGTTTCAGTAACTGTTTTGCATCAATTTAAAGCCCACTAAAGGCTAAAACCATTTCCAAGAATGTAAACCATGAATTGATCTAAATTTACTACTCTGGCTTTCCTTGCCACCTGTCAAATTATAGATTTTCTTTCTATGTATATTGCTAGATATTAGTCACTAAATAGATGAAAAGCTTTTCAGACCTGACATTGCTATCTCAAAAGGTCAAATAAACCTAAAGACAAGTCTGAGTAAGGGAATCTGAGCAGATGACAGCTTTGATTAAAGACTGAAAGATTCCAAGCATATTCAGGGATGGCTGGTAAATGGTTATTATCTGTATGAATAAGACACATCTTACTAAGACACATTCAGAATGAAACAGCAGTCTGAAATAACAGAAGGTCTGGTACCAGAGACAATATATTGAGGGAGGGCATGGTGCAGATAAAGTATCTGGTAGCACTCAAGATCTGGAGTACCCACTCCCAATAGCAGCTGAATGTTATCTTTTGTTATATAGGCATTTTCATTTGTTTTAATTTCCCTGAGAGTAGCAATGGTAGCTGGATGCAAATTTAGGAGCTCCACTTACTTTTGAAAACAACATTAGGGATAATCATTATAATTATAATCTCCTTAATCAGAATTCTGATGCAAGAAAAATATGGGAATTTATAAATGTACCAAAACTACCACATTTTTATGTGATTTACTGCCCTTAGAATTAGAGAGCATGAAAAATATATTGACTGCTCGTTTGTGTATTACAGGACTTTTTTTTTTTTTAAATCAGTTTATGCCAGTAGAACACAGATTTTTTTTTATGGTGTGCTTTTTATTGTGTTTCCCTCTCCTTTTTAAACTTGGAACAGAATTTTAGTTGATCTTAAAATTATACATTTTTAAATCAAAAGTAGCAGAAAAGATGACAACAATGATCTCCTTTAGCAGATAGTGTATTCAGAAAAACAATACTCTAGAAAAATGTGTATGACTATTTCCATCAAACCTGAAAAATCTATCAGTTCTTCTAGCTTGCTTATGAGCCACAATAAAAAACAATAGACTCTTGGAGTCTGTCAAATCTTAGATTAATAATAAATGAACACCAAATGACAAACACAACCTTTCAGTGTTCTATTGCTGAAGATTATTGCAGGATAAATAGTAACAGGAAGCAGCAATGTTAAACATACAGCTTAATGGACACATTATTTACAATAGGAAAATATATCCAAAATTCACACTAAACTAAAAGGGTCAGGCATATGTTAAAAAAAGGATGTGTTTTGGAACACATTATATTATACGTAAAAATACTTTTAACAGAAATTAATTTTCAAGATTTAATTGCAGAAATGTCCACAGAATTCAGTTATGTTAAGTTGTACAACTACAGCCTTTGATCTGTTGATGCTGCTGAGGTAGAGACATATGCTGATCAGGAAGAGAAATGCTGATTGGGAAGGGAAAACTGGTGAATGTGCAAGAAATGTTGCAGCAGGAGTAGTGTAATAATGTACAACCTTTTTCCCTTCCAAGGAAATAGGCTAATTTCTAGTTTATTCCTCTTCCTTCCAGTGGATTTTAGTAACAGGGCATAGATGATAGAAGACTCAGCCAACTGGTGGATGGACACGATGTATAAGAAACTCTACTACCAGGGTGGTGCAGAGCTGGAGCAGAATACAGGAGCACCACTCTGCCACAGTCTTAGATGATTGGGTAGGAGACCTAAATTTGCAAGCAGAATTTTGGTGGAGAGACTGAAATAACCCAAATCAGAGTATGTTCAGAAGAGAGAATTCTTGCATGACCTACTTGCCATAGTCACACTTACAGAGTGGCAGAGGCCATTAGAGTTTATCTTTTAGAAAATGAAGGCAACAAAATATCTTCTAACACCACATTTTAATTTAGCCAGGTGGAGGGTCACACATTTATGAACCTTACCTAAAGAATTCATGAAAGCAGTGGCAATAAGGAGGATCTCAGAGTCTCAATAGGTAATCAGCTAGACCAGCTATATCTGCATGCTGTCGTAACTAGGAGAGGAAGGAGAAATGGATGTATAGAAATAGGTATTTGAGGAAATATTTCCTTTGTTTAGCACATAAGTGCAACTAGTAGTAATATACCAGTAGCAATGAGTTGTACTGTCAAAAATCTGTTGAAAACATGCCTCATCCTGGAAGAGTTCAAAGGCTTGCCCTGTTTAGTTTATTTGTAAGACAAGGCAACTTGCTTCTGGTCCACAAATACTCATATGAGAAGAGATTTCTGATGACAGACCAGTCCTTAATCTTGCAAAACAAACTCACCAGGAGATCCCAAAGCTAAAAATGGACCCTAGATAGACCAAAACTATAAACAAATTATAGCATTTTTTTAACAGCTACTTAAATAGCTTAGTTAATAAGGGACTGAATTGCCTGTTTCTTAGTATGTAAATCAAAATGGCTTTTTAAAAAAAGATAGGAAATATAGATCAAGGAGATACCGTGCTTACAAAATATCTATTAATGCCTAAATTTCTTTGCTCAGTGCATTTTTCCCTGGGCACTGAGCATGTGACTCTAGCTAGGGACTGGTCTGCTCATAGGAATTTTGGGTCCTCACCTGACATGCTGGCTGTACCCTATAGTGGTTAGGATATGTTGCTATATAATCTGTCACCATCCTAAGGGGTGAGACCGCTGTGGACGCATTTCACATGACACAATGTCACTTCGCTCTCCCTCTCTGTGACCATCTTAACAAAGATCTTACTGCATGATCCTAATGCTTTGATTTCCTTGGGGATGCTACCTATGTTTTTTAATGCAGAGAGAGACCCCATTGTAAATACTAAGTGTTAATGTAAAATACATATTCAGGAACAGATAGTAGCTTGAGAAGAATTGGAAATGTACTCCTGGATTTTTACAGCAATGCTGGGCAGAATTAGATTATAAAAATTGTCAAAAGGATTGCATTCAGACTCCTGGATGCTTCTTTCTGTTGGAACTTGCATCTAGGACTATTCCTTAGGGGTGGTCTGTTGCTGATGGGTGCAAGATAAGCAAACAATCATTATTCTACTAAAGACTAGACCTTCTGGAAATAAGGGAGCATTAATCAGTCTACTCCTAACTCAGCTATTCCTTCTTACCACCTCTCAGGAACTTAGACATAAAGTCCTTCCCCCACCCAGAAAGGAGAAGGAAAGGTGTCCTGGTTTCAGCTGGGATAGAGTTAACTGTCTTCCTAGTAGCTGGTACAGTGCTGTGTTTTGAGTTCAGTATGTGAAGAATGTTGATAACACTGATGTTTTCAGTTGTTGCTCAGTAGTGTTTAGACTAGAGTCAAGGATTTTTTCAGCTTCTCATGCCCAGCCAGGGCACCTGACCCAAACTGGCCAACGGTGTATTCCATACCATGGGACGTCCCATCTAGTTTAGGAACTGGGAAGTGGGGGGGGGCAGGGATTCGCCGCTCGGGGACTGGCTGGGTGTCGGTCGGCGGGTGGTGAGCAATTGCCCTGCGCATCATTTGTACATTCCAATCCTTTATTACTACTGTTGTCATTTTATTAGTGTTATCATTATCATTATTAGTTTCTTCTTTTCTGTTCTATTAAATCGTTCTTATCTCAACCCACGAGTTTTACTTCTTTTCCTGATTTTCTCCCCCCTCCCACTGGATGGGGGGGGAGTGAGTGAGCGGCTGCGTGGTGCTTAGTTGCTGGCTGGGGTTAAACCGCGACAAAAGGAAAGATCCTGGGAAAGGCAGTCACCTCGCCTAGTTCTATAGACTACATTTTTCTTTGGTTTCCACATGAGAAAATTCTTATTACTCTATTCCAGAGTCCTCACAATCATCACATTGTCATTTTGCTGCTATAAAGATGATAAAAGACATGACTAATTGACCCCTGGAAAACAGATATATTAATAGTGACAAGTCCTCTTTCCTGCATTGCACAGGAAGAGAGCCCAGCTTCACTGAAATGTAAAGGAACATGATGAAATTTGATTTCCTAATAGACCAGAGACACAAATAGGAAGAGCACCGAAATAGGGGTGTGTTTCTCCAGGACTATGTGTTCACCACATTAAAAAAAAAATCAGTGAGTAAAAAGGAAGCTCAAAACTAAAGATCAGGTAGTCCTTCTCTGATTGTTTTGCAACCAAAATCTCAGACTGTCTTATGACCAAAATTAATGATGCATGAATATTGTGTTTTCCAATATCATTCCTTTCTCAAATACAAACATTAACAGACAATCAGTAAAAAGTTCTTCAAGAAACTACTTTTTCAGTATAGAGAAAGGGCAGATTGAAAGAATGGATGTCACTAATCCATAACCATCATTCATATTCCTTGCACATTTAGCACTGTACTTTCAGAGTTGACATTCAGCCATGCTTCTGAGGTTTCTATCTTCTTCCCATTCTTTTCCCTGCCTTATCTTGATGTTGCCACTTACCCCTGGCTATCGTTTGATTAGCTGACTCTATAGAATAAGCTATCAAATTCAACATGCCTAAAACCCTCCAAAAAGGAGCACCAGAGAAAAGGACAAGGTCCTTACCATTCAACTCTGGCAGGAATTTCAAGCTTAGCTTTCCTTGAGCCCTCATCTTCTTAGCCCGTTGTCTACTGCAAGAAGCAAAACGTCAGACAGAACACCACAATATAAATCATGTATGTGAATTTTCAAATCATCTTGCTAAAAAGATAAAAACTAAAAGTCTCAAGTGCTTTTTTGCTTATTCACTTTGTCCCTTTTCCACTGCTGCACAAATGTAGGGCTTGGGAGAGCAGGTATAACAAAGGATGACCGCAGCTTAAGATAGCTGTATTTTGTTTTTTAATTCTTCTCCTTAATGTAAAGATGATTGTACATCATTAGGAGCTAGTGACATCATTAGTGAAAAATCATATCAATTATATCGAGGTTCCATTAGTCATATATTGCACATTCCCTTCTGCCACTCCTGTTATATGCTTCTTTTTATAATTCTAGGAAAAAGAGCAGGCTAGGTTCTCCTACGTGAGAAGCTTTGAAACCAATGGATTTCTTCACAATGCTAAGTGTTACTTAGCACACACAAAAAAAAGGGATGGAGAAAAAGGCCTCAACTCTGCCACTGAGGGTGTTGCCTCCACATTGTTTCACCTTTCATAGCCTGAGGCTCCCTTCTCCACTGCTTCCTCTCTCAGAGTTTTCAAGAGCAGTCTCATCTCAGGGTGACCACTATGGACTTTACCAGCAAGGTTTTGCATTCTTCTCAGGCATTGGTATTGCAAAACCTTTTATCCCAAATCCCAGATTCCAAAATCTCCAAATACCTTGCAAATATTTATTTGTTAAACTCCATTGCACTCAGTGACATTGTATTATCACCATTTCATAAATGGACAAATTGAAATCATGAGAAGGTAAGTGACCTTCCTGAAGTTATGGTGGGAGCCGGAGGTACATTTACTAGTATATTTTAAGTATCCTTGCCCTTCCTTGGTCACAGCAGTACATCTTCTTGGCCTACCTGCAATTTTGGTGCCAAGGCTGTTCAGTGAATGTCCAAATTACCAGAGAATTAAAGAAAAACTGGCCTCAGCTACTGTGTGTGTCATGGGAAATCTGCTCAGGCTAACACCAGTACAGTCATAAAACATTGCTTGTGACAGCCTGATACTAGCAGAATGATTGATGTCCAGTGCCAATTACTATTTGGCACAGGCCTTTAGTCCCATGCTAAAATTCCAGGCATCTGCAGAAAGAAAGAGTAAAAACCATCTCTATTTTTATATATTCTTCAGGACTAAGACACTTGCAAATGGGAAAAAAGAAACCACAGCAAATGCCATGTGTTTTATAAACCTCAAAAGCTTTTTTCTACCTGCTTTCTGCACACCCAGGCACTCACTGAATCTGGCACATGAGGAAGAATTCACTCAGGGGACTGTCTTGTTGATTTCTATCAGGAACCAAGGGAAGCAATTTTCCAGGGAAGACGCATCTAAGACCCACATATTTTTTACCAATATTTCACTGAGAACAGAGTTATGGAAACAGAAATAAAGGGAAGCATCCCCTTATACTGAACAGCCAGCCAAGAAAGTGGCAGCCGGTCTCTCAGCATAATCAGATCATCACACTGCTCTGCAGTGTGGCCAGCCTTTGTTTCCTTTATTTGCTTGTTCATTACTTATCTGTGCTGAAAATCAAAGCTTAATGGCTGACACCCATTTCTAATGAATCCATGTGACAGACAGAAGGGACATGATCATTACTGCCATCCCAATGTATGCAAATATTGCTTTTGTTCAACTGCCCTTTCCACATCACTTGATCAAATTGGACATGTTTCTTGCAGATCATACTCCCAACCAATTTATAAACATCAGCTGTTTCAGAGCCAGAGGTTTTCATTGTATTGTACATAGCCCTTCAGTCCCCTTCATTAATAATAATGATCTGCTTCCTTAAAAAAAAACAAACACCAAAACCACGAAAGTGAGTGAACTGAGTCTAGTAAGAGGTTTAAAGATGGTAGATCTTGCTTCCATCGTTGCTCTACTTCTGTAAATTATTATGCTGAAGCTACAAGGGGAACATAAGCCATTATGACCTGCAGCATTTCTCCTGGGATACAGTACAAAAGTGCTCTATCAGAAATGCAATCAATTCCAGAGATGACTGCTTCCTGCATGCTTCCAAGCTGCTGCTTTATAAAACAGTTCCCCATAAAAGGAGCAGGAAATGCATGACATCGTTTAGCAACCGGTCATTAGAGTTTAATGGAAGAGGATTAAAATTCAAAAATGCCATGTTTATAGACCTTCCCATACATTACCCCAGACTCTGAGAGGAGGAATTGGTCACATATTGGTAGAGCCTTAACCCTTTCTTTTATCTTCAGAGATGGAAACATCCCACAATCTAATTAAAATCTTTGTCATATTAGAAGGGAAAGTCAAATAAAAATCAAGCCTTTGAATGGAAGGGGAGTCAAATGTTAGGTTTCTCCATTTTATACCATCTCTCAATTAAAAAATTTCTGGGGGAAATGGAAATGTGTTCCTTAATCTTGATTTCTCCTTAATTGTCTTTCCACAGGTGCCGTACCATGGCATTTCTTGTGTTTTAGCAGTTTTCGCATATCTAGTTGCCTACATTAAAGCGTGTGTGCACTCCTTCTTGCATACACACAAGGTACAATGAGAACAAACAAAATAACCTCTGAAATTATATTCTTACTGAGCTATTGTGGAGACATTTTTCATAGTAAAAACACCTGGTGCATGGTATCATGTGCATTGATAATAACTCTGGCACAGCTTTTTCCAAGAGCAAAGCAAGTATTTACAGCTACACGAGCAGAATGCTGGTGATGAAGTCATTCTTATCACAATCAAAAGATAACTTGAACAGCAGGAATATATCAACCTCTTGAGGCTCAGCTCTCTCTAAATCACCCCCAGAAGGTTCTGTGAGTCTCTCTCCCCTCTGCAAATTTTAAAACTGACAACTGCATGGTGCTGATAACCAATATCTGTATAAATGCTTTTCCCACTATATGTTAAATTGTACCTAAAAATAAGTTACAGACCATCTATCTTTAAAAAGCATATTATATATCTCTTAATGATTACATATCTCTTAAATGACAAGGCTTTTCAGCATACTAAGCCAGCGGCCAGAGTGGAGGTATGTTCTTTTTTGGCAACTTTTCCGTCTCTCACGGTGCTTTGCTCTCCAGTTAAGCACAGCTCAAACTGCACAAGCAATTGGGAGCCAGAGCACTGCCCAGCACCAAATGACCTGGTCCGTGACAGAGCTACACAGTCACATCTTGCCATCCTGTAGTCTGAGATCATTACCAGCAGAATACAGTTACAGGAATTCAAGGTCCTCAACTGTTAAGAAAATGCATCTTGTAATACTGTGAAGTGTTGACTCATAAGGCCTGCCTGACTCACATTAAATATTTACTGTTATTGGTTAGTTTAGTCATTCAGCTGTAATAAAAAGTATTCCCTGCAGCCGTGTCACCCCAGGCTGTGATCTAACCATGCTCTGCACCCAAGGCCATCCCAGCCAGCCGGGAGACCCTGTCCCCTGCCATCTCCAAATGAGTGTGGCAAGGACAGGCACCCGACACTGGGAACAGCTGCCCCTCCATAACCAACACCTCCTCCAAGAAGAGCAGTTGGGAAAGTGGTGTAGCTGGAAGCATTGTGCTCTAGGTGAAATAAAGAAAAAAGAGGTTCTGACCATTTCTCATTATTAGATCAAGCAAACTCCTTTTTCTCCCAAAGCATGGAGCTTTAATTCATCACTCTAAACCAATTGCTCTTTATTTGACTCAGAATTTGACAATCTTCTTATGGCTTTGGCATAGCATCACCTGACTATACCATCTCTCTAAGGACAATGTTTCAAATCTTCTCCCATCGCACTCAGACATTGCATTCCTTGTATAATAAATGTCAAATATAGTGTTGCTGTTTATTGTTAGAAATTGTCATGTGCAACCCAAAGGTGGATTTATTTCACTACTACACACAGGCATTCATACATACAAGAAAAAAAAATGTTCTTTTTGCCATAAATTACATAAACACCGAGACTAAGAAGACTTGGGGTCTCCCTCAGCTATCTCCCCTCCTCCTTTCCCACTGCACGTTTAACACACCCAGCTTTTCTATACACCCGTGAAATTATGCAGTGTTGCAATGATAAAGCTTAAATCAAAATGAACATCAAGTATCAACAGGAAATTGTGGCTGCTTCAAATGAATGCCCTTTATTGTTGCAGTCATTTAGAGTCTAGGTAGCCTGTGATGCTGAAAATCATCTAAATGACTCATTTAAAACTTCTTTAGAAAAACACTTTAATTTGACATGCACAGGCTTCTAAGAAACATTTCTAGTATGGAAATCACCAGCACCAGCCACAAAGGTAAAATTCAAGTCTAACTGTCTATTCAAAGATCATTTTTGCAGCACTTCCTTAAAAAAAATAAAGGTATGTAGGAACATAACATAACACAAGAAAGAATGTAACACTGGCTCAGAGCAAGCACCTATTTTGATCAATGTTCTGTCTCCAGCAGTGGTCACAAGTGGACATGTAGGTAAGAGAAAGAAAAGGGAACTTATGTGATCTAGCCACTTTCAGCCAAAGAGATTTCCCTATCCTGACACAATTAGTAACCCAGTTACTAAATGTCAGCAGATGTCTCTTCCAAGTACTTGTCCAGTCTGCCTTCAAACACACCTTAACTTCATCCATATACAACAACCTTTGGCAAGGAGTTCCACAGGTCCATTGCATGTCACATGAAGAACCACATCCTTTTCTTTGTTTTGAACCTGATCCAAATTAATGTCATACCTAATTCTGTGGGGTGTCTATATGAAAAATACAACAACCAGCTATCTCTAGCATTCCTCTCCATGGCACTCAGAATTGTCTTGATGTCTCTCATATCTCCCATAAATCATCTCTTTTTCAGGTTGAAGTGTCCTAGTCCACCTCAGCTATGCCCACATTATACAGTAGGTAATAGGAATGCATTTGTAAAACAAAACTATTGATGCAGAGTCTCTGGCATCCTCAGGGGGCTTTTTTCTTCCAACTAGCATAAAATTGGTCCTGCAGATTGTATAGCCGGTAGCAGCTGGATTACACTAGGAATGTTCCAGATTTGCACTAAGCATGTTCCAGGACATGAGCTGGTTTTATTTCATCCAAAAGGAATTCAGTTCATTTGCTCCAAGACTGTCCTGTGTTTGAACCAAAGTGCAGTAAGTGAGGATGACTTGAAGATTTGTTTCAAAACCAGTTGCCTGATCTGAACTAAAACTGATAGATCTACCTTGTTTTTCCTCACACCGAAGCTGTTCCATACCTCTGAATCATCCTTGTTGCTATTATCTGAACCTTTTCCCCTCTAAGGACATACTTTTTAAGATGGGACGACCAGAACTGCACACAGCTGTCCAGGTGTGGGCAAACCATGAATGTATTTGTTGTCATACTGATGTCTTCTGTTTTCTCCTCTATTCCTTTCCTAATATTTCTGAACATTTGTTTGCTTTTCACACTGCTGCTGAACACTAAGCTGACAATTTCATGGTACTATCTATAATCTCCCCAAGGTCTCATTCCTAAATGGTAATGGTCTCTCAAAACACAACATTTTATATTTGAAGTTAAAATTGCATTACCCTGTATGCATCGCTTTACATTTATCTATTGATCTGATTTTTGACACACATATGAAATCTAAGAATTGACAGAAACATTGTGCATAGCACAAAAGTCAATTAATCAGGCTGTTATGCCCCCAAACATTCTTTTGAGGCATGTAAGCATTATTATATCCACTTATACACTATTGTATCAAATTTTCGAGAGATAAACCCGCTTGGACAAACTCAAATGAGGGGCAGTTTTTTCATCAGTGGAGTAAGGAATTCCCCCTACATTTATCCTTCTTCTAATAGATAAAAAAATTGCCACAACTAGAAAGGAATCCTGGAAAATGCCTTCTGGTACAGCTCCTTCCAGCACAGATCCTTCCAGCCAAAATGCAATTTGGGAACACTTGTATCACCTAAAGAACACATTATAACCTTGGGTTATCATGTCAGAAAAGAGCATCTGAAAGTTAATTATGTTTTTCAATTGCTTGGCTGTTCCTCACCACTTGCCAGGAGTTAACTTTAGAAGGACATTCAGATGCCCCAGGCACCAGCATTCTCTGATAATAATAAATCAAGTTCAAATAAGCACAGCTAAGCTCCCTCTTTTTCACATTGAGATGTTAAGGGGGTTTAGATTCCTTATCGAGACCCTTCTGACAGTTAAATTGCTTAAGTGTTTCCTAAATTTAATACAAGCTGATGAATTGTATGAATTTTACTACATAACACCAGATGATGAGCTCTAGAAAGAGAGTTCTTGAAAATGAATTAAAAAAAAAAAAAAAAAAAGATTAAAGAGATGTTGAAGCTGGGATCTAACTTCTGGCAGGACATAACACAGATCTTAGCCATTACATCAGACTTTTTATGGGAACAGCTTAACTAAAAAGACCTTGCATTTTAATTTCAGATCTTCAATTACTTGGTCCAAAACCTTGCTTTGTAGCTTTTCGATTTTCTTTCTTAAGTGTCATGGTTTAAGCCCAGTAGGCAACTAAGCACCACACAGTTGCTCACTCACTCCCCCTGCTCAGTGGGATGGGGGAGAGAATTGGGAAAACAAAAAGTAAAACTCATGGTTTGAGATAAAGATAGTTTAATAGAACAGAAAAGGAAGGGAAAATAATAATAATGGTGATGATAATAATAATAATACAAAACAAGTGATACACAATGCAATTATTCACCACCTGCTGACCCATGTGCAGCCAATCCCTGAGCTGCAGTGTCCCCTGGTGAACTCCCCCAGTTTATTTACCGGGCATGACGTCACACGGTATGGAATACCCCTTTGGCCAGTTTGGGTCAGCTGTCCTGGCTGTGTCCTGTGCCAACTTCTTGTGCCCCTCCAGCCTTCTTGCTGGCTGGGCATGAGAAGCTGAAAAGCCCTTGACTTAGTATAAACACTGCTTAGCAACAACTAAAACCATTAGTGTGTTATCAACATTCTTCTCATACTGAACCTAAAACATAACACTATACCAGCTACTAGGAAGACAATTAACTCTATCCCAGCCAAAACAGGACACTTAAGGAAAGCTTTTTCAATGTTAATAGCTATGAATGTTCCAGAATCGGCACAGAGACCCTTGAGAAGGAGAATATTAATCTGAAAATCATGAGGTTAAATATACTTAATACATTCTATTATATAAAACATGTATTATATAATTGCAATATATTTTATATATATGTATCATATTAATGCCTTCTAGCTTTATAGTCTTGGCATGCCTTCAGGTTGCATTTTCTTCATAAAAATGAAGGCTGGAGAGCTTTTAGAAAATGAAAGCTTAGATTTTCCTCTACTCTGATTTAGGTCTTACAAAGCAGTCCTTTTTGAGGCAAATGCCCTTGTGCTTGGCTTTTCCCAAGATAAGGAATTTTACCCTGTGTGATGAGAGCTGAACCTTTGCAATGTGGATGAATTACCTTCATGGTTTGAAGGTAATGTCTAAAGCAGTGTGGTTTTGGTGTGTGTATATGTGAGCTTCCTTCCCTCTGTCACACTCAAAGTGTCTTTGCTTTTCAGTTGAAAGGCTTGTTTATCTTCATCTATAATAAAAAGACGCCATGAAAAATCCCCAAACAAGACAGAACAACCCCTTGGTTTGCACAAGGCAGAAATCCTTTGGGCGTCAGTGAAATTCTTGAACAGACTAAACTGCTGGAGAAATTAAAGTAGTATTTCACTATCTGCTGAGCAATTCCTGTAGAGTCCCTTCTGTCCTGGTTGACATGTGCTACCACAGGAGGGGGACTGAGCAGGACTAGCACAGATCTGCTCAAGCACTTTGCCCCGTGAACCGTGCAGGTACATCATTGCAAGCTGCCAGTGCAGATGAAGTCACAGTAGGATAAAGACAGCTAAGCCAACACAGATTATATCTGTGACCATATGAAAATGGGCTGGACACTATAAAGGCACCTTTGTGTGAGGCTGAGAAGTCGTCCTCATCAGTGAGGCAGTATCAATTTAACTATTGTATCCTAAGCCTGGTATGGTAATGTCCTCAAAAAACATGTGGACAAATTCCAAAGGTCCAGGTCTGCATTCATACCTGAAGACTTTTCTTTGAAGGAGCAGCTGTGGGGGATTTCCTTAGAGAAGGATCTCCAAAAACTCTGTCCTGTACAATGATTTCTTGATCTGGAGAAGTGTGCTCCATTATGAATCTCTCTTTTTCCCTAAGGAAGTGTGATTGATATAATGCTAAGGCATCACTTATTCAGGAGGGCCTCTCCTTCTGATGGCCTGAATTTGCTTTTTCCAATCTGTTGATCAAAGATATTTTGTAGCCTTAACTTTTAAATTAAAGTAGTGGTTAAAATGATTTAAATGAAAATTTACAGGCCATTTTCAGTAGTCTGTAGGGATAACACATTTAGCACTTCCCAAAACTACACACAGAGAATATCAGAATTTTAGGAAGTGTATTCTGTGACTGTGTCTAATACCTACATCTTCAAAGACGGTTACAATTAATACCACTGGACAACCAGGCACATAGTATCTGGATGAACTCAAAAGAATACATGGAAAAAACATACATTCAGGCCAATATATGATAGAGATCTCTTAAAAGATCACTTGGCCTGGAACTAAACCTGTTAAAGGAAGGAGTTACTATATTCCGCGGGTGTGCTTTGAAGACGCTTCCACTGTATTCAATTACTATTGATTCATTAGCTACATGAACTGTACAGCTCTAATTAAAAACCTTTTTCTCTCCTCCTTTGAAACCAGCAGGGAACCTTAAATAGATTTACTGTGAGCTGAAAAAAAGTGATAAAAAGATTAATTAGAAAAATGCTAACCCTAATTCCCTGGCCTTCTTTGTGTCGATGTCTAAGTAACCATAGTCTCCCTGGCTCTCCCCGAGCTGAGGCAGCAGATGATGTACCTTCCTAAGCTCTTTAATTGCTTGTCTTCAGCACGAACATGCTTTGGCATGTCCCACAGGCAGGCGGTGCTTGCTCACACACACTGTCCTTTCCATCTCTGGCGGGGAAAGATCCCAGTGCTGAGAATCCCAGGCGGAAAAGACAGACACAGAAAAGGAGGAATGGCTTTATTTGACTAACCAGGCTTCAAACATGCTGACTCAGTGAGCCTTTCTCAGTGCAGGGGAAGGGCTGATGAAGCACGGTGCTGGGAACAGGTCTGGCTAAAGAGGATCTGCTGTCAGGCTGCATCGTGAGAGCTGCGGAATAACTGGTGGATTGTGCTGAGCTTTCTATCTCACTCTGTGGATGAAATCCAGCCTGTACTGGTGACTCAGTGTGCAGACTGTGTAAACCCCAAGAGCCTTTTGAACTGCAAAAAAAGTTTCTTCGGATAAGGTTCTTCATCCTCTGGCCCTGCCCCACAGCATTTAAGAATTTAGATAGTCCTCCAGATGTTACAGCATCAGTCAAGGCTTTGCTGGCTGGACTGAAATGAAAATACACCAAACCTACTGCAGGAGAGGGAAGTATGTCTCTCTCGAGGTAGCTCACTACTTCATGCTTAAAAGCCTCTCCTCTGCTACTTGGGCTTTGATAGCCACTCATAGAAATAACAATTAGGCAGAGGCATTTTAAATACTTTATACCTTCTAATTGCCCTGCAAGTAGTAGCTAATCTGAGACAGCAACAGTCACTTCATCCTTCCAATGCCTTCCCACGTGTCGGTGAGTGGTTAGACTTCCTTAGGACAAATGCACACCCTAAATATCATCAGCAGTTTTCAAAGCAATAATGCATCTAGGCCTTTATTTCTGATTTCAGGCAGATACCAGCGGGTTGGGGTCCCCTTTTGTGGTCATTCACCAAGCCAGGATTTAAAGAGATGTTACCATAGGGATGCGCTGCTTTAACATAGACTCCTACAACCTCCTCAGTGTGCTTTTCTTGCCAAGATGAAGCCGGATTCATCCCGGTTCAGGGCTGTGGTGGTTAGGGTAGGCACAGCCCATGTGCCCCACTCAACTCAGTGCAACTGGCAGCTGACAAACCATCAGCCCCTGCCCCAGCAACGCCGCAGCAGGGCTGGGCTCCAGCTCCCACAGCCCTGCCATTGAAATAGATTTTTGAAAGATCTGTTAGTATTCAGTAGCAACAGGACTCTTGATTACTTACTCAAGGTATTTTTATGGAATAGAAGATTCCACCTCTGATCTCCTTTAATCAACCTATAAAATCTTACAGCGCATACACCTGTACAGAAATTACTGTAGTCAAGGGATTTTTTCCATAAGGATTTCCTAGAATCAGTTGACTTTAGATAATAATTTCCAACACAGACCTTCAGTTCTGCTTCATTTTTTTCCAAAGTTTCTTCCTGCTGTGTGATGGGAAGAACATATTTGTTGATGAGTAAGGATGAGTATTTTCCTATGCCTGCTACATCCAATGCTGTAATCGTGACAAGCTGCAGCTTCATCAAATTCCTCCCATAGTGGCTACTTCTGCTCAGCTTCCACCAGGGATCTAGACCAATCTGCAGGTACCTTTACACACTAATAAACTTTCACCAGTGGCTGCTGCTTTAATGAACTCTGTGTGCAATTCAGACAAATACCAGTCTACCATCAGTTTTTTCCACTTAAATATGTTTTAACCTGTCAAGTGAACAGAAAGAGGAAGCCATTACTTTTGTAAATGTAACAAGAAAAGTGTCAGGAGTCCCATTTCCCATTATTTAAAACTGAGCTGGGCAGGGTGGAGGATAATGTATGGTAGAGACCAGTCCAGCATGGAATGGACTGAACAATCCACTGAACTCCATTTCATCAGCACTTTGCTGACTTTCATTTCATTTACCTACATCAATAAGCTCGGTTAATAAGGCATAGACCCCTGCCATTCCTCTGAAAGGCTTCAGCACTGCATTATACAGCAATTTCACTTTCCCAACACTAAAAGAATGCTATTTTCTTCATGTTGAGGATACCTTCAATCTAACTTAAAACATATGTGGGCAATAACTTAAACAATGCCACAAACCATGCTCCCCCTCTCCGTCTTCAACAAACTCCCTATGCTCACAAGCTATTTTCAGATGCTGGGGAAAGAGGGCACACTTTTCAAAGGAGCTCTAAAGGCCATGAATTTCATTTTCATAAAGGTCTGAACAGCTTCAGTAGGTGCTGGCTAAATCACTGCACAGTTATTTGAAAATTCAGTGCTTGGCTTCTTTCATTGCTTTATGGGGTTATAGAAAAAGTCTTAAAATTATGCATTGTCCAACGAATAAATTTAATCTTAACAAGTTTCATTTCTGCTAATTGCTAAAGCCAAAAGGAAGTCTGTCAAAGGCTAATAATTCCCCAGCATCTTCCGAGATGTGAATGTATATTATCAAATAAGATTAGGTATTACATTCGTCCTTTAGAGGGCATTCTGTGAATAAGGAATATGCTCTGGGTAACACTAAGGGTCAGATCTACTCTGGTGTATATTTCCATATTTGCACTTAACCCAATGAAAACACATGAGTTAGTTACATCATTTGCAGGCTTTACTCGTTGTCTTTAAATCTTTATTCTTAAAGCCTGAACTAACCCAAATCTTTTCAAATGGATCTATACATCTTCTCAATAGATTTCACATGTAGCTTACAACTGTTCCCTTCTGCTTTATTCTTGACTATATATCTTACTTGGCTGATAAACAAACAGAGCCACACAAAGGGAATGGTTGTTGCTCACTGTCCCATAGCCTTCACTGGTATGAATTGTTTCATATCTGACCTCTCTTCCTATGTCTAGTGACGTAGGTTTATTTAAATCAGGAGTTCAAGACACCAAATGGTTCATCAGCTATATGTAAACTAATTAATTCTAAGGGTTCTATCAGACTGTCACTCCATAAGAATAAAAAATTATTTTGAAATGTAGGTAGTCTCTGGTTCATTCACAAGAATTAACATTACTGGCTAATAATGGAAAAAATATCAGCAGGTTCACAGCACCTTACTAAATCTTGTACTTAGTCCTTCAGTAGAGGTGACACTTGGCATGGATTTCCTGAAAGCTTTTCAGGTTGGTGATTGCATTGACATGGTTTTGGAAACCAGAATCGTAAATACAACCGTACTGGATGCAAGGTCAAGCAATGCAAAGGTTGGGAAAGCGTGAAATATGAGATAAAATTTTAAAGAACCAACCACCTTGGATTAGAGAGATGTATAGACATTTAAAGAAGACAGTTCAAAATATATTGGGATAATGTAAAGCACAAGAGAGGAAATGTCTTCTTTATTGAACGAAGACAGGAAAGGTATGGAAAGATTAGGTTGGTAAAAGAGAAGATGGGGTTGTGTACCAGGAAAGCTTTCTAACAAAAAGACCATAGAATAAAGGACAGAGATGGGATCCCCAAAGGCTCTCCAGCAAACCTTCAGCCTCAAAGCAGGACCCAAACATTGCATGCAGTCATTTAAAACAGGCATGGACAAATGCTGGGAACACACTTCCAAGAAGAAAATCCAGAATATACTTCATTTTATCTCTCATTAATGTGTTTAATCCTGTGAAAAGAAATGTGTTCTTTGAGGTCATCTGAATGCCTAAAGTTGATCTTAAGCACATGCCAGTGGATTGACAGATGTCATTAAAGATGAGATTAGATGGGAATTTCTGAAGAAACTCCCAGCTGAATTCCTGTCCCAAATCTGAAAGGTTGCATAATTCTGAGCTGTTGGGCTGATGTAACCAAATATGTAAAATTACCCACAACATTGACTCTCCCCCGTGCAATGATGACTTTCAGTGTGACAAAGGGGAATAAAAAACTTGAACTTCCATGCACCTTCTGGGTCTCAGAAAAGGCTGCGTTGTCATTTTTACCCTGAAATGAAACTCAAAGCCAGTTATTCATAGCATCAGCAGCTCTGTTCTCCCTGATCATTGTAATTGTGCATTGTGCTCAGAAGCATACAAGATTTCTCTTCCGTATATTATTTTCACTGAAAATATTTGCCAGATAAAAAGGACAGAATGCTATGAGAATAAGTGCCACTTTTTCTAGCAATAAAAGCCTCTAATCTTTGCATCTCTCAGAATTTCCAGGGCTTGGCAGTTTTGACTCTCTGACTTCCCAGCACATTCTAAACAGGTCTTTCATTGATCCCATCTTCTGCACTCCTTAAAAATCAAATATTGCTAGTGAGGGTAATTTTAAAATGCACAGTGTTTCTCTACAAATCAATCTGATATCTATGGCACAGTGCAAGAACACTCAGAGGTATCCATAGGTTCCTTCAAACATATTTATTTTCCTAAACCTTAACAAGCATCACAAGAAATAATGCAGTGAACAGTTCCCAGTAATGCAGTAAACAGTTCTCTACCTCTTCTGAGAATCCAGTTGATAAACTAGGAACTATAAAATAAATATTTATAGGGTTAAAAGATGAGTGTCATGCAAAGAAGAAGTAAATAAAAACATCTGTATTCAGCAGGACCAAGAAAAATTTCATATTCTACATGATTTAGGGAAAGTGAATTCAAAAATCAAGTTTGATTATATGTAGGTATGTATGTGTATCTATCTGTGTGTTTGTGCGTGTGTGGACAGCCATGCCTCTCCCATTTACTCCGCATCTGATTTTTCCTCCCTGAGACTCTATTTATCATTCCATACAACGGTTGGACTGTACTTTGAAATCCTTGAAAAATGCCATCTATTGCTATCTAGTTATCTGTACATTGGTTAAATGTTAAAACATGCAAGTCACTAACCTTTTGGCTAAGCATGTGTGTGGTTCCTCAGACTGTCTCTGTACTTTCAGTAACATAAAAGGGAAATTAGGGCAGTTTGATGGACATTTCATTGTGAGCATATGCAAACCTCTCCTAGAAACCAACCACAAAACAAACAGACAAGGTAGAGTCTTTTTGGTTGCTATTTTTGTCATTTCTCTTTACTATAAACTTAGCTGAAGTAGATCAAAGTCCTGAGAGCAGGTATAGACTACCTAACATCAGAAAAAAGGCAGGTCTGAGTGTGCAGAAACGGTGAGTTTCTTTTTAATAACGGAGCTAGGTATAGGCAGTGCAGTGTGCACATTCTGCAAGGGAAACCTGAACAGACACATCCACCACCTCAGAGAGCTGCCTAAACCTCGCCATCAGCAGCTGAAGCAATAGTCCACCTGCCTGATCAAACTGTATATATAGAGGAGAAACATTCAAACAGTTTGTCTGACTTGACACGGGACGACTGACATACTCAGCAAGCAACAGGCAGCAGATTTTTCTAAATGACAGATCTTGGTTGCTCCACATCCTCATGCAAAAACTTGCTTACCTAGGAGAAGAAACTAAGTGCAGAGATAGAGGACACTATCTCTTTCCAAAAGGCAGGAATGCAACTAAAGAATCTAAAGAAACTGCATTTGAAGAACACAGATTATTTGCTTGTAAATAATATTTGCAGTTGCTTTCAGTCTTTGATAAAATTTCAGCAACAGCAAGTATGTTTCCAGCTTCACTAGCCAATCCATACAGATAAAGGACAGCACATCTGTATTACTCATGCTCAGCCTTCCAGTCACCAGTAAACTTTTGTGTCCTCAGTCTGTAGCAGAACATAATTGCAATAGCAAGAGATAGATTTGACAGAGTAGTCAAAGAAAAATTAAAATTGGCTGAAAACATTAAGCATAAGAGTTAAACACAGACTTTAGTCAATGCATATGAGGAAATTGCTTTGAGGTCTGCTAAAGATCTAAAAAACTTTAACTTCACTTTATACTAAATAGCAGAGTACATGAATACCAGTTTTTATCTGGGATCCTGTCTTCTTTTTATCTTGAAACAAGTTGAGATTGAATCCTTCTCTGACTCCTTTTTCTCAGACATTGTTGACTGGATTGCAGTTATGGGAAAGCCAATACAAATGTGAATTTTACCTCACCTTCATTGGAAGTGCCACCAAATGACTCCATCTTAATGTCCACAGTCCGGAGCCAGTTAGTAGTAAAGCTCCGTCTCCACTGAAATTGCCTTTTGGCAGTGACCTCGTAATCCCTGAGGAACATAAGTTATGAGAAAGATGAAATCTGTAGTAAGAAAAAGTACCTGAAACCTACTGTATGGCTGTCATAGGGAATCAGTAACGGTGTCTTGATTTAAACCTAGTGTTGCAGGAGAACTGTGGATGTGTTCCCAGTATCTGATGCTCTTGATGCAGCAAGTTTTGCTTTCTCAGAAACTGGAAGATATTAAGTCCGTATTTGCATTTGCCAGTCTGGAGATGCTTGGCAAGCCAGCTTTATTCCTCACCGCTGTTTCAGATGCAGGCCAGGTTCAGCCCAGGTTCACTTTCAATTTAATTAGGATTCTGGTAACATTAAGCTGCTACCACAGGCAGTGATTAGAGAGCCATGCAGAATCAGCCTTTGTGAGTGTCCCTCTCTAATTGTGATTAGAAAGGGATAACTGTATTCTTAAAACGAATGCCCCAGAAACCAAAGTTAGATGATGCAAGCCTGTCCTCTGGTTTCATAGCAGCCACAAGTAGTTAACTGAATATCTAGCAGCATTCCTGATGACAATACTCCTGGCACAGGAAAGCCTGACTGGCTCAAGACTCTGTTTCCAGTTCAAATTCAGGACTATGCACAAATCCCGTGAAGCCCTTCTCTGAACTGTCCTTTAACAATCTACAAAGTGACATTGGCCTGTGTATTTTTACTTGAGTCCACCCAGCCCCTCTCATCAGACAGAGTAGGTGTGCTATGCATGGAGAAAAGGAGGGTTTCCAATGCCCAAAGAAAGACTAATTTCTGGAAGGAAAGAGGTCAGGGAAGCCTGGGTTGGATTTCAGTTAAAGTACAGAAGAAAAAGTTCTGCATAGTACCATCCATCTCTGTAATCAGGGCCATAATTAATAACACTTGTGTTTTCACTGCCTAGCTCCAGGTTCAGGACACGTGCAGGAGATTCCTCTTTCTCTCTCACCCTAGAAGAACAGCTGATACTAGCATGCAAAATTTGTTCTTCTCATGCATCCTTATCAGAGATGCCTTCCCTGCCAAACCCAGGGGAAATCCAAGTGCAATTCAATTAGTGAAAGCAAATGGGGTCACCTATCACCTGCAACATGATGGGATTGTCTGACAGGGCATTGGAAACATCTGTGTAATCCAAAGCATCACGCAGTTAAGATTTTCTAGAGGACAGTGAAATACTTGCCCCTGAGTAGTTCACAGATGGTTGCAAGGATCTTCCTTATTGATGAATTCAGACTTCACAACAACTTGTCTTGACTAAAGGATAACATTTAAAGATTCAAAGACAGTAAGTAGCAAAAGAGGTTGTCTGAAATAATTTAGATGAATTATGTTCTTTAATTAATTTCAAGGTCCATTGAGCATAGGCCTATTAAATATAAAATCTATGTATAAGAGTATAAACGTTTCAAAAACATCTACTTAAGCAATACCAAGAGTCTGATACAAACTTAATTGTGAAAAGTAAATAATATCAAAGTTAGGACCTTGGTGGTATTCCTCACTGACATGCACATTCAGTTTTGCTGTGTTTTATGACTGGGAATTTAAGAACAAAAATTCTGAGGTCTTCTCTGGAAACTGAGTAAAATTCAAGACTCTAGTGATAGCTGACTTTCATCATTTTTAATGGTGTAAACCAATACTCGTGCTTTGTTTCATTGTAGTTTTCAGGTTTGAACACAGTGCCTTTTTTCAAAGCGTCCCTCACATCACAAAGGGAGGATTATGACCGACCAGCCCCTGCTCAGAGGATGGAACAGTCTCCGCAAGAATGATAAGGAGCAGTGGCCAGCACATGGTTCAGCGTTGCTGGTGTTCGCATGGCTGCAGCATTGTAAAAGGGAGAGCAATCTCCTCTTAACAGCTGTCGTGGTTTAACCCCAGCCAGCAACTAAGCACCACACAGCCGCTCACTCACTTCCCCCCCATCCAGTGGGATGGGGGAGAAAATCAGGAAAAGAAGTAAAATTCCTGGGTTGAGATAAGAACGGTTTAACAGAACAGAAAAGAAGAAACTAATAATGATAATGATAACACTAATAAAATGACAACAGTAGTAATAAAAGGATTGAAATGTACAAATGATGCGCAGGGCAATTGCTCACCACCCGCTGACCGACACCCAGCCAGTCCCTGAGCGGCCAAATCCCTGCCCCCCTCTTCCCAGTTCCTAAACTAGATGGGACGTCACATGGTATGGAATACACTGTTGGCCAGTTTGGGTCAGGTGCCCTGGCTGGGCATGAGAAGCTGAAAAATCCTTGACTCTAGTCTAAATGCTACTGAGCAACAACTGAAAACATCAGTGTTATCAACATTCTTCACATACTGAACTCAAAGCATAGCCCTGTACCAGCTACTAGGAAGACAGTTAACTACATCCCAGCTGAAACCAGGACAACAGCTCTCTGTAAAAAGTTCTCCAGAAATATGTCTCTGAAGTGTCCAATATAGCAAAGTAAAATGGAGCCTTAAATGAACTGGGTAAATGCTGCTGATACCCACATTTTAAGGGAGGAAAGCTGTTAACCAGAGGTAGAGCATTTCAGAGAACATGGATGGGCTTTGCTAGCTGGATGGGACAGTCTAACAAAGAGACGTCCAAGGCTTTTGTAGTTGTGGCATGAAAAGCTTAGACAGTTAGAACACAATAATCTTGATTTACTTAAGTTGTTCTTGTACCAGTAACACACGGTTCCACCTGTAGAAACAAGGGCCAGACCATTACAGCCTCCCCACCTCCAGCACCTTCAGCCATTACCCTGAGCAGGGTTTATTCTTCCTAAAGAATTGTTGGAAAATTTTCCAAAGCAGCCAAAAAGAGACCAAAAGTATCTGTAAATCATCTCTCTCATCCTCAGAATAATCTGGTAGCACTGAAGACAGAGGAACTACGGTCCCCACCTGTTCACCAAGCTACCTAGGGAGAGACTGTGCTGCCAGAGCAGCATGCTAACTAAAAATAAATGAGTTAAGAAGAAGAATTTGCTGAAGAATTTGCCTAGATTGTTAAAACCAGTGGGAAATGTTGCTTTGGAGACATACTCTGACAAGGAAAACCACTTATGCAAAAGCATCAGAATTTTCTAGGGGAGATGTCATTTTCTGCTAGGAAAAAGAGATGCAATTTTCTCTCAGGAAAATAAAAATGATAGTTTTGTGATTGCCCACCTGGAGGGACCCTATCCATTAAACTTACTACTCACAGGAAGAAAGCAAATAGGTAAGAACAATCCCTCAGGAAGCTGCTACCTGCTGCGGACGTTGTCTCCCACACAGATATTGATTAAGGCCCTAGGTTTTCTTTCACGTTTTCCTGCTTTCCTAACAGTTTTTTTAATTATTTTTATTTCTATTTCAAATAAAAATTTTCTAGATGCACAGGTAACATTTAATAAAATCTTCAAATCTATGCTGAATCAGTATAGCAATACCTTGCAGATAACAGCTTTAGGAAAGGATCTACTATTACAGAAAGCATGGTAAATTAGTTTTTACTGAATGTCTTCCAGGGTCTGCTCAAAAGCCTCTGGTTACTGGGCAATACACAGACCACATTATTTCTACCCACATGGATTTGCACCAATGTGAAAGGTTAATTTTCATGTAAATTGCATGAGATATGGAATGCCAACCCTGGAGCCAGGGAGGAGGTAAGTAAAATAAAATGCACTGAATGGTATCATCTGAGATAAAATAAAGGGGAGAAATGAAGGAGAAGGATGCAGTTTATAAAAATACTCTGGAGATCATTAGACTTATTTCTCCTTTGCATAATTTCTCTTCTACATCAGCATCAAGGTCCAGATTCTGACTGCCATAATTTACCTTCTTCCAAGAGCAATGCCCAATTCTCTGAGTGTTTATTTTCTTCCTTTGGACATATTTGTCCATAATTTAAAAAACTGTAGCAGAATGTAGCAGATTTTCTGTCTCTTCTTCTACAGCAAAATGATGACATGATTGTTGTAAGGAAAACTATGCTGTCCAATATCCTAAATACTTAGCCTTTGAAATTAAATTCAAAGAAGAGGAAAGTAAACTGTGATGTTTAACCTTTTTAACTCTGTACATCCAGGACAGAAATGTGTGCCAGCAGGGTCTGCAGAAGATGTCATACCTTTATTTCAGATAGAAAATCCGTACCTCCAAGACACTAAAACTTGGCCTTCTGAACCTAGAAAGAAATAATTATGAGAGTCCCAGGCACTAGTATATTTGCAATGAAAGCTACCTCTGCAGACAGAATTGAGACAAATGGCAAAGTGAGAATTGTGCAAGGCAAAAGGAGGAACTGGGAGTAAGGGAATTAAGAAGTAGCAAATAGCAGACATCTGCAAGAAAACTGCTGATTTGCAGCTGAACAACCTCTCTTACTAAGCCAGATGGTTCATTATCAAAAAGCATGTGTAGCTGCGAAAGCAGCTTTAACTCTGCAATGACCAACACCTGTATCTAGTGCTTTCAGGAGCATTACAGAGACTGGGGACTCCAGAACTGTGTCACATAGTTTAATGTTAAGGCTGGCAGTACTGGATCATGGGTCTCCATGACAAATTCTAGCCTGTAAATAGCCCTGACACGCATGGAGCCTGGGAGATGAGGCAGCAGATTATTTTTAAAGGAATAGTAGATGTTGTTTTGTAGCAGCATCTTGCTGCCTTTTGCTGTTACCTCCCCTTTTATGACCTCTTCCCACCACCCATCAGGTTCCAGGGCAAATGTGGTTTTGCACAATGTCCAATTTGTTTCTTTTTCATTTCTCAAGGCACTAGACGTTCTCTTTTCATCTGTGCCTTTACCTTTCTTTGTGACACTGATATCGGCTATAAGGAATGCTCTTGTTATTCTTGTGCCTGAGGCAGAGACTTATTTTTAGCTTTGTAAATATACCACATGCCATGGCCAAACTTCCAGTTGCTCTTTGCTCTCACTTTAGTCTCAACTGTGGGTGAATGAGCATGTTTGAAAATCAGGCCCACCCAGGCTTGTACAAATGCTCTGTGACAATATTTGGGCATCTGCCTTACAGCAAGGATAAAGTGGGCAGAGAGATTACTGCCCTCTTTCACCTCGAGAACATCAGCTTTGTAGATTGCCCGTGAAAGGAGGCCTCTGAGAATACCTGGGGTTTGTATCTCCCGGACCATCTCTGTGGGACTCAGCTGATACTTCACACCACTGTCACTAACTGTTTTCTTAACATCACATGCAGCTGAGCCCACGACAGGCTTTTTTGCTTGTCTTTTTTCAGGCTTTCTTCCCCAGGAGGTTGCCTCTTGTATCTGCCCAGCCATCTCCGTCCTTTCACTTCTTGGCATGGCCAGCTTTTAGATCTCTACTTTCCCCTTCTCCTGGAGGTCCTTTTTCACTTCAGGCCAGAGCCCACCTTGCCCTGGCTGGAGAGGCTACTTCAGTGGGCAGTGCTCCCCAGGGGACATGCCAAAGAGACACTCATTTCCACTGGTAATACTATAAGCATTAATATAGGCTTCCTAGTCGCTCACTGCAACCTTCCCCCAGGTCCCAAAAACATGGTGAGGGTCCGCCTTGTGAGGAAAAGAAGTCTGTGTTTGTACCTTCCCAAGGCCATGTTCAAAAGAAAAGGAAAAGAGCTGTGGACTGAGGGATGATGCCAGTAATTTACAATTACAACCCTTTACCCAGAATGATGGGGTACATAGTATCCATCAAAGACACGTAAGTGCTTAGTAGATACTGAGTCAGGTTTGTAATTTCCCACCAGCTGGCAAGGATGCCCTCTCAATGGCTGAATATGCTTCCTCTCATGCTGATAGCTTTGTGCTTAAGGCTAATACTATATTTTAAAGTATACTTAACATTATATCAATATAATGTAGTTCCTTCACCTTGCTAGAGGCATCTGTCTAGAGTATAAATGGCTTGGAAAATCTGGCACCATCAGCAGCGATGCTGTTCTCCTTCTTTATTTTGGAAGCGGTGATACCACTTCCAAGAACCTAGATACAAACCACCCAATATAGCTAGCCAAACACACAAAAAAATGCATATATCCGTCTTCCTTCTCCAGTTGTGATAATCTGCCTGCATTGCATATGGACATTATTCCATCATGTATTTTATATGCCTCTTGCCTTGAAGCCCGAAGAACAAAACCCACTTATAGTCTGCACACACTACCCAGGGGTTGCTCTCAATCTTTCTTCCTAATCAAATTCCAAATTCAGAAAAAAAACCCTGATCACATGTAGCTGGTCTTCCCATTGTTCACTGAAAACCACAGTGTCATTTGAATATGTCTTTATACATTCCTGATGGGGCCAGAGAAACTGAATGCTGAAAAACAGCTATATCCGCTGACCAGATGACATTACTCTGAACTCCAGGTGTGGAAAGGCCAGATTCCCTGCTGCCCCACCTTCACCCTTCTGGTCAGAGGCATACACTAATGTCCCTTGGTTAAAAACAGTGAGGACATGGAAAATTAGCAAATTTAGCACTTCATCAAATATGCCTTAGATTTTCTGTGGATTCACATTTACCTACCACAAAGCCATTTGGGTTAGGACGTCACTACCTGTCTTTCCCTTAGGATATGGGACTCCTTTGCCGTTTCCTATTTTTACATCTCAGCTCTTGTTTTTGACTAGCAGCTTCTCTGGGTTTTGACCTTAATTCAAGGACCTTTTTTTTTTTTTTAATGGAAGTGTCTAGATGTGATAACAGATGCGTTTGCTTCATCCTTGAGAGAACACATCCCTTAACTTCTGTACCATGTAATCTAAAGGTTTACAGTGTCGTATTGTCCTTTGATTTCCTATTTGCACTTCCTCTGATAACTTGTGTGATTAGGCTCAGCTTGGGTTTACAGAGATAAGGTGCTACTTAAAAGCCTTGCTTTTCCCCCCTCCCCATGCAAAACCTTTCTTGCACCTGTGGCTCAACCAGCCTCTAATTCAAAGTATTTCACATGGATCCTTGCCATTTTGCAAGTAACTTGTACTCCAGACCTGCCTGTGGTACTTGAACTCTGTTGAAATTCTGTCCCCTGTTCTTTCAGTATACCCTCAAGGTATAGTCCCTGTTCGGCAAGGCCACCTGGAAATTTCTCTTCTTCCTCCTCACCCTAGTCTTACAACACAAATTTTCTTGTTGGCTGCAGGTGTTACAACCTTGCTGCTGCCTCCTAGACAAAGAGAAGGGTGTCAATAAATGACCCAATGGTTGTGGTCTAAGAAGTGCTCTATCATGTCCTCTGATATCTGACTAAAACACTCTACCCACTCATCAGTTGTGCGTGATAGGTTGACATCCTTGGCACATAAAGAGCAGGATGCTCTTTAGAATAGCAGACACCTCTTTTATTAAGCATGATACACAGTTAGTGTATCAATCAGTAAACACTTCTTTGTGCAATCAAACTCAGGAAATAGCTTAGTTTTGCTATTTATATTTTGGGATAGCACACAGCATAATTTATCAGCGCCTGCATTCATGGTCACATATCTGACAACTGATTTGCAACTCTGAACCCCTCAATACGCACCTAAAGATAATCACCAGTAGCTGTCTTGTTATTGTTCCCCTGGCATCTCAAGGATGTTTATTCATGGACCTCTGCCTGTCTTCTATCACTTTGGCCCTGCTCTCAAGTCAGTAGATCTAAGCATGTGTCATCAACTGTATTTCTCATTGTCATTATAGAATAATCATTTGTATTTCCACTCATTTTCACCGAGCCTTGATCAAAACTAAAGTCACTGTCTAGAGCTGTCAGCTTTCATGCACCAGCTTTTTTCCATTGTGGAGACAAACAATAAAAAGCCCTCACATCGCTATGGATGAGCAGCTCTGTGGGACGCTATTTTTCTGCTCTACTTCATGACTATATTTCAAACACCTCTGTAAAATTTGGCTCTTTGGCCCTCTACTTCTCCCGTCATCATCTATGCTTTCACTCTTCCAAGATACTTTCCATGAGTTTCAAGCCACAATCTCTTTCAGTTTCTCACTTCTGCTTCACTGCAGTCAAAAGCTGAAGTTGGTAACCCTCTCCTGCTCCTTGCTCATACAGTCAGCATCGGGGAGCAGAGCCAGGAGAATCATTTCTCCTTAAAATGCTGTTACTACTGTTGGGGGGGGGGGGGGGGTTGTACAATTGTTTTTAGAAATATAGGACATCCGATGCAGCATTGGAGCTGGCCACAGTAGAAGCACCTTGAGTGTTGAGATGCCAGGGAGACTGATGGAATCCTCCAATCATATATTAAGGTTCACATTGCATTTTTAACTTTTGGCTTTCTCATAGGTACAGGGAAAGAAAGAAGAAGGACGCGATTTATTTATGCATTTCTATATGTAATTTTTCTTAGGCGATGGGACAATGAAAAAATACAAAGCCTAAGAAACTACAGTCTTATGACTGCTCAATCAACATTAGCATAGAGTTTTCATGTATAGAGAGAACATAGAGTTATTTCCTCTATTTTAACCAGTAAATGAGATGGAAATTAATCTATTTACTACCAACATGCAAAATATTTCGTAACTCTACAAAATCAGTTACAAGTCTCTGTATCACAGCAAAGATAAACTCAATTGATTGAGAAACCAGCCATGACACAAGAAGGTCTTACACTGAGTAGTGAGTACCTAAGTATGCAGAATTAGGTATAGGTTGATCAATAGTATGTTTATTAATAGTACCCATCAGAATACAGAGTTGAGATCCTGCCAGGTGTATAACATACATGTCTGGGGACTTGATTTGGCTGTGTGTAGTAGCTGACAAATATTTTCAGCGGTGTCCTTCACACATACTTCTACTACCCTTCAACTGCACAGTACAGCAATAAAGACTACTGGTAGAAGGAAATTTAACCATATATAACATCTATATTATACTGTATAGTGAGACTCTAACTGTAACTCTTCTTTTGACTAGGATGTTAATGACCCTGATACATTCACTGTACACAGTGCAAAAGAATATAGTGAAAAATGCCATTCATATGCAGACAGGTGGAAATTGGCCCCTTGCAACTATTAGCTGAACTCTAAATATAAAGACCCCCTTGTGTTGTATTTCCCTTTGCTAACAAGCCATAATTGAGTAGCTAACAAAGACAAATTTGTCAAAACTCATAGAGTATTTGATGACCAAACCCACTAGCCTAACATTTCAGCAGCTATGATCTATACCAGAGCAACTTCTATTGGCACTTCAAGCACAAATGCAGACCTTTTTGCAACTGCGGTCTCCATCTGCAAGTGCATTTTTTCTGGTAGCAGCAGAAGTTAGACAGGCATTGAGGCAACATTAAACTTTGCCAAGGATCAGCTTCAGATGCAAAGATAGTTTTGCTCTTTAAACAATCTCAGAGTAAAAAGCCAAAGCCTCAAAGACTGGAGCCCAGAACAGGTTCCACAGAAGAAAAATAAGGCCATAACTTTCTCTTTAAATCTGATGACAACTGTAAGCAAACCACATCACTTTTTGGTTTCACAGATAAGCAAAATCACCCAATACATCTGAAAAACCTCACTTGATTCTAGAAGTAGCTGGACAACTCTGACTGGTACTGAGCCAGGGAAAAGCCAAGTTCCTAAAAGGCTTTGTCAGTGAAAAAATAGGAGATTTGTCCTTTAGTCTGATAAAACCAACAAGACTGACAACACCCCTACCAACATAACAAACACAAGTGTCACAACCCATATTAGAGTGGAGACCATAGGCATATTTAATATTCCTATAAAATACTATATGCATTGACCTATCTGTTTTTTTTAAAGGTACATGATGAAGAAATGGGGTCATTAGCATAGCTGAAACATTGGAGCAATACAGGAGGTCAGGATGTCACTGTTCAGTTTTCTTCAAATTCTCTCTCTTTCCTCAAGATTCTCAATGGGAATTTCAGTCATATTACCAGGTTCAAAGGACACCTTACTATACCATTCAACAAGTTTGCTTTTCCAGGAGACATCTTTCCATTTTTGTGATGGCCTGCAGCATTGTATGAGGCCAAAATGGCAGATGGTCTCACAGTTATATTTCTATTGTGTTCCAAAACTCACAAAACCTGCTTTGCTTTAACCAAGATTTTTATATTCTTTGCTCATAACAGCTATCTGGGGCTAGCTTTGCCTTACTATTCAAATTTCATTCCTCTTGTTGTTACACTGCCAGTGCGAGAGTCTGAGAGTGGCTGTCAGTGAGTTGACTTCATGAGGCATGTCTTTGCACCTGTACACAGGACAGCACAAAGTTGATCGCATGTGGTGCATGGTAAAAACAAAATTTTATCTTGCTCAATTTCACATGCATTTGGAAAGACTGCTCTCATTACTATGTATTTCCTAGTTTAGGAAAGAAATATCCTTGACTGTCAGGTCCTAAGCGTTTTAAAATTTCCCATGATCTAAGTGTTGCTCTTGCAACAGTTTGTCAAAGATAGATTGTCACTTGGAATGATTTTATGTATCAGAAAACAACTAGAGGTAAGAGGTAAAGTATCTCTTAAGTTAATTATTTATACCTAAAGCAAAGCAAAGACATTAAGAATGTATTATTTTAAAAAAGGAAGTAAAAACACTTGTGTGTTTAAGACAAAGAAATGGCACGTGAGGGATCCTGCCTTCTCGTCTGGGTTCTTAGTGACTCTTTCAAGTGCGGTTTTAGTCGGGTTGCTCGTGCACTGCGCTGTGGACTCGCTCCCTGCAGGGGCATTGGCAACCCTCAGCAGTTCACCTGTTCTGTGTAAAATGTGACAACGGCTAAGTGTTGGTATTTGTGAAGACTGCCAAGAGCTACTAAACCCTAACCAGGAGGCAAAGCTGAGTGACGTCCAAATTCTACCACTCCCCAGGGACTGCAAAGCATCTGAACTGCTACGAGGAGATGGATCCTTTCATTCAGGGTTCTCGAGCCTACATCATCTTCTGCAGGTAGTTTTGCTCCAAGATCAAGACAAAAGTCACCATTTATGGACTTAATGTTAAATAGCCATTAAATAAAATGCACAAGTCATCAATGGAGCTAGCACTGGAGCTCCAGTTTGCTTTTAACCAGACAAATGTCCTAACTATGGCCAAAGAACCTGATTTCTTCTGGAAACTCAGAAACACCCCAGCAGTTTTACGAGGACCCCCAAGAACTTTGGATGTAGGTACTGAGTACCCCTTTAGGCCTTCAGTTATATTTATGAGCCATGTTCCGACTCTTTGAGGAAACTAAGGAAAAAAGAATAAAAGCAAGGTCCATAAAGGTACTTGGAAGCTTAGTTTCCTCATTTCTAAAATGGGTCTAGTGATCTACACTATGTATTTATGTGTTGCTATGTCAGTGCTAACTGTATTATTTTCTTGCTCATGCCACTTACAGATGTACTCTGTTATGCAGTGCATTGCCTGTTTTGATACATTGCTCCATAGAAACCGAGTCATTAGCTAATCATATGAGCAGACAACCAGAAACACTCTTGAAATGATTTTGGCTCTTTGATTTCTTCAAATATTCCCTTCAAATGAAAATTACAATTTTTCCACTCTACTTATCCAGTGCTCTAAATGTTAAGTTATATATAACTGAGGCATTAGCTGGTATTCACAGGGTCCTAAAGCTGTTTCTGAGAGATGTGGATGTGGAGCTTCCTTGTCTCAATCTCATTATATATACGTACATTTATATACATGCAAAAGAAACAGCCCTGAAGACTCCAGGCTCAGAGAAGAAGGAGGGGGAGGAGATGCTCCAGGCGCCGGAGCAGAGATTCCCCTGCAGCCCGTGGCGAAGACCATGGTGAGGCAGGCTGTCCCCCTGCAGCCCAGGGAGGTCCACGGTGGAGCAGATATCCACACTGCAGCCTACGGAGGACTCCACGGGTTACCCCACCCCATTCTTTAGCTTCTCTCACTGTTCCCTGGCTTACAGCCACATATGGATAACTATAAGCTACCAAACCTCTGCTTCCACACACCGCCACACATTTTCAAGGAGTCCCTAGTTAATAACAGTGAAGCTAAGGAGGATTCAAAGCAGGATTCAATGGAGTCTTTGGCTTCACTGTCTTGAGCAATAGTTTCCTCCTACTTTGAGCAGCTACATAGATACCTATGTAATGTACCACTACATAAAATCAGCACCTTGCTGCTCTACTGTAGTTGTCTGGTGGTTTTTTTCACTCTGGCAGAGTGATGATTAAAACCCACCTCAGCTTGTGCCTTGTAGAGGACATGTCTCCCCACAAGTACCACCAGCATAGGTGTGACATCCCAAACTCTGCTTTCTTGATTTCCACTTCTGGAACTTACTCCCACAGGAGTTTCCCTCTGCCTTAGGAAGTTTGTGCCATAGCGGGGGTGTTCTACTATTGTTCACTCAGTCAGCCAAAATGTTTACAAAAACTGTGATCTTATAGAAACAATGGATCCTAAAGTAATAGGGTATACTGCAAAGCAGAATCAGATTTCACTCTTTATACTAAAAATGCCTAGATGTCAGCTCTGAGCTAGCAGTTTACATGACCCATCAGCAATGAAGCCAACAACTGGAAAAGTGGAAGGGCTCTGACTTCATGGAAAGAGTCAGAGGGCTGTGGTCTCACACCCTCACCTTAGCTGCCGGCATGCAGATACAGCTCCCAGCTTTCGACCCAGTCATTGCAAGACAGAGTTCTGCCAGTTCCCAGAGGAAACCGATGACAATGTTAAGACAGCTAATTCTGCTTGTTTATGCTATTAACATCAGAAAACATATGTATCAGAACAACTTTAAGTCCAAAGATTAAATGAAAGATTAGGCTCTGGACATAATAAATAGCTCCAACCAGCATCAGTGCAACTGTTTCACAAAGCCAAAGATCATGTTTAGACAACATCAGCCAGTCAGTAATTGATCTGGGGTAATTTCTGTCCAAAGCAAGTTTACTGCCCACCTGCTCTTCTTTTCAGGCACAGAAAGCTGTCTGGATGCTAAAGGAGGGCGTCTACCAAGACCAGTAATCACAGCCTGCTGAAAATTTGCTCCTGAACAAATCACCACCAGCTGGCACTCAGGGGACTGCATCAGCAGCAGCAGCATACCCTGCACTGCAGATCTGATGGGCCCTAGGATTTCCCTGAGACACTTATTCTCAGACACAGATGCTTTTTGAAGGAGTTGTTCAGCTTCAGGAATCTTTCCAGCCTCAGTCTCTGCTTAAGAGTTGTTGGTCAGCAAGCAATACAAAAATAAATAGGTTTCAGTAAGGTAACTCACACATACAGACTCATCAGTCTGTAAATAAAAGTCATCCACCCAAAGGAGCTGGTGATGTATCTCTGACTCCCTCCTATAGTATTACCCAGGTAGCCACACTTCTTCATAGCTTTATTTCTAGGAAATACTTCATAGCATTACAGGAATTTTCAGTTTCTGATGATATAATTCAATTCTCCCACATTCTGTCTTCTTTTTCAAGCAGCACTGCTGGGAAAGATAAGAAATACAGGTATATTACATTCTTATGGGCATTCTTACAGGCAGAAATGCCTATATAATTTCCATATTCATGAATTAATAATTAATAATACGGGTTTTAAGTATTCAGGTACACTCTGGACCTCTCAGATTTCTAGCACTAATTATATGCCACACTTCAGTACCAAAAATTTTAATGTAATTTACCAAAAAAAATTGTCAATTTTAACTAAATCATCTTTTAGCACCAATTTTAGTGTTTGCCACAAGTTTCCAGTCCTTAGATGAAGCAATCTGCAGGAATCTGTGCAAAATCCAGACATTTTGTCATGAAATTACTAAAATATTCCATTTCAACTTTATCAATACAACCTTTCCATTACCTATAGGATAGTCAAATGGGTGTGGTTAATCAGAGCAAGGTTTGCAGAATATTCAGGTTGGTGAAGAGTTCCAAAATGTTGATTTTTCATCCTAGTTCAGGGTGCAGCCAAATTTCTGAGATTTCAGCATCTCCTGTAGGGCAGGATTTCAGTGCTTTGACCATTCTACTGGCTTGACACTTGTCAGAAACTACAGTCTCATGTACAGGTCCACCACTGTGCTACAGTGTGCATTGGGCCTAAAGGGTGTAAGCATTTCAAAAGTATTTGAGAAATGCCATTGCTCCTGTAAGATATATTTAGAATGTTCCTGGTCAAAATTAACAAGTATTTCCTCAAGCAGCTACGTGACACTGCGTATTAGAGGCTAGAAAGAATCACGGTATGTGGGCTCTTCTATCTGAGAATGGTAGTAAGAGATTAGTGACAAAATCATAGAATAAGCCCTAGGATGAATTCTTTTAGGGAAGTTCATCATTATGGTACTGTGATTCATTCTCATGCAGTACCCCTTTCCATTGTACTGATTCAATAAAGCATTTCAGCATGGGGGCATGTATGTGAATTCTGTTCAAAATCAAGCATAAGCCCAAACTATTTAGGATCCCAGAAGGCCTGAATTCAGGAAAAAAAAACATGTTGCCAGGACCTCAGCAGAAATGACTATGAATCCTACCTCTGGGTAATGTCCCTGTAGCTGACAGGTTAAATTCCCCACTTTGTGAAATAAGGCAGTGGAGAGAGGTCTGTCCTTCTAACAGAGACATTCAGAAAAATTGTGCAGATGGAAACCGATGCAGTGTTTACTGTGGGAGCAGCTCTTGTTGTGCCGCATGTTTGCCAAGCCTTTGAAGAACTAGTTTTACAAGGTCAGGTCAGAGGATTGCCTGGTGTGTGCCTGGGAAGATGTGGCTGAAGACAGTCATGAGTATGTGTGTGGAGTGTGTTTAAGTGTTCTGAGGAGTGGCAAACATCCCAGCCAAGCCAGATACGTGCTCCTGTTTTAGTAATATATAAGTATGCTGTAAAAGACAATAAAGAGGTCTTTTTGCCATTGCTTTGGAACCATTTCGTTGTCATCCCGAGTGCCTTTTTCATCGCCGCAGTTTACCTGCTATGTTTCCACTACACTCCTCCAAGAATAAGCAGCTATGTGACCAGGCAGCAGGGAGACAATACAGCAAAGAAATTAATTACAAACTGATTACACATAGCATTAGTTCCATGGCTTCTCACCATATCACCGGGAGACTTGGACACACATTAGCAGATCTCAGTTCCTGCATGCATGCTCTTCTGGTAACAGCCACCATGACGCTACGTTACACTAAGAACACTTTTCTTCTCTCTCACTCTCTCTTTCTGTTTTTAAGTTTAAATAAGATTACAGAAACACTTGAAGCTGACCTAAAAAGGTGGGGTTAATGAAATCATACAGATGGTGAATGTCAGAAGAATGGGTCGAGGATTTGCATGCATCATAGTGGAGCCCCTGCATACATTTCCATAACAGTAAGTGATGAATAATAAAATGTGTAAGTTTTATGTTTTCATCATGTCACCATCTCTGATTTAATATTCTTTTTGGTGCATTTTTTTTCTTCCTTGTCCACAGTGCTCCTTCCTTCATTATTTAGTTCAAATGATGAGCCTTTCTCCACCTTTGGGAGTTTTATTTATACTTTTTTCCCCTTCCTGATGCAAAATAGAAATATGCATTAAGAAGTCATCCTAGAGGTAGAGTCATTCATATGTAAAGCAAATAGAGTAATATCTGCGGAGGACTACTAAGAGCATATCACTGTTCAGGAACCTCTTGTTTTCATCTTTTTTTCCATCATTGTGCCCCCAAAAAAGAAAACTCACATGTCAAAATAGATGACAAAAAAATGATGGTGCTATTTGGTCAAAGTCTTGGAAAGTTGTTCTCTTTGGGGAATGGTAATTTATATTTTACTGTTTACCAGGCAGACGCGCAATCCTCAGGACAACCTGATCCTGTAGCTACTGAGTGCTAGCAGAAGTGCTATTAAGCCTGATCCTTCCACACGGAACCCAAAGGGAATGTTTACATTTCATTTCAAAGCAAACAAGACCAAGGTTTATACTGGAGGTTATTATCTCTGTTTTACAAATGAAGACCAGTGTAAGAAAGCCTCAGAATAGGATACATTTGCCTGGCTGTCTTTTGGACCAAATTTTACATTCTCCTATTAACCACTGCACGCAAAGTGGAAATTGAGGGGGAGCTGAACTGCACTTAGCTGTCGCCTAACCAGAGAGGCATCCAAATTTCCTTCAGCAAGAGATTTCATCTTTTCAGTTTGTGGAGCCCAAGACATTTTTCAGTGAACATCGTAAACATGACTGTGTGACTTGTTGTATGGCCACTGTCAACTTGCTTTATTTTAAGACCCTGAGAATAATGCAGGGAATTCCCAGGGTCTGCTCATTGGAGCTTGAAAACATCAGCATTGGGTGCTTAATTTTCTAACAGAAAAATTCTCTTGTTGCCTGACTGTCTCTAGCTAGGATCGCCTAAGTGTCAATAAAATTGAATTATTTAATATCCAACCTTTACACCGGCTTATCTCTTAGCAGGATTCAGAGACTCGGTGCTCCTCCATCAGCTCCACCTATGGACCTTTCTCCAACACAGTTTCTTTGGAGCTTACCTACTGAAGAAGATCTGAGCAGATCAAGGTAAGCACTCCAATATTTCGAGTTAGGCCAAAGCTATTTAAACATAGCCTTACTGGAAGATTTTCAGTGTCCAGATGCCACCTTAGTCTTTGCTAACTTACTCTCTTATTTCATTCTAAATATATTAAGATACTAATGTCATGAACCGATGAGGAAGCCGTATTTGCCAAATGTGACTAATTTATTTTAAATTAATTTTAAGCCTGTACTTTTGACAGCTTTCAACAAAGGCTTAAGCAATTATGACAGCTGCCAATTATAACAATAGCTGGGGCTGGAGACTAAAGAAAGAAAAATAGGTGGAAACAACTAATACAGATTTTTTATGAGGGACAATGAAACGATTTGCACATTAAGAATTAATTTGATAAATAATTTTACCTTCCCAAACGCATTTTGCTCAACCTTTCCAAAAGGGATCATTTAGATTTCTTATGTAAAAAAAAAAAAAAAAAAAATCTTTTTCAGCATTTAAAAAGGGGGATAAAAAGAGCTAAAAAATAAATCCCTTGCTGAAATATTCCATTTGATTTATTTGACATGTTTTGTTTTACTTTTGTTTAAAAACAAATGAAGCACTCTAAAATGTTGACTATTAGGGATGACCTGAATTACCTGTTCCTTCCCAGGCTCTTCCATTTTTTTCAACTCAACTGAATGCAGAAAAAAAAAACCCAATTACTTGCACAGATATGTTACAGCCCTCAAAAAGCTGGAAGCCACAGCTCCCACAGTTTGAGATAAAGATAAAAGGCAGGCAGCAACCTGCCTGTATCATCCATTAGATGGGAGGGAAAAGTCCCACTCCACATACGAATGGGGGCACACTCTTGCTCCAGCTCCTGCTAACTGGCTGGAGCCTGAGCTTGACCTGGTACATGCCTCTCACCTCCATGATTCATTTTCCTCTCTCCTGTACCGGCTCCATATCCACTGGTCAGGGTTTGGGGCAGGAGGGGAGGCAAAGAGAAGGTGGATGACCATCCAGCTTTCCTTAATGTAGGGCAGAATAAGAAAGAGCTTGACTTTGCCTTTCAACATGGTTAGTACATGAATAAATGAAATCTGGTAAAAAAATCACTAGAAGAGATCTATAGTAGTTTGCACCCCTGTGTTTCCTTAGCTTAAATGAAAATATAAGCAGAAAATTGAGAATGATATGCCAGAAATTAACTTTTTCCCCCCTTCAAAGTGCAAAATTCTCATTGGGATTGGAATTTCTCCCCAGATGGTTTGGCCAAGGAACACAGGCCAACAGCATAAACCTCACTGTATATGATTTGACATCTTGACATTTAGCAAACTTGGAAAATGTTATTAAAAGAGACATAGATACTGTAAAGATGAGCCTTACTAATACTAATAAACCTATTTTCTGTCACTGTTTTCCTGGATTATCTGGCAGTGTGGAAGGCAGCTCAGGTTGTATGCAAAATATCTAAATTCGTACAGTACTGCACCCTCACTAACAAGCTTTGCCCAGTCCTGGGCATTTCTGCAATTCACTTTACCCAATCCAGCCCCTGGTAAAAAAAATGCTGCCTGGAACTGCAGCCTATGATAGGAGGCATGAGAGCTCAGAAAACTCACATAATAGAGCAAATATCTATCTGCCCCTCATGAAAGTGTCTCTATCCTCTGATAGAGATGAGGCTGAACCAGACTGGTCAGCAGGGGTAGACAATAATGAGGATCTGATCCAAAGAAAGATGGCAATACAGGACTACTGAGGACCAAAACCCCTTGCAGCTGACACCCACCCCTATGCTGCATACCCTCTCCACCCAACATGCTTTCTGGAAGTGATGGTAGACCCAAAATGGTACGCCTACCTTAGTTCAGTTCAGGAGTGTGCTTCTAATAGCAAAAGTCTTGATGTCCCTCACCTACCTCACTTTGGCTTGCACCACAGAGAGGGTTTGGAGCTGAAATTCTGAATTTAAACTGAAACGAATTTGAATTTAATTCTTTCTGGATGAAACTAAACAAGAAGGTATACTCCAGAAAAGCACCCGAATCAAATTACTTATTGTTCTGCTCTCAGAAACATAATTTCAGTGCTCACAACCAGATAAGAACTAGTCCAAAGTAAAAACTCTCGAAATGCATTCAGTGTGGACATCGGGTCTCATGGCATTTCACCGTACAGACCTTGCTCCCCCTGGACCACAGCACTGGCTAATGTAGACACGTTAGCTAGCGCATCAAGGGAAGCAGAAAGGCTTAGAGTCCCTCAGGTGCTTCGCCTAAGCGTCTGAGCCATCTTGCAATCAGATTTCAAAGCACTGAATATTCATTACAATTAATTCCATCAATCTTTATTGTATACAGAAGTGCAACTGCAAAGTATTCTACAGGCAATTTCTGTAAGTAATTTTTATTGCAATTTCCATTACAACTGCAGATAGAAACTTGCTTTTAATGTTTTCATGGCAGTCTCTCACTTGAGCTGCTACCATGAAATATGTTTTGTGTCATGAAGTACTGAGGACAGCATAGCACAGATGGGACAGGCAATATAAAATTATTTAGGAAATGGATCCTATTACCAAATGGTTGACATGTCAAAAATTAGGAGAACGGGTGACAAGATTATCTTACAAAAAGGATGCAGAGGAAGATGGATTACTTCTAATGGATTTATTCACTGATTTTTTTTTTTTTTTGCTTAGAGTTGTGAATTAAAAGACCATTAAAAATAAGACAATAAATTTTAATTATAGAGATGGTTTCCTTTTTCCTGGGGTTCTGCAGAACTTAGGGAGACACCAAAAGCAGGTATCCAAAGATTGCTCTGTACAACACTTCATCAAACTGCAGTTGGATACATGGAGTTATTTAGCTAATGATCAAATTAATTCTTTTTCTGCTCTCAGAAACATAATTTTTAAAGGAATTCCTAACAACATCCTTTTGCTTTCTAATGTGACTCATGAAGGATGCTAGTTTAGGCTACAGCTGGCAACACAATTAGTTGATTAAGCAAAGTGACTCTGTAGTGTGCACTGATCTGATGCACGTGATCTAAATAATGAAACTTTTTGTCCCTCCAAACGGGAATGCTTCTCAAGCACATGCCTAAATCAAAAAACATGTGGTCCTCCTGTGGCAATGTTCCAGGGATGCACCAATGGTTACAAGATGCACCTTGTACCTAGCACTGGCACAAAATTGGACTTCATATGATAGTTCAGTACAAATTCTTCTGATCAGAAGACAGTCTGCAGAAAAGGCATAAAAATGCCTTACAGGACGAAAAGATAATAGCCTACCACACCATATTTTAACAAAGGGTCACCATCCTCAGTGGGAACAAATAAACCATAAAAATGTTACTGCAATTGACAGAAAAAGAAATCTCTCTTCTGTCACTTCACAGGTACCTTTGTCCTATGAAATCAAATGCTACTGAACCAACTAAATTTTCCAAATAAACTGTATAAGCTCGTCTTTGTTTTAATTGATAGAACTTTTTTTTTTATAGTAAAATTAAAGCAGTTGTGTTTTCCCCCCTTTAATAGGGAATTGGTCCCCTGGAAATGCTGAGAAGGAATTTTCTACAAAATCCAATCCCATCGGATAAGTTTGTTGGAAAATTTCATATTGGGTATGATAAAGACAACTATTTTTGTATCTGCCTTCTCTTGCTCCATCAGGAATAGCGAATAAATGACCTGGAAAACATCTCACAGCCAACCAGCAGTAGCAAGAGTTACTGGTTTTAAAATAGGAAATTAAACTATTCTAAAGTTAAAGATTTTCACACCAGATAAAGCCTCTGCTTTGTTATTAACAGTTCTGGAGAAACGCATTCAAGATTTTCTGGTAATCCATAATTCCAATTTACTGATATTTGAAAATTACCATAGGATTCTCCTCTGGGATGCTCATTTACCTCTACTGTTAATGTGAAAAAACTGCATGTCTATTTATCAGTCCACATGGTAAATAGCCAGTGTTTAGTCAACAATCCCTAATTAATGTTCACAATATTTCTGTGAGGTTTTGTTTATTCCATCTTACCATCAAAAATGAATCCAAGATAGAAAAAAAAAGGAAATCAATGGATCAAGATTTCAACAGATTCAGTGTTAAAGCTACAATTGTAAGTTGCAGTTTCGTGACACTCATGGCTATATATGTTTCTACAGATTCCCAAGAGAGGGCTGATATCTATTACCTCCCTCCTCGTCAAAAGGCCAACAATGACCTACAAATCAGAAGTTTTCTATGTTGTTTTGGAAAAACTAAGCATTTTTCCTCCTGTTTTCCTACTTAGCTATGAAAGATTAACTTCACTCATTGCTCTACACAAGTATACATGAAGGCTAACTCCCCATGTCCTTCTAAAGAGAATTTTTTGACTAAACTACAAGGATCATGGTCTTCAGTAGAAGAATAATGAGTAAGGGTCTGAATCAGGGAAATTATGTTTAATTTGATGTCAGTAAGAATCTTCCTAACTTCCTACTTTCTGGCAGCACCACATGTTCACACTCTGCAAAATTATTCAAGAACAACCTCCTGGAAGCGCAAAAGCAGCCCATCCCTACAAAGGGAAAGGAAGAAGGCAGAACAGCTCGGGCTGTTCTATGATCCTATGGAAATCAGGATCCCATTGCAACATTAGGAGAAAAACTGAACACAGACGGAGGCTGAACCTGTAAAGAGATGAGCCATCTGAAATTGTAACATTATTGACATCAAATGGGGAAAAAACAAACAAACAAACAAACACACACAACCAGAAAATCAGAAGTATTGGTAAGCCCTTGAAAATGTTTCAAAAGAAGCTTGAAAGCAATCTTGAAAGCCATTTGTACAGATTACACAGTGAAGTTCTCAAAATGGAATAAGGAGCACCATGCTGTAAAACAATGAAAGACTAAGAACACAAGCAGAATAAAGGAAAGATTTAATAAACAGGAAAGTGCAGCAGAAACCAAGCTAGAAACAGCCAGCTCACATGAGCTGCAAACTATCTCACAAGGATTTGATGGTGATGCTGTCCTCTGGACTCTTGGCTTTTACTCAATCCCTGCCTCGCCAAAAGGGTTTTATTCTGTAGTTATGGGCTTATTAAAACCCTTGTGACAATGTATATTTACAGTGCACTTCATGACTTAGAGCAAAAGATCCCTTGTAGCAATGGTCTCACAGGTGAGACGAGACATCCTTATGCATGCGCGAGGGCCTATGAAGCATTTGCACTGAAAATGTCATTTACAGCAACGAGGAATGCTTAGCATGGCTGAAGGGGTTTGGGCAGGGGGCCTGGGGGGGGAAGGGAGCAAGAGAAGTCATTCCTGAAAGACCTTGGAGGGAAGGCAAAATCCTGAGAATGGCACAATGACTTAAAGAGCAACAGGGCTAATTTACTGATGGTTTAGTAATTGTCAGGCTTCACTGAAAGCCACAGAAAACCTTTAAAATCTCTATAAAAGGGGCCTGGTTTAAAGAGGCTGTCATTGCTGAAAGGAAAAATAATAGACTAGTGGGACTAATTCTAAACCCAGCAGGTCTGGAGGTGAGTCCCCGCAGAATAGAAAGGGAAAGCAATCATGTCAGATGAAAGAGAACTTGTAAGGGAAGAATATTCTGCTGGGTACTATCAAGCCAATTGTGGACTAATGCACATCTCTCATTGCTGTCACTAATTTAAATAGGCTGAGCATTCAACCACTATTATTATGTTATCTTTTTAGCTGAAGGTCAAACACATGGGCATTGAAACCTTGGCATTTCCCCTGCACATGGAAAAAATGTACAATACCTTACATTTGGTATGTAATAATGCACTTTGTAACTAGAATGTTTACTAGTAACTAGAACCGAAGGATGTAACTGAGCAAAAGAAAGCAGAAAATGCTTTGGCTGGGTAGCAATCTCTATCCAATCAGTAGGGAAACATATCAGCAAGGTAAGGAATGACGTGCTCCCTCTCCTAGAGCTTCCCAGTATGGACATACACGTATGGTATGCGGTGCCAGGGCTGTAGTCGCCAGTGAGCTGTTCTTTTTATTGTGGCTCCTATGATTATTTCTCATAAATCTGTATGATGGAAAACAACAGAAGTCTCTACAGGGCTTTTCCTTTATCTATACACTCTGTGATGCAGACGTTGGGAAAAAAAATAAAATCACAAAGCAGAGTTATTAGCAGGAAACCTAGTCATAATTCTGTAACTCAAAACCAAGAAGTATCTCTGTTCTGTAAGTTTCTTAAAGAATTATACAATAATTTAGGTTGGAAGGAATTTAGGTCATCTAGGTGGACCTCCCAGAAAAGGGCCAGCTTCCAGTTTAATGAGGTTGCTCAAGGCTGTGTCCAAGAACATTTCAGGTATCTCCAAGGATGGCAACTCACCAACTTTCCCAGGTAACTATACCAGTGTTTCCCATCCTCATTGTGCAGAAATATTTTTTTATATCTATCTGGAAGATTTAATGTTTCTATATTGAAAGTAAAAATGCTAAGTATGGTCTTTTCAGCATGCCAAATAAATATATTAAAATAAACACATGCCCAGCTCTTTGCTAGAACTTGCAGTGTAACCTGGAATACAATAATACATTTGTAATAGCATATGCCTTGCAAAAAAAAAAAAAAAAAAAAAAATCAAGGACTCAAGATTTCTGAGTTATTAGTCTCCCAATTTGAACAATGGGAACAGAGATCACAGATCACAGCTTTCCATCCTGCTTTTTAAACTAAAAAAAAATAATAAATCCTTCTTTGGATCCCTCCAAAAGGGGGATTTTGATGCATCCTCTTGCAGTTTTATCCCCTAGACAGGACACATAGTATGCTTCACCAGCACTCACCAAACGTTCACTGAAGTAGATTCAGATAATGTGCTAGAAATTACTATAGTTATTTTTATATGTATCCCAGTATCTTAAAAGACACAGTTCTGCTATGGCCTATGCAGCACAGAACAGCACAAGAGTTTCTGTCAAATTTAAGCAATAATACAGAACCTTCATAGGCATGGACTGGTCAAGGAGGAAGTGAGGAGGTAAGAGGACCTCATATCTTCATCTCCTGACTTCTGTCCCAGCACTGGGCTATCCAAATCACAGTCCCAGATGCACTGTGTAGAGACACCTGCTGTGGGGAGCCGAAGGCTGCAGTGATGTGCCTCCTCGTCCCAGCAGCATGAAGAGAAAGAGGTCTCCCACCACACACGGGGACCACCTTGCCCTCCTTCTCCCCTGCCACCCGACCTGGGGCTGCGGTGACCTCAGAGCCAGGTGCCACTGGTGAACAACCAAATAGACAAAAGGGGAGAGAGAGACGGCCCTGGCATAAGAAAGTGCTACACAGCAAACAATAATTATTGTGGATCCAAGCAGCACATAGAAATGTCCTACTCTATGTGACTGGTTTTAACTAAGTGAAGTATCCATGCCCATATCATGACAGTGCTTAGAGCGACCATACACAAGTCAATGCACATAATATCATTGTGCCTTTTGTAGTCAACAACTGTGAGTGATTCAGCAATTGCCAAGCAAGCCAAGAGTACTGGGATAAAGTAACACAATCTTTTCTGTAACTATAGATGTTTCCTGAATTAATTTCTGTTTGGATAAAAATGTATCTCTTCAGAAAACATGGACTTATAAAAATGCCAGTGACGGTAAAAGCATCACAACCTTTGAGAAATAATTGAGATGGTTAGTAACCTCCATGGTTAAAAATGTAAACCATACTTACAGGCTGAAATCATCTTCTTTCAACTTCCAGTCTCGTCCTGTTTTTACACCTGGGTCTGCTAAAATGAAGGTCCCATTATCAAACTTTGGTTCCTCATGTAAAACTACCCTGAAACCATTTTTCTTCCTCCTCAGGGAGCTCAATGGATTAGTCGACCTTATTTTTTTAATAAGTGGGTCCTGTCCTTACAGCTGTTGATGTTTTCACCACTTGATGTTTCCTCAAGGACATTTACATAATAGTTCACTTGAATTGTGCTTATTACTCCAGCAGCTGAAGCAGGGCACACCATGGTAACAGGCCCACAATTACTCCTTCGATCTCTGACAGCACTCCAGCAATCAGTGCTATGTGAATGGGATGAACACATTTACTGACAATCTCAGGGACAAAACCTGGAAAATTATTGTATAAACACACATCATGGTCTTCCACCTTAAATTCAAAACCACCTGAGACAAAACACTAACTGAACCAAATATTTGTATTCTACTTCACTGTTAAGGCTATATGTGTATATAAAGATGTAATGTGTTTTTATCTCATAAAAAGAATGATGCAGTGCAGGTCTAGGGATATAAAAGTGTAAACGCAGACATCTTCAGCCTTAAACAGTATTCTTTTTTTCTCTATTTCTCTCTCTCACTCATGCATCAGTGCTGCTCAGAGACACACTACAGAATGAATCACAGAGGAGCAGGCTGCACCATTGCAGTAATGGGAGTGGGACTGGCACCTGAATGCCTAATTTTGAAAAATACAGATTGCTTCTAACTCTTCTGAAAGGTGTAATACTCCCTACCGAAGGCTACGAGGATCCTGGATGGCTCCCATTGCTATTACTTCAGTACGTGTCACTCCCGTTGCTTCCACACTACAGAATTTCCGAAGTATCTGCAGGAGGTTTCAAATTAACTCCAAATTTTGAAGCAATACCCAGAGGAGGCACTGAATTTCATTTGGGTTTGCTTTGAAGCAAAGACCTTCAGGCATGAACCCCAGAGTTTCCTAAACTCGAGTGAAGCTTTCAGGAAAGCCAACTGAAGTTAGTAATAAAAGCCAATGTTAGGCAAGCTTTCAGTTTCAGAAACCCCTCTAAGTAGTTTACAACATCGATATCATTTAAAATACCCCTGTAAAAGTGTAATCCTTGGTATAAATCCAGAGTAAATCCATGGAAACATGTCTGCTGACTGCAGCTGGTCAGAACTGTCATATATGACTTTGTAGTTATGTTATTCAGGGAGTCAACAAACTGACTAAAAAAAAAAAGTCTACTGAGAAACCCGTGGAGCTGCTGAGCATGACAATTAATTGTTTCCAGTTCAATAAGGTGAGGGAAACAAACACAGGAGACCTGTGAAAGCTAAGCCTCACATCCACCTTGAGGCGTTCAGCAGCTAGCTTCTTGGGATGCTGTTGCCAAAATCCTTCTAAGCCAAAATTCTTCAGGGATCAGCTCTGCAAGCCTTGGCCAAGGAGGCCACTACCTCCGCTCTGTACCGGGGATCAACTCCGGCCCCGAGAGCCGGCACGCGTGCTCATCAGCTGCGGCGCCGGCAGGTCTCTCCTCCTCCCCGGCCCCCGCTGCGCGCTGCTGCTCGCTCACGGGCTCCGGCTGGGGCTGTGTGCCTGTTTCCCGTTCTTCTGCAGAGCCCAGAACCGCAGCTTCACTCACGCTAAGCAAATAACACACGCTCTCTGCTCAGGCCTCGACTCTTTGTCCTAATATCCGCAGCTTGCAGGACTGAACCCAAGCTTATTCGTGGTGTACAGTACTTTGGCTTGGAAGTTGGCACCCTAACGCGCAGAGGATTTATGGCACATGAGTGTGCATAACAGAATCAGATTGTTATTCCAAGAAATTGGACCCAATCTCACCCTGACAAAGCTAGCGGTAATTTTCCTAATTGATGCATTGGGAGCAGTCCTCAGGAACTATACTGAAACATAGCTTTCCATTAGCCTCCGCAGGGCTGCCTTTTTACAACGTGACAATTATTCAAATATCATTTCATTGTAAAAATTATAGTTTTAAGCTGTGTCATGGGTTTTGACATTTGATAAATTCATGATGCATTTTACTACATGTTCCTGCTCAGGTGTTAATATGCAAAATCCCACAAATGCAACAAAATACAATAAAACTTCTGACTTAAGATATTAATTAGGTGATTAAACTGTCACACAAGATTTGTTTGTCCTTTGTAAATTAGTAGCTCAATCCTCACAATTTATAAGCAGAACAAATCATAAAACAAAAGGCTTGGTTCACTATAAAAACCACTAAGCTTTTGCACAAGGCCAAAGCAGCCATGGAAAATTGATTTTCCACAGCTTACTCAGTCTTGAATAGGCTCTGCTTTGTAGAAGACTTTTTATTGAGTGAAGCCAAAACTCATTATAGCTAAGACCTTTAGGAACAACATGTGTTTGCTCCATTATTTTTAATGTCATCAACATCACATTTTAATCTCATGTATTAAAGCGGGAAGAGCACAAAGACATATTTGCATTTTACTACCAGGGTAAAAGAAGGAGACTATGCTAGACCTTTAGTAAAATGTGGACCATGGGAGAAGGAAAATGATTATTCATTATTTCTCACAGGATAAGCCATGGATAAAGAGCACATTTAAGGTAAAGTGGGGCCTTTTATACTATTAAATCATGGAAATCATTATCACTGGATCTTAGGGCAGTCACCACATAAATAGCCCTAGACAAATTCAGGGGACAGGACATTAAACACGGCATTCCAGTTGCTGCTTAAGAAATCTCTTGACCAGTGATCGCCAGAAGCTGGGAAGCCCTGAGAAACCTGGTCTCTCCTCAGAGTCTGGCCTTGCTGTGGGCAGCAGGTTGGACCAGAGACCTCCTGAGGTGCCTTCCTAGCTGAACTGTGCTAAATCCCTCTATATGTGTACTTTTCTTAGACTGTAAACAACCTAGCTGGTATCAGAAACAAGTTAGAGGGATACACGGACATTTAATTTGAGTTGGTATGGAAGATTTTACATGGTGTTAATAGGCAAAATTGTGTCACCTGATGCGAGATAGATTAAAGTCAACAGTCTTCAGTAGCTTTTCTGGTCGTTGGATTACTTTAGTTAGTTTTGCCAGGATTATCACAAAGAAATTCTTCTAGAGCATACTCCACACACCTGAATAATAATAGCGTAGGGGCTAAATAACCTGCATTTTACTAGTGGTACAATTTATGATCCATGCAAAAAACACCAGCTGCTCACCCAGCTCTTGGCAGAGACGTGATCTCTTGGAGTCACAGTGCTTAAATCCAGAAGTGCCATTTGTGATCACCTAATCTGATCTACTTATCACAGGCCATTACCTTTGTACTGAGCTCAATAACTTTGTGTTTGACTTAAATACATCTTCCGAAATGACACCCCATCTTAATTTGAAAATGAGAGATGGGGAATCCATCTCTTCCCTTCATCATGTATTTCAATGATTAATCACTCTTTCTGTTAAAAACGGGCACAGAATTTCTAATTTGAATTTGGCTGGTGAACAGCTTCCAGCCATTGCTTCTTTAGTACTCAGAATTTTCTTACTGTGAATATGCTCACGCATTTTAATGAGGTCACCTCTGAGTCTTGTTTTTAATTCACTAACATGCCAATTTCTTTACTTCTCATGGGATGAGGTATTTCTCACAGCTCATGAATCATTTTGGTAGTTCTTTCCCTTGCTCTCTCAAGCCTTTCAACAGTTTTTTAAATATGAATATGAACTGGATACAATATTGCCCTTCTGTGCAGAGAAGATATCCTCACACTCCTATCATGAATCTGTTTATGCATGAACATCCTACTATTGATTGGAGCATGCAAAGTGGATTCCTTCAAATGAAATAAAAACATATTAAAAGACTGACAGTTACTAGATGAACAGATCTTTGATATAAGAAGGTTTAGTTGAGCACCCAGATTCCTGAGTAAAGAAAACAAATTTCTTAGTGAAACACGCCGACTGTCAAGCTGTGGCCTTTCAGAAGTCACATTACCCTGACCTCAGCTTCCATAACTACAAAATCGGAATAAAGCTTTGTTAACCCTGACACACCATGAAAAAGAAAAGACTGCCTGCTGTATTACTGTCATAGCAATTCTGTTCTTCGCCACAACTGAAATTTTCAAATAATTATGCCATCTTAATGTTAAAAAATTAATTTTATGCTACAGTCCTTTCTTCTCCAGGGGCTATTCAAAGCAAATTCTTAGCCCCTAGAACCACTGTAGACATAGGAAAAACTATTATCTTACTGCTACAACAGTGAGATAGATGACTACAGAGATTAAAAGGCCATGGATTGTACTATGTTAGTTCAAAGCTACTGAATTTTGCAAACTTTTAGCTGACAATTCTCACTTTAGAATCACTGCTGCCATTATTGATGTTTAATAATGCCAATTTAAATGCATTACTGAGTTGAAAATGTGAGCTCTCCAAAATGTGCCTTATTTACTTTTGAAATCTTTCCTTTTTAGCAATAGAGATACATGGTTTCTCAGAAGTGACAGATGCTGCATTCCTTTTGCTGCTCAGGATTCTTATCATCCTTTCAGACAATTGAATTTCTTCCATTTGTAAAATGTATTACCATAGGAAGGATTGCAAGTAAAGCCCAGTGACTGGAATCAGAACTGTTTCGGCAATACAGGAACACTTCATTGATCCATATTAATACCTAGGAATCCCATTTAAAAATTTGTATTTACTTATTCTTAGGAATTAGAACTTGAGCAATATCATTAAAAAGTTCACAAGGGATATAAATTTGTAATATTCATATAACAGATTTCTATAAGATACACTTAAACTTGAACTAATTTGATGGTTTGATTTTTGGAAATGCCCTAAATAAAGGTGAGCACATTAAATGTCTAAAGGCTGATTCACCAGAGAGACTGAAGAAAACAATCGCAAGCAGAGCATCTTTATCTGAAGAGGTACTTTCTAGACAGGTTCCCAAAAAAGGATCTACTTTAAATGAGATGTGAAGAAGCATTTGTCAGTGATCTAAATGGGACTATTAAACTGATGCTAGTAGATATGAAAATACTAATAAAATTTGTGACTTCATAAATAATTATTTACAGAATGACTCAGAGAAAGCAATAGCCCTTTCCAGACTTAAAAATTTATGAACTGATGACATTCTATTGATTGGAACATTTACCACACCTTCAATAGGTCTAATTAATGAAACTGTTCACCGAATTAAACATAGCACTTAGCAGGATGACACTATGCCCCAGTTCTCTGCAAACATCTCCACATTCAAACATTTTCATGCTCATGGAGTCATCTACTGAGGAGCCTACTGCTTGCCCTAGTGAAGTCAGAAACTGTTTCTCATTAACTTCAGGTATCTTATGCTTACCTACATACAAATATAAAGCTACTTATGAGATATGTAAACTCTAGGATCTGATACTTGATGAAACAATACTGTTAAAAATCAGACATAAAAGAATACTTGGTTCATTTCTCTTATCAGTTAACTTCAAATCATTACTATAGTGATGAAGATATGGACGGTTACTGCAACACACTGGAACCTGTGGCATAGACCTGGAAAAGAAATTTGTTATATTTTGCAAAAAACGTAACTTTGCATTTTAATACATTCAAATACAAAGGTATAGATCCAGGAATAGGTAAAATGGCATGAACTTTTAAGCAGCTACATTATGGCAAGAAAGGCTAATAGGATTTTTGAACATGTTAAAAGAAAAGAAATGAGCAAAAGCAGAGAAGCAGTTCTTGCCCCTTGATGAGATCATTTTAGAATAATATGTTCCTGTCTACTACCTTTATTTTTTTTTTTTAAGATGATAAAAAAGAAGGACAGAAATTGAATAAGAAGAGCCATAAAGCTCAGGCCTAAGATAATGCCTTAAAGCAAGAAACTTGAGGTGCCAGATCATCTTGCTTTTTCAGAAAAAGGACTGAGAAGAGACTGGAAACTAAAACAGAAAAAGGCACAAAGAAAACCAGAAGGTGGACTCAGAAGGCAGAGAAATTCAACTTAAAAACTAGACATCATTGTTTTACAAAGATTAGTGGATTTTTCATCTCTCAGTGCCTTCAGGTGAAGATACCTTTCTAGAAAATGTTTAGGAAATACGAGTCATTTTGCCAAACAGTTGTTAGAATGTAAGAGTAACTGTGTATTTGTTCAATACTTGAAATAAAGAGACTTTATGATTTACTATTCTGTTCTGTCCATCTGCAAAGGTAGAAAGGTCAGTGAAGCAAGGATTTTAGCTAAAGGAGATCAAAGTTTTCTGGCTCAATGAATCCTGTTGCCAGAAATTCACTGCCAACCAGGCATCTAACAAGCAATTTCAGAAGATCCACATCTTGAAAGAATGGAATTTGATCCTTGCCTAACTGTTCAATCCACAGATCCAAGAGCTTAAAGTTGTCATCCTGAAAGTCATATTGCTACATTTGTAGTACCCTCCTCATATTGCATGATCTTATGTCACATATACACTGCAATATTTTAATGCAACAGCCTCAAAAGGAGATGAGTTTACAGTCTTAGTTTTCTTGGGTTTGTGAGCTTCAGTCAGCACCAAAATGTTATTTATACTTTAGAGACACGTTAGACTACCAAGGACAGCAGCAAGTGTTGGGTTAGCAGCTGGATTTTCTACAGCAAGGCATCATATAAACATGGTATTCTAAATTCTGAATTTTGGGGTAATGAAATACTTCTAATTCTAAAATTGACTTAATTCTAAAAGCTACCAGCCTTGGGAAGCTGATATCCTATAGTAGTCCACAGAATACAACTGTGGCTAGCAATAGAAGTTCATGTTCATCTGCCAGTGTAGATTCCTACTTGAATCTTCCCTAGAAAGGGAGTGTTTCACTCTTCAGCTTACAACCTCATTTGTTCCCCAGGAACTTCCCTCAATCATCTCTCCTTTTCACCCTTCACATAAAAACAGCTTTCATGTGTTGACTGAAGCTATAATCTGTAGGTTACCAACACCACAGCCCATCCAGACTTCTCTAGCTACCAACTTCTCTGGAGGAATAGAAGTCCACTCCAAAACCCCACACTTCAAAGAACTTTGAACAATTTGAATTCAAGTTTAAAAACCAGTATGAAAATTCACTCCCATCCAGTGCCATTCAGCTGCTGAACTGGAAGTTTTAATCTAATGTGATTCTCCATGTTTGGTTATTACAATGGCTACATATCATGGAGTCAGTGACAAAGGAAGGCAGCTTTTGCTTTTTTTTTTTTTTCATTTTCTGGCTAAAGTTAGAGCCCTTACATGACTTGAATCTAATAGCATTTGACTGAATAGGAAATCAGAAGTCAGACAGGAGTTTTTCAGCCCTAGGAAAGATAAAAGTGAGTTACTGCTTTAATTGGCTGTTGAATTAGCTCATATGAATAATAGCTCACGGTCTTTTCAAGTTCTGTGGTTTAATAAGACTCCCTTTTACTTCTTTGTCTGAAGATTTACTGGAAAAGATTCATTCCTTTGGGACATAGTGATTACATTCAAACTCCAGATGTGAAAAAAGAAATAGCTATGCAAAGCAAAAAGCATAAATAGTACAGGCTGCTGGCAGCACTGTTTTTTTACCACCTTCTCCATGTGGCAAACACAAAGCTCTGTTTTAATTATGGTACAGGGCAAAAACTGAGGAGGCACTTCATGACATGGGACTGCACCATACAGGCCTTGAAGAGTTGCATATAAAAATAAAAACAAGAAAACACAAGAAGGGACAGAACAGATGTATGCCAGTCAGCAGAATCATCACCCATGTCACAGGGTTGGAACTCAGGTGGTACACAGGCTTTTGTAAGTTCAGAGCTGAACCAACAAACATGGGGAGAAATTTTATGTGATCCAAAAAAGTAGATTCCTATTGAGACCCATACCTACGGTACCTACAAGCAGATACTACCAAAAACCACTTTGTGCGTATCAATAATCAAAATGAAAGGTCAATACAAAAGGAAACAATTCCTTATTCTCTTTGAATTATTTTTGTTGTGAGTTAGTAAGCCAGTAGCTCCCTGCCTGCATGAACTCTTACTGTAATACCTTTTTCCTTGCAAACAGTAGCATTAAACATGTTTATCTAATCTCCAACCAGGCACAAGCCATTAATGCATTGCCACTCTCTTCCATGGCACCCATTAAATCTCTACCGAAGCACTATTTACCCTTAGTGTGCCCAACCGTACTACTCGGGGGCAGTGACTATGTGGGGCATAGTATGGAGCAAATTCCCACAAAAGACAAGAACCTCCAAAAAACTCCATCACCTTCTACTCTCAGCACAAAGCGCGCTTCTGAACCCTACACATTTAAAATAGGAGTATAGCTATTAAAGTACTCATCACAAACCTGAAACTCCGTACTAGACAAACGGACAACCCTGCCCTAGAGACAGAAAAAGGCACATGGGGCATCAGCACATTGTTTAATCCCTCTCTTGGAGGTGATAATAACGTCTTATATCTATGCATTTTGACACAGTCTTTAATCACTATTTTTGCACAGGACCACTGCTTCATTCACCAAACAGCTAATCAATATTTTGCTTTCACCTCATAACTCACTGTGTGGCCCATGCTTTGTTTACTGCCCATTATTCAATTGTGTTATGATGGCAGAATTATTAATTTCCTCCAGGGCTTCTCAATGGTGCTCATCACTTCAATATCTGAGTGCTGCACAAATGCAAATTAATTTAGCTTCGCAAAAATCCACAGTGGCAAAGAAAAGGTACTACTGCTGTCTAAAATGTAGGGCGTGGAGGCACAGAAAAATTAAAGGCAGAGGTATTCACTGATTTTAGATGTCCTGTCTGAGGCATCATAGATGTAATTTTAAAGTATTTAACAATATCTCAAGCACAGAGGTTGCAGCATCAGTCACAGGTGTGACTGCTGAGCAAATTGGATTTAGGACCATAAATAAAGGTGGTCATTAAAAATTAGATAATTAGAAGCTATTAGACTATTAGAGGTTCCACATACAGAGATCACAGAACTGGTTTAAGTGGCTATATTAGCACTAGATAGGAAAAGTCCAGTGCAAAAGTGCATGATTCCAGTCACGTGATCTTCCTTTACCCTCCCTTGCTTCATTCATTAATGACTTCCCAATTCAAGCAATAAATGAGGCAGGAGTCACGTGGGCATCACTCGTCTCTCCTGCATGGCCCTCGTACATTCCTAGAGCAGGTCCATCCTGCACGATGCTCAAGCCAGAAATCCTGCATAAAAACAGTCTGTGATCACACATGTATCATAAGGGGACCAAATTAAGGTTGCCAAGCAACCACCTCCCCACATTATGCCACAAATCCTTGTCCTTCATCTCTTCAGCAAACAAATGCCAGGCCCCATCTCACAACCCTACTCTTTCCCTAGTCTGCTTCTGCAACCCTAATTACCCGTGCTCCCAAAGGCTTCTCCATTGCAGTTTCTTTGTCCAGACAGTACCAGCTTTCCCTCATTATTCCAGTTGTTATTCTGTCTTTGTGTTCTTCATAATTAGCATTTAATCCACCCCATTTCCTATTTCCCTGACCAGCTCTCAGTCCCAAAAGATGAGACAGACACTGTTAAAAAAATAAAGCATGCTCAGTGAAGAGAGAAACTTCAGAGATTTTAGCTGTTAAGATTTTAGCAAGTGTCTCCAAAAGCAGTACGAAGCACAGTTTTTTCTAAAGCATTAAAATGTTGCCAAGTTTAAGCAGATTTTTACAGTGAAAAGACAGTCCATTTCTCTGCTACCAAAACAACTGCCTGCCGGATTTCAATTATCTATTGCAGAATGGGTCATGCTACCGCATTTCCAAGAAAAGAGCACCAGAATGAGTAAAACATTGTCATATTGCATAAAATTTATCCTCAAAACCAGCTAAGAGATCTCAGCTGACTTTTTTCAAACACAAACAATAATCAATCTGCATGCAACAGTGAAAATGTCAGATGAAGATAATGAAGTCTGGCAAAGCTGTGAGCAAAAACACTTGTTAAATGAAATTTCCTGTAAACTTTTTAATGGGCTAAGAGCAAGACCAGAAATAAAAAAGTTCTTCTACACTTCATTCTCAAAGTGGTTTTCTGCTGCTGCTTCCCTGTAAGTGTGAATGTCACCCAAATGCAACTAATATCTTCAAAGTCTGTTTTATCTATCCTCAGAGTATTTTTACTTTATCATCATCTGTTGTCTTTACTGTGATAAATCACTGAGTATATCAAAATAAATTTTAGTTGCAAAAAGAATAGATGTGCCCAATATCAAGAACTGGATCCTTGTCTGAGAGCCAGCAATAACATAACACTTATTGTCCTAAAACACACATATCTATGGATATGCCTGACTACATAGAGAAAAATGGTCTAGAATATACTTGGAGCATCACATGGTCTGTTGGTCTTCTCCAAGGGGTGTGAGACAAAAGCCATGACGAAACAGCTGATAACCAGCCAACAGTCACAGGAAATTTAGTCAATCCAAAGACAAGCAAAAACAGCAAAAGAAAGTTTTGATAGTCATGTACTCTCTCACTGCAAACAGTAAGGGAAACAGAGCAAAGTGAAATAGGCACTTTGCAGCATAATTTTGTTGTTGATTTCCTGCTACACAAGGCATTTTGCTGTTCAGAAAACTATAGTCAGGAAACCAAATCAGAAAAGTGCCAGTATATGCCCCATTTCAATAGGACACTTGGAGGACACTTTCAAATTGGCCTACTAGTCTTGGAAAGACTTGTGATTTAGATCTGCTGAGTATTGGCACTTTTGTTTTTCTAGGAAAATTTCATTGTGACCTTATGAGGTGCAGTGGAAGGTGTTGTCCCCCATCAGCCTAATCTTAACTCCTTCTGCATCATCTACTTGTCTCCTCCCATTTTAAAAGCGGAATCGGATCTGGTATTCTTCCCTCTGTTACTTTTTACTTTAAAAAGTGAAGACCCCTATGATTCTAGGACTACAAGTGTACTTAGTATCCCACATATAGATAAACATAATAGGTCTTGGTAGGACACACGCTTAAAATAAGCAAAAGAAGATGCCTCTTTACATAGCAAGGAGCCACCCCATGGAAACAACTGCCATGGGACATTGTGCACATTGTAGAAGAAAGAAAGATCCATCAAGAGTTACTGAGCAGGAAAACTGTATCAGGCTCAGGCATCTCCGGAGAGCAGTCAGTGGCTGGAATGATCCCTGGGGGAATACGGCAGGCGCTTCTCCTACTCTCAGCCTTCCCCCAGCATTTGCCTACAGCCAGTGATAACAGGGAGAGACTGGACTACCAGAGGGTTACTAAATGTGTAGAGACCACAGGAAAGCCTCAAACTGCATATATTGTGAGAACAATAGGAGCTCTGTCGTACATGCTTGCCGTCTGCTGATACTCCTAGGCCTGCGTTTATGGCTGCTCTTCCTACACAGTTTCCTATTTCAGAGACAGGTGTCAGCTCTTGTCTAAAAAAAAAGAGAAAAAAAAAAAAAAACAACCCCAAACCCTAAGACTTTACCTGTGAATAGTGAACTAAAGAGGAAAGAAATTAGGGAAAACAACCACAAAGGAATATGGAACTGGAAACAAGAAGGCAGGGGAGAGTCAAAGGATTACAAATGTAGAAAACAGGGATTCACAGGGGAACATCAAGCTGAGCATCCCTAACAGCACTTCTGTCGGCACTCTGAACATACGCAAGGATACGGGGAGGCTGCCCAGGGGTGGCCTACCCGGAGATGGATGGGTCAGGAGGAGAGAACCAAAATAGTCCCACAGGCCCTGGCAGTCCCCTTCAAGTTGCCTCCTCTAAGAGCTGCTGATGACAGGTTCACCCAAAGCAAGAACGTCACTGACTATAAAATCCTGTTATCTGGTGGGGCCTTGGAATGGGAAGATATAGAATTTACAGGCTACTGGATAGATGGCCCCTTGGTCTGATCCCATGCAACAGTTCTCATGGTCTCATGAACAAGGGTGTTTCCCACAAGGCCTATGGTGGTTTATGTATATGCAGCACAGGACGGAGTCTAGACGCAAGCAAGTCACTCCCATCATGCGGCCTTGCACAGTTCTAGCTCATGTCTCATGGACAAGGGTGTTGAGGGAGAACCCACTATGTACAATCCCCCCGTTAGCATTACGCCATTGCTTACAGATTTCTAGGAAAAGAAATATCTGCAAATACCATAATACCATTATTCAGCTTCCCCATGGTGATCCTGAATGCTGCTGAAAGGTACACCATGTGCAGCCGTGCAAGTATAAAAGCTTGCACGAAACCAGGCGAGCACTAAAGCTGCACTATTCCAACATGTATGTGGAATGAGCCGCAACTGAAAACACTAATGGTGACATTGTTTGCAGCTGGCTTATCAAGCCACTATCAAGCTTTAACAAGATGATTTTCAGATAGGCTATGCCCAGCAAAATAGCACAATTTCAGAAGTGGAGAAATGCTAATAGAAATGTAACAGCACATTACTGCTTTGTAACTCAAATGTTACATAGGAAAATGAAAGGGTAAGAAAAATATAATTCAGGAAGAAAATGGTCACCGTGCTTCAGATATAAGACACAGTTATGCATATGTATCAGTGCTCTTTCTTTCTCCCTATGCTTTCAGTCACAGCTAATCTTTTAATCTGCTTGGTATATTTATGGAGTTCTGCAGAAAATTTCAGAAGTTAGTTACAAAAAACATTACAAAAATTACAAAATCACACATGCATATGTTTGTAGTCTTCTGTCTCTAAATTTCACATTAACGTATGCAGGGTTTAGTTGCTTACTGAAACACAAACTATGCTAACGACTTCTAACCTATACTTAACCTGCTGTGAAGAATAAGGCTAGACAAAAGATTCTTTCACCCATATTAGGAAAATATTCTGGCAAACATTCCTGCAAGAAAATCTTTATCGTACCCATGCTTTCAAGGGCACAGAGGACTGTGTCAAGGTTCTGGTTTAGGAGAACAGAATGAAAATAAAATATCAAATAGTGCTTACCAAGGGAGTACCATCCATCTTGTTATGTATGTAGGGAGAATCTGGTGGAAAAAATAGCACGTGAGTATATAATTAATAACTGTATCATGATATATATGCATAGGAAGGGTAATTAAGGTTGCACAGGCACCATTCTTCTCTGACTTTTGAGGGCTTCATCATACAGTCTGAATAGTATCTTTTACCATAGGTTTTGGTGAGGGGTTGGAAGCAACAGGGATGAAAACAAGCCGATCATGAACTAATTACTAATTAATTTTCTAAAATTGCATAGACACAAAGAGAAATTGCTCCAGGAGGCCTAAAGAAGAAGTAGGAGTGTCCAAAGAAAAAAAAAAAATCAGCTGCTCTAAATAAGGTCCATTACATTTCCTAATGACAAAGGCTGAGTGCAAACAAGTCTCCCAAAATTCAGTATGAAAAAGCTGAATTTCTCAAGTTATTTAAGAAAGCAAAACAAGGCTGCAGAGTCTCCCAGCCTATGCGGCAGAGACACAAAGCACAGGCAGAGAGTAAGAGATTCATGACCTACTCCCATCTCTGCCATTTGTATTATTTCAGTGGCAATGTAGTTCATTTAGCTAGCAACAATAGTCTTCCAAGTGCTGCGTGAACATTTATCTTTCCAGTATCACCAACTTCCCTTCTCTGCAAGGGGGCAAAAAGTAAGATTCTTTCAAACAAACGGAGAAGAGAGCAAATGGGGAAAGAAAAACCAAAAGCTTTTCAATGACCTGGCCAAGGCCACAGAAGAAGCGTCCAGCAAAAAAGCGGGATGAAAGCCCCAGTTATATCCCACTGCTGTTCAGAAGCCGTTAAGGAGTGCTTTGCTCAGCAGAACATCCTTACAGCCCGTACATCCACAGACCTGGAAGTAGGCTGGGCTGCAGATGCATTTTAATGTCATTCAAGAGAAGGCCCGGCCTGTGAAAGAAAACAAGTGCTAGCCTTGCTAGGACGTGCTGGAGCTTAATTCACGCTCCTCTCAAATTTACGTGAAACACAACGTTAAAGGGCGGCAGTGGCTCAGAAGTGATGTATGGAGTGTCTAATAACTGCTCCCGTATATGCCAAGGCTCTGACGTGACAGTGACGGCCATGCAATTTCTCGCACCGCTTTCTCGGCAACCCCCTCCCCAGGAGCCCGGTACCCGCTTCTCGGGGGCGAGCCGAGCTGCGTGTCCCGTCGTCCGTCCTCCCCCCCGCCCCCGGCCCGACAACCCGCGGCAGCACCGCGCCGGCTCCCTCGGGAGGGGCTGCGGAGCCTCCCGGCCCCGGCCCGGGGCACCCGGGGGCCGGGCAGAGGAGCCGCCCCCGCACCGCCGGGCGGCAACGGCCAAGGGAGCGGGGAAGTGCCGGCGGCACGGTGGCGGCGGCGGCTACGGGAAAGCCGAACGCGGGCTCCCGCCTTGCCAGGGGCTGCGGGAACCCACCGCCGACGGGAACCCTCCCGCTCCGCCTGCCGCCCTTTGCTCCTGGTTTAGCAGAGGAAAAACGGAATCAAATGAGAAAGATGCCAGGGCGGGTTTGCTGCCGGCTGGGCGTGCCGGCTGCCGCGGCGGGGGTGGGGAGCCGAGCCGAGCCGAGCCAAGATGCATCAGGGCAGCGCGGTCCTGGTGTCGCCCCCGCCCCCGGGCGGCTGAGCCCCGCAGAGCCAAGCCGAGCCGAGCCCAGCCCAGCCCAGCCCAGCCCGCTTCCCCGGTGCCGCCCCGCGCCGGCAGGGCGGCGGAGGGCGGCGGGGGACGGCCGGGCCGGGCCGGGCGGAGCCGCCGCCGCAGCCCCTCACCCGCTCCGCGCTGCGGCTGGCGCCGGGCCCGCGGGGGGGGGTAGGCGGGCGGGTGGCCGCGCCTAACCCCTGCCCGCCCCGCCCCGCCTGCCCCCTCCCCGTTCCGTCCCCGCTCCTCCCCGCCCGTCTCCCTGCCTGCCCCGTCCCCCGCCCCGGCCGGGACGCAGCTGCCCCGCGGCGCGCCGCCGCCTGCAGCACCACGGAGAGCGCCCGGGCGCCCCACCGAGCCGGGCCGGGCCGGGCCGGGCCGGGCCGGGCCGGCGCCCCACCGCGGCATGCATCCGCCTCAGCCCGGGGTAGGGCCACCCCTGCCGGGCCCCCGGGGCCGGGGGGCGTCCCGCGGTGGGGGCGAGGCTCCCCAGCCCTGCGAGGCGTCTCCCGCCCTCCGCCCTTCGGTGCGCAGCACTCAGTCGTTTCTCACCATTTCCTCTGAGGAATAAGCTCCTCTCACTACAGACATCCCGGCACAATTAGATCTCTTGGCTCCTGGTCACCCTGCCCCACACGCCGCAGCCACGCAGCTGAAGGCCCCGAAGCGCTTCACCCCACAAGGCCGCAGGGGGCCCGGGCAGGGCCTTCCCGGAAGGCGGATCGCCCACCCCCTGCGCCCCGGCAAACCTGCCTCGTCCCCCTCTGGCCGCCCGGGCAGCCAGGCAAGGCCGCCTCAGCAGGGAGCCATCACAGCATCTGCCGCGCTGCAGCTCACACGCTGGTGAATCACACGCGCCTCTCTGCGTGCCCTGTACAGGCTGGGGATGTTTCTCGCCCCGAACTCGCTTCCAGACTTTGCTATTCTCGTTTAAAGAAAAAAAAAAAAAAAAAAACAAACCGCAAAACAGTTCCTGCAGTTCAGCAATCGTCAACAGCGACTCAGACAGCTGGCCTCAGGCTCATGCTCTGGGCCCGGCTTTACTCAAAGATGCTGTTTACTGACCTCAGGGAGGCTTGAAAAGCATGATCCTGTGTTACCTGTCCTAGGGAAGCACACACGGAGAGAGAGCATCCCCGTTAGCGGTGGCACGCTGCGTGGACTGTGCAGCTAGCTGCAAATGGCACCGCTGAAGGAAGGAGAAGGAAGGGTGCCAACGCCCTGCCTGCTCTGGGAGAACACAGCTCCACCCTGGAGACCTCTGCCCGCTCTCCTACTTTTCTCACCCACCCACACACACCATGAAACAACTCCACAAGTCGTGTCCTACGAATTCCAAGCTGAAAATTTGCCCTGTGCCCTGTCTGCTGCAAGCAGCGTGGGAGTCTGTTATCACTGCAGGCTTTTGACAATGAGGCTGGTTTTCCCCTGGGAGCAGCAGATGAGCTCCAGCTGGACAGTGTGAGGACGAGAAGGTAAAGACGGAACATCCTCCTGTTTCTACCTCCATCTTGCATACTGCCTCCTCCAGCCCAGCGGCTGCTTCCAGCCCTGGGAGGTGTACGGATAGGTCCCATCACTGCCGTGTCTCTAGCAAGAGTTTCAATTAACCGCCCACATTGTTTGGTGGCTGTCAGGCTTGTCGCTGGCTTTCCTCTTGCTGGGGATAGAGAATCCTTAAAATTAGTGTAGAGAACGCTGAGACTGTTTCCATCCCCTTTCATGTGACAATCATGTCGGGTCCCATTCTGGACACTTTATCAAGTGAATCAAGCTCGCAGCTTCCCAGTGGCTCTCGTTATAGTACATCAGGGAAGCGGTTAATGACCTTTTTTTTCATGCTTATCCTGGTTTTGGCTTTCCAGAGCCCTTCGAGAGTGTGAGCAGGCCCAGCTGCCATTCCCCACGTTTTAGCAGAGCTCGGGTTGTCCAGGGTTGTTAGGTCTGGGGGTACTAAAACAAACAGCGAAATACAGAAACATTCAGCATAAAACAATTGTATATGGTATCTGTATGCACTTGTAGGAAATGGGATGCAGAGGCAAGAATAATCTGAGCAGCTGTTTTACTGAAACGGTTTAGGAAATCCCATGCATGGGTCCCTTTTTTTGTTGTATCTTTGGAATAAAATGTGCTAAAACAAATTTGCGCGTGTTTTACAGGTAGCAACAGCAGAACCTTCAACACCAATAGGCTTTTTTCCTGTAAGACATAAAACATTTGACATGGAATGTACTATTAAAGCCAGACTGAGGGGGGAGAGGCATTCAAGGACTGATTTCCATTTCAAACTGCATTTTGGCACTTTGTACTCCAGCACCATTGGTGGATCAATATTTAATGCCCGGAGATTCTGGCTCCGCAGGAGTCATGTCAGGGGACCTCTAGAGCCAATCTGCTTGGGTAGAGGAGTGATAATTATTCATGGGCTCCTGCCTCTTGCTCCTTCTCTTGCACAGCCCCACTCTGCTGACTCAGTGCCTTATTCAGTCTTCTCTCCCTCTCTCCACTGCTGTAGCTGGACCCCTTTGCCTTCGCCGCCTGTGAGAGCCTGCACGTCCCACCATGGCTAAAACGGCAATGGGTAAGAAACCGCCTCTCTTTTTCTTCAGCCCGTACAACGGCCACTATTTCCTAGGACCGCTACCTACACCAGGTGCTCTTCTCGGTGTCCCTCAAGTTTAGGAAAAAATCAAGACAACGCTAAACGTATTTTTAATTTCTTTGATCGGAATAAAAGGGAGGGGGTGGGGGATCCCGGGGCTCTTTTAGCGTCCTAACCTGAGCTCAGCTTCATTATTGACTGATGGGTGAGGTCGGCACAGGAGCACAGCCTGATTTTGAAACGGCTTTCGTTATTTTAAAGACGAATATATATACTATGGCATATTTTTTTAAAAGAAAAAAAAAAGGAGAAAGAGCCGGAAAGTTATCCCCGCTATAAATACGCCTCCCACCGCCCCCGTAGCCCCCGTCGGCCGGGGCCAGCGCTCCCCTCCGCTTCTGAAAGGAACCGCGTGGGGAGGAGAAGAAAGGAGGGCAGGAGGAAAAGCACCGACGACCGAAACCCAGCACCGCGGGGGCGGGGGGGGGGGCTGCGGGCGGCGGCCCGGGGCGGGGGGGGCCGGGCCGGCGGCGGGGGGCGCGGGGGGCCCGTGCTGCCGGCGGGGGCTCCGTGCTACTGGCGGGGGGGGCTGCAGCGGGGCGGGCACCTGCGGCGGCGCGCACTGCGGGCCGGCCGCGCCCAGCCCGGCGCTAGGGGCTGCGGGGGCGGGGGGGAGCGGGGGGGGACGAGAAGAAGGAGCCGCCGCTTGCCTGCTGCCCCGGCGCTGCCCGCACCTGCAGTCTGCGGGGCGGGGGGGGGGGGGGAGCCGAAGTAGGTCACTGCATTATGGGTGGCTGGTATTTTCTAGCAGTTCCCACCCTGTTTTTCTCTCCCGGGGGGCAGCTCTCGGGGCTGGTGCTAGCTTGCGTTTTTCAGCCGCAAGCGAAGCATCCTTCCCCCCCCCTCCCCGGTTCCCGCCCCCGGCCAGGAGCCGCACCCTGCGCCCTGCCGCCGCGGCGCGCCGCCCCCCGGGGAGCGGCCGGGCGGGGCGGGGCGGGGCGGGGCGGGGCGCGGCCGCGGGAGGGGCGGGCTCCCCGCCGCAGCCCCGGCCGCGGGGACCCTGCGGGTCTCGGGGAGCCCTTTGCCCTCGGGGGGTCCCTCGTGGGCACGGGGCGCTCGTCCCGGCGCCAGCGGAAGGCAGCGGCCCGGCTCCGGCCCCTTTGTTCGAGGGAGGCTGCCGGAGCGGGGGGGGGGAGCGGAAGACGGCGGCGGAGGGTGTGGGAGCGAGAGAAGAACGACCGTGGGGTCCGGCTGCTGAAAGCATCCAGACCCTCTTGCTCCTCCATTCGTTTTTCTGGTGGGGTTTCTTTTTCTTTTTTTTTTTTTTTGGGGGGGGGGGTGGAATGAGGCAGAGCCTGCGTTTGACGCATTCAAATTCGAGTTTTCACAATCATTCACCATTAAAGTCGTGTACACACAAATCCCACAGAATAAGGACGGAGAGCTCCAGCACAATCATTATCCTTCCCCAAGAAGCAAATCCCACTCAAATTCCCGTTCTGTCCAGACTCTGTTACCGCTCTTAATCACATTGCACAAAGTTATACCGAATCCTCCCGGCACTGGCTGCATCCGATGCGTTACACATTTATTTATTTAAATGCTGATGTTCTGCTCCCGAGGAATAACGGGTGTGGATTGAAAGCGTTTTAACCTGGCTGTGGCACCCCTGGGAACAAGGCATGAGACAGCTGTAGATGCAAACAGAGGAGGGAGACAAGGGCTGTGGGAGTCTGGCCAGCCCTGCAGTGCCGAGCACGCCGTCCCCTCCCCACTGCAGTAATCTGGTAATCAGTATTGATAATTTGTAGTCGGTTGGAGACTTACCACTGCAGAAGGCCCTGTTAGGGATTCTGTCACTAGGGAAGAAAGGGCTCTTCAGCCTTAGGTTAACGACCTCGCAGCACACAAATACAAAGGTTTCTGCAGCAAGAGAGATGCCTGGAATCGTTAGGTTTGCCCAGAGATGGGTTGACTGTGTCACGCCAGTTTGCCTATTAATACCTGGTTAACAAGCTACATACACAAGCAATAAAAAGCAATGTAACTACCTAGTTCAGGTTTCTAAAAATACTAATTACAGCAGCATTCAATTAAAAAATGAAAGATAGGTTATTAAAAGCATCTTCCCTCTTTAAACTCACAAAGGTTAAGGGTTCTCTTCACCTTTCCTTTAAACCTTATTCTTCCTTATTATAGTTATTTGTTGAGAAAATTTGGATCTAGGCAGCCTATTAGAATAAGCCACTTTATTTCAAAAGCTTCTTCAAAGCAACAAATTTTATTTTCACGGGGAAAAATAGAGGCATTCTCAGTCATACACATTTCCAGTTAGTGCTAAATAAGCTACATTTGTTTTGCACTCAAGCTTTACCCAGTGGACCACTGAGAGAACTACAGAGCGCCTGATTTTTTTTCCCCTGTTGAGCACCATATTTTGCAAAGTGGCAATAAAGGCTAGATCCTGCTGCCACTGGAGCCAACAGTACATTTCTAATCAGCTTAAGCTGGCCCACTATTATGTTTCTGGCCCTGGTCCAGCAAGGCACTTAAGCAGGTGTCTGAGTTTGAGCATGTGAATAGTCCTACTGGCTTTGGACAGAACTCTTCACATGACTCAGGTTAGGCAGATGCTAAATAACTTGATAAGCCTGTGTCTATATTCTGCCACAGAAAGCAAAATTAAGCGTCATTTTCTCCTAGGCTCCATTAAATAAAAGGTTTTCAAGAAAAGCTCCTTTGACTTACGTAGGCATTTCAATAGCTGCAAGAACTTCTGGAGCTCAGCACACCCTGAATGCCCCTGAAGTTCTTCCTTCTGTTTAGTTTACAGAGTACATGAATGATGGACACCAGGCGTGCACGCACGCACACGCATCTATTTATTTATTTATTTATTTGTCTTTGTGTCTTATTTTAAAATTCCATATAACACGACTGTACAGAAATTCTGAGGGCTTTTAAATTGCATCTTCCCCTTGACGCCATCTTCCAAATGAAATCTGGATTGTATGGATGGACTCCTTCATACCTTATGCTCCCCACCATACAGGATGTGTGTTAGATAAATCAGCAGCTTTTGCAGGTGTGGTCACTGCAGACCTGGTAGGCCATGTACTTGGTTGGATAAACTTTCTTAGGGTATGTACGTGGCAGTGCGAGGGTGAAGCAGCCAGTGATGGCACTGGAACTAAAAAAGGTGTCCGAAACCGTTATTTCATTGTTTCCTTGCGGTGTTTAATTTAAAGAATATTATTATGAAAACATCTTCAGACAATTATCATAGAGAAAGTCTCAGTCCCAGTTATGGTTCTTGTTTATTTTATAGGAAGTTGTTTAACAGAAATACATGGGGTATGTGTTAATAATGTGTTAAAGAAGTGTTTTAATTCAGGCTCCTTCTGAGATAGTCAGGAACTCTGTGAGGTGATAAATGGGTGGGATTATGAGGATACGGGAATTCAGACAGCGCCACGCTGCCTCCTTTGCATATCTCAGTAAGACTGATTAAACTGTTGTAAAAGTGCTTCAGAGTTGTTCTTCTACTTTTGTCATTCGCATTTTAGTTACAAGCTCAGACCTCGATACTTAGCTTGATGGATGCAGTGTCACTGCTAAGTTTGTCTATTAACTGAGTACTACATTATTGTTTTATCTGGTATGTAAACATACCTATGAAGTCATAAATAAGTGTATGGTTGTGAGTTTAACTGGTTCAATTATTTTAATAACTAGGCTTTTTTACTGCAAAGGGGTAAACATTCTGCCTCTGATCTGCCAGTACACTTAAACAGTTGCTTGATCTTCAACAATTGCACATGAGTAGTCATCTGGACATCAATGGCAGCGACAAGCTTCAAGTTAAACAACATATGGCTAAGCGCCAGGCTGAATTTGGACTGAACATGCTCCTTTCCATATTATGCGGTTTTTAGCAGAAGGTTTTTACCTCCCCCTTTCATAAATAAATACAGTTCTTCCCCTTTTATAAATAAATGAACACAAGTCAAGACCGAATTATTTTCAACTGTCAAAAAATTATATATCTGAAAAGACAAATAGGAAATTACTTTTAAGATGAGAATGAATGTAGACAAGATTCAGAAAAGAGTTTATTGCCTCATAATGTTAGCAGAAATGTGATTTGACTGAGACACCATTATTCCAAATTTTGTCAAGATCTAGCAGAAGAAACATCTCAATTTGTTTATTTTTCTGAGAAATGTGGTTACTAAGCTAATATAAAGTTACTGGCAAGTACAATTCACTGGAGAAGTGAAGGTTAACACCTATTCACATTCTTTTCCTGTTTTTAAAAAGTAGATTACTTTTCCTGCTATTGAGAATTAAGGCAGTAATAATTTTAAAAACAGTCCATATGGCTAAGAATTTATACTGCCTCATAGCAGTTCTTTACTTACCCTGTGAAGTATACAGGCAGGAGGATGGAGTGTCATCTATTCCGTCATCTTATGGAAAAGATCCCATAACATGCTGAGGAAATAAAAATAAAATTCAGCTGCTTGAACACTTCCAAAATGTTCTCTCACCTCCCCCTCTATCACCTCTTTGTCCCAATATAAGTTCTATTTAGACTAAAGGCTTCCCTGTTTAATAACCTATTCCTGTAATTCATTCACATTGATTTTTTTCAATTTAAATTTCCTTTAATTAATTAATTAAGCCTGGATATTTTTTTTTTCATTTCTTTGGTATTTGTACTACAGTAGTACATTTCACTAGATCACATTTTGCATGCCTATTTTTTACTATAAATATATGTGTAATCTAACCTCATGGTTAGATTTTTCTCAGGTGACATTGATATTCATCTCTTTAGAAAAGAATTCTCCATTTTCAAATTAATAGCATTAATTTAAAAAGCTCACTACAGAAGAGAGGTGGGACACTCATATCCAGCAATATGTTTAGATAGCATTTTAGCATTCAAAGACTATACAACATTAACTAATTAATTCTGCTAAAAGCCTTCTGTGAGAAGTAGGCTTTATTATATAGTCTGAAACACAGAGATCAGAGGGTTCTCATGACAGGTGGGTCTGGGCAATGCTTGACCTGTGCTGCAGCATTTTCATGTAGGTCTAATTTAACTACCTTATTAGTTTGTAGTCAAAAGGAACAAGAGATCTTCAGCACTCCTGAAAAACATCAAGCCTTAGGTGTCTTAAAGTAGGCATCCTAAAATGGTGCCACTCCAAACAATTGATATAGTTGGAAAATTAACTCACTAAAAGCTTTGCTAAAGATTATACAGCAAGAAAGCCATCACTTGAACGTACGGGACTGAGGGTGGCTCCTAGCCCTGTGACCAGTGGGCAATGACACAGCTGGAAGTGAAGTCCTCCCACAAGTCTTCTTGCAGCGCATGCTCTCCCCAGGCTGGACATATATTGAATACATTTGCTTTTCAACTTAAATTATCATGCTTCAAAGCCCTTTATCCTGGCACTGCCGGTAGTTCTGCCCAATGCTTTAAGGAGGAGCAAATGTCGCATCATGAACCAGCAGCGCTTACTTACCTCTGCAGTAACTACCTTCAAAAATCCAATGTTGGTTCTCCATATAAATCACCTTTCTAAACAAAAACACTTGCTCTCATCAAGTGGCTTGTAGAGAACATGTCTTCTTCAGCAGTATCCATAAAATGGATGATAGATGAACCAACTTTGCAAATGAGTCTTGCCTCGCTGGAGCCAGTGGAGTTCAGCCACTGGCCTCAACACAATCAGCTGATCTTTAGCCCGTGGGGACACAGAAATTGATAGCTGATTTGAAGGAATGGCTGCTATTCACAGTTCTTTCTAGGCTATGCACAGTTGTCATGCTATGAATTCTGTGGACACCGTCTGAGGTGGTGTTGGTTTTCATTCAGTTTAAAAATACTGTTGATCTCACTTGGAAGTGTGAGTCCCCCTGTAAACATCAGCCAGCAATTCTACCTGGGATGCATACCTCAGTCCTGCAAGGTGCTGGGCACCCATCACTACAGTGCAGGCAGTATCTATTGCTCTGGTTGCTCAGCACTTTTCAGAAAGAGAAAAAAATTGCTTTGGAGACCTCAGTCAGCACAGACCTGCCTCCTCAGTCAAAAAAAATGGACTGATGTGGAAATGCTGGCTCGTGGTAACAAAGTGTTCAAGACATTGTGTGTCTGAGCAATACCAGCATACAAAGCTGCTCTGTAATTATTTAATTTTCTCTTCCACTTACGATGTTTTTCTTTCTCCTGTCTGCAAATACATAACTTAACAAATGAAGTGAATTTAAGCTCTTTCTGCCAGGATGTGCAGTTAAACTGATGCACAGCATCCACACAAAACAGTAGACTTCACTGAATACATTTAGAAATGTTATTTTTTTGCAGGTACAGCTGTCGAATCCAAAAAGTTCTTAAATAAATTATGATTTATGCACTCATTCCAATACACAAAACGCATCACTGTCGTAGCAGTTATTGCGTGGAGAAATTGTGATCCTTCAGGGACGCAATCACAAAACAGGATTGTTGGGGTTTGGTGGGTTTTTTTCACCAGTTTTGCCCCAAGCAGGTGGTTTAGTTTAGAGAGGTGACTGAGGATAGAGTTCGTAAGGCTCTAAGGCACCTGCGGTGGGATACAGGTGTGACTGTACCTCCACAACACCTGGGCAGAGGTCAGTGCCTCTGGCTACGGTCAAACAGCGCATTGCTGAGGTTTGCCCAGAGTGAAGGTATTCATCACTCAGTGACCCGGAGGGAGATGCAGGGGGGAGCGGTGCGACTTCAGCCATCCTGGGGCACTTCACCCGCGGCCGCAGAGAAGCCCTGCTTTGGTCTCCTCCATCATGGTGGGAGGAAAAAGAGGTGGCGATGGGCACACTCCTGCCCCTCAGCCAAACAGCTGGTGGTTGGCCTCCAGGTGTGGTGGTGGGATGTGGTGGCCCTTGTCCCTGCATGTCCTCCCTCCCCAGAGAACACCAGAGCCACCAAGCTGTGGGAAAAGCATCGTGCTGGAGAGGGGACGAGAGGGCACATGGGAAGGAGGATGACCTCCACCGAGGAACTGGGAAGCCCTGGCTTATAGGACCATCGCCAGATTTTGCATGATAAAGCAAAATAGAAACAGTTGTGGGAGCAGAAAATAAAACTTGAGTTTCTTTGGGTGGCAGTTAGGACCCTTCAGCTTGAATCCCCTCCTTTCTGGAAGAGATTGAACCCAGCTCTGGCATTTCCCAGTCACAGGTGCTCACTGTAGACAGTTGTCCCAAACGGCAGGAGTAAGATGGCCAGCAATGTTTCCCCTCAGCTGCATTTTAACAGAGAGCAGTGGCTGCCCCTGCATTCCCCTTAGCTGCATTTTAAAAGAAAGGAGTGGCTGCCCCTGCATTTATGAAGGACCCTGTCCTATCTATGTGTGCCACATGCTCTCAGGAAATAGGCTACACAGATTTCTTCAGAGGATGGGATCTGGGTTGGAAGAACACCCAATTCCCAATGTTAGAGGATTAAACATTGCAAGTCTGAGGCACTCTTGCTTGTACAAAAAAGTAGCACCCTACAATGCACCGCCAATTTGAAGAGCACAAATTGTGGTATTTATGGATTTTCACAACCTCTCTGCAGCTGTGCAGGGATTTGCAGAATCCACATTTTGGATTTAGAAGCCTGAATTTTTCTTAAATATCATTTTAGGCACCTAGCTACTTTATTGGATTTGTCCCATAATCATTTTATAACCTGACTCTCTCTTCATTAAGATGGGGATAATCTTACATACTTACCTCAGAGCTGTGATGTGAGATTATGTTCCATACTGCAAGGAAATGTGTAACAATGCTCTGATGTTATAGAAGTTGCAAAAACCCATACTGATCAGATTAGGAAACAGAGCAACGTACCTTCTAAAGCTGTATTAGCATTCTGTGCTATTCAGGTACTTTTTATAATCCTTAGGGAATTTCTTAGGTAAAGAAAAAATAATTATGTGTATATTTTATACTACTGATTGGCATAGAGGTCTTCAAATTGAGAATTTATATTAAGCTAAGGTATGCTTTACCTGAAGCTAGCTAAGGTACCTTTTAATGCTTAAGTTTTTTTACATTTAAATATATTCATTGGCCACTAAGTGGCTACATAGCTATAACTTTTGATCTTGATACTATTTTTGATCCTTTCTAAAGTTATTGAAAACACAAATTGTCCTTTTGGCCTAAGATTTCTAATACACACATGTTCAAATTCATCCTCTGGTTTCCACTAGGATGACTCCTGATGTGATTCCATTAGCAGGGCTCCCTGAAGTGTCTAATACTATTATGGTTATTATTTTTTCCTTTCAAAAGACTGTAGAGACCACAGCCAGGCCAAAGATGCACAAAAATGTTTACCTACATTTGTATATAAAAGTGTAGCAAAAATGAAATTTTTTGGTTTACTGTATATTTGCACTGCAAATCCTCCATTACCTGAATGGAGCTGTAAGAAACATTTGCATGCTCCAAGGAAATCTTAATTTAAAATGAATGCATGAATAAAGCTCTGTAATTTTTCAAAGACATTTTTTGGAAGTGAAATTCACTTCTGTAACCCATTTTATCAGCCATTACTAAATACCACATTTAATTATTTTGATATATTTGTTTCTTACATCACTCATGAAAAGAAAGAGCAACTGATGTCACTCAGGAGTCATGTTTATAGTCACTTGAATATACAGTCTTTGTCTCCAGGTACTGGCATTTATTCAATTTATTATGTAGGTGTAATACAAAAGACTATTTCTAAGCTAATATCTTTTCTGTGTGTTTAGACATTTTTTGATGCTGTCAAGACTGCAGTCAGGGAGCTTTCAATATTATATGTTGTAGATAGGAAAGAAGCCCGTACTCACTGTTGTTTAAAAACTGAAATCTTTAATATTTGTCAAGAAAACAATTGTTCTCAAGGCAAATAGCTTCTTGCTGGGGAAACAATGTTCCACCTCTAAACATCATTATTTTCGAAGTAAAATACCAATAATGACTTATTAAGAAAAGTAATAGTAAGTTATATATATTTTAATCGGCACTGAGGATTCAAGTTACTCCCGTTTGAAGTGCATTCACATTTTTTGCAGTGAAACGTAAAGAAGGGAAATACCTTACTTAAAGAATCATACTGTGTTAGAGTAACAGTGTAAAAAAAATCACCTGCTAGTGGTGGGAGGCCTGAAAAACAGGATTAAACATGACAGAGGTACTTCTAAGTGCTCTGCAAAATTTTAAGTATTACTTTGCATAGCTTGGCAATGCTATTCAGAGGCCTCAGCTCTGCCGGCATCCTGATTTCTGCACAAAAGATGAGAAAAGTACTGTCAAGGGTAAAAAATTGCAATAATAAAAATAAATACCGAACCCTGGCAGAAAATTTAAGGCATTTAGAGAAGCAAACAGGAGTAATCTACAATACAAAGGTTACAAAATTACATTTAGTACATTTCTATGTAGTTACACAGATATAATTTCCTAGATTAAAACAAAAATTAAGAAAAGGTATCCTGGAAACAGAATATTATATCAGATGGACCACAGTCTGTCCCTGAGCTGCTACTCTCATATTTTTACAGTCTTTTTAGTGCCATTTACACATGAGATGAAGGTCTGAGCTAGCAGTCAGGAAGATTTCTATTTCAGATGACTCTGAACTTTCTTATGAACAATCTGCCCTGCTAATCAGGGTTTCCCATCTGCTCCATCCCCACCACCTACTGATTTCCAGTTCCAGTCCATTTCCTTGGTACCCTTTCCCTCATTTTCTTAACCCAATCTCATTATCCAGTCAGTTACAGTGTCACCCTCATTCTTGGTCCAGTTTCAATCATGCCATCCCTTGACTGACCTTACTTTTGGGGTTTTTTTCCTTCTTTTTTTTTTAATTCATCTGCTCTCAGCAATTTCTTCCACCAGGCAGAGTCAACTCTCACCTCTTCACACAGCCCATTCCTTCTGGTAATCCTCCACACTTCTGTGAGGCCAGAAGGGCAGGAATTAAGACCACAGGATAGTTGTTTCCTCCTCTTTTTTCCAATTTCCAGCGCTCCTCTGGTCCACAGTGACCAAGAGGAGCAGTGTTTGAAGCATCACTCTCAGCCCACGTGGAATCAGTCATGTCCAACACGAAGTGTCATCAGAGAAATTGGCTGTAAAGCTTGGACATGTCTCTCCCAGCCATGGCTGAAGCCTGAAATCAGATATTTCAACAACTTATTCCACAGCCAGGCCTGGACAGATTTTTCAGATGAGGAATGATTTTCTGGCACAGAGAGCTAGAGCCTTTCAAACAAATGCAGTAAGTGCTTGTTTAGTTTACCATGTGCATGTATTTTTCCCTAGTCATCTTCCCAGAAATAGTGAAATTATTTTTGCTAAAAGCTTGTCCAAAATTCAGCAAGAGGCAGCCCTCCAGCCAAGAAAACTGTAGGCCAAATCATTGTAATTTAACAAAGCGATAGTCAGTGGAAGGAGGACTCCCATGTTTTCTAATGCAGTGGAAGAAAAAATGTGGCATTAGATGGGAAATAGCAATGGCTCACTGTGGTGTATGGGTCATACATTTAAGTGCCTAAGATGTGCAAGTGCCAGGAATACCGGTCTTGCTAGAATTACATCCTAAACCAGTGGAAATCTATGGTAGTAGACTCATGTCAATTTACATCTGGTGAACCCATTTTTTTCCCTCTTTAAATCTCCTGAAGCATCAGCTTAGGAAAGAAACCTCTCCTTTCTTATTTTGAAAAGTCATATAAAAGCCAGCTGCACTAATAAAGAAGAATTTGATTATACAGGAAAAGAGACTTTTTTATATGGGAAAAAGAATTTGATTATACAACAAAAGAGAAAAACCAGGCTGTTGTAAGTTGACGTTTGGATATCTCCAGCTCCTGCTACTTTTAGAACATACTGAAAAATATGACGGACAAGCCAGTCCTGGAAGTTTGATAAGTCTGTTATAAAGGACGGGCTGAACAACACAGAAGAAGCTCTGATTTGCCTTTAATGACAGACTATTGATGCTGGGATATGCTGGTGCATAGTGCCCTGAAAATATAGGTATTGCAAGTGATGATCCTTTTTTATTCTAAACGAGCCAAGCACCCTCACACCAGAGCCCCATAGAAATCAATGGAGCATCTCTGCAGGGATCAACTCCTCATGTGGTTAATTTAGTAGCAGAGCAGTGTCTCTGAATTCATCAAGAACGAATGTGTAAGTGGAGGCCAGTACTGCAGAAAAATAGAGATAGATAGATAGATAGATCGCTACAGAGAAATAAATAGACTGACAGAACAAATGAATTCTAGAAATCTTCAGTAATATTTCAGAACAGGAAAAAAATCACTAACTTGAAAAACAGTATAAAAGAGGGAAGGAGAAGACAAAAGATGAAAAACAGAGGTGGATCATGAAAGACTAAATCAGGAGCAGTCACATTACTGAAAGTCCATATAAATTGTTATAGTGTAGACATTTATGCACCAATTTTACATCTTCAAAAATCAATTTATTTCTATTATGCAAATCTGAGCAAAGTGACTTAAAACACTTCCTTTGACCAGTGGTTCTTGTCCTAGTTTTATTGTAGCATCAATTGCAACAAAAATATCCCATGAGCAAATGTTCTCTGTCAGCCAATTTAATCAATTCTGAATAATATACTAATTTCTTTGCACCGTCAGCATGGTTTCAAAGAAGAGGCTGTCATTCTTTGTTTTTCTTTCCTTCTCATTCATTTTACACATCTTCTGATTAAATTACTCAATAATATTTATAATCTATGCTTAACTATGATAAATTTTAGCAATATGCTGTTGAGTGGTATCATTATTTTCTTAATGGAGGCAATCAAATGTTTGAATATATGCATAAAGACATGGTAGGATACAATAGTAGAAGTATAAATCAGGTAATTAGTGATAATAGCTGCATAGATAGTTTAGTTAAAAATCATAGAGAAAAATCTGAAAGCCACAGAATAACAGAATGAATACGTCAAAAGTTTCATCTTAGAAAGCCCCCCCAGAAAGCATCTATTGGGTAAAACTTAAATGCACCAAAGTCAAAGAGAGCTTTTTGATTGACTTAAAATGAAGCTGGGATTTCATCCACAAATGATCTGATTGCTAGTAAAACAGTATTAATCAGCTCGAGATCAGGGCTGACAAAAATTTCAAACTATTGTAATTAATTTTACTGGGAGTTAGGAGAAGTTCATGATGGTAGAGTGATGCAGGACACAGGCCATATCTTCTAGATGGGCTTCTAGAGGACCACTGATAAATGGATGCTCAGTGGATGCTCAAGCTGAAGCTTTATTTTAGCATACCTACTTTGCATGTATTTTTTCTCAGGCTAAGAAAGGATGTGCAAATTGGAAAATGCTTGTCACCTAGCAGGAGTCAAGGTTATTGACTTCACACAGGTCACTTCATTGATTGTTGTCACTGCTCAAATCAGTTTTACTAAAAAAAGCAAAGAACGACCAATTAAATAAATCTCTCAGAGTTATTTTATGGTCTGGATTAGGTCTTAAGTTTGATCTATATAAATGTTTTCAATTGTGCCAATTTCTGGTTAAAACAAGCACATTTATATCCATGTGCTCTATTTCCAATATGATTTTATGGTTTTGCTCAATAACAAAACTTGCAGAGACACCAGATTTGTTGTGCTACATAAGTTAATACTCACTGATGACCAGACCACTATTTTATTTGCAACAATTCCAAGAATAAAATGATCATTTAGACTCCACTGTCTACACAAAATCGTCCCAGTGAGGCAAAGCCAAAATTTAAAAGAATAGTGACAATAACTCTCTTTATTTGCTTTTATGTATCTTTTTTTATTGCCTGTGTCTACTCTGTATGGCTTATTGCTAGCTTTGCAAGCAAGCTTAAATGCTGAGAGAGTTTTCACCAAATCTGAAAGGGTACTTGGAAGACTGTATTTCAGAAAAGCGGTGGGATGGCTGGGGAAGTGGCCTATGGTGATGGCCACATCTGAAGTCCAGCTGCTGAACAGCTGGGGTCTCTTCCTGGTGCTACCCCAATGAGATGCTCTTGGAACATGGCAAAAGGAAACTGGGAGGTTCTTTGGCAAGAAGGGAGGTTCGATGGAGGGCAGCAAGTGAGTGGGTGGTTGGGGGAAGAGCCGGGAAAGGAGCCCGAGGGATTTGGTTCTGTAGTGTGCTGGGGATGAGCTTACCAAGAGTCTGCAGCCAATGCACAAATCCTGAATGACGGCAACAGTCAGAGGGCCAGTGAGATGAGATGTGTTTTTGTTGGGACAGCAAGCACTAGAAGATGTGAATAACAAAGAGGAGTGGAGCTGGGGCTGTAAGTTGCTAACAAACCCTCCCGCCCACAATGGCACACAAAAAATTAAGCTCGCTCTGGGAATTGAACTATGGAGAAACTGGTTGGAAGGACATCTAGAGGTCATCTAGCCTGCCCTCCTGCTTGAAGAAGTACCATTGCCACTTTGTCTAACCAACTCCTGAATGGATGATCTTACAACTTCCCAAGCCACAATTTGTGGCTGTTGTTCTTTCTTCTGTTATCTGAAAAGAGTTTGGGTCTGTCTTTCATTGATCTTTCCGTCAAGTAGTTGTAAGCAGCTTGTCCCTTAGCCACCTCTTTACCCAACTAAATAAACCTGACCTCCTCCATCGCCCTTCACAGGCCACATGGTTAAGGTCCCTCACCTTCCTGGTAGCCCTCCACTGGACTTTCACCTCTTCCTCCATGTCCCTCTTAAATTGGGGGGCCCAAAACTGGATGCGGTACCTCAGGTGCACTCCACAGCATCACATACCTTCAACCACTGGTGAACCCAACCTCCCCTCCTGTTGCTTCACACACACCTCTGCTTCTGGCCTGCTGCTTCTCTCCATTTTCCCAGTATGACCCCTTTAAAAGAAAGGTGGAAGAAATAGCAAAAAAACTCCTCCTTATGAGACTTTCAGAGCCAACCTACATATGCTGAATTTATTTCTGTAAATTTATTTTTAAAAAAAGTCACTGCCCCAGTATCCGTTCCTGTTTTGATGCTTAGACTTCATCTTTCAGCACTGACAGTTATGGGTTTATGTAGCCACACACTGAAACATCCGAAATCTCACTTGGGCATTTTTACTCTCTTCAGGACTGTGTAGAAGACTAGAAGAAAATTATCTTGTGTCTTTAAATGCTGTGAGAACAGATTTTCACAGTGAAAACATTGAACGCTGAAATGTCTAGAAGGAGCCCCAATTTCTAGATTTGGGGACCTGCCAAAAGATACTTTTCCTAGTCATTCTGCTGCCCACTTGTTAGGAGATAACACCAAGTGAAAAGATGAGTTTTACAGAATCAGCTTTGTATCAACATGGTTGATCAGGGAGTTGCTGTCATTTTTGTTTACTCTGTGCAGTGCTTTCAAAGTCCTTCAAAACCTAAAGACATTATTTTTTAACCAAAGGATTTCTCCAAGCATAAACACACCGTTGATAGGCTTCCTATGCAGGGAGATTCTTAAATTAGGGACTAAATTTCTCTAAACCCAGAAATTCAGTCCTTTGGAATATCTTGTAATTAAATAAATACAGCCCCTTGTTCCCACATATACCCAATTGAGTAGACTCTTAAATTTGTATAAAAGCATTTAACTTTCTATAGTCTTTGTTATGAAAAGAGGGATTTAAGCCATAGGATATAAAGTACCAGAGTATAAGGCAGAGTATCAGGTAATCTGCAACACAGTTTCCATTATCACACCTCCTTGGGTTTTAAAGCAAAATCCTCCACAAACACAAGTTGTGTCCACAGGCAAACTGTAATACCAAACAGTTTTATACAGAAACTTAAAAGTCATTAACTAAGAGCTTATTTTGTTCTGGCATTCAAATTTAAAATACTACTATTAATTAACGCAATTATAATATGTATGCCATTGTCTGTATTATTGCAAGAATAGGAACCCTTCATTTTTAAGTAATCTACTTACATACATTATTTGCAATCGTGTGCAGAAAGCGAACTAATGCCTTTTTTCAAACTGATGAGACATCTTTATTTTAAAATGTCCCATAAAATTAAAATTCCATTCAAAACCCAGAAGAAAATTGGATTTTTCAAACTGTCTCCTTTCATTGTCTTTTGCATGTTGACATTTAATCAGTAGTCATGGCAGCCAGTAAAAGTGATTGTGTAGCATAAAGATGCAGTTACACATATTTTGTTTTGGGTTAAATACATTAAATACATGCAGATTGCTCAAAATCAACCAATAAACTTACATTAAAAAAGCTCAAGATATTTTTATGTATACACATATATGTAAACTAAATAATGAATGCTTCTATGTGTTTGCTATTCAGACACTGTAAAATGGGGTTTCTAGTCTATATTAAATGATTAGTTTGAGCGGTACCTTCCACAGCCCTCACAGCAGCATATTGTCTCTGAAATGGATTCTCCTGATAATTATGGTATGAAAATAATTGCAATAGGTTCTGCACTCAGTGAAATGACTCAGCAAGCAAGGAATACATTGAATTACTGGAATGGAAAGATCAGGAGTCCAGGCCTACTGCAAATTATAATTGTGTTTATCCCATATAATATAAACACAAATTTCTAGTTAGCTAATCGCCCTCAGTATTTTCTTTGCCTAAAGCAAAAAAAAAAAGGCACCTTGCAATTGAATTTGCTTATTGTTTTCTGAGCCTTAAGTTATGAATACCTAATATTCTGGCCTTCATCAGTTCAAAGCACGATTTTTAAAATATTGGAAGACATCAAAGATATCTGCACTTTGGAATGGCACAGGATATGTATTAACGAGGGTTGTGGTTACAAGCCCTATATGACCTATAAAAAAAAAGTCACATTTTATATCCGACTTGCAGTTCTGTTAAAACCACATGTGTATCTGATCCCAGAAAAATGGCAAGGACCAGCCTGTCTGTTAATGGAAATTGGCACTGTAGCAATGCATCTCTGTTCCCTTGATTGAGGTACTCCGTAACAGCTGAGATTCCCTGAATGATGAAAACACAGAAAGTTGGGTTCTTTACCCATTCTTTCTTAATTGTCTGCTTTGCTGAAGCATTTTGGGCCATTCCTTTGCTTGATGCTGTGTCAATGGCTTGCTTTCAGAATATATGGGTAATTCTGCTAAAAATTTGCTCTCTTGAGAAGCTCGGTGTAGGTCTTAGAAAAATTTGACTGTAATCTCAGTCCAAAGATGGGGGGGAGGGGGGATTTTGTAATGTAATTGAAGTAATATCAGTACAAACCCAGAAAGGATCTACTGTGTCCAGATGAAAAGAAACAGCAGCAGAACTCTTACTTCAATTGCGAAGACTGACAATATGCCAGGATTATGTCATTACTCTCTAGGCATGATAATACACAGCCGCCATGGAATAAAATTACATCCAATGTCAGTGGGTGATGCATGGCTGGGTGATGCAAGACCAGGAAGAGTTTGAGCCTACATAAAGGGATCAGGGTGATGCAAAATTAAGTCAGTGGAAGCCTCTGAAGAGATCATTGGTAAAAATTGAATAAATGCCACCATTCCAAGCACACATGGCTGAGGATGAGATTCAGAAAAATAAAAGAAATACTGGCAGCCAGTTCTGTCACACCCTGCTCTAGTAACCCAGTCTTACTGTGCTAAAACAGAACCCGTACCACGATTCATACCTTGGGAAGATGCTGTTTGATCACAGTAGGCTGCATAACTAAACTGTTGCCATTCTATTTCATCATACTTGATTTGCATCCTCACTCTAGGGGCTGTTTCACCCGCCAGCACCCGTATTGTCTGCAGCACTCTCAAAGAGACAGCCTGTGCCAGCGGAGGTGTCACTCATCCAGAAATCAGGAGACCCGTGTTCTCCATGAGGCTTTTCTGCAGAGCAGGACTGTTTCCACCTCTGGGTCCTTTCTTCCCCAGCATCCCTTGCCTGTCTTTCTCACTTACACCATAAACTCTTTGGCATAGGGAGTTTGCACCCGACATGTTTGTGCAGAAAGTAGTGCAGATCTCGGCTGGGCCTCCGCCTGCTCCCACGATACAATAACGAGATGACCTTAAGAGCATACTGGGAGACAGCAGCCATCTCTGATAGCCTACTCCCTGACTGCTGGGTCCTCCAGGGGAAACTAGTGTGCTCAACAGCAAGGACTCAGAATTGCCCTTTCCACCCAGCGCGTGGATCGGCAGCAAGCTGTAGGCACGCTGCTGTTGTGGTGACTGACACCTGCGTGCCGGGGCTGTCAGGGGAAGGCGGGCTGCCTGCAGGCTCTGCAGCTTCCACGCTGTGACTCAGTCCACCCCACCCCACGCTTACAAAGACACTGAAGCGGTACCGCCTCCCTCGCAAGTCCTTCCCTGGTGCTTCAGCCACCAGCATGGCCCCAGGACCAAGCCAAGCACCACGGCTTTGCACCCAGGAAACAGCATGGCTCGGGGGGCTCCTGAGCACTGCACAGCCACTTCTGCGGGAAGGATCATAAATCTGGGGGTTGTGCTGCTCTAGGGAAGTCCTGAACCAAACTCCACTAGGCTGCTGTTCTGGCAAGCTAGTACAGGCAGTAGCCCCAGTCTCAGAAATGCTGAGACAAGATAACCTAGGGGGGAATCTTCAAAGCCATGTTAGTGGAAATTTTGGAGTGAAATATCTGGCTTGTTAAGCCATTTTGTATGTGACCTGTCTTAGAAGTAAGAATTTAACGGCTTTGTGTGCTGGCAAAAGGGTATGTCACAATCCTTCAGGCATACAATGCGAAGGAAGTACGTTACACACAGTGAGCATTAAATCATGAAAAGCAAATCCGCCCATTCAAAAATTCCAGGGCTTAAGGTTTTGATTCTTATATAAGATTCTGAGTGATAGCTCAGGGGATAGGGATTTTTCTTGAGAACAGGAAAATTAATGATAGGATCAGACCCAGAATGATATGTGCAAACTCATTACTACTACTCTATCAGTAGTCCTAAACTAAAAGTAAAACTGAGGATTTTTCTGTAAGACATGACAGAGCCAAGCTTGCTACAATACCAATCAAAAGAGACTGTTTTCCCTGTGTGCAGGTACATAACAAAACCAACAGCAGTTCTCACGCAGGTAAGGTGAGCCAAGTAAGGAGGGTTATTTCCTCCTGGTGCAGCTGCTACAGCCTATTCACTTTTTCCATCCAGTTCACATTCAGGAAAATTTCTTTAGTTCACATCATCCCAAAGCTGAATTTCCACAGTGTTTTGTGCTTCCGCAGAATACAGGGGACAGCAGAGAGCAGAATGGTTGCTGGATGGGGCTGCCTTAAAGATTTGCAAACTACTGATGCTTACATGACTTTCACACTTAGGTGATCATAGTGTATCAGGAACTATCGATGGCTGTGGTGAAATCATGAAGGTAGGCATAAGTTCAGCATCTTAAACATCAGCATCCTGCCAAAGCACCTGAAGAACGGGGGTTGAACTTCTCACTGCAAAAAATTAAACAGTTGTTTTCAGTTAACCAGTAGGAAATCAAGCTGTCTTAGGAGTACTGTAGCCTTTGAGTTAATTCCTCACTGTTCATCCTCTCCATTGTCTTCAGAGTCTGTTTTAGTAGCTCACATCCTTTCCTACATAAAAAGCTCTATGGGAAGAAAATAGGGGGAAGGGAGATGGGGTGTGGAGGTAGGGAGAGAAATATGGGGGGGATGCCTTGAAAAATTTGCAAAGGCAAAGCAGACCTTAAAGAAGGAGGTCTTCTCCCCTTGGGAAAAATATCTCTGGAATTTTTGGTTTCACCCTGGCTGAAGTTCCCCAAAGTTCAAATGGATTTTGGGAGGGCCACAGACCTCTGTATGTTGGAACTGAAGTGCCAAGGGCTTCTTCATGCCAATGTGATGCACTGGCTCTCCAGAGGGGTGGCTCAGAAGAGGGAGTGCAGCATCTGTCTCTGCCACTGCTACGGACCACTTTCTGCAGAGCTGGAGAAGGAGGAGAAGCTTACCCATAGCTTTCTTGTCTGTTCTACCCATGTTTCCACCAGCATGCAGTGTGGTGAGGCTGTCAGTGCCCTGGACAGGCTCTGGACAGACACAGGTCTATGTTCCTGCCACACTGGAAGGAAATGGGTGTGTTTCCATTTCTATAAGCAGACAGTACAGTCTGGCCCAAAACTCTAATAGCGACTTCAGCAAAGCATCTGCATCGCTGTTCGTTTTGAGTAACCATCATAAGACTTTTTTTTTTTCCAAATTCAAAAAACCCCTTCCATTAAAATCTCATTTTGACAATGCGGTGGCAGTAGCCCAACAAAATAGTCCCATTAACTCAAGTCACAGATGACCATAACAGTCAGGGTTCAGTAACTGGGTTTTCTCATTGCTTCAGCAGTGAAAATCACATAAATTGAAATAATACAAAATGGTAACTTTACATCTTAACATTACATTCTGTCATCAGAAAATAAAGTGAACAAAGATGTTTGAATCCAATCACACACATTAAGTAAAAATCACAGACATGGCATCTGGAGTAGTCCATTTTAGTCCAAAAATCCATAGTCATGATCAGTGATTAAGCTGTAAATTTAGGGGCAATTTTCAGTCAGACTTGTGCCACCCTCCAATCTGCATGTTTGCATGTGTTTGCATCTACACACCGTAGATGAAAGAAAATCATTACTGGGCAGTCTTTGCATAAGCAAACAGCTGTTGGTGTATTCCTCGGGATGGGTTTTCCAGCCAGATCCTGAACTATGCTGTAGAAGTGGCATGCAAGGGCTTGCACTTGAGGGCAGGGTTCATTGGTACAATTTGACACAATCTTAATAGGAAGCTGAAGGGTCAGATCTGTTGCGTCTTTTTTTGTGTTTTGAAGAACCGATGCTACAGTGCTCCCGGATTTCACTGCCACCCTGTGCTTTTAGGAATGACACTAATGCTTGATTCCATGCCAAACCATTTTAAAGCCATTTGTTAAAAGGATTTCTTGTTGGAGAGAATAAAATTGCTAATACTTCTGCCAAAACCTAGGTAGCTTTAGTGACCTCAGAACAGCCATGAGGGCTATGGAAATTAATGCCTAAAACTACTTTTTAAAACTCAGTTGCCACAAAAGCAGATTAGATCTGTCCAAGTTCATTCTTTCTCATTTTCTGGACATGTAATAGGAAATGCCAGTCACTGTTGACAGAGGAAACTCAGTAATTCACAATTTCTTTTCCTCGTTTTCCGTTTCTTGTTTCCTTTTCATAGTACCCGCTTTCTCTATGGCCTAGATAGATACAGAAATATCAAATAATTCAGGGGTGAGGGACATGACCAAAACTCTATACTCATATCTATATTAAACTGTATTGCAGTATATGAAGAGTGCAATTTTAAAGACTTTTAAAGAATGGCCCCAGGTGAGTGAGGGTCCCATGCCCCCTTTCCCATCAGTGAAGCAGGTCTGCGCTGTAGAGCACTAAAGAGCCTATGAGCTGTTAGTACAATTTAAAGCAACCTTATTTTTGTTGGGGAAACTGGAAAAGCACACATATGCATAAGGTTGTGAGAGGGACTCACCCCAAATACTCTGTGGAGCAGTGTTTTGCATTCGGAAAGACAGTAACAGAAATAAGCCCCACCTATGTGAACCACCAAAATGAGATGTCACTCACGACTGAGTGTAAGGGAAGGATAAGATGTATTCACTGCAGGGGCTTTTGCTTTCATTCTCTCCATCACTGGCAGCTCCATAAGCCTATAAGCATCCTTAGGTTTTTTGACAACAGAGAGAGATTCATTGGCCTTAGACAACCTAATTCGTTTATCTTAGACATCTCTGTTGGAATGGGACCAGACACAGTCACTCTCTGGTATTGCTTATCTCTCCATTGACTAAAAAGAAAGCTTTCATAACTGCTGTAAACTAGCTGTCTTAAATACTAGATGGCCAACATTAATTAAAGTGAATCTCAGACAAGTGCCAAAAATTAAATGGTATGTAGGATCCCTTTCAGTCGTGCCCCATCTTGAGTTTTACTTCTACCCATCCCCATCCCATGTACTAGTCCCAGTATTAGTTCACCACTTTACCAGCACTCATCATGCAGCTTACTTCAAATACCCCACCAGCTATGGGGAAACAATTACATTTATGATCATATAACACCTCTTCATTTGACAGAAAAGGATACAGCACGCTACTATAAAAAAAAAATTACTGCCCAACAGAGTATTGGTGTTCACAAAATGACATGGCTTTTTGTGACTTAAAGCATTGTCTCGACAAACCAAAAACTCTAGCACCTCAAAGGGAGCATTAACAAAGTGAAATTTGTAACAAACTGCTTTGTCAATAACATCCGTGAGAAATCGATGTAAAGGATGGCTGTGGTAGGTCTTCCCTACCTTGACATTCATGTTTCACCTAATCTTACTCTTGCAGTCTCTTCCAAAGCAGAAAACAAAGCAGGATTTCAGTTCAGTCTCAGAAACTGACTGTCTCACAGGTGCCTGGCAAGGGAACACGGGGCTGAACTGTGTTACGGGTTGCACATTTTGAACATGGGCAATATGCCAGTTTCTGTTTCCTTCCGGGTGTACAGAACTTCCAAAACTAGTTGGCTAGTGGGACTTGAAGTGTCAAAAATCAGTAACACTTTATTATATGTGGACTGGATTCAGTAAGGCAAAAGGCATCAACAGATTTGCCTTCATCAGATGTTAATTATAAGTAACATTTACACTTATCTCTCTGCTTTCATGTGTTAAAAATAGTCTTGCTTATGAATAATGGTCTCTGCTGTGACACAGCAATCTGTCCTAGCTGTGCTTTGCCAAGGAACAAAATGTGACCCAAATCGCCCATGGCCCATCAGTCAGGACAGATTTTCATTTTACAGTGTAAACTGTAAAAAATTCCTTATAGCTATTGGATAACCGACGAGAACAGACAGGGTGGTTTTACTGGTGTTTTCCCTAATCTTCCTGTTTCTCCCAGCAACAAATAACGGGCTGCTGACTTCTAATGGCAGCCATAGCATTCTTCCTTATTAGCTTCACTCAATGGGCAACTGAACTGCAGGACTGGTGATGGACTAATTTTCTGTCGTTAGTGGAGGAATATGGGATGTATCTGAATAGGCATATTATTTGAGATCAGGCGAGCACTTACAAAGAGAATCATCAAAACACCCCAGCTGACCATGCTTTGATCACACTGCAGAGCAATCTCAGAGTGCACAAACTGGTTTACTTGATAGGTAATGAAACTGGAAGATGTGCAATAGCAGTGTATCTGCTGTGCTCCAGGCACTAATGGTTGTTTAGACCATGGGACTGAACTAGGCTAAAGAAAAGACCCCCAAGATATATACAGCATCAGCATGGAGTCCTTAGGATTGCTTCCCCCCAGAGATCCAGTCCTGTGCTTCCCTGCTTGCTCATGCAGACATAGCACTGGTGCCCTTGAAAGCCTCTGGGAGATCTTACCTGGACCAGCAAGTAAAGAGCCCACAAAGAAAGAGTATGGAAATGTTCGCCCAACACAGGGAGTGGTTTCACAGTTTCTAAACATAGCTGTTAAAACTAATGCCTGAAGTTTGAGAAAAATAGTGAGATTGGGTTAAAACAATTATATTAAGGTGCATTTGGGACTCATTCAGAAAAAAATCTTTCGTTCTTGAGTTTCAAAGCTATCGAGTTTCTTCTCTGAAGCTGTCAAAGCTTTTAGAGGCATTAGATAGTATTTCTAAGGCACTCTCTGCAACTCTGAATATGAGAAATTTATTTTTTAAAAAGTAGATGAGGTTCTGAAATAATCACACAGCTTCAGAATTTAAGAAGACCTGTAAATACTAGGCTATTCACAGAAAAACTGCAAGAATTGCTAATACTGAAATCCCTTCTGGTTTTAGCAAAAATCGGTGTTCTGCTCTTGCCCAGCTTTGAAGCTTTTAATGCATATAAACATTTAAATCTTGCTGCATATAACTAAGAAGATTCTGTTGCCATCTTTTGTCAACCTTGTTCCTTCCTAGCAATTTCCCTCTCAAAGCTTTTGTAGTATTACGATTACCATCATTTACTTTCCTTCATTTAACTTGCGCAGTTAATGGAATGATATGTACCCTACATGACTGCACAAGGAGCTAAGTAATTAGCAAGCCAATTGAAACACATTTGGAAAATAAACTTTGTTGCAATCACTGCTTGTCTTCAAGGGTTTTTAAAAGCTCCGCTATAAGACAGATAATTTTTGTGCCTATTTCAGTTAACACGAGAGGTCCTGTGCAGATTGCATAAATGCTGTGCTGTTGGCTTTCTGGCCTAAGTGTGCTGCTTTTTTAATAGAAAAACATTTCTTTTGGGGAGAACAGACTTCCATAGCTAAAACACTAACTCCTCAGAATTTGGGAAAGCACTGTTATCTCCCTGTTCAACCTGTGTGACATGGGCCTGCCACTCTAATCAGACCACTAACTGGGCTAACATTACAGCTCTGGTTTTTTTTTAATGTATGGCAGTTTAAGGAAAGGACAGCTGAGCAAAGCAGGACTCCTGCCACTCCATGCTGCCAAATAAGCTGCTCTTTCCCTGGTCAAGGGGGACAAGCCATCACAGTGCTGATGCTGGACACCTGAGGAGCTGTGTAGCTCTTCCTCTGAGTTCCTTTGAGACCCTCAGCCCTTAAGTCTCCCAACGGGAAAACCAGTACTTGTCAACACGGCAGGTTGGTTGGTTCCCAGCAGCCTCCAGAACTTTCTGTGAGTATTCAAGCCAAGTTCTGATTATGGTTGAAGGACTTTCTAGGGCAAATGGAGACTAAATCAATACCATGAAAAAAGAAAATGTAATGCTTGTAAAGCATGGAAAGTCATCCTAATTCTGTCAGTGGCCAGAATGAAATAGGACAATGATTTCGCCAGCATGCTTTCAGTGCAGCTATTGTTCCGAAAGGAAAGAGAGCTGAGCACGTCCTTATCTTTCTCCAGCCATGTTTTGCAGATGACAAGCTGGGAGAACAAACACCTTTTTCCAATTGTTTTAAATGCTGTTAGAAAACAAGACATATTCAATGTCAAGCAAAGATAAAAAATAATAACAAAGGCCCCAAAAGGCAGGATTCCTGGGACACTGCTTTGCATGCCTCTTTCTATAAAGATATTTCAAGGTATACATTGTAGCAGGGATTCAGCAGACCTTGTTCAAGAACATGTAGCTTTCAGCTTGTGTCATCAATGGCCATGTCCTCACCACGAAACCCAGCATCCGTTTTCTGTATGTCTACCAGCCTCCCGGGCAGCGTGCGGGGTCTCGTGTGCTCCCACTCCACAACTTCCCTGCTGAAAAGGATGCAGTTTTGGTGGTGTGGGCAGCTGGCTGGGCAAGCCTTCCTCAAAGGACAGTCCGGACAACCACACCTGTGTGCTTAGAATTATGCAGGCGGTTAAATGCTTTGTTGGATGGAGGCCTGAATGAACATATCATGTTTGACTATTAACAGACATCAGTTGGGCATGACTTGTGTCTTCAGAAGATTTCTGAGTTACTCCTTGCAAGTTGGTACTTATGTTTCAAACCAAAAAACTTGTCAAGTCCAAGCTTCCTTGACAGCCTCGGTTCACAGAAAGCAAAATCTTCAGTGCACTCTTGACCTGAGATGCTGGCTTTCACCAATTGTTTCCAAAAAGCTGTATGTCCTTTAGGTGGGTTATTTAGTGTCCATGATTAGAGATCCCCATGCAAAGCTTAATTAGATTAATCAGTCATCCACTGACAGCTAGAAATTAATTCCTAAACTGATGGATCATTCAAATACCACCAAGCAGCACCCAAAGGCTCTGAAGCCTTCATCAACTTCAGAGGCCTTTCTGAGTAGGAAAAACAAATTCAAAAAGCACAAGAGCATCCATGAGAAAGGCTGAATGACAATTTCATAGGTATCCACAATTTGACGATCAAAGGGCTGTCCAATTTTCCTTTAGTAACATCAAGGATTAATTTGGTCTAATCTGTTAAGTACAACACTTTCAGCCACAGTTATATTTTAAGCCATGTTTTCACATGCTGGCAGCAAGTGTGTGTTTGCCTCTGTAGATATGATTTTGATAATAGCAGGGATTTGTGTGTGCCAGGATGAATTTTGAAGCAATGCCCTTCCCGCCTGCCAACATATATACTTTATGCAGTGTGGGCAGTGGCTAGGGTATTGCTCCAGGACCCAGGAGAGCTAGCTTTAGTCTGGGCTCTGTCATTGACTTGCCAAGTGACCAGATACAAGAGAATTTTCCTACTTACAAGCTGGGATGATAGCAATTAGAAGGGGTGAATGCAGAACATTGTATAATGGTTAGGTATTGGTATCACCATTTCTAGACGAACTCCTCCTCAGTCCATGACTGGGGCCTATAGGCATTACAAAGTCAATAAAGGTAACACTGTAAAGGTAAAGTACAAGGGTATTTGTTGCATCAAGTGATATAAACTAGACCCGAGTATGGAAGCGACATGTTTTGGCCAGTAAATGAAGAAGGAAAAGCTTTCTTTCAAGTCATTACGCATATTAAGGACATTATGCAAAGGATTTGATAAATGTATCCTCATTTCTGGTTTCATTTTTAATTATCTGGATGACATTTTCATTTGTAACAGATAATGTCTTTAGCATCTGCCTATGGCAACACATGGGCAGCATTTCAGAGCTGTTCTCAATTGCATTTGGATACGTCAGAGAATTTGTAAGATCTTCATGTCTCTCCACCTGCCAGGAGAGAGTGTAGTCATGGCACTCTTCCAATGCTAAATACATTTCCTAGTAGCCATATCCACTTTCTATAAACCAGAGAGAATGGTCTGCATTACACCCAAGTCTGAGGTCATGTAGGAGATCAGAAGCAGTCCCTGCCGTACCGAGCATTTCATGTGTGATTTGATAAAGGCTCAATGTTCAGAAGAAATAGTTGAAGGTAAATATTCTAGAGAAATCTGCCAGATGGGTGATAGACCAGATTTGCTGGTACCCAGCCAGCCACCTCAGCTAGAGGTTCACTAAGGAGGAGCTGGGGAAGTGAAGCATGCTAACAAGATCTCTCATTTCAGCTTACAAGGAAAAGATGAAGGAGCTGTCCATGCTCTCTCTGATCTGCTCCTGTTTTTACCCGGAACCTCGCAACATGAACATCTATAAATATGATGGTGAGTGGCTTTCACTGGAAATCGTCCTGCAGGTCAGATAATGTGCTAGTGCTGGGAAATGACTCACTTCACCATCCCAGTCCATAGTGTTAGTCAGTGGATATTTTGCTGATGTAACAATTTATTTGCTGCTTTGGGCTATTACTATCTACTGATTGTGTATTACCCATGATGCTGGATATTGTTCCTAATAGCAACTAACTAAACTCATAAAGCTAGCCCTCTCATACTGAGCTGTACTTTTCCTACTACCCATTTGAGAATTACAGCTCTTCACAGCTGACATAATTCCCAAGGAGACCAAGAAAAGATGAAAGCAAGCTTAAAAAATTAATCAGCTTGGGCATTGCTCACAGGAGGTGTGAAATGACACAGAACACCAATAAGCTTCCAAAACTGCTGTAAATTTTTATCTTTATGAGATTAAGGTATAATTAAGCTATTACAGATAAAATGGAATGTACTTCTCCTGAGAACAGTTTTCAGCCCATAATCTGCCATTGCATTTGGAATGCCCAAGGCAAAAATCCTAAATCTTTTGTCTGTACTTCTGATCCCACACTAACATCTGTGCTGCTTCTCTCCTCAATACCACTGAGGTATTGAAGGGCTTACCATTTCTCACTTTATTGTGCAGACATGGAAGTGAAACAAATCAACAAACGTGCCTCGGGCCAGGCCTTTGAACTGATCCTAAAGCCGCCTTCTCCGGTCTCAGAAGCACCACGAACTTTAGCTTCTCCAAAGAAGAAAGAACTCTCTCTCGAGGAGATCCAGAAAAAGCTGGAGGCTGCAGAGGAGAGGAGAAAGGTATCTTTCCTTAAAAAAATGCTAGTAATTAGACCTGACTTAGTGTACAGAATAACAGCCAAGTTTCCATTGCCATCACTAACCCACAGTGGCCTTCATGGACAAAAATTATTAACATGTTTGAATGAACAAATGAGTTTATTTTCTTTCAGCAGCTTGCAAACAAACCTCACTGGTTTTGATGCTTGGGAAGTATGCGTCAGAAAATACAGATAGCTTTGGACAGGAGGCCCAAGTGGGTTCAAATATGCATGCTTATTGTGTGAGTGTGAGTGAGTGATTCATTCAGAGCATCTGTAATAGTTGCTGAAAACCAGTGCAATTCTTCTGGTGTCTTAAGTTTAAGAGATGGATGTGCAATTCAAACAGCTGCTGTCTGGGCTGCCGGATCTTGATTCCTTGTAGCGCCCATGGAAATTACTGACAAGGCCTGCCAGAGGCAGCTAAAATGCCTTATTTTTGCAGTATGAAGGCATGTCAGCGCTGAATAAAGAGCATTCTGAATCGTTCACCACACGCTTGAATGAAGACGCTACGCATAGTCCAGCTACTAAGAGAGGCATTTCTAGCAGTCAGTCTCAATAGTGCTGGAAGTTGGCCTTGTAGGGTTATCTACAGACTAAGTCTTCCCTTCTTTATGACCTTACCCATAATGTTAAAACCCTGTTTCATAATCAAGAAGTTTTGCCACACAGGGTTTGGAAGGGTTGTTGCACCTTCTTCACAAAGGTTAGCACGAATGCAGGGTGCATACAGCAGGAAGTCCACATTAACTGTTTCTTTGGCTTTCATCATGACTGATGTGTTGAAGAGGTCTTTGTTTGCTCTAAGTCAGAGCTAGCCCAGATAGCTTTTTTTTTGCAGAAGATAAAAGGCCAAATTCAAGGTCAGGTAAGTTGGGGGATGACAGGCGAAGCCAAGGACACACTCACCATAGCCAGCCTGAATTGCCAGTCTGGAAATCAGCAGTGTTCTGCATGGGCCCAGTGTTTATGCTGTGTTGCAGTATTTCAGGAAAGTCATGGCTGGCTGCAATGACCACAGAAAACTCAAGATGTGGTAATATATTGTCCTGCTTAATTCATGTTTCTTTTTGCTATGGCACAAAAGGAGAGCCACAGAAGCCAGAGAAGCCTCAAGAGCCATAGAAGGACTTCCTGTGTCCTTCAAGCAGGTGATCAAAGTTATTTTGTGGCAAATCTGCTTGCACCAGCTAAATTGGAGTTAGAAACCTTCCACCTGCTCATGGAGTCCCTGGTAGAGGGTATCTGAAAATGAAACAAGCTTAGATGTCTCTAAGCCTTTCATTTATCTCTTAAACAGTGTGATTTGTTACTAAAACTGACGTTTACAGAATCTTTCCAGATACGGACAAAAATGTATACAGAAGACCAGGGACAACAGATATGCCACAGACAGCACATGGAGCAGCTCCAACAAAAGCAGCTCCATTCTCCTTTCCCCCCTGTCAGACCAGATCAGGGTCTCTTCCAAAAAAACCAATGGAGTGATTACACTGGTGTATGGTGAGATGTGAGTCCACTGAAGTCAGTAGATCTGGATTACTGACAAGTGCTTAAAACCTGGCCCTCAGATTTGATTTGCAGTGAAACCTGACTGTTCTGGAACTCACTAATTTGAACAATTCACGTAGATGAACACTGAAGTGTTGCCACAGTTGCCATTTTTGCTGCCTTGCTAACACAAGACTGTATGCTTCTAATGCACACACATTAGCACTATTGCTTCTTTCAAAGAAATACTTCTGCCAGAGTATTTGTTTCAGTAAAAGGACATGACTGTATGTGAAAGGAATATGCATTTGCACTAGCACCTGCCCACCCAAAGATGATATGCCCCAAGGACTCAATCTGCGAAGTGCCTCTGTACCGAGTACAAATACTCAAGTAAAGATATGGACACAGAATGAAATGGCAGCAATTAAGAAGCCTGATATTATGCATATACTTAGTGGGAAATATAAATTGAATGTTCCAGAGATTTCATTTCATTGATTCCATTACTGTTCATTTCTTCCTAAAGAAAAACTTATTACGCAATAAACTGGCAATCAGTGATAGCAGTACAGACACCTGCCATTTCTTCCCCTTGGTACTATATTCATTTTGAATGAACATATAACTGAGTTATTTTAATAGACAAGATCCTCCACATTAGCATTGCAGCAGAAATTGCTGAGAAAGGAACAAAGAACAGAGCAAAAAACTTCATTATATCACTGTTAAAATCCCTGGTGCTCTCACATCTCAACTATTGCCTTCATTTTTTGTCCTGAAAAAGAGTATAGTGCAGAGAAGGATAAAAAAGCAATCAGAGGAATAGATAATCTTCCATAAGAAGATAAATTAAATAGTCCACTTTTCAGTTTGGAAAGAGATGACAGATGAAAGATAAGATAGAAGTCTACAGTCATGAATGGTAATGAGAAGATGAACAGGAACAATTATATTCTGTTTCACAGAATCCAAAGGGGAAGAAACATTCAATGAAATCACCAGGCAGCAACTTCAAAACAGAGAGAGAGAATCACCTTTTCATGTATTGTTTAATTGAGCTATATTTGTTATCACAGACTATTTAGAGATTATTAAAATATTATTTATTTCAAAAAGATAATAGCAAAATTCATAGAGCACTACCTTGTAGGAAACGATTATGTGAATGCAATCTCTGGCTCAGAAAATATGTAACTTGGTGACTGCTGAAAGCTAGGAAGCTCTATCTATCTATCTATCTATCTATCTCAAGGAAAGGACCAGGCAGATTTGCTCAACTTCATCTACACTTTCCCTAAGCATCTTCCACTTTCTGCTGCTAGACAAACCAAGCAGACTTTTTCTGACAACCAGCATGGCAGTTGTTACCATACTTTTCAGGCTCTGAACAACAGCTGTCAGGCATGACCATTCTAGATCGTGTCCTTCCAGCACAGTTCTAATTAAAATCAAGTATAACTAATGGATGAGAATTGCCTTTTCAGAAAAAATACTAATTGATTTCACACTGTTTAGGAATTAGGTTCTGCTCTGTTAATTAGACAATGTTCATTAATAAATTTTCAAACTCATGAGAACATCTACAGCAACACATGGTCTTCAGCAGTCTCCTGCTTATGCTGTTTCCTGTTTATCATTCTTGTTTATTCCTTTATAAGGTTCTACAGGGCTCTTTCCTTTTCTCCTCCTTTTTCTCTACCTCACTTGACAGTCATGACCTCATACTCTCAGACCAAATTGAGAGTTTCACCTGAGGCATTTTTTCCTTTTGCGCCACACAGTGAGACCCATTTGGGCTAGTTATAAATTTGTCCTTTCCATTTATAGAATCCTCTTTACAGCATGTCGTTATTATCCCATTATTTTTTTGCCATATGTGTGCTATATTTTTCCACCTTGGTGGATAATCAGAAAGATCTTTTCATCCTTCTCACTTAAGAAATTAGAACACAGTGACATTGTATGCAGCAGAAGTTTATTTCTTACAGAATCTTTAACCTTTATCAATTTTCACCTGTTGGCCTTGAATGTTCAGTTGTTATTACCCTTGATGTACAGACTTCAAGAGCCATATGTTGAATTATATATCTTTATTGCCCATGTTCAACATACTAGCATAAAAATGAAGCACTAAAGGAACGCACATTTCTACAAGACTTTGGATTATGGGAGAGAAATTGTATGTAATTAAATCCTTTTAATGGCTTTGTATTGGGATGAAATTGAATCCGGCTTGTCCTTAGAGCTTAGCGCTACAAAGAATGCAGGAGAACAGTCATATTTTTTTAACTTTCATACTGTTGGATGTAGACTTACAGCTACATGAGTTTTTAATACCATTACTATGAAATGCTGCGAGATAAGCCCCCCGAGCAGCCTCGCCTGGGCAAGGCTCGCTGTGCTCCCCGCAGCAGGCAGTCAGCTCGGGGCGTCTCTGCCAGCATCACGGCCGCACTCTGCGTTGGGCTTCAGCACCCAACTCGCTGCCCCTTTGAGCCAGCCCCACAGCCTGCCCAGAGGCACTTCTTAATACTCTTGATTAATCTCTCCTTTGGCACTGAAAAAGCCACCCGTGCTTTGCCACACGGGTCAGCAGGCTGTTGGGGGAAAAGGCTTCACCAAGGCAGGGAAGGCAGCGGAGCTGGGGGACAAATGCTTCCTCCTAGACATTGCATGGGACCTACAAAACTGCCACTCCAGGCAAGAGGAGGAGCAGAGAAGGGATCGGCACCTTCCCTGGCAAAAGTGGGGCTTGCTCGCTTCTTCCAACTCATTCCTGCTCTCCTCCTTTGTTTCCCACCAAATCTGTAAGTGAGCAGGCTGGGAGGGACGACAGGCACTGCCCAAGACATTTGCCTCCCGTGTTGCCCATCTACTGATCTCCCTTTCTGTTCCTGCTGGCCCTCGGCTGTGCTCGTGCAGAGGTGGAATACAGCGGGAAGTGCTTTTCCATGTAAAGTCCCAGTAATACGTGTGGAATCAGCACCAGAACTGGGTGTTTCTGCTGCACTTTGATTTACACCGTAGCATTTCCATACATGGTGCTTAACCCCTAATGTTTACAAAAGATAGCAAAAACTGCAAGCCACTTCACAGTTCCTCATCCAAAAAGCGTAAGCCTATGGAATATGTGCCTGCAGGAAGATGTTTGCTACCAGCTAGGAGAGGGTTTGGTGTGAGACACCAGGGTCTGTCTTGGAGCACATGGAGTCATGAGCAGAGGCAGATTGCATCCCAGTGCTGGCAAAGCTTGTCCCCACAGTCTACCATGGGCTTTGCTGTTAATGAACGATCATAAGAAAAACTTGACATTGATCTTCATTAACCTTAAAAAGCCAGGCCTCAAACTGCAGCAGATCACAAAATGCCTCATCAGCAGGTAGGGGAGCATCAGACAGAGGGCTCAGGCGGTACCTCTTGCATCCCTCCAACATGCCTTGTTCACCCCCATGGGTGAACCCTCAGAGCAGGAATTTTGTGCCAGTTGAGGAAGAGAGAGTTTTCTTGAATCACATCATGGATGGACTCTTTTTTTTTTTTTTTTACTCTTCTTCACGTTCTTAGTAGCCCTGGCCCAACGGTCCCTTGGCAGACTGGACAAAAAAAAAAGACCCTCATCTAAATTCAAGCAAAATTTTGCACCATCTAGTTTCAGTAGAAGCAGGACTTCACCTACGGTTACAGCTTAGATGTTTCTGACTCTCGTGCGGTACGGCCATTTCACTTCTTCGCAGGAGCATCCGCCTCTTCTTTGTGTCTCTTTAGACTGTCCTTGCTTTGGGAGAGGAACTGCCTCTCCCTGTGTATTTGCACACTCCCTGGGACAGTGAGTTCTCACAAAAGCCAGAACAGGTGCTAATGTAGTACAAATAGTAGTATTCCCAGTGAAGAATAGGATGTAACCGTGCAGAGATTTGAAGAAGCCAGTGCCATGAATGAGGTCTAACTCGAGTCCATTCCCTTGCTTTTATGTGGGAAAATCTCGACCTCAATTCCTTCCCCTGAAAACATCGCTATTTCAAGTCACCATTTCCTTCTGGTTAATGCCTAGGCTTCACCTTGGCATTTACATTGCAGTAGGAGCCTTTAATCCTGTCTTCACATTCTGCTCCATTAATAGCATCTCTTAAATACATAAAACACTGAAGAATTAATGCAGCTTCTGCTGAACAATTGAATTTTAAAAAATCCAGCCAGTGAATGAATGTGTTATGAAAGTGGAGTTCTCATGACCGGTAGCACGCCTCATACATCCTAGTAAGTAAGGATCCTGGTAACTAAGGTGAATGCATACAAGCTGAAATTTCCAGTTTAAAAGCAGTTGTCTGAGCCCCTTTCTTGCTTAAAAGTAATCCTGTAATTTTATCTCTGCATAAATTACTTCAATATTTGTATGTACATGTCAAAGAAAAATAGATAAATGTGAGAAAATAAAGCACCTGTTACTCAGATAAGTAGAATTTTCTTCCTGTGAGTAATAATTAAAAAATACATGTATCTCCAAAGCCAGTTCCCATAAATAATTTTGCTCATGAAGGGAGTGTTTAGTTGTCTGCATCTATCTCTGGCCGGCTAAGTATGAGATGTGGATTTCCTTTTGAGGCAGTCATCTCTGCAAACTGAGGGTGCACATGATCTTTTAGAAATATGACTTGAACATCATAGGAGTTTGCCTGCATTAGCCATCTTTTTAGCACAGCAGTACATTTGTAGGTATCTGTACCAGGAATGTTTTGCAACATTTTTATTCCTCCACATCGAGCATTAGATGCTGCAGCTGTAGCTGCGTTGATTATGCCTTGTTATATTTAAGAAGAGTCTTCTGGATATTCCCCCTTGAGTACTGCTTGTTTCTTTCTCCACCATTTCATACTTTTGTCTCCTTATTAATCTTTATCTTTCATCCCATTTCCAGCCTTTTTTACTGATTTTCTCACAACAACTATACAAGAAGCACTTACCGTAAGCCAATTACAAGTATGTTAGAACATGGACTATCAAGGATTTGAAAATACCCTTTCCAGCACTTCAAACAATACAATGTTGAAAATAAACTTGGAATAAAAACTTCCTACGTATGTTGGAATCCTGTATCAAGACCGTGGGAGTCCAAACACAGCAGTTAAAAGCCAACACAAACAACAAAGGGAGTCTATTAATCCCAGCCCCGCTAGGTATCTGGGGTCATTCATCTACCCATTTCTGGATGTGTAGTAGACTTTGAACAGACAGGGTGGCCAAGTTTTTCTGCCAAACGTGTTGGAAACAGAAAATCGTTTGACAATCCAGTACAAAAACATACCAACTGCTTTCCAAAATTGTCATAAGGGGATTTAAAAAATGGTCTGAACACCAGGGAAACAGGCAGACTCACAGCTGGCATACAACAGCATTAGAAGAGGGATGTCAGTCTAAATGAGACTCTACCCCATGGATGTTCTGTGGTGGAGAGGGGGGGTCCCTTTGTTTTGAACCAGTCCTGGGTACCTTGAACATTTTGACTGAGGAAAAGGAATGCCATTTAAGGCATATCGTAAAGGAAAATCGCATTAGAGGTGTGCAGTCACTTTCTGAGCCCTGGTTTAGCTTTCATTCAGACTCTTACTGCTGCCAACACAATTTGCATCCGGTAAATACTGAATTAGAGTATAAGGATTTTCTTCATTATCATGCATTAGTGGAAAAATTATTTTTTAATGTGTTGTCTTCTAGTGTAGCCTCCAGAACTGTGTGTGCTTTGATATGGAACTCTTAATTTTTCACTGTTTTCCTGGATTTATGATAATAAGAAGTAGTTCCAGAAGGCAAAGGGTTTGAATGGAAGAAAACAAATCCTGAAAAATGGGCAAGTGCCCCAAAGTCTCAAAGGCATTTTGCTACCTCCTGTTGAAAGCCAAGGCTCTTTTAAAAAAATGCTGGTTATAGGCACAGTCCAAATCTTACTTTGTATTATAGCATCTCTACAGGCCCTGGCTATGTCCTTGGAAATGTCTGTTTTCCAAATCTGCAAAGGTTTGATTTTATAACACATTATATATACATATGTAAACACCATGAAATGTTAGCCTTTCAAATTAACAAGTCACTTCTTAAACATTTCATGGGGAAGGAAATTACAATTGGTATCATAGTCCCTTTTCTATTCAAATTCCCAATAGGAAGGGGAATAGATACTGAGATTATCAAAGTTACTTTTAGATCACTTAAGCAAAGGGTTCACAAAATTCGTATCAGCAGCAACCAAAATTTAATGACAATAACTTTTCCAAAAGTAGATGAAAGGTTGCCATTGAATACTAAATTAAACAGAAAATGCAGAACAACTTCACACGCACTGGTCAAACTGAGCCACCCAAGTTCGTCCAAAAATGGATGAAGATGTTCAATTATTTCAGTTTTATGTTGTACCAAATCTTTCAAAATAACTTTTTTTCATTTTGAAATAGCCTACAGTTAAATAAATCTTAAATGCTAAGTATCTGAAATCAAATATTGTGCTTCAAAATAACTTATTTTTATTATATTATTATTGAAATTATTGGTGGTTTTGTTAAACTTATGGGGCTTCTATGATTTTTCAGTTAGTCTACAAAATTCCTTCTTTGCCCAGCTCTTCTTCCCTTTCGCTCATCCTCCTTCCATTCTCCACCAGTGAAACTCCCTCTGCTTTTGGCTGCATCTCTCTGGGGTCATTTTGTTCCCATTTGCAACATCTTTCGGCCTGCAGAGCGGTTATTTCTCTGAGCCAAAGATCTGAAAAATGTTTGCTCTGCTACTTCATGTTCAGCATACGCTACAGTGGAGGTGAGAGCCAGGAAGAGCCTTTGTAAGGTACCAGCCATTTCAGTAGACCGTTTCCATCCGCAAGTGCTCCAGGGATCACAGTTTGAGAAATGAGCCCTTTACTGCAACCAGGCCAGAGGTGAAAGCAGATACATTAAGTGGCCAAGATGGATGAAAGTAGCTCTTTCCTCTGATCTCAGGCAAGCCATTACAACCTTTCAAAGCCAGATATGTTTTACTCCAGTGTCTTGCTGCAAGATGTTCTGCCTGGCTTTTGCAGCATTTTCTAGAATCTGCTTAATTTGCCTTATCAGTGCATTTGGCTTTATGTGTATCTTACCTTCGTTAAAATACTTGTTTTCTCCTCCTAGCTGGATCTCGCTCATGTAAAAGAATTGCAGCCTTTTTCACTCCATTTAAAGCCACGCAACAGAATTTAATAGGATTCATTACCGCTAATTGTAATTATTGGTTAAAGCCCTTAATTTAGGTCTTAAACTAATTCATTTTTGTGGATAACAATGGCAACAGTGCACTGTGATCTGCACTGAAATACGCACTTAGCTTCCCAGAGCCATATTTCATTCCCCGTTTTCTGTTTGCTTCTCATGCTCCCTCTAATTTATTTTATCCAAAAGCGTACAATGTTATTCATCATTTCCAAATAACCCCTCTGAAACATACTGTCTTTTCGACTAGACTTGCCTGGAGGATAGGTCCAATGCTGCAAGTGCTTTGGCTTCTCTCCTAGGATTAGTGGTTTCATGTTAGTAATTTGATTTAAGATAAATAACAAAGCTGATGCTTCTGAGCAATGCGTTTACAAAGAAGAATAACACAGTATTGCGCATAGGATGCATCCATTTAACCCCCAGCTGCAGTTTTCATCTTCCTTGCAAAATTTGAACTTTTAACTAAAAATAGCTTTTTTTGTTATTTTCCACAGAATAAACCCATTTTTTCCTTTCCTCACCAGTGAGATGAAGCCAAACATAAATATCATGGGAAAAAAACATTGTCTGAATTGATTCTGTCTGTCTTTCACAACAGTAAACTTCAAAGCCTGTTACTAACTATTCAAGTACTTTAAAAGGATAGTCCAACCTAGGCAAAAGATGCACCTCTCCTGTGTCGGCAACCTCCCTTTTAACACTGTACATACCTTCAACCCCCAGTCCCCTATCTCTACAAATAAAATGCTCATAGCTAAAAGACTGCAGCTGTCAGAGGTTGAGCAACAGCTGCAGTAACCAAGGCAGCCCAGGGCAGTAACACATGACAGCATTTCTCGTGAAGTGCTTCGGCCACTTCTCTGCTGCTGCCTCAGGCATGTACCCCACATTTAGCCAGCGCCTATAAGCCGCTGTTACTGAAGATAATCTGGTTTATACACAGAAGTGACCTTTCCAGGCAATGCGTATAACAACAAAGCAACAAACTTTATGCAGTTTCTGAACTCAGTGAACTGTGGCCTGATGGGGGTTACTTTGCTCCGCATGAGTATTTCTTTACAGCTGTGCGTCTCTCTGTTTCCAGTCCCAGGAGGCCCAGGTGCTGAAACATCTGGCAGAGAAGAGAGAACATGAGCGAGAAGTGCTTCAAAAAGCTTTGGAGGAGAACAATAACTTCAGCAAAATGGCAGAGGAAAAGCTGATACTGAAAATGGAACAGATCAAAGAAAACCGTGAAGCTAATTTAGCTGCTCTTATTGAACGTCTCCAAGAGAAGGTAACCACACCATCACTCCTCACCTTAGACTAGAGAGAAAAATCTAATCAATGTTCTGAAGAGATGTTGTGGGTAGCCCTTATCTCGGTTGCTACACATGAGCGATTTTTAAGTCAGAGCCCCTGATGGCTATCTAAACCACCACTCATTTTTGTAAAAGATTGAATGTCTATAATCACACAATCACAGGATGGTTGAGGTTGGAAGGGACCTCTGGAAGTCATCTGGTCCAACCCCCCTAGGGGTCCCCAGCCCCCTAGAGCCAGTTGCCCAGGACCGAGTCCAGACGGCTTTTGAGTATCTCCACGGATGGAGACTCCACAGCATTCCTGGGCAACCTGTGTCAGTGCTCAGTCACCCTCACAGTGAAAAAGCGTTTCCTGATGTTCAGAGGGAACCCCCCGTGTTTCAGTGTGTGCCCATTGCCTCTGGTCCTGGCGCTGGGCACCACTGACAAGAGCCTGGCTCTGTCCTCTTTGCACCCTCCCTTCAGGTATTTATAGGCATTGGTGAGATCCTGCTGAGCCTTCTCTTCTCCAGGCTGAACAGTCCCAGGTCTCTCAGCCTTTCCTCATAGGAGAGACTGAGAGGTGCTCCAGGTCCTTAACATTCATGGCTGGACCCTTTCCAGAGAAAGGCTGATTTTCTAGCTTTTAAGAAGTGCTGTGAACGAATGAAGTGTCACTTGTGTTTAGATTTCGGCTTTTAAGAAAAGTCGTTCATCAAATCAAACAATTGTCCTATGTCTGTAGTTCTTGGTTTTTCAGAGGAGAAAGACGAAAAAATATGGGGAAAAAAATCTTTCCTATGCATCAAAGGGGTCTGTTCTTCCATAAGTCTTGCAGCTAAAAGAGAGTAAGTTTTGTTTTGGAGATCTTTGGTACAGCCAGAGAAAACAGGTAAATCACAAACCCCACCATGCAGGACCAAGTATGCCCTTCTTCAAAACAACCCATCCACACAAGAGAGGTAAACATGCGAATTAAGATTTAGAAGTGTTAAGAAAAAATTAATTAGATCTGCATGAGTGATGACTCGTTTCCTCAATGATGAACTTTCTAATATGTTAGTAAATTGACTAACAGAAAGAAAATAGCTCTCAGTGATTTTCAATTAGATCTTCTGCATAAGCACCTCTGCTTCTTTGATAGAGACAAAAGTCTCGGAGAGTAGGAAAGAACGACAGAAACCAAAGGATGACATTACAAGTAACTGCACAAAGGGGATGGTTCTTGAGCTTAGGAACTGTACCCAGATTACTTGACGTTTTTGCAATGGATTAGTTTGCAGGCACATGTCCCAAAGCTTATGAAAACAAAGGGAAAAGCCAATTAGCCATCCTTGAGGTCCAAAAGGAAATGGGAAGGACAGCTGAAGCATCCCTCTGTCCTAGGTTAATGTTAACAGACTGTTAGACCCCGTTGCCACACCAATATGATAGCATATGGGCATGAAATCCAAAGAAAGCTTCTGACTAAAGATGACAATAACTCATTTGGGAACATTTGTACAGACTGGTAATTAAAAATTGCATGACTATACAGTTTGGGCAACACAAAAGCGAACCCTGAATATGCAGGAAAAGAATAAGTGGGATATCTGGGTCCAAATCTTCAAAAGTTACACAGAACTGTGGACACCATGAGGTATTGGTATCTAGAAGTTCCTGCAATCAAAGATAACTTCTGTATACTGCAGTTAATAGAAGCCCCGAGGAACGAGTACCTTATGAAATCTAGCATTCACAATTACGGATCTTATAAGAACTGTGATTTACAGGTTCATTTGGTGCAATAAGCTGTCTTGGCCTGTGATCCATAGCCCAACTCAGACAATAAAAAGATAACTGTTGTCTTCTGTGAATTTTTTACCGTAGAAGACCCTCTAATGCATGGAGATACCTAGAGAATGCCTTAAACTGAAGTCAGCTAGGGATGGATGTTTGCTTCTGTGGTGACTTCTGTAGTGCTTGTAATTTGGTTGTCTGGGGGTTTTTTCAGTGATCAGACATAAGAGGTAGAAGTCTGATAGTTTGACAGTTGAAAGGAGAGAGACATAAACCAAAAACTCTAAAACCCAGAAGCTGCCAAAAACAATAGTTTTATAAACACCCTAAGTAGAACGTTCCTAAATTCATTTGACAGCTGTTGTTCCTGACCACAGGCCTATTTCCATGGAAGTATCTGAATATACAGTGGCTCAAATAAGTCTAAATTAATTATGACTGCTTTTGTAAAAGGGAAGACAACATGGCTGAAAGTAGACAGAAGGGCTCAGCATTGACCTTTGGTAACATTGTCCCTTCTCCATCAGAGCCAGAGAAAGAATGGAGAGGACAACTAGCTTCATCATTCGGTCTAAGGGGGTGTTTGAGATGTTCGGATTGACACATCTTGGTGGAACTAAATTCTTGGACCTTTATTTATGGTTCCTAAATACTACAGATAACACAGTAACTAACACTTCTTCTGCATACAGTGTGCAAGCAATTAATTCAAGCCCACTCATCCTTCCCTAGATTTAGTTTAACATCTAGGAATTCAAAGGGCAAATGTGAGCACATGGCACATCTTATATAGCTGCAAGCAGCACCTCTCAATGTGGAACTTTAAAATGAAACTCTGTGAGGTGCTGAGGATTATAAGGGCATATCAAATAAAAGACTGAGCTCCAGAGCAGAAGTGGAATGTAAGCACTGAACTGGCCTCAGGCTGGTCTGGTGGATGACACCTCTCCTGAGTTGCATCCTTTAAAGATGGTTGTGCTGTGAAACAAGTTTGGCACAAGCATCAAATGCACAACATACATGGGTTGTCATCAGGAGCATCCCTGGGCAGGCGGAATGAGAAAGAGATTTGATTTTTCCTTTCTTGATGTTTTCCAGGAGAGGCATGCTGCAGAGGTCCGTAGAAACAAGGAGCTCCAGGTGGAACTGTCTGGCTGAAAACAGCAATGGTGGATGTGACCCATCCCCACCGTTAGTAAACTCCCCCCGCCTATATTATTATGGATCATGCGATATCAGTATGGGAAATGTATGACATGGTTTAAAAAAAAAATAAAAATCAAGAACTCAATAAAAAACTTTAAAAAAGAAACAAAAATAAAAACAAAACCAGTGCGGTCTCTTTGCAGAATGATTTGCTTGATGTTTAAAAAACTTGGATCTTATTTTGTAAATACTTACATTTTTGTTAAAAAATACAAGTATTGCATTATGCAAGTTATTTCATAATCTTACATGTCCTGTAACAGGCTTCTGATGTTGTCTATTTCCACTCGGTTGAATTTGCTGGGTCTGTTCATTTGAAGCACCTCACGTCTAATTCCATTCCCTGCGACTTTCATTCCAACCCACCACGAGGTCAGTAGTAGTTCTATGGTGCTAGAGACCAGTCATTGCCTAATAAACTAGACTGCTTTGCCATCAATAAGCTTTGTTGAAACAGTGACTAGATCACAGGTATTGTGATTTCACATTCAGCTGTCCAAGACAAAAGGCTCTTAAAACGTAGTTTCTTCAAATGCAACTTAACGCTACAGGACTCTGTAGTGTGCTATACAATTGAGGTTAAATTGCCACGTGCAGTACTTGTTGCTTCTGGTTTTTGAGGCGAGAGGCAACAAATACAGCTGTGCAACAGAATGAAAGCAAGTGGGATCAGTCTGAGGCAAATTTAAGAGGCACATCGTAACCATCAAGCTATGACAAATTCTGGATGATGCCAAACAGCCATACAAATGCTAATTGTAAAGTGAGCTTAATTCACCACCTGAAAATTTATTGATGGAGCAACTAATAGATAGCATCAAGTGGCTTTATCTGTAGGTGCCATGATCTATGATACTTACCTGATGCTACCACATTACATGTGCAATAGTACAAGAAGCTACCGAATATTTCACCTGGAACCCATGAGCCAGTTGTTACCTTTTTTTTGACACTGCTGACTTCCATTTGTCATGACCTTTACTCTTCAGTGTTAGCCAACCCTACCTAGTGACAGACATCTAGGAATAAGAGGGCTGAAGCAGGAGGAATGACTAGACAGGGTGCTTGTGCCAAGTACAGTATCACCAAACCTAACACATCATCCCCAAAATAGCTGCAGTTTTGAAGTTGTCCCTACCCCCCTGGAGGTTGCTGCCTGCATATTCTACTCTTCATTAGTGCTATTTTCCTGTATGTCATTGTGAGCAAGCTGTGATTAATAAAGAATTGGGGTTCTGTGAACTGAAAAAGGGCTTGTCTCTTCTCTCGCTCCAGTACTTCTCTGACATGTGCCCATGTGAGGTGAAAACCTAATGTAGTCATAAAAGCATGGAAATGAGTCTTAGATAAGACGTATTAATAAACCAAGCCTATTTCTCTGCTAATACGGGACTGACCCCTGCTATGTGTTTTCCAGTGCTTAGGCTGGTTGTTTTTAAAGATTACCATATAAACTAAGCCTATAAATGTGACCTCTAGCACTGAGTTTATTAAAAAAGAGAACTAGCTACACGTACATGCACATGCAAACCTTAATCCTGTCTCAATATTGGGGGGAGAAAAAAAGAAATTTGGGGAAAGAAAAGTGAATAATGTAACCTGGGTACATACCTGAATAGCTGCAGCAAGATTCTGGCTCTCAACACACTGATTTTCAGGGTAAAAGGGATTCATTTACAGGATTTATTGAAAAACACCAAATAGCTAGGGAAGCTGCTGAGCTGCAGAGCTGAGATACAAAATTGGATCGGATCCCGTTTAGAACTGGACAGGTGATTGAGTTTTCTGATTTGAAGTCATGAAAGTGGCATCATTTACTTGCTCTTTTGGAGAGATGGCTCCAGATCTGCAACAGTCGGAGCCAAGCTGTGTCCCTGGAAGACTTGGCCCACAGTCAAAAAGCAGCAGAAGCTGATCCGGGCGCAAGGCTGCAAGCTCTTCTGCGTGCAGTGAGCTCTGTACCACAGAGTGAAAGTACTCCACCTTGTTATGGCAGCTGGGTTTCCTTGCCTAAATTCCTTGTCTTTCTGGCAAAATTAGGAGAAGTAAACCTGGCAGAGAACCCAGACAGCAAACTTTGAATCTGGATGTCGTGAGCTTCAATGTCACCAAGCCTTCAAATTTTGTATGTTGCTTTAAGCCCCAGTGAAAAAGGTCATTCAGTCAAGTTTATATTTCAGTTTAAGGTCCATGATCTTGGTTGGAGGGCTCCTGGATTTTGGTTTCGTTTCCCAACGGCAAGTCACTTACAGTTTTCCCTGTGCATTGACTTAACAAGCTCTGGTCATGCTTCCAGCCCTTCTCCTGTTTGTCCTGGTGGCTACGCTTGCTCGGAGAACAGGCCAAGGACACATCTCTGGTGCTGAGGCCAAGCAGGGCAGCCTGCCTTGCCTCCATGGGGCTAAACTCTCTTCCCCCACAAATGAGGGTGTCCACATTCAAAGTGCCTGTTGGGATGGTCCCCGGCACATGCTCACCCCAGCACAGACCCCAGAATTGCCTGGGAAATGCTTCTCAACAGGGACCAAGACCGCACCAGGGCAATGAGCGAAGAACAAGGCAGTGTGAGCACTGTAGGCCCATGTCAGAACCCATGCTCTGCTGCAGTTCGCTTGGACCTTTTAACAGTCATGGGTCTGGCCTTCATTTTATTAAGGTATAACTACATTTTGAAAGCCTGTTTGCAGATACACTGCATATTTAATCTATAGCAGCAAAAAGAAATACCTGGAGAGCTGCAGCGTGGACATTTTGTTGTATTACTCCTGATTCCTTATATTAGTTCCTCATATTGTGCTTTAGTACTGCCTTCCTAGCTCCTTCCTGCTTGTGCTAGCAAAAGTGTATTGGTTCCATGGGTCTCTCATGTGGAGTTACAGATTAAGGATCTCCTTGAAAAGTAATAAAATATTCAAAACAACCATTTTTAAAGTATTACCATTCTGGCTACTTGAAATATCTCAGGTGGTTTTTTTTAATTCAACGTCAAGCAGAGTGCTCAGGACCTTTAGATAAAAAAAGTTAGGCTGCTTCTTTGATTAGCTGTAGATGCCCAACTACATGCCATGAGCTGTGAGCAGCTGATGCAGCAATGCAGAGCATTTTTTTATGTAGGCTGCCTGAAACCTCCCGCAGTTCAGGAGGGAGCCTGGAGCTCTGGCATTGTACGAGGCAGATGCTCCCTCCTCCCATGGAGATTTACAGCGGCTCAGCAGCAGGGCAGAGCTGTGCAGCACATTGAGAAAGGCAATTCTGACCTGTGGCCTCCGCGGGGAGGGCTCGGTTTCCTATTAGTTAACCCATCAGTTATGTCAAGGCTGCCATGAGGAGACTGCCCCGGTATCAAACAGGAAAGATCCAAAACTGTCTCAGCTCACGTGGTCCTACTGAAGCCACAAAATTTATGCTCAAACCAAGTCAAATATTTCCAAAGTCAGGAGGCTTGGATGTAGGGTTTAAACCCACCACTGACCCAGAACTTGAAAACAATGCCTTTTTTTCCCTTTGTTATCATGCTTCCTGCCAGGGGGAGGTGGTTTTTTTGAATGACTGGAACAAAATCCTAACCCTTCTATAGCCAAATAGCAAAGTCTGTCTGTTCCTTCACTCCACAATCCCCAAACACGTCACAGATCTACAGCAACATCCTATGCACACAGGCACCGAGGCGTCTGCCTTTCAGCAGTCCTTTCAGATGTGATCAGTGTAGCAAAGAGCTTTACTCGCAGCACCTTAAACCATACAGAGAAGAGAAGTACTTCTCTCTCATCTCCCAGAAGCAGAGGGACATGGTTTAAAACCTACGTTTAGAGCAGCACGAACGAACACCTTCTTTCTCATCCAACTGTTGCCAGATCCCATCATGCCGAATCAAACCCTCTCATCAGGTTTTTGGTGGAGAGAAGAGAGGATTGCACAGGAAAAGGCAGGCCCTACTGACATCTTGCAGCACATGCCCCATCCTGAGCATATTTCAGCAGTGGAAGGAAGCAGCCATTCACTCAGCAGAAGGGCTATTAATGGGAGAATTTAAAATAATCTTTCCCATGCCCCAGGGCTGGTGCCGCAGTGATGCTGGTGCAAGAGTGCCATGCAGTGGTCGGTCCTATTAATGGAGCTCATCTCTAAATAGACCAGGGATTGTAAGGATTTCCTCTGAAGTATACCCATTTAGTCTGCTGCACAGTTCACACTAAGTCTTCATGTAAGGTGGATGGTGGCTCTGAAATCTGAAGACTGAGTTCAGACATCTGCAGGTTTAACTCCGTTGTAACATGAGCGGCACGACCACAAATAGCTGTGAGACCAAAAAGGGCTGATATTTTTGTGTGGAACAAGAAGCAGCCAGAATTACAACTGTTGCACCACCACCATCAGAAACTCTCATGACTATGAGAATATCTGCATTTCTGAAACTTCAAACATTACTAGAAAGCAACAGATAATACACAGCGGCCAGCTCAGAAGAAAGACCAAGGACATGTTAAAAGCAACATCAGAAGTAGAGGGAAAAGTAAGAAAAGCTAGCATAAAAAACCACCAGCAGATCAGGGTCTAAAAGAACCATGAAACAACTCTCAGATTTGAAATGTAGATTTCAACTCCCAGCAAAGGAGAGAGGATGGTCACCCGTGAAAAACACTGAACTCTTTCTCCACCCCCACCCCAGTACTTAGAACTAGGGCCCAAGACAGAAGAGCTTAAAATCCAGCCTACAGTATATATGTAAATGTAACCCATAGCTCTGTGAGCAGCAGAAACCAGAGTATGCTATGGACTCCCATGGATTAGGGGGTCCTCCAAGGTACAATAAAATGCCTGTGCTTCAGCCGTTCATAAGTTCAGTGTCATGCCGATGCTCTGATAGCAGCTGAGCTTTAACTTTTCCTCTGGGGAAATCAATGGACGTTCCTTTTTCTATTCAAATGTCCACAAAGACCATAGGAATGCATATAATTGATAATTTACTTAGGGAAACACTCACCTTTTTCAATGTGATGCCATGCTTCCTTTCTTTTGGGTGGCAGTAAATAGCTGCTGGAAAATGTCTTCCTATTGTAACAGGTTGGCTTTGGTCAAATGGGTCCCAGAAAAGGAAGCTCCTGGGCAGCTCCTGAAGATGGAGGACATGAAAGGTATTATCCAAGATAAAGCCCGGACAAGTGTGATATAAGAAAACAGCCGAGCTACAATTTAAATTTCTTTTAGCTAGTATAGTTGCAACAGATTTTCTAAACAAACTTTGAAAAACAAGTACACCATAATAAAATACATTTTTAAAACATTAACTCTTAAAATACGCAATTTTCCAAGGAGTCTTTTAGATAATAATTTCCGCAGGCTCACAGTTTGCAAACCCCCCCCATGTACAACTGCTTGTGACCAGAAGAGGGCAAGCTCTGATTATTTAACAGGCAACTACAAATGGTAAATTTTATTTTAAAAAGCCTGTCAAGCTGTGCACTATGCTGAAATCCTGCTTTGTGGAGATTGATGTTCTGTATTTGCCCTAAAATCTGGATTTAGTTTTATATGCAACATAAAAGATAGTACTTTTTCCTTGGGCAAAATTCATTACTTTTGCTACATTTCCTTAAGAATGCAGCGCTGGGCAGGCATTGCATATAAGCTAAAGGATAAGGTAGTCATGCAAATAAACAGGTTAGAATTGGCTGTTCCATTAGTCTGCAGTTTAGGAGCTGGTTCTAATTCTAGACAGTCTGAACCAGCTCTCCTGTGTGCTGGATGGAGGCAGGAGAACCTCACTGCTGTTCAGCTGGATTTCGAGCAGGCTAGGAAAGGGTGATGCTCAAAGCAGAAGCAACCAGACTCAACAGCTGGGACACCCCTTCCTGCACTGCGTTTTACACTTACACATTTGCAAATGATGAAAAAAATGGTGGAGGGCAGTGGTATATGAACAGCTCTCAATGAACCAGGAACGGGCTGCCTGGATTGCAGATTATCCCTGACATAGGTATTAGCTTGGGAGCAGCACCGGATAAATGCGTATCTTCTGCCTCCAGGGACAGGTTTGGAAGCAGCACAGCTCGTCGCTCACAAAACACAGCCTGCGCCCGAATTAACAGTTTCTGTTAGACCTTTAAATGTCCCCATGAAGGGCCCGCTCAGTTTTCCTTGTGCCATGCTCCTAGGACACCCTGCCAATGCTGGAGGGAGCCTGACCCACTCCAGCCTGGTATGTCAGCTTGGGTGCCTGCCTATGCGGCCACAGCCCGCAGCGGAGCTCAAGGGGAAGGAGAAGACATCCCCCAGGCAGCGCAGGGAAGGAGGAGGCTGCCGGCTGCCACTGGGAGACCGCAGAAAATCCGCAGCTGCACCCGAGCTGGGGGGAGGAGAAGGGCAAAGCTGGGGGTGCCGCTTCTGCTGTGAGCCCCCCCCGTCCCTGGGACCTCAGGAGGGGTGCTGTGGGAAGGTGTGCTGTGCGTGGCATCACAGGGCGTCCTGGGAGCTGCACTCTGGAGCCATCCAAGGCGCTCTCCAGCCCTGACACCGCTGCGTGGGTGTGTGTCCCTGTGCTCCCCAGCTCACAGCAGGCCGTCAGCCTTGGGCATGATCTGCGTGTCCCGGCCAGCTGATGGCTCCATATTAGAGCTGGCTGTAGAAATTATACTACTTTTTTATTTTCAGTGCATTTTTACCCTCCTGCTTTATGCAATAATCAAATGCTTGGGCTAGTCTTAAAAAAGTTAGTATTTTTCCATGAAAGGATTCGTGATGACTTTTAAAAGCAGGCGGGCAACTCTGTTCTCTCAGGAGGCTACCTCCATAGCTTTGATACAGCTCATCAGCAAATCAAGCTGGAACTTACAACATTGAACTTAGAGAGATTCTTCCTCATTATTTCCCATTATTTTTATGGTTATCCAAGGTTGCCAGCCTCTCCACATCAAGGCCGCGGGCACATTTTTTTCTTTCAAAGCTACCTAGTAGTGGAGGACTAGAAGGAGACAATGAAAATAAAAGAGCCACCTAATATCATTCTTCTCTACCTAATCATTTTAACAAGAAGCTGATAATTTGGACATCTTCCAGAGCTCTGGAACATGCAAAGTTTAGTGTTGCCAGGCTCACTTTTGGCCAGTGCAAGCTGCTGCTGTGCCAGGCAGGTCCCGGGCAGGGCTGGGGAGTTCCACGTTCCTTCCAGTCAGCCTGCACGCAGCTGCGCTGCTTGGGCACTGGAGATTGTTTGCTGAGACACGGGCTGTTTGCACCATTTGGCCTCCATGCCGAGGCATGTTTAGTGCTCATAGATGTAGCAAGCGCTCTTGGCTATACAAAGTGCTTTGCATTGCCCAAGGCATCTGCTGGCTCTTGCCGCACATGTGCAAGGACGTATCCAAACAGCCCTAAGGTCCCTGGCCTGGGCTCAGGGCTGGCTGAGCTCAGCCAGCTTGAAAACAGGATCTCCCCAGCTAAAAAATTCCATGCTGGGAGTCCCAGGACACGCCGGTGCAAGTGCTCAGCAGCCGTAGCACACTTACCCGGGCTCCAGCTCCCCGCTGGCTCGGCTCAGCCGGTGCGGAGGGCAGGCAGAGCCACCGCGGCTGCACAGGTCTCTGCAGACCCCGGAGTCAAGGCAGAGCTGGCGCTTTGTCCTCCACCAAACTCTGGCTCTTTTTCCCCAACCCCAGCAGGTTCCTCTGGTCAAGACTTCCCATGCCATGGGTCCCCAGTCTTCCTGTGGCCAAGCTGGCTCCTCCTGGCTTTTTTCTACTAACGCCCAGTTAGTCCTTGGGGGTTTCTGTGAGTATTAAAGCGGATTTGATTCCTTCTCTCCTCCAGGAGGCATTGGGTAAGTCCAATCGACTGTCGTGATGCTGAGGTTGGCTGTCAAAGCCACTCGGCCACCTCACCCCAGCACCGAGACCTCCACCAGAGGCAGATAGGAAGGGAAGGGTGCGGGCAGGACTTGCAGATTTGTTCTGTACCTCTGAGCCAGGCTCCCCAACGCATTGACTGACTTTACAAGCTTTTCCACACTCCTCCTATTGCTTCCCTCTGAATTAAACAAATACCTAACTGCATGAATGATGTCTTGCAGATTTGATTAATTCTGCATCTTTTGAACCTTCACTTGCAAGAGCAACTGCACTGGGTGAGACCAAGTACCCATTTGGCCCAGTCCTTGGCCGCTGCTGGTGGGCAGTAACGGGTGCTCGAAAATGAGTATAAAAACACTGCAGCCTCCAACAATAGGCACTCCTGAAGCTGCCTGAGCAAGAATTACTTAGTATGGTTAACATCCCTGATGCATATTTTCTTTTATTAATACATCTAATCACTTCTTGAGGCCAATGGAAACTTCTGCTATCCATAACAGCTCGTGACTGTGAGCCCCACAGGTGTTCGATTTCACCTGGTAGTGGTGTCTGCTCTCCGCTACATCTTCAAGCAGCTCATCGGTTCTTGCAAAAAAGGAGAGAGAGGCAAGAAACTTTGAATTTGTTGGCAAAGAAGGAAAATTTCCTGGACAAAGTTATTTCCTTCCTCCAGACCAGCAGCTCCCCAAGTCTCTGAACCCTACTCACCCACCCCCTATTCAAACACCAGCATGAAGGCAGAATCATGCCTCAAAAGTACAGTTTGCTTGTCTGTATGTTCCCAAATTATTCGGTTTCTTCCCAGTTTAAGCAGCGTAACTCTTGAGGCTCGGGCTGCTTTCACAGACATGCTCCGAGGTGTTAAAACAGCGCGACATGCAGATGTGCCTTCCTGGTCTGCACAAGCCAGCTTCTGTTCTTGGCAGTCACCAGCCAAAGAGTAGTCCTTCCCCTAAGGAGCAGGTCTCTCTCCATCCAGGGTCTCAGAAGTGGAGTGGCTCTTCTCCTCACTCACTGGAAATGGATACCCATGCACACTTCATATTTTCAAAGCTTCTGCCCTGGGGTGAAAAGCTGCCATATGGGAATCCTCCCAGCTAGCACAGGTCACCCAGAGAAGTTACTGCTTACTACTGTAAGCATGGAGCACTGTCTCAGACTATATGGAAAACTGGAATTTTTTTCTATGTTTTAATACTGGAAAAATTCCACTCTTTTTATTTGGACCAATGTAATATAGGGTATGGTTTTTTGTCTTCCTATTTTACTCCTTTGCTAGAGAAATTAGATTTTTCTTAGTTTGGAGGAGAATAATTCTCTACACTGGAAGGGGATCCCTGCTTTCCCCTGTCCTGTAACACAGGGGAACACCATGCAGTCAGTATTTTACCTGTAGCCTTCTATGGATTCTCCAGGCAAAGAGAGAAAAGCAAGAGGTTTCTAAATCAAAGATAATTGCTTCCCAGGGGAATAAAGCACATAGTTGTAGCCTGTATCTCTTCTTTTTTCCACCACGTTTCAGACTATTTTCCAATGGGCTTAAAGGCAGGACAAAACCAAGAAATCAACTAAGTATTCCAGTTTGCTAAAGAGCTCTGTATGCATTTTGTAGCTCAGAAATCCTACGCCTAGCATAGGATGATGTACAGATCTAGAGTGTAAACAAAAATGAATGAATAAAAAAGAAACACACTATGTTTCTAAGCAGTACGTTGATTTCTGCTGAATGTAGTATTGAGCTTTCCCTCTCTGCAGTGGAAATCAAACACAAATACTCTGATAGTGAATCCTGGCATAGCTATACCGGTAAACTTAATCTTTCTTGGTTTGGGTAACATGGGAAAACATGATGTTTCTCCTTATTCTGCTCAGTGATTTATTCATTATTCTGGCATTAACAATGACTTATTTTCTTTCCACTAGCCCTTTAGTTGAAGCTATAGTTCACTGAAAGCACAGAAAAGCTTTTGCACAGTGTATGTTATCTCACTAAGAAAAAGGCTTAGAACATGCTTTTGCATCTTTGCATCACTATGAAGACAGTATTGTTCTTCAAATGACCACTATGTTTACAGTGGTCTTAAAAGAAAGCAAACAGAAATTTAAAATGAAATTATCTCCATTATATTTGACCACACAAGGGCTGGCTGAAAAGACAGCTGCAAGTAGCTAGAGCAGTTGCAGTTTTATTCAGCAGATGGCCTTAGAGAAAGACTATGAATTTAAGTTACCAAAATGCCTAAAGAAGAGTTGGAACAACTCCACAATTTTCTCAGAATTAGGTAAGACTCATGAATCTCGCCATCTTGAGGCCTATTTCTGAGAAAATGCCTGGAGATGGAGATAAATTGCATCAATGGAGTGACTTTAGGAAGACAAAAGGAAGTGGGTATGTGGGTGATACTATGAATATTCATGGTATTCATTGCATTGCATGAGGTAGCTGCTATACATCAACAGAGGTAACCATGTCAGTAACTGCTGATATTTTATTAAATTTAAATCTGAGGAACAAGCCCACTATGAAATTGCACATGTAGCACTTCAATAGCAAGTGCAACAGTCAGCCTGCTACTGGAGAAACCATTCACTACTTGTATTCATAGGCTTTGGGTACAATATGTTCCTAAAGTAATACAGTCTATGAAGCATTAACAACTCCATATGGAATCATAAAAATCTTTTCACATAAATATCAAAAAAGCTGCAGAAAAAAACCACCCTCTGACAAGGGGCCAGCAAGGAGGATTCTTCATGCAGAAGAGGAGAAACAGTCTATAGTCCTGCACAGAAATGGCCTCCTCATGAACCAGTGGCCACATGCAAGACACAGAATGGCCACTCCTGCAAACAGCAGGCCAGATAGGTACATGATTCTGGTGAAAATATCCTGCGTTCAGGTAGCTGCAATCACCCAGGCCGCTGCTGGCAGATTTTAAGCTGCCTTCGGAAAGTTGTGGGAGCATAGACACTGTTGCTGTAAATAGTATTAAGTTCAAGGCAACTCAAAGCAGAAATAAAGCTTCTCTCATTTTATCTTCTCACCCACACTTTGGATGACTCACATGTTACCTACTTTAGTTAAGTGGGCCTCTCTCATGACCCAAGTCCTCCAGACAACTGCCCTAGGTACCATTACAAGCTACCCATCCTCTGAGTAAGCCTGTGCGTGGCATGGGGCTTCATTTGGTACAGCAGTCATAAAAGAATGTGAATCCATGAACCTCTCAAGTGCTACTGAAGGTCTTAGAAAGGACGCCCCCTCTTACTACAAACTGCTTAATATTTTCTGGCAACAGAGGTCTCAGAGGCCATCGTAGAGAAAAATACGTAAAGGAGAAGGCAGACAGTTTCTAAAATATGTCAGGTTTACCCGACATCAGAGCATAAAATAAGATAATACTCACAAGTCCTGGTAAAAGTGTTTCATGATAAATGCAGGTCATTCTTTGGGATTTGCATGAGGGGATGAAACAACATAAATAATAAGGTAACACATCATTTTGAGTGTTTGGACGTCATCAATTCATACGTGCTTCTTGAAACAGTGCAATGCTTACCCTCTGGAAACCTGTTTAAGTCACACACAAGGAATTGCACAGAATCCAATACTTGTCAAACCGAAGAAGTGTTTTACTTTGTGAAGAATTAACTTTGCCTCTCAAAAACCAGATGTGGATCTGCAAAATGACTTAAGAATAAGTTTCTTTCCTCTTCTTTCCCATTAATCACAATGCAATTTACTTAATTTACTTAAAGGTGGACCATTTTCATGGGTTCTTAAAAGAGAATGGATTATAATGAAATTGCTATGGCATTCTGAACTTATATGGAATTCTTTAACTGGACATCACTAGTAAGTGCTGCAAATGTTTGGTATTACATTAGCATTTAATTGTTTTTGATCATTCATGTTTTCAGCCCTGAGAGAATACTGAATGAATTTTTGGTGTTGAAACATTATCTCAGTTTTTATTATTCTAAAGAAAAACTGATGGTGCTATAACAGTCACAAATAGATACATCCTCAGAGTAAAATCTTCTTAGTTATAGATTTAAACCTTTGCATTTTGAATGTACTTAAAAAAAAACCCTGCAATCTAAAATTAACTGTAAACTTCATAGAAAAGGACAAAATAACACTTAAGAGGTGTGGTTGTTCATTTGATCTTTGCACGGCTAATAAAAGATCTGACCTCAATATTCATTAATACCAATAGAAATTTGTTCCACAATGTCAGTAAATGTTGAATCAGGCTCCAAATAGGTCATTCAAAATCTCAGAGTTGAAAAGCTGAGTCACTGTAGAAAGGAAACATTTAGAGTCACTTGAGTAAATAAGAAAAGGCACATACTGTGGCCCTTCAGACAACATCTGCTTTTTATCTAGACACCATGGCATAATTTTCCCTAATAAGGAAAGTACACTGCTGTTCATCTGGGACTATGGCAACCATTCATTCATCACGTGCATCCAAACAGTACCTGTATCTGACTGCAAACTGAAAAAAGTAGCATCAGCAAAAGAAACACTCTCTTTGCCTTCCTACAAAGAAAAAAAAGTTACCTGGTAAGTACCTGTGACCCCATGTGGGACTCAGCTCAGGAACTGCATCTCTCCATTCTCTGACACAGATGAACTTTCTGGTTGGGCTACCTTCCTGCCTTCCTGCTTGCCAGAGCTCTCATGAGTTTATCAATTCTTGTTGTGTTATTAATGAAGCCATCAGAATAGTAGGTTTGGTATAAGACATACAAACAATAACAGACTCTACATCTCAATAAAGTACCTAAGCAGTGGCTTGTATTAAGAGCAAGTCCTCGTGTGCTGGATGCAGGCAACACTGGTCTCATGTTGACAGCAGGAAGAAATGCATGGAGAAGCTTGCCTGCTTTACCGTAACTCTCGGTCACAAATCAACCTATCCTCAAAGAAGAAAGTCAAGCCACAGCCCTGAGCATCCTATCTAATTCTTCCATCATGTTAGATGCTAAACCTAAAGTCAAGGACATGTTGTATAGGTTGTAGTTAGGCATCTGTGAAGATGACTGCCAAGATCACTTATATGTATTTTAATCCACCTCAGAGAGGAGTTTCTTTATCAGCCCTTTTGGGGAGAGATGGAAATGATAGAACCTTTATGCTCACTTGATTTAATGATACATGGTTTTGGGCGTGCTCCCAGTGGCCCATCACCCAGAACATTTGAGGGAACCAGAAGAACCTGCCAGGAATAGGAGAGCTCAATAGTGATCCCACATCATTTAGGATTATTTAGGATTCTGGCAGGATACGCCAAGTGAGCACAGCACCACGTAGGAGCCAAATGAAGGAAGAATCTGGTTCATCCCGGTGTTAAAAAATGACTGACCTTTGAGCAAATCTGCTGGCAGTTGTATGTACCAGAGCAGGCCTGAAGTAACTACAAATGATGCCTGGCGATAACAGTTAAAGCAGAGTCCTAAAACATGTATCTGCTGAACAGAGCCAAGCAAATCATGAGCTGGTGCCTCTGATCAAAGGCCACCAAGCAAGAGCTGCAGCATTCCTTGGCACGTTCAGGAGATCCCATGGCTATTTTTGACAACTACCATGTGGTGGCCAGCCAATATATTCTGCAGATGGGCAGATGATCACATCTTGTTGCCAAAAAGCTTTAACAGATTTACTGTCTTAAAGAGATCCACAGTGTTTCTAAGCTCTCTCCCAGGCAGTAGCATCTCAGCACCAGGTGAGCTGCGAGACCGTGTCCAGCAGGTGATGGGGCACTTCAGCTTACTTCTCAAAAGATATCGCAGAGCTTATGGTGCTCTTTTAACCAATTCAGGGGACACCTCAAAGCCACCCATAGGCCCTGGGGAAGGATTGTGTCAAGGCCATGAAGGTGCCTTTGTCACGGATAAAATCTGTTGCTGGGCACAGACATGCTGTTTTGCAGTGCGTCTCAGGCAACCAGTGAAAACATAAATCTGTTCAAGTTTGAGGGGTGCTTTACAGAGAGCTGAAGCCCCTTTGAGTAACACTTTTCTGTCAGCAGAAAATAAATCGTGTAGATATTATGCTGACTGAGCATTGCTTTTAGCATTTTCAAACACAATGTCACGTAGGAGGATGCCAGAGAAGTAGTCAGAAAACAAAAGAAACTGCAAGCCAGGGTCTTGCAAGTCTCCAGTGGAAATGGTTTTCATGTCAAATGACATGAGTGTCAAACATGAGTCACTGCTGCCATTTCTCCCCGCCCAGAAGAGTGAAATGTATACTCTGTGGTCAAGGCAAAGCAGGACAGGATGATAGATAGTATGCAGTTTGACTCCAGTGCAAATGAGCTGTTAGGGTTTAATAAAGGTATCTCTCTATAATGCATATTACATTTCCATAGCACTCCGTGAAGGACTGGAAACAGCCTACCAGCCCGTGTGAATTTACCAACATTTCAGTGACAGAAAGCAATACTCTTGGAAAGCTCTTCTGAACCGCTGCCCGCATTTAGTAGCTGTGGTGACTAATACGAAGCTGTTGTTTTAAAAGCAACGTTGGAACAAGAAAACTGTAGTTCTCCTTCATTTCCCCCCCTGATTTTATGCCAAGTGCCAGCAATGACTGACAGTTTGATGCAAAGAAAAGTTTAGTTTGGGGTGTAATTATTTAGACGTAAAAAAGATGAAGCACCTGCAAAAGTGTGCACACATAAGACACGTCTTTTCTTTTTGAGAGCATGGCCTTATATAAAGAGGGCTGCTTAAACTAAGAACAAAGTGGGCCAATCCTCAGCCATGGCAATATTTTAAGCAAAGCTCCACCAGCTCACGAATGCCAGGAATCTGGCCTATTGTCTGCCTTTCAACCCCACTTCATTGTCTGTGAGATTCGCCTTCAATTTACCCAAGTTTAGTGTACTTCAGTAACTCAGTCAACAGAGGGAAGTAGATGGCAAACATTCCCTGCCAGAAGCATGAGCTTACTTTCTGGCAGTTTAGCAACATGAGAGCTGTCGGTGGCTGATGCAAATTCTCCGGCCAGAACTGCTGTGCTTTGCCGTCAAGTTTCCTCTCTAGTCAAGACATCACTGCCTCTTAAAAGTCAGTGACCTGGTTCGTTTTCAGTACCAGCAGTATATGTGGTTTGAATCATATCTCACTTCTTCAACGATTTGTCCAGAATGAAGCATCTGTTAGGAAGAAAATTGTAGCGCTGCTCCTTCCCTGCTCATCTGAACACCTTAGAGGCATGCGTGTCGATAAGGTCACACTGTGTCATCCCTTGCATGTGATGCGCAGGCTGCGTTATCTCTGAGATTATAGGAGAAAGTTCAGGGCCCAGGAGGGAGGATTTGCAGTGATGCCTGCAACTGCTGTTACTTTTTAGGTATGCTTGTATGTGAGCCTGTAGGACTCTGACAGTTCAGTGCGCCCACCACATTTCACTTTTCAGACTGGGCTTCCCCGTACTGTTTTCTCATTTTTTAATAACAGTTAATTCAAACCTATTAATAGTGACTATTTCATCAGAGCATAAACGTAACATCTCACCTGGAATAGGCATTTGCAGGAGTGTAACGCTCTCGCTCCAGAGAGATTCCAGTACAGCTTCAGAGCAGAAGGATATTTTCTGACACTAGATCATTTTCTGTAAGGGATCTCTCAGTGCTCAGTGGCACTGAAATTACTATTTTGCAGTTTTGACCACATAATACTTGGTCCCACAGGTCCCAGGAAGAAAAGACACTCTTGGACTGCAAGAGGGATCTCATGCCCGTGAAGACAGCAGGATGAAACATTCAATTATTACCCATCATGCCAAGCCTCTGCACAGGTTTGGTTTTGTTTTCTTTTCTTTTTTTGAAGGAACTCCTCCTTCCCTTGTGCCCTACATGTTAGAACTGAGCCCAGCCACAGTTGTTGGCCTTAGAGGGACAGGAAGGAAAACCAAGGGGAGTCAGCCCACTGCGCCCCAACCTGCAGAAAACCACAGAGACATCAGGAGACAATACATCCTATAAAGTCCCCTCCTGGAACAAAAGCACCCTCATTGCACTCTCATTCTCTTTTAAATCAACAGAGTTGTAAAAGTTATTTCTATAGGCACCTATTTTCTCTCTCTCATAAAATCTTATGGAAGTGTTCCCCAAACAGCTCCATCTCTATTGTGCAGCCAGCACCCCCGCCCCAAACGGCGCTCCTTCGCTCCCATGGGCCACGCCACTGAATACAGCAATTGCTCTGCTGCCTCACAGCCTTCCTCCTCTGTCTTGTGAAAGCCAGAGCATAAACCAAAATTGTTCCAGAGACACTCATCTGTAATGGGTTTTCTGTACACTACCTAAGAAGAGACATAACTGACATATTTTTGTATGTCCTCCAGAAAAGAGTTTTCCTTCCTGCTCTAAAGAGATATAGTGTTTCTTTCCTTATGGAGGATCCCTAAACAAGCCTCCTGTCCAAATTACTATTTTTTTTCCTGACATCATCATGAGGAGACCACTTGCCCAAGGTTATAAGGGCTCCTTGTTCATTTCTTGAATAGGATCTTGCCATCACTCCAAGGTACAGATTGGCTATTTGAAGCAACTGAGCCATGTGTAGGCACGAAGGCTTTGCTGAAGCATCTAGCTGTTTATTTAGCACTACATATTTGTGATTGTTCCTGGTATCAGGCAGCAGAACTACAGAGGTGTCCTGGTTTCAGCTGGGATAGAGATCATTTTCTTTCTAGTAGCTGGTAGAGTGTTATGTTTTGGATTCAGTATGTGAAGAATGTTGATAACACTGGTGTTTTCAGTTGTTGCTAAGTAGTGTTTAGACTAAAGTCAAGGATATTCCAGCTTCTCATGCCCAGCCAGCGAGAAAGCTGGAGGGGCACAAGGAGTTGGCACAGGACACAGCCAGGACAGCTGACCCAAAGTGGCCAAAGGGGTATTCCAGACCATGTGATGTCATGCCCAGTATATAAACGAGGCGGGGGGAGTTGGCCTGGGCGGCTGATCGCTGCTTGGGAACTAACTGGGCATCGGTCGGTGAGTGGTGAGCAATTGCATTGTGCATCACTTGTTTTGTGTATTCCAATTCTTTTATTATTATGGTCATTTTGTTATTGTTATTGTCTTCATTATTAGTTTCTTCCTTTCTGTTCTATTAAACTGTTCTTGTCTCGACCCACAAGTTTTACCTTTTCCTTCAGATTCTCTCCCCCATCCCACTGGGTGGGAGGAAGTGAGTGAGCGGCTGCGTGGTGCTCAATTGCTGGCTGGGGTTAAACCACGACAAGAGGCAACAGAAGGCAAGCAAGCAATTATTCAGGGGAGAAATAATCTACTACAGTACTGCTTGTGCTCAGGGAAGACTGTAAGAGCACAGCTGTGTCTGTGGCAATTCAGGTTCTGGGCCATCTTGTGCAAAAGGAGCGATGTTTTATGCCAGCTTCTCATCCAGGTAATTATGTTCATTTCATGAATAGAGGCAACTTCAGCTGGAATAAAGGTCCAGCCCAGCTGATGGTGATCCTACCTCTCATGTCCAAGTTACTGATGAGTCATGCACGGTTGGTAACCACCATGACACTTCTGGCAAATGAGGAAGATCTGGCAAATGAGGGAGTATCCTCTCCCTTCACATACGAGCCTTTCCTCAACCTTAACCTCTTTCCACAGTCCCAACCAGTTTCCTTTCATGCATTTAATTCCTCCCAAAGCTGCACTCTAACTGCCAATTTTCACATCCTAGACATTTTTATCACTACAAGATTTTCCACTGGGATCCAAGCTTGCACCTCCCCATGTCCCTACCATGACCCAGTGCTACACTGGCAATCTATGCCATCTCAACAGAGCCTTCAGCTGTGCATCCCCCACCATCATCCTGACACGGAGCTCCTCAAATGGACACTTTTCTCCCTGCTAAACCCACTCTTCTCTAGATCTGGTCCACATGAAGATAACCTACATGTCACCAATTATCCCTCCCAGTTGAAGGGGTCTAAGTAGCAAATCCAAGACCTTCAGCCCTACTGATGAACTATGCACATGATGATCTGCGATATCATAAGGGAAGCTGTGCCTTCAAATAATTTATTTAAGACCTAGTACATTATACACAAAAGACTGTATTAAAAATACAATGTTGAGTTGTGAAGTCAAACACACAAAAACACATCTAAGGGGAGTATTAATGTTGCCTAAGAAATCTGTTTCATTCCAACCACTGGCTGGATTTTCTTTCATCAGGGAGTAGTGAAGGGGTCTAGTTGTTGCTGAAATAGTTGAACGTGTTAGGAGACTTTGAAATGTGAAATACAGCCTTACAGTTAAGGGTACTGAAAAGTACCATGGGAACTGGATTGTTTTGGGGTTTTTTTTGCTTCCATTTGTTTAAGACCTGTAGGAGACTAGGAAAAGGCTTCCTAAATGTTCCTGGTGCTCCTCATTTCCTGAAACTCTGGCATGGGAAGTAGCTCAGTCTGATGTGAAGTACTCACCCGCTGCAGCTTCTAGAATGTCAAGGGCAGCTGTGCTTTAATCCTGGAACTGCTGCAGAAGTCCTGAAGAAAAAAACCAACCCAGTCTGCAACACCTCAGCCAAGCAACTCAATCAACTATTTGATTTTCAACTTTCTGAGTCTAACACCCTACCCAGAATGTAGTGCTACACCTCCACGGGACATTGCAAATATCACTTAACTTTGGGGGAGCAAATGTAGTAGTGCTCAGACTGAAAAGCCCTGGGGATAGGGAGAAGGAGGCTTATTAATAAAAACCTCCTCTTTAGAATCAGGCTTCAACATAGAAGGGGTCTCAACTTTTCCCCTCTGCCCTACCCGCTCCCCTGTGTGCTGGTTTTGGCTGGGATAGAGTTAATTCATAGTAGCTGGTATAGGGCTATGGTTTGGATTTGTGCTGGGAACAGTGTTGATAACACAGGGGTGTTTTCGTTACTGCTGAGCAGCCCTTACCCAGAGCCAAGGCCTTTTCTGCTTCTCACCCCACCCCACCAGCGAGGAGGCTGGGGGGGCACAAGGAGTTGGGAGGGGACACAGCTGGGACAGCTGACCCCAACTGACCACAGGGATATGCCAGACATTAGGACGTCATGCTCAGCAATAATTGCTGGGGGAAAAAAGAAGGAAGGGGGGATGTTTGGAGCGATAGCGTTTGTCTTCCCCAGTCACCATTACACGTGACAGAGCCCTGCTTTCCTGGAGATGGCTGAACATCTGTCTGCCCATGGGAAGCGGTGAATGAATTCCTGGTTTTGCTTTGCTTGCGTGCGTGGCTTTTGCCTTACCTATTAAACTGTTTTTATCTCAACCCATGAGTTTTCTCACCTTTTTTTCTTCCGATTCTCTCCCCCACCCCACCAGAGGGGAGTGAGCAAGAGGCTGTGTGGGGCTTAGTTGCTGGCTGGGGTTAAACCATGACACCCTGGAACACATTTTACTCTGCAGCTTCTGCAGTCTTGAAACAAAGTGAGGCTAGATGCTGGGTACAAGTTCTGTATACAAATTTATCTTCATCATCTCTCACTGTCCCATGGGATTAACAGCAGTGTTGCAACAGTTCTTCTAGTACAAACAAGTGAGGAGCAGACACTGTCGCCAAAAAATTAAATCTGAGGTGGCACTAGCCCCTGGCAAAGTCTTCTCTAGCCTTTTTCAGTCAGTCAGACATAGTTATTAAAGGAACATTGTTTGGGGAGTGTCAAATACAATCTCATAAAAATCTCCTTTCTGATGGGAGTTTTGGGTTATAAAAGTTAACACCATGCAGATAGCTGAGCTGAACAGGCTGTTTCCCAATAGACTCTGGTATAAAAAGTATTTCATTATATAAAGCTTGAATCATAGCTTTCTCAGCAACTGTTTGATACAGACTGGGTTTCTATCTCACGCAAGGCAATGAAAATAGTATGGAGGGAAAGCTCCACTTCCTAGCAGTGGACCTGGCAATAAGAAGGGATTTTGAACCTTTTTTTTTTCTTCATTAAGAAGTATACAGCCAAAATAAAAGCTAGAGAATAATTTCATTATTGCTCCCTTTTTGCTTAAAAAATGCATAAAGTCAGACTGTCTGGCTAGCACATTATGAGGATATTGATGCTGTTAAAAAAAAAAAAAAAAAAAGCAAAGCAGGGATTTTTCTACCCGGAAACCTGATGCGTCACTCCTTCAGTTTTGTCCCTGGGGGCAGACCATGGGAATTCCCAGTCTTGGGCCCCTGTGGCTCTCAGCCAGCCCTGTCACTGAATCTGTGCTTTCAGCCTGGGATGTTGCTGTGCTGCAGGGACGGAAAACGAGGCTTTAGTTTGTTAACTGGCAGGATGAGGTCGGGCCTGAGGGGGCTGTGTAAAGAGTCCTGCAGACCTCTGTCAGCACCATGAAGAAGCAGGGAGTCTTCTTCCTTCCCAGAGAGGAGATAAAAATTGGACAAACGTTGCCTAAAACAACAACTACCCGAAGTTTTTTTAAAGCCTCATGACAGATTTTGCTTTAACTTCTTTCAGTGAGTATCTGACTCATTCAGGGCTCTCACAGCTTCATGGCTGGTTGGGCTGGGGCAGGTACGTGGGATTCCAATCCTCTCCTTTGAAACAGGCACAGATTTAACAGGTGAGGGAGTGACAACCATTTAGCTTCAGATCTACAGTCACACCTCTTGGTGTGCTTGGTTGATTTGGTGCCCCAAATCTCGGGACACAGCTGTGGCCACATGGCAGTTCAGCTCCTGGCTTCAGGTGGGGGCTGCACCTGCCCCTTGCTCAACCCGTACTGGTTCATGCAGTGGAAGAGGTCTGTGCAGCTGGAACTGAAGTACAGAGGGCCAGATCTCAGAAACCTAAGGGAAAGGAAGGGCTTGTCTTCAAAAGAGCTGCTCTTTCTGTTTGCATGTCCTTTACAACACACTGCTGACTAATGCACCTTATCCCTCTCCACACCAACTTAATGAACATTTTTGTTCAACAGGTATGTGCACCATTCACATCTCCACCTATTCCAATTCTTAACAGGGTAAAGTTTAATCATTACTATTCCTGGTGCTATTTTTAGGAAGAAAAAGAGTAATTTTGTCATCGCGTGCTCCAGAAAACATGAAAGTCTCCAAGGAACCCAAACTTCCTGTTACCAATGCCTTAAACTTTGCCCCACCTTTGGGAAGCACAGGCAGCTCGTGGAAGAATGTCGTCCACTCTAACAATTGATTTTCTTATGTTCAATAACGTCAGACCTTTTAAATAAAAGGCTGACCCGTGTCCTTCTAAAATAATTCGTCTGTTTTATGGAGTGTTGTTCTGATTATATACAATTCCCACAAGAAGGGAAGTACCTTTAAAATAAGGACTATTCAGTACTAGTACAGGATTTCCTCTTGTTGTTGATAATTTCCTCTTAACAGAAGACGCAATGAATCCCAGAGAAATTCAAAGGGGCAATCTACAGACAGTTAGGCATCTACATTATACAGAGAACATTGTTCAATCACATTGACGTTTTCCTGATGAAGTAAAAAATAGATCTACCTTCTGTGTAGCATGTAAGAGTTCCTGCAGCACACACTTCAGTTCTCTTTGCTACATTTTTTAACCACAATCCAATCCCACAAACTTTTACATAACCATCGCTGAACAACAACAGATGCTGATTATACTCGTTTCATCTTCTGTTATTGAAATTCAGCCTCTCTGTGAAATGGCCTCTTTCTTAAAGAAGACAGGCTTGGTGATAATAAGAAGCAGTATGACCAAGTTATTGTCTGCACTATCAATAGCAGATATGTAATATGAAGCAAGTTAGCAACTCTGCGTTCTCTCTACCAGTTGTTCCTTACCTCAGAATCGGGCTCCATACTCACTTTCACTAGAAGAACTAGTTTTCCACTACTGGTCGGAACACGCACCTGCCCTACTCACCTGATGGTGAAGGAGACCTCATACACATGCCCAGAAACACCATACCAAAATCCAGGAGCTAAGCGGCTGCACCAGCAGCTAAGGTGGTAGCTGCTGATGAAGGCTGAGGGATATGTGGAAGCGGCTGCCAGTCGTTAGGTGCTCATATCCGTTACCCTGATGTATCAAGTTCTCTGTCAAGTAGGGTCACAAGCCCCCTCTCGTGCACAGACCGTGGTTTAATTCCTTGACCTCCTTACACTCACTTGACCAGACTGTACAAATGCAATCAGTAAATCACGCTGTGATGCATTCTTACAACCAGCGATAGTCCATCTGAGCCCTGGTTCCTCCCTAGCCAGTGAGGTGACCCATTGCATTTGATGAAGACATTCACACACATTTGTTTCAGCACCTTACTGGTTTTAAATTATGTGCCTCAGTCTTTGTATGTTGCTCATCTGGTTCTGGCTTACTGAGCAAAATTAGGAATACTAAGAGTATTATCCTTCCCACTCTGAATCCTTTACATACTTGCATGCAGCTTATTTTGTCATCTGACTTCACTTTTTTCCATGTCTTTGCGACAGGCAATGCAAACAATGCAACTCTTCGTTCATCTGTTCACAGCCTGTTTTCCTCTGATCCTGCACATCAGCCTTCCTTCCTGTTCCCTGGCATTCTCTCGCAGAGCTGTTCCACCAGCTTTTCTGCTCCCAACATCCTTTCTTCTGTGAAAGCAGCGCGAAACAGAGAAACGCACGGACCGTCGGTGTTTAACCTGTTACTACTGTCTGTGCCTAGATTTTACAGCTTCCTTTGGAGAAATACAAGTCACCTGGAAAGCTCCAAGAAGCCTTTCCAATGCAGAGAGAAGACAGTGGTCTGCAGAGGTCTCCCTGTGCCGAGGCTGCCCTGGAGAGCAGCAGTGCAGAAGATGTGCAGAACTGACCCCAGCTACCCCCCCTTCCTTTCCAGGAGGCTTCACCTGAAGAAAGCAGCCTGGTCAAAGGCTCTGAAAAGGTCCAAGCAATTTGATGTGGTTAAGGGCTCTATAAGCAGGGCAGAATGCCCCTAGTGCTCAGCTCTTCTGAGCACCTAGATAAGCCCTTCCCGCGTTATACAGCTATGTTACACGATGTGTTAAAGAAAAAAGAAAAAACAGCTGGCAGAGAACCTCTGTCTGTGAACTTTGCTCTGCTGGGAAGGCTTGGGCAGGCTGCATGCAGCACGAGTCAAAGCAAGGCAGTTTGGTCCACTCCTTCAAGCTGCATGAATAATTAGTAGAATTTGCTAGAGAAAAAATTGCGTGGGACTAGCTGGAATAAGAGAGAACAACATGTAATACCCGAGCACTTCCTTAATAAAAGCTTTCACCAAATGAACACTTCAGACTCCCAAAAGACACCTTCAGGTATCTGTATCTTACTAGGCATTGGCATTTCAACGTTCCTTACAGCAGTCAAGCTACTATATTGCAAGCATGAGTCAGTGCCTGCACCTTCTGGCTCCAGAAGAAAGGGACTGTTCTAATTTTTATTTATAAGCTGGGCAAGTGGAGAGAGAGGCATTCAGTTACAGGCAAAGCACACGCTGCTCTACGAGGCCGGGTAGGCTGGTTAATACGTGGACATATTTGTGCCTTACTGTACTGAGTCACAAGTGCCACAACCCATCTCTGCAACCTTTCATGTAAGGCCTCAGAAAAGGGCTGTGTAAATCATTTTTGTTGCCTTCCAGCACAAAGCCCATGACCTCCACATTATTCACTACAGACTTCCAGCTCTGTATAGAGTATGTTACGATCCAAACTGGGAGTTTCTGGCAAGAAGCGCTTGTGAATATGCACACAATGTAAAACAGGAAGAAGGATTTCAGTTTATCTGTGCTCACTTGGGCTTCTTTGTTCCCTGGAGAAAAAAACTGGCAGGCTTCCCACCACTGTGCAATCGTCTAGGAAGGCTTCTCTCACCTGGGGACTCACATGCTGATGTGTGAGTAAAGAGAGCAATAGCCAGGATTCGTGGGGTTTTCAGCATGATCCTAACAAACTCTGTCATGCTACTAGTGTTAAGACAGGAGCGCTGAACGGAAACTGTCCTAAGAACTACTGACAGCTTCTTTCCAAAAGCTATGAAATGTCACTTTCATGAGCTATTCCTTTACACCAAAGCACAGAATGGATTTCCAAAGGTTTGTATCTGGGTTTATGCAGCATTTACCAGCCTCTTAAATTTATTCTGCACTCAAATCCAGCTTCCTTGATAAAGGAAGATAATATTAGCTTATATGAAATACCACATCATCTTACATCCCACACAAAGCTTTAGCCTGAGGATTTCCGGACAGACGCAGTTCATCCAAAGCAATTGAAGGTAGTTGGGGGGTCATGGGATCAAGTCACATATGCATTTCCTTTCTTCTCCGGCATCCCTCTGGTTAAGGTTGTGCTCCTAAATTGCTCTTTTGCAAAAGGGTAAACAAGCACATGTTTTGGGCTCAGGGGATAGCTGTTGTCTATAGAAGCATGCTTATTTTGCCTTTCTCAGTTTGTCTTTAGAAACCTAGCATCCTATAGGAAATAAAAATAGCAGAACATCTCAGAAGTGTAGTTTTTTAAGAAACAACCGCGTTTGTCATTCATATAGAAAATTTCCAGCTACCACTGCCTCTTGATGAAAGGAGAACAAGCAGTGCCATCCCTTCTTCACAGCTGACAAAACAGATACGGATTAAGTGATTGCCAAGCATGATTTACTAAGTTAGCAGCACAAGTAGTAATACCCTGGACTTCCAACCCAGGTGCTTCAGCTTCTGGGCCATGCTTTTCCCGTTCGAATTACTAGGTTTTGTGAGTTCCTAGAATTCGCTCACCTCTTTCTACAATAACTATCAGTAGATTTTGAGTCTCTAAAAATTAATATAGTCTTACTGCAAAGGTTGAGTAAAATTAGTACTTTTCATTAATACCTTTGCCATTGGTAATGGAAAGAGGAGACAGTGGATATTAGAGACAAACACCAGCAGCTAAACTTTTATTGCACTCCCTGCTTCTGAAGTCCATTCAAGAGTAGGACAGTGGGACAAAAATAATTATAGGGGTCTTTCCACACAAAAGAGCCAGCTATTTAGAGGCAGGCAAAGTCATTTGAATGTCAATGAAATAACCATTAAAAGGCTGAGAAGCATTGCCATTTATTAAAAGATCTAAAGAATAGTTGCATGCACTATAGCAATCTTCTAGGTAGGAGTTGTTAATTTGGTATAAAAACCTATTAGGGACAGGGCAGAGCATAATTAAACAGGAGACAATACACACTGTGAAAAGGAAACTGGATTTGGAATTTTATGGCCTCTTATTTCATGTTTCTACATGAAATACTATGCTCTATAATCTCTTCTTAATAACACCTATGTATTTCTAGCTCCCACAGTGTTCTGTGTTGCATTTCTAGCAGTGGTCCCCTGCAGCCTAGGGAGGAAGGTAAAACAAGGTTACGCACTTGAATGCCCTCCCACTCTTTCCAGCCTCACGGCAATCCTTCTTCCGAGAAAGCCTCTCATCAATGCCACTCCTTAATTGGCCCAAGAGCCCCTCTTTAAACAAAGCTCTCAGCTCCCACAGGGCCAAGCTCTTTCTGCTATTCTGGCAGAGCTAAATCCAGACAAGGATGTGCCATTTACCAACACAAGTGTACTATAAATTCAAATGCCCAGGAAAGAAGTGACGTGCTTCCAGGAGAAGTTGTTGATGTTCTGCAGGTAGAGATTTGCAGGTAGGACGGACCACATCTGGAGAAAATCTACCTACGTGTAAGCCTTTCAGGTTGTTACTTCAAGAAAAAGTGTAAGACGCTAGTAATACCCACTCAGTAACAAATACAGGATCAGTCAGAGCCCTTGGGTAGATTCTGCACTCATGCACCGAACGTGAGCTAAACCAGACTGTTAGGTACAAAACTTTGCTACAGAGCTATAGGATTTCATGAGTTAGACAGGAAAGGACTCTGCATTTGTAAACATGATCACTTTTTAATATTAATACAAATCAGTAAGAATACTCGGGTGCAGTGCAGCTTTAGCCTCTTCTTTAGCAGTAACCCTGGTGTTTTCGCCGTCTGCCCATGCACTGCCAGGCAAGTAAAAGCGACAGCAAAACGAATCCTACTTTTTACTTCCCTTCACTGTTATTCTGGGGCACTGCGCTTCTTTACATACTCAGCTAGTGTAGCTAAGTATGCCATAATATTTGCTAAAGAAGTAAATACAAATGCCCACAACAGGATTAAGTAGCAATTGTTCAACACCTCCCGTGATACCCAGAGGCACAGAATTCTTCACTGATACATATCAGACAAGCATGTCATTTAAAATACTTTGTTCTTTCTCCTTTATTTAGCCACAACACAAATACAAGAGCAGTCAAACCCCGTCCAGTGGAATTCACTAGATAAACCTGTTCAGATTAAGATTCTCATGAAATCAACCAAAATATACATGTACACGCACACACTCTCACGCACACAAGAATGCAGCAGAGCACTTACAAAATGAGGAGTGGCACTGAACTGCACCTAAAAGTCAAACGCAACAGAAAAATCAACTGGTTAGGATACATCTGTTAAGCAACAAGGCTGTGCACTGAACGGGTTCCCACTGTACCATTCCATTGGCTATTTAAATGCCAGCATCACTCCTTTCAGGTGCAAATTTGAAGCCCACAGAGGGAAAGAGTCTGATCTGTTACCCAAGAATACAGGGTAATAGACTAATTATTACTCCACTGTAATTCAAAGCAGAATCTGGCCCTATGAAATGAATATGCATATGACCAGCTCTGGCTGGAAGACTACTGCAGGCGACAACCTTTTTTTTTTTTCCCCCTTCATTTCCCCAGCAACTCAACCCACCACCAATATACTGTGTAATTTGGCTTTTGCACCCTCCCCACTCTAGAGTTTGCTATAAAGCACATACTGCTGCTTTTGGTGGAAGTAGCGTAGTGGTTCTGAGATGTGAGTAAATGTCCACTAGGGACTAGAATAAGACCACCAAATATACTAAACCACTGCAGAAGAAATAGAAACTGGGCTCTTGTATAAAGCTGGTTAAGCTGGTCCATCTGATTTGTCAACGCTTTGTTCAGAAATATAAGACTCAAATATAGTTTACAAAAAAGAGTGATTCTTTATATAACATCTCAATGTCAAAATACTAACAAAAACACGGCTTGTTAATGCTGAGAAGAGTGATTTTGGAAAAATTAATAACTAAACTAGGTCGTTGCTAACAGTAATAGGTGATCTCTCTTCATAAAAAGGCAGTCTGACGTACTCAGGAAAAATGAAACATTTGCAACAAACTGTTTACAAAAGTGATTTAAATGCTCAGCACAGATCTAACACAAGTGTTAACAACCACTATTGTAATTTTATTTTTGGACAACTTCAGCAATTATTAAAAAAAAAACCACCAAACCTGCTAATACAAAAACATAGAAAACAAAAAGAAAAATCCAAAGAGACAGTTTTTAGACAAACTTAGTTAAGGTGAAGCTGTACCTTTGTCCCAGTTATTAAGAACTTCAACTTTAAGCGTGGCATAACCCAGCTCAGCTAGGTTTGTAGGCTTCCCCACCCTTACTAAAGAGTTAGTTCTTAGAAGGCTCCAATCTCAGTCCCCCAGGGTCTGTATGGTTTGCTAAGGGTTGCTGACTGCGTTGGTGTAGACGGGCTCAGCACGTTGGGGGACAGCAGATGGAAGGAGCCAAACGAAAAGGGGAACGCAGACAGAGATGCCATGGAGGAGAGAAGAGGAGGAGACAGTTTGGTAGTAGTTGTGACCACGGGGAGCACTGGTCCAACGCTGCCATTTGGGGGCACTCTGAGTGAGGAAGTTTCAGCATGTGGGGCGGCAATTCTGGTCTGGTGATGCGGTTCTGTGGAAGATGCTGTAGTACTGGTATTACCATGCCCATTTTGAGCCAGCAGCAACGGGTGAGATATGTGAGGGTGATGTCCAAAGGCACTGCCCCAGGGAATGTGTCCAATGCCAGTGTGTGCACTACTTGCTGCTTCCCGTTGAGAGGCGTAGTTATTGAGATGAGACACAAGTCGAACTCGCAGAGGATCGGAGGCATCCAGACCCTCTATAATACTAAGGTATCGAGCAACTTCAGCCAGGCACTCTCGAAACCCTAGACTCCGATAGTCCATAGCCAAAGCATGAGCATCAAAATAACCTAAGAGAAAAGAACAAAGAATGGAGTCTTAAGATGCTGTTTTCTAGTCATTGTCTACATGTAGCCTCCCCACTCCACCCTCCCCTATAAGCATATTTCACTTGGATGTGGTTAGTATTCCCAACCATAGATTAGCTGCCAAGCTCCTTGTTGTTTTTTTTTCTTTTTTTGTCTAACAAGCTTTTCTTTTATATCTGTGCTGTGATGCTGCAAGTCCCAAGACCAGTCACAGACTGCCATTTTTAAACTGAAATTGCATACTGCCACTGGAGGAAAGTACTTTTGTTCTTTTCACGTCTCCCCAGTGCAAGCAAAACCACAGCGCAGTGAAATTCATTAGAAACACAAGTCCTTACTTATCAGAGGGGACTTCTGCAGGCAACACACTTTTTTCCTGAAAGCACTTTTCACCATTTTTGCTAATTCTCTTCACTAGTCATTTCATCCTGTCTTTTTTTTCTAGTTTCTGTTCTGAACTTTCAGAAAGTTAGAGAAACAAACATTTGGCAACAACAAAAACTTTGTGTTTTACAGGTTGCCAAAAGCCGATTCACATCATAGTGCTGACATATGGCTAGAGAGACTTGTAATCGCTCTCCCCTCAAACAACCTGGGGCTAGCACTGTGAAATGTTTCAGTGCTAGCGATGCCGCAAATCTTCTCAAGTAGAAGAAAAGTCCCAGATTCCTGACAAAACACCGGAGAGTTCCATCCACTTTCTCCAAGCACTCCCACAGCACCGCCAGGGAACGCGCTCCTCTCTCGGCAGCCTCTCCGCAGGGCTGCTGACCCACCGTCAGGCACGGAACTTTACCTTTCCCTCCTGCTGTATGCAGCATTTTCAGGTGATCGACAGTCATCTGCAGAATCTCTGCTTTTTCCAGCTTGGCTGATCCCTAGGAGAGAAGGGGAAGCGGGACACTTGTAAGGCAGAACCGGAGACGTTAAAGAGGGGCGACCCTTTCTCCCGGCAACGGGGGGGAGGCAGTGCGGAGGGTCACTGGGCGCTACCTGCTTCTCGAAGGCGCTGGGCACCAGCCTCCTCAGCTCGGACAGGCTGTTGTTGATGCGGTCGCGGCGGCGCTTCTCGATGATCTAGGGCAGAAAGCGGGGGGTCAGGGGGCGGGCGGGCCGGGGCTGAGGGGAGCCGCGGCCGGCCGGCAGGCACTCACCCCTCGACGCCTCTTCCGAGCCAGGATCTGCGAGGTGGTGGAGGGAGACATGGAGCCCGCGGCCGAGCTCAGGTTCCTGCGGGGAGCAGCGGGACACCGGTCACCACAGGCACCGCCATCCCGGGACACCGGTCACCACAGGCACCGCCATCCCGGAGGTGGGGGGGGGTGGGGGGGGTGTCGGGGCTCCGCGGGTCTGAGGGGAGGGAAGGGGCGCCGGGCCGCCTGGCGGCGCCCACCCTGCCTGCGCTCACCCATTCTCGTCCGCGCTCTCCTTCTCCACCTCGACGGCCTCGTCCAGCTCCTCGCTGTCCGACGAGCTGTACTCGGGGTGCGCCCGCTTCATGGCGGCGGCGGCGGCGGCGGCGGGGCGCGGGCGGCCGTCGGGGAGGCGGCGGGCGGCGCGCGGCAGGAGGGCTCCCAGCGCGCGCCCCGCGCCTCGCCCGGCGCCCGTCTCCCCCATGGCGTTCCCACGCCTCGCCTCTTACCCGCCGCGGGCGGGCCGGCCGGCAGCCAGGCAGGCAGGCAAGCAGGCAGGCAGGAGGAAGGCAGGCAGGCAGGCAGCAGGCAGGCAGGCAGCCGGGCAGAGCACGCCCGCCGCCGCCCGCCGCCCAGCACCGCCACGCGCGGCCCCCGCCTCCCCCATTGGCCGCCGGCGCCCCGGCCTCAGCCAATTGGCTCCGGCCGGCCGCTGGGCTCCGCCCCCTCGGCTGGATGCCGGGCGGCGGGGGAGGTGGGGCCGCGCGCCGCCGGCCGTGGGAAAGCGGCGCGGGGCGCGGCGGGCGGCGGCGGTCCGGCGCGGCGCGGCGCGGGGCGGCGCGCGGCAGCGCTGGCCGCCGCCGCCGCCGCCGCCGCCGCGTGCGGGCCCCGGCGGGGGCGGGGGCACGGGCACATCCCCGCGTGGGGAGCCAGGCGGCGCGGGTCCTGTGCGGGTGGGCAGGGGCGCCCGCGGGGGTGCCTTCGGCCCGCAGGCCCGGGGTCCCCGGTAGCCCGAGCCCTGCGGGGTGGGAAGGGGAAGCCTGAGCGGGAGCAGCCTGGCCGCCTTTGGAAAAATGAGTTAAACGCCTGGCTAAAGCCCCAGAGCTGAGGAGGCGTAAACTCGGGGGGGGTCTCTTGGTTGGCGGTGCAAAGGAAGTCGAGGCGTCCCTCTTGACTGTGCACACCGCCACCCCCACCCCACCCCCACCCCGTATTTTGGAGGTGGGGAGGAGCAGGAACGGGTTTTGAGCGAATGTGCTTTGTTCATGCGGGTGCTGGCAAGGAAGAAGGGACGGCAGGGAAGGCCTGCGCGGCGCGCAGCGTGTGCGGAGCTCTGGCTGGCGCCCTCGCCGCTCAGCGCGTGCTGCTTGGCACTAAGCAGGGCCCTGAGCCCGGATGCCGTGTTCCCCCAAATCGCCGTGTTCCCCAGCACAAGTCCTCTTCATTCTGCCAGCTTTCTCAGGCCGAGGTACTGGCAAAGCGGGACAGGTGAAATGCAGTTGTGCTCTTTGAGGTGGTTTCATAATAATTAAATTCTCATTTACATGAAGCCTTTCAACTAAGGCTCCTTTTCTAACTTGATTCTTTCGCATTTCGCAATTGGAAGGGCTGGAGGATAACCAAGACGTGCACAGTGTGACAGCGAAGATTCGATGAACCCAGGTTTCCCCATTTCAAGACCCTGGAACAGCTGCTCTCAGCCTCCCACTCGTTTAGGTAAAAGTTCCTGGCACAGAGTTGCTCCAGATTTCAGGGAGTTGCCCATATTTTTGCAAAGCATCTCTGGTGGGAAGGGAAATGGAAGCAAGGACCAGGCTAAAGGTAGCAAAAGAGCTGCAGTTAAGAAGACACAAACAGTCCTGCAGCCACCTCTAAGCAGCTAACAGAAGGCAATAGAAATACTCTTGTTCCCACATTACATTTTTCAGAAATCTATCCTTTCTGCAGTGCTATAATTATGCTTGTGTCAGCAATTCTATTACATCTACCTTTCCAGCCTCTGTATTTTTGTTGTGAAACATCTCTGCCTGCACCACTTGCTTTTACAGGACCGAAAGCCAGGTCAGAGGAAGGCGCAGTGACATTTATGCCTTTTTGGCTTGCAGACTACACATCTGACTTCTCCCATCCAGGCCTGTGTATGTCTTCTTCCTACTATGGGAAAAAAACCATTGTAAAAGAAGTTACTTGGCGTGAAGCATTCACTGCTTGTGAGTAGAGGTCTGGCCACCCAGGTTTTCCAGCAGTCAGATCCTGGAGCTGTCCCTCATCCTTACCTCCATGAACCACTGGGGCCTGGCAGCCTCCAAAGATGCTTTTGGAGCTTGTAGACACCGACTTCTCTGACTGATTTACAGGAACGGACAGGGAGAGTGTAGCTGGGCCTCAGTGTGAGCAATTGCAGTTGGCTATCAGCTGCCATGGGAAGATAAGAAATGTTTGCCTGTGTGTGGTTTCAATCTTCCCATCCAGCACTAGGAGGAACAGACTGCAAAGCCAGCTTTAAATTACTCTTGTGCTTTTCTGGTGCTGGGTAGGGCCTGATCCTCAGCGTTGGTCTAATTGTTAACCGTGGCCCAAAGGGAAGTTTTATTAGCCAGAAATTACTAACACGTTGAGACAGCGCTGTCATGCACCTCTCTTGCCAGAAGGGCAGACCGGAGAGCAGTCCTTTGCTCGCCAAAGTCCAAGGAAATTAAAACGACAGTGCACAAGAAGGCAGCACTTTGAAAAAGAGCTTAATTTCAGACCCCACTGGTACCTTCACAGCAATGAGGCAATGAACCTTAGGAGATGGCAGCCTTCCCTCCTGTCCCCTACACCACCACGGTGCCTCCCTTCTCCCCTGCTTCACACAGCAGTGCAAGCACCTTCTTGCCTCCTACATGATCACCTCTTACTACAGCCGTGTCCGTGCCTCAGTCGCCCCACCATCCCAACATGTCGTCCCACACCCCTTCCTATCATACACACCAGCACGCTTGCCTCCCCCCCCGCCGCTTCCCCATCGCTTCCAGGTCTGGCACAACTCAGCATTTCCAGCCTCCGCAGCCGCATCTGGCTGCCCCGGTACTGGAAGCAGGAGTGGCAGAACAGGGTAAAGCCACCACGGCAAAGCAGAGACTCAGGTTTGAGACATGCAGGCACTGTTGGTCGCGACTGTCCCTTAGAAGGGAGCGGTGTCACTTTTTGTGCGCAAGCCCCATTTTTCTTTGTTGAATGCCTCCTACGGCGATATCGGTGCTAGTCAAATTCCCGCTGAAAGGGAGTTGTTTATTGCTGCTGCAGGCTTCCCTCCAGCGGAGACCTGCCACTGCTGACCCTTGCTCTAGTGTGTGCGCTAAATTAACTCCCATCCCCTTCCTTTAGGTCTTCTCTCCCAAGGGAGCAAGTGCTTTGAAGAGTAATCCCGTCAACCTGTCACCCGAGTCCCGGAAACTCGCCGTTACTATGGTTACTGTGCCCAATTCAACCGGTGGCTCTGGCACTCGCATTGCAGCCAGGCAGAAACATCAACGCCCCCCCCAACACCCCCCAACCCACCCACCCACTCCCCGCGTATATCAAGCTGCAGCATCAGCTCTGCAAGCAAAAACTCTTGTATTTTTCTTTACTGACTTCTGGCTGAATGTGCCGATTGTTGGTGCCACTGGCACGGTTCAAAACTAGTTACCACAGATCCAATGGAAGCGCTTCAGAAGTGAACGGGAGCGACAGAAGGGGTTTTTAGACTTCTTGCATGACCTGTTAGCAGTACTATGACTGTAAATGTGTTTTCTCAGGAGCTGAACACTTAAATTCATGTCTGCACATCTCTGAGGTCCAGATACCCAGTTCGGAAATTCGGCTTGGGTGCTCTCTAAGCATGCTGGCCCTGAGTTCTGCTGCGCAGATGCTGTGCACCTCTGTGCTGGAGCAGCCGCTGCAGCAGAAGAACATAAGCATTGCATATTCACACTCATGTGCATCTGTGGCGATGTCCAGGTTGTCAAGACATTTCTGTCTTCAAGCTGGCCAAGGACGGGGATAATTTTTACATCAAAGTCCTTACTGTAAGCAGAGTGCCTCAGCTGCAACAATTCTGCTGCAGCATAGGTTTCAGCTCTCATTTTTTGGAAGTAGTGTATAGCTATAAACAAGCAAGACTAGCAATGTCAGCATATTAACGCCAGCAGTGCAGACAGAATTCTCTTCTGGATGTCTCTGAACAATGCAGGTAGTCTTTGCATTTACCTGATTAGGCTTCAGCTCATCTCCAAAACCAGACCTGGGCTATAACTGTATAAAAGGCTAATCTGTGGCCACGCATTCAAGCCACTGACAGGCAAAATTATCTCATATTCAGTCAGCCTTCTGACTGAGGGGGGAATGGGCAGATTGGCTATTTTATCACCTGGTTTCCTTTCCAATTAATTCAACCCTTCTTCTCGTTTTATGCAAGCCTCCCTCTGAGCCAAGAATGTTACAGACAGCAGCTTCTTCCACTAGACATCCCTTTTTCCATTCCCAAAGCAGTCTGTCCTGTGCAATGAAGGAGGCCAAGACCCTACAGGAGGAATGACACCAGGTCATGTTAATTAATGGCTGTCTCATAATAGATGCAAAAGAGGGCTGACTGGGGGTGGCGTAGTGCAGAAAATTCTGGTTTGATTTGCAGCCACCTTTGCTCTTAATTACAGGAAAGTGATGTAATGTCCATGCGTGCAAGAGTGTACCTTGTGTGTAAAATCACACAAGAAATTCACTAACATGGGCAGGACAGCCTCTATCAGCATTGCCAAATGCTAGAGGGGACAATGGCCACAGATGAGTGTCACCTACAGACACCATCCCACCAAGGTGACAATTTCACCATAGCTGGGCAGTTTGTTTATCCCTGTGTTCATTCCCCAGTATTACAGTACAGTTTGCACTAGATATCATAGAGTAACACCATGTTTTTCTTTTTGCTGACCTTTTTCCAACCAAGCCCTCTGTAGTTTGCCAAAATAGTTTTCTTCTGTTCCTGCAGTACTTTTCTCATAATTGGACTGAGGAATAATCGTACAGAAACTTGCTTTGGTTTCCTGCTGTCGAAATCCTCGCAGTCCATCAAGGAACAGCCTGACTAGCCATTTTTCCTGTGCAATTTTGCAACTTCAGTGTTCTAAGAAGAGCAGTGTTCAAAACCATGCTTTGTGTTACACAGTGATGTATGGAAGTCCCTGCTCCAAAGAGTTTGCAGTCTGAGACCTACTTTGAGTTTTCTTTGCCAGTAAGATGCAGCTTGGAGAAAAAATGTCTGTGTGCTAGTCATTCTTGCTAGGAAGCATAGGATAGAAAACAACTCCCAGACCTTCTGTTCCACCATGCAAACTGTTATTTAAAGGTATGCTCTTTCAGGGGGAAAACCTGACTTTTGGCAAATAGAAACAATCATTTTTCCTAGCAAGTTTCCTAGAACCAATTCATTATGCAAAAATAAAAATGAAAGTTGAGCATGCGCTGTAGCTGTTGGTAAATAGCATGTGGAATAAAACAAATGAAAGTAATAGTTTATTGCTTTTGAAGGTTCCAGCTATTAAAAACTTCGATGACCATTGCACAGACAAGTTAAATGAAAACAGTGGATATTACCTATATCTGACGTGGTGAGCACTGACTCCTGGAAAAGTGTCTATTTTCCCTCAGATGATAACTTGTATTCACCTCACACCTTTCTGCCATAGCATTTACTAGACACCTGCTGTCCCACAGCGGTCAGCTACCTGAGCAAAAGTTAGACCTGGGGAAAAAACCACCACATAAAGCACCCCCCCAGTTGCAGAGAAATGAACTGTGAGGGGATGTTTAGAATGTGTGACAAGAGTGAGAAAGTGCCAGAGATATTTAATTGCCACAACGTGTTCAGGACTTTGGCTGAGGTTTCATCACGGAGATACCGGCAAAAAGTAATCTGATTTGCCTACTTTACGTAAAATAAAGACTAAGCTTGACTGGTTTGAATGTGAAACCTTACTCCAGGCAGGCAAAGTATTTGGACATTGGAGGATGTCAAAATCAAATCCTATCATCAGTTGTATCTTCCATTACATTATGGAATACCAGGATAAAAATAAACAACAGAAGAGAAGTGCCGCTCCAATTTTGCCAGAGCAAAGTTAGATGCCGGACCTACTTTTTGTCAGGGAGACTTTTATTTCCTAAATAATCTATATGTGTATCAGCATCTGACCTGAGAGGTTTTGACTCCAAACTGAGGGGTCATAAAGCATCTAATTTTGAGATTCAAGCCAATTTTGAAGTGTCATGAAAACACAGTAACAAAATAGCAGTCAATGGCCTGCACTGACACTGAAGTTATTTTCCTGTGCGATGCCTTATTTCAGTCTTGCTCACAGTACTTAAGAACTGCAGCATTTCTATGAGTTTCAGAAAAGTCAAGACTTGTGGACCCTGCAGAGCTGACCAATATAGCAGTGTAAAACCGATACCCTGTGTGGACCCACTGTTCTCAGTGACCTTCATTTCATCTGCTTTTAAAGAAGAAAAATTATTCCAGGAGAAATAGTTTTCTTCCAAAATAGCACCCATCTGAAAGATTTATTCCAGATAATCTCAGTTATAGGGGAACAGGAGCTACCAAAGCAGCATACCAGGTCAGCTATAGCAGTAACTTCCCATGGACACCCAGGCCTCCCTTTTGATTCATACTGCTGTAGCTGTGATAAAAATCCCTTGTGTTTACTTGTCACAAAACCAACTCACTAGGACATGCCTCTCGATACATAACTGTCCAGGCACTGCGATGCTGCGATGATGAGCTCTGTATGAACACCTCCGCGGTCAGTATTAATGATGGTGCTCTAAAGCAAGTGCAAACAGTCACACGCTCTTAATGCTTAAACCACAGCAAATGTGTTTAATCCCACACAATAGCTCCGTTATAATATGTCTTAAAGCTGTGGTCGGCCAGGGAAGTGGTGACCACTTCTCACATATATAACGTATACCAAACATATTCAGCTTGGCAGGAAGACAAGAAGCTGGAAGTGTCACACTGGAGCCTAGACCCCTGACAGCATGAGACATGTGCTTGTAAGCTGTCTCAAGGAGGATATTTGATTGCCCTCTTTCTTCTTCTGCCTCTCTCCCAACAAAAGTGGAGTGACCTCCCCCATGACCTGGCAAGTGCTGAAATTCCCTGAACACATTTTTCTGTTGTGCCCCAACGCTGAACAAAAGGAAACGAAGCAGCCTCAATATACTTGAAGTATGGTATGAAAATAATAGCTGGCTCTTGCTCGTCCTGCAAATGCCGATCTTCACCTCTTGCCCAGCACGGTTTGCACTGCCTCCCACGCTTATCTGCTGTGTTGTCGGCAGCTCTTTCTGGTTTATACACTTATTTATTTATTTATGCCTTTATTTATTTATTTGGAGAAGGGCAGAGTGGGGGGCGGGCAGGGGAAGGCGGGGGGGGTCTATGTAATTGCAGTTTACACTGCGTTCCCACGCTACTATTGTTTGTGACTTTGTTTCCTATTCCCATCACGTGTGCTAATTAGTTGGAGCTGCTGGCTAGCTGGGAGGCGTGTGTCTGGAGTAAAAGCAGAAAGATCACTTCCTGGAGGGATCTAGGCAATATGAACAATTCTTTGCTTTACTTTCAGCCCTCTCCCTCCCCCTGGCTTTACCACTCTGGGAAGAGAGAAGAAGTGCTGATTGTCAAATGCTAGCTACGGGAGAGGCACAGATTTTCTCTTCTGAAAAGGAGCAACTTATAGTCAAAGAAAATCAGGCTGGAAAGAACCTCTCATCTGTGTTTAACAAACCTGATTTTTTTTTTTTTCTCCTAGAAATTCCCAATGTCTTTCTGTTGTGGCTAAGAAGGTAAAAGCAGCATTTTAAAAAATCCTCAGGTTATTTTAGCCTGCCCTTAGGAAGTGAGTCAGATTTTTATGGCAAGGCTAAAGCTAGCTCATGCCATGGCTTGCAAAACAAAATGAGACCCAGAGAGAGAGAGAGGGAGAATTACCTGAGTCATGGCATTTGCTTATTAGTGCAGGCGTCAGACAGCAGGGCCAAGTCATATGGCGAGACCAAGTACCTGTGCAAGGATCAGGTTTTAGACTCAACATTTGACTTGGTTTCATTTTTTTTTTCTTTTAGATCTGCAGTTAAATCCTCCTACCCATAGCCCTGGTGCTTTTCAAATGCCGAGCACACTAGACCCTCCTCAGATTGCGCAGGCAGCCTGCAGCCCACACAGGCACCGGGCTGGAGCCCCTCTGGTGGGAGCTGCCAGGGTCCCACCGGCCCCTGATGTCACGTCAGCAGCCTTGGCTGAAACCCGTCCTTGTCGTACAGTCAGCAAGCCCTGGGGCCGTGCGCCTCTGGCTTCAATAATCCTCGTCCCACTGGTCTGGAGTGACCCTCCGTGTTCTCCGGTTTCACACGCTGAGGAAAAAAGTGGGGGGCTGAGAGTGTGCGAGCGAGGACAAATGCTGCAGCTGCACCAGGCAGGGGAGGGGGCTCCTGCAGTCAGTGACCCCCTGTAGGGAGAGTCATAGTTGGGGGTCTTCTCGGTTCAGCCGTGGGCAACTGGCTTGAGTGCCTGATGCCCGTGTTATCATCGTGGTCAGGCTCAGCAAAGACACAGGCGTGCTCAGGATGAGGCAGGTCCTAACCTATTACATTGAAGGGGGAGTGCCAAGCGCTCGCCCAGAAACAGAAGAGGGTCTAAGACTGCATTTGCTTCTCTTTCACCAGGCACAAGCTCGTGAAAGCAGAGGTTTGCTGCTAATAACCATGGTCAGGCTCAGTGCGAGTATAGCCTGTGCTTTCCTACACAGCTCTGGTAATGTCTAAGGAAAAGCCCGAAGAAATGGCTATCAGTCTGCCCTGCTGTTGTGGGATTGTAGCTAGGTAAAAATCTAAATTTCCATCCTCTGGGAAATTCCAATATTTCTACACTTTTGTTTTTACTTGGGTCAGGGAGAATTGAAGTATCTTAAGTCTGTTTGGTTTGGGGTTTTCCTGTCCTTTCTGTGGGGAAAACAAGTCCTAGGTTTTGGAAACAGTGAAACACTTCCCTGTGAGTCAGCTCAGCTTTAAAGGGCATCTGTTCGAGTGTCACATTAATACTTGGACGTTGTCATTTATGTCATCCCCCAACCCTGTTGTATCTTAGAGGCTGGGCCCCCTTCCTGCGTTACCTGTCTCATGATACCCTCTTCAGCTCAGGGTACAGGAAAACATTTTGAATTACTGACGGTAATGGCTGGCTGGCCCAGAGCAAGGCTGGGTAATTTTCCTGCCACGGAAAGAAGTGTTTTGTAGAGTCACTGTGCAAGGCTTCCAGGCCGGCATCCTCATACCATCATGCACAACCTGCTTTCTGTTCATGAGCACTTTTGCCATTTACAAACACTGCACAGCCACACAGTAACTCCAATTGCTTTGGTAGGTAAATTGGGAAAATATTTGCACTCTAGCTTTCGATGAGATAAGGAGCTAGAATTTCAGGAGAGATGTGATCAAGTAGCTGGTGACCCAGCCCTCTGCCGATGAGCAGGCACTTCTGGTGCTCCAGTGGGTCACAAAGCACGGTCTGCCTTGGAGTCAGGTTCACCCACTGTGAATGTGGAGAAGCTTAATGAGGCAAAGACCTGCAGAGTCCACCCTGCATCACAGCCTGCTGACCTCAGGAAACAGGTGGCCAGTGAGGAGGGCACCCTATAGAAATATGAAGGGCATATGCATGTGCGTTGTTAACTTCATTATTTCCAGTAAATAACCCCTGACTTGGCCCCAGGTTTGCCTCTTTGGCAACCATGACAAGCAAATAGTCCTGAGCAGTGTGTTGTCAGATTTTCCTTTTCCTCGTGGAAAGCATCGCTCTCCTTGGGAATGGCTACAGTATTACCAAGGGGAAAACTAGGCTTTGATGTAGCACTAACAGTCTATAGAGTCTGCAGCTTTTTGCACCTGTGGTCTTCCACTGGCCTTAAACATTATAATTTATTATTATTTATTTATTTTATAATACAAGTCACAAACTCTTCCAGCCACTGACCTCCCAGAGAGATTGCTAATCAGGCAAAATTGCACTGCAGGGAGCAGTGAGCGCTGTGTTCAAATATCTTTTAAGGATTTGTGAGGACCACCAACATCTTTGCACAAGTAACCTGAACCAAAGGACAAATAATCTAGCAAAGCAACTCTGTGCACTATAACAATTACAAAACTTCATCAGGACTTAATCTAGTTAATGGTTTTTTTAGTTCTTGGAACTCGTTATTTATATTTAGAAATGTAAAAGCTCCAGTAAGGACAAAAAAACCCCAGCCCATCAGTGAGTCATTCGAAAGCTCTCTGTTCTTTTTCCTGTTTTCTCACTGAATGTGGAAAGCGGCTCATGATTTCTGTCCTGATATGCAAAGCCTATTTGGGACTGGTTTAGCTTCCTGAGGGAGCTTCACTCAGACTTCATGGCCACAGTTGCCTACAACAGCCAATGCAATGGAACAACATAGCTCCAGCTAAAAGAGAGGCTTCTGGGTGCATTGGTCACGGTAATTGCAAAATGCTCAGCGAGGATGCCCACCCCTTTTGGAACTACAAATTAAGTGAACGACCTCATTTCAACTTTCTCTGTGTGTGTGTACTTGTACAGTATACTCGGTTACACACAAAAATTTTAAAAATGGTGCTTTTCCCAGGTCAGCAGAATTAATCAACCCTTGTTTTCTATGGAGTGATGCTCTACATCCTGGTACTGGCCCAATATCTCTACCTGCCAGTTCACTCCACAGTGCTGCTGCCTGCACCCACAGGCTGGCACGTGGGCAGGAGGCAGACTACGCTGCAGCAGGCTCGAAGGCTTGGGCATGCTAACTACCCAGATCGACGACTCTGGCATGGCCAATGGAAGTCTAATCTAGGTCCCTCTTCTTCACCAGTTTTGCATAAAACCTGGAGGATCTTCATTAGTTCAAATCTGCCATTTGTCAAAGGCAGTGGGTGCTGGCCAACAGGCTTCAACATTATTGAATGAGGAGTGACTGATCGATAGATGGATAAACAGCAAGGCAGATAAATGAGATGGTTGCCAAAGCTTGGTTACCAAAGGAAATCCATTTTAAAAGAGCCTCCTTTGAGTACTAAAATGTTTCCCCATGGATTAGGAGGAAGAAATTATTTCTCTCCTTAGACATAGTAGCAGCAATGATATTGCTGTAGACCTGATGGTCTAAATAAATGAGATGCAGGTTTTTTAGGAAGAGTCAATATCTTTAGATCTAAGGTTTGTGTGCTCAGTTTATCCACTTTCTCAGCTACATCACCTGGTCTAGTAAAAGATACTCCCTTTCTTTGCAAACTTGGCCTCTCTTAAGGATTTGGAAGAGTCTTAGACACTGGAGTAATGGGTCTCAGAGTAGGTACACAGATTAGATAGTTAATCAGTCACTCACAGATTGTTTCTGAGATAGGAGAGCCTTTATATGCTCTCTTGGAGAGTTTTCAGGTTTGTGATGGCTGAAAATGGGGGGATGGTTTCAGTACCACATTTACAACTACAGGAATGTAGAGCCCACCTTTAACTTGAAAATATTTGCATGAAGCATTCAGGTAATATAAAGGAAACTGATTACTTTATACCAGCTGGATTACAGCAAGCCAATATTGACTTCAGGTTTTGGTTGTCAGCAAGATTTATTTTACTCAAGGTAAATATTGACTGTGGCACAGCCAAGGCCAGTATTTACTTTGGAGGAATATCAATCTTGTGGCTCAAAACTGGAAGTCGATATCTTCATTGTTATACTTTTTCATAAATACTAGGGAGGGGGTGCTTTGGCTAATGGGAAACATATATATACATAGTAGTTCTGATGGAGTGAAAAAAAAAAAAAGAGAGAATATATGGAGAGAAAGTTATTACCTTGGGCCAGTAAAAGATGGGAGCTGCTGAAAGCAACAACACAGTTGAAATATTGTAACTCCCAGGCGAACCCCCCCTGCAGACACTGGTTGTTGACCTCTTGAAAAGTAAACAGCAAGAAATGTAAGCGGTAGCTGCAGTCAGGAATGGTATAATGTATGGAACAAGAATTTCTGTTCCCAGCCTCCTTTGAACTGTCAGTTGATTTTGCCTTAATACTCTGTAAGCCCTACAAAATACAACACGCCTGCGCTGTTATGGGATAAGTTTAGAAAGCCATTGAAATTGTGCTTATTGGAGTCTTTGTCACTTGTGCCTCTGTAAAGAAACACAGCATCTAAACTTAAACCAAGAGGAAGACAGGGAGTCTGTTTGGATTTGGGGGCACTAACATGGAAAATGCTCTATGTTGCTTTTCACTCTGTTGGCAAAACTGTGGAGGAGGGCATTAAAATCCATAACTATTATGTTATCCATGAAATCTCTTGGCACATGCACACACACATACCATATTCCTTGAGGCAACGTACAACACTTTCCCGGTGAAAGTGCTACAAGACTGAAAATAGCCACTACCCTGCTAATGTCAGAGATAGTCCTATTAATTACAGAGATAGACAAACAGCCTGCAGGATCCCATGGAGCTGGAAGAGGAGGAGTGCTCCCCAGCACAGAACCCAGGTGTAACGGCGTGCAGGAGGTGCTAACAGGTAACCCCAGCTGTGAAGAACCAGCCACCAAGTCTACCAAGGACTATGGTTTCCCAGAGGCCTCATTCATGCCACTATGTCACTGCTGGTAGCAGGACGAGTTTGATGCAGGCTAGCTAAAATACACCTTCTTAGAAAAGAAGCCCATGGACTGATTCCTAGCCAGGTATAGCTTGCAGCTGCTGAAGCTGAGACCTTCTTGACCTGGAGCTCAACCCCCTCCAGATGACACAGGTGTTAATGGAGCCAGAATTAGGTCTCCGATCTCAAAATCCAGCCTTGACATGGACTATTCTGCCAAGCGGTGCCAAAGGCCACCTGTCAAGAGCATGTACCAGCAAAGGAGAGCTACATGGCCCTGGGCTGCTTCTCACCTGCCAGCTGCATCAGGAGGTACAGGCGGCAGTGGGGACACTCAGCAAGCCCACAAACATGACAGGAGTCAGGTGTCTGCAGTGGACCATTCGCTATCTCCAGAAAATCCTCAGCTGGTGGTTTACAGCCGGATTTGTCATCATCTTTGCTTGCCAGCCTTCATGTTTGCCTTTCAAAAGCTCTATGGACTTAACAGCTGTTGTGGTGATTGCTGCAAAGATCCAAGCTGAGCTTGTTAGAAATGCTGGCTTCCTTGCTTCATGTGTTATTTGTATTTATATGTTGTAACCCCTCCGAAACGTAGCCATCAGAGCTGAGAAAACTCATACAGGCCTTCCTGCGCCTGTCCACTCCCTTGGCTTCACTGTGCTTGTGGGAGCGCTAAGCATCCAAGGTAGGTGGGTTCCCATCTAGAAGCCTTGCTGGGGCCAGTCCCGTGCATAAGCAATGACAGCTCTCCAAACAACTTTCAGGGGACTTAGTTACCATAGAGGAGTTGCCCAAGTTATCCAACAGCAATGTTAGCTTAGGTCCGTCCTCTTTTGCAATAAGTGACTCTCTATATATTTGGGATCAATAAATGTCAGCCTGTTATGAAATGTCTTAATGAGATTAAGTTAGCGTACATTAACAAGATAACATCCGGGTAACGTGATCATCTATTGACTTTGACCAGGCAGCAAATTGCTATTTTATTAATTTTTCTTCTTCCTGTATTTTTATGCTTTGGTCTAGAAGGTGGAAGAAATTTTGGCTATGGCATTTCAAATTTTTGAGGTAATAGATGTGAGTTCTGTCCCTCAATTCACATGAAAAAAATTCACTCCTGAGTGATGCAAATGCCAAGAGAAACACAATGAATTTGGAATAAGATACTCCCCTGCATGACTGCCTCAGAATATTGTAGGAGGGAACACTAGAAAGTAGTGGACAGCAGTCCTTTCATTACAGCATCTACAAGACATAGGGTTGTTTAGGAAAAGATAGAGGCATGTGGTCCTTAAGATTAAAAACTGTCACATGATGAAAATTCATCGGAGAGCAGCTTGTCTTGTGAAAAGCATTTGCTCTCGTAGTGGCAAGGGGCTCAGTTTCGGCTCAGATAATTGATTGTGTGTGTGTGTTCGCCTTGATTGGCTGTAACTTATGGATCTCACCTTTTTTTCCGTGCGGACTTCTTCCTTTCATAGAAAGTGCTGTTTCCAAGGGTGGGACACATCCAATTCCTTCCTGCATGTCAGGCCTTCAGCCTCAGTCTTAAAACAAACGTGGGTTCTCCTGGTGGGCTCGTGTGAGGGGTAACCAGGCTGTAATTGGGTCCCCCAGGAGGGTTTTACGTGAGGAGGAGATGAAGTTTGTGGCTTTGTCCAAGCCAAGGAGCTGAGGGAGGAAATGAAGGGGGACCCAGGAGAAGCTCTCCCTCGCTCTCACCTCTCATGCCAAGAAAGGCATAATGATGCATTTTGAAATGAATATTTGTCTTCTGTTCCTGCTGTTCAAAAATATTTCATTCCCTGTGTTTGTGTAGTTTTAAGGCTTCTCTGGCTTTAGTGAAATCCCTTCCCTTGCTCAGATTCATAACATTTTTTTATAACTGGCCGTGCTAGAGGTCTGGAACGCCATCCGCCTCTTTGGGAAATAATTACCGTTTGTGTGGTCTAATAAACGGTCCCAGAGGGTTCAACATGAAATAGCCAGGGTCTACAGGAAAGAAAACTATGTGGAAACTCGCGCAGCCCCACTAATCTGCAAGGAACAAAACAAAGTTGTACCCTGGGGTAAGAACCAGTAGCGACTCGCTTAATTGCTACCATGTCAGCGTGTGAAACTACTACCTCCGCACAAGCTAATGCGAACCTGATGCGGTTAGATTTCTGATTAAGACCAGCTAAATTTCACTTCAAACGAGCAGATAATCCCCGCGACAGATCTGCTGTGCAGCCAGGGCTGTGTTTGTTATCTGAGCCTGGTGAGGCGGCCAGTGTGGGGGGACACAGACACCCCAGGGCGGTCACCTTTAATGTGCGATGGGTATAAATAGGGCGGCCGGTGCCTCTGAACCCGTGTCCCTCCCTCTCCCGCCTCGCTCATCCTGCCCGTGGAGGAGAAACTCAGCCGGAGGGTGATGAGAACAGAAGGCGAAGCCCCTTTGATTAGACCACAAACGATCCTCTGCATTTCAATCCCGTTTTCTTCTTTCCCCTAAGGTGTGCTTCAATGAGGGCAGCTTTACAAAGTCTCCCAAGTCCAGTAGTCTCCGCCGTGACCGTACAAGGAGGGACTGCGAGTGCAGAGGAGGAGGCCCCCAAGCAGCACAGATTTGGGCTCAGAAAGTCATAACTCAAACCCCGGCTTTGTTCCAGCTGCACAAGCCCCAGCCTGCCTGCAGGCAGTGATGCCACGGCCGAGACGATGCCTGTCTCCCCTCCAGCACGAGACAACCTTCCTATGGCGGCTCTTCCCCAGATCCCTGTCCCAGACCAGGCCATGCCATGGCCTCGCACTCCTTGGCTCGGATTTCGAGAGCAGCTCCTGAGCTGCTCCAAGAGCAAAGTCCTGACCCCCCAAACGCCCTGGCTGCAGTCCCAGGGCGCTGCTCCCGGTGTGCACCGAGACGTGCTTACGCTGTCCGGCCCTTCAGCGCCTGCCCAGTCACACAGGAAGCCTGTGGTAAAGCCAGGAATAAAACTGTTGCCAGAAAGACCTCCCGGCAGTCCCGCGCCTGCCTTAATCACTAGATTCTGCTTCCTTTGCTTCACCCGTTACACAAGATTTCTTCTTTTTTGGTATTTTTAGTGGGCCACTCTCCAGTTTCCAGTGGGTTTCGGACACAGTAAATAACAAGGCTGCTGTTTGTTTCTTTTAGGTGTACGTGAACGCTTTCAGACACGAATTCCTTTAGTCTTTTCTTTGAAAGGAATCAAAATTCAGGAGGGTGGAAAGGTTTTCTTATAATGCTTTCAGTGCTTCTGCAAATCTGTCCTCTTTTAATTAAACCTACAGAAGAGTGTACATGATGGTGATGCAGTAGCTCCCATGTTACACACTGCGGTCACTGATGGAGACATCCCGTGGGTGCTTGGTGCAGCAGGCAGTGTTTAGTACGTGGCAGAGGTGTCCTCGTTCATCACCAGTGGAGATGCTATGGAGACGTTGGGGAGGTGCAACAAGGAGGGGTGGTGCCAAGACATTGCCCAACTCTGCATTCTGCATACACCATATATTTTAGAGAAAACTAGTTTCGTTTTATCTGAAAATACTGAGACACTTCATTATTAGCTCTTTTACAAGGAAACTCTGGTTTTGAAGGAAGTACCAGGTGGGTTGTTAGGAGGAAAGAGGCAATGAAAAAGGGGAGAGCAGCTGTCTGAGATTGATCAGAGGAGCTTTAAGCAGATGAGAGCAACAGTACCCGGCTTCTCTTTCAGGTCCCTCGGAGTTCTGTGTGACACCCCTTCATTGGACCCCTTGTTTGGGTGGCATGTGCAGACAGAAGAAGAGAGGCACGTATCTTCTACGGCCAGACACCATCCTGAAGGAGTGGGTGCTGAGGACCACGGCCCATTGCTGCTGTTGCCAGCAGCAGAGGAGCTGGCCCACATTTGCAGCTACTCCGTAGGTGCTCTCTGAAGGCCGAGGTGGGTTAAACAGCTCACGGAGCGTGCATTTGCAGGTGTCCACCTTGATAAGCTGTTTCATCGGTGACCTCCTCCCCACTGCCCCTCCGAGGCCCGCTTCCCTCTGTCAGCAGCCCGCCGACCCTGACAGGCCCACCGGCCCATTTCTGCAGCATCTCTTTTTGCCCGCCCAGGAAACAACATCCTGCTCTGCAACCTTATGATGCACGCGAGCTAATCTCTCACACCCAGTGAGCTGGTGCCGATAACAGAGTTGACATCAAAGGGCTGAATCCCCTCATTTGCGCTGCCTGGCCATAAATTAACTGAACTCTACCCCCAGCACCCCATCCCTATGACCTCTGAGGTGCTATATTTACCAGGGCACTCTGTGTGCTAAGTCAATGTGGAAATTGGGTTAGTCATACTTTCCTGGAAGTGTGATCTTGCCCTGCTTGGCTGCAACCCGTGAGCTTCCCCAGCACCGCAAGCACTTTCAAAACTGAATGCTTTTCCAGTGGAAAGCCTTCCTGCTCCATTGTGAACGAGGGCCAAAATGATTTGCATTGGGAGCCGGCAGGAATTCAGGTTAAAAAACAAAATAAAAGAAAGGGGTGTGCTGAGGTGGCTGAATCAACGCATTTCACACGGAGGTTTGCTTTCAGCTGAGAAAGGGATCAGTGGTTATGTGAGATAGGAGAGTCCTGCAGAGAAGTCACAGGACCGGGTTGTTCCCTAGCTGAACTGCTGCATCTCTCATGACAACTGGAGCAACCCCAACACAAAACATAATTGCCAGTCCTTAACACGTTGTGAGAACAAAAAGAGAAATTATATTGCAAGCAAGCAGCAAACAAGGAGAAAAGTTACCTGTTCCAGGTAAATGAACAGCCAGGATCTCATGCTAAATTCAAGCTGTCTGAAGAACAACATCATCCTAATTTCTTGATATTCCTATTTGGTGGGTCTTCTCTGAAGTTACGGGGTAAGATTTGGAGGACCCCTCATACTAAACATTCAGACTCCACACTGAATTCTCAAAAATGTTGGCAAGTTCACAATATAGGAAAGATTCACAACAATTTATTTAACAGCAATTTTATTTAAATTATGTTTTAGAGAAAATTAACTAAAATATCAAAACCTAATTATATTTCAGTGACTTTGACACAGCATATTCATTTCAAACTTTGAATCAATTGAAGCACTTCTCTCTCCAAAATCCTATTTTGGAAAGAGTTCTGCTTTGAGGAATTGTTGTTCGCTGTTGCAAAACGCTCCACAGAAAGCTCCTGATGGCCAGAGTTTGTGGATTTACACTGATTCAGTCCTGATAGCACTGGAAATTGAAAGGTGAGTTATTCGCACTGTATGCCTTAACCACCCTCTGCAGAACTGCAAATGGAACCCGTGCTGCCTCCTGCCCTGCCACACTGCATCAGCACCTTCTCACCCAAAGGCCAAAACCTGCCAAAATGTCTGAGATGCAAATGCATCTGTAGCTCTGACTTCCTACCTCATTCGGTGGTTACCTCTCTTAAAGGCCGTGAAAAAGGCTCATAAAGCCATGAAAAGTTTTCCGGCTATAAAATTTGCACAGTATGAAAGTCTCTATTTTTTCATAGTCTTTGTTGTTTTGCACAGGAAAATGTCTTCTGTAATGCTCTGCTGTCAACTGTCTTCAAACGAATTCATATCTCTCTTTTTCAGGCCAACAAACTGCTTAGCTGCATGTGGGAGGAGGTGGAAGCAATCCTGCTTCACCCTGCAGCCCTTTCACAGGGGTGGATTGACCGCTGGTGTAAGGTTACCCCTGAGTGACAGCAGCAGGAACCAGAATCAGTGAGTTATTCAGCAAGTGAGCTGTGACGAACCCCAAATCAGTCAACAAGCTGGAGAAGCACCTTCTCAGTCAAGGTTTTTTGAGTAATGTGGCACCGAACGAGGTTTTGTAGTCCTATGGGGTCAATCTGACGGAATAATGTCTTCCCTCCTGGGAGTCGTAGGCTGAGCTGGGAGACTTCAACAAAAAACATCTATGTGCAGGAAGAAACATCTTCCCGTGGTTAGTGCTAGCTGGAGGAGGCCTGGCCGTTGGCCAAAGAGTGGGGCACCTGGACCCTATCGCTCTCCCACAAGGCTGCGTCAGCTTCACTGGAAAGTTGGGCTGATCTCTTCCAGCAAGGCTAGGGCTGGCAAAATGACAAGATCAGGCAGTGATTTGGTCAGTGAGAGCACAGCTGTGCCCATGGCAGCTACTGGAGCTTGAAGGCAGAGAACTGGGGGATGCTGCTCCACACACCTTTCCCATTCTCATTTTGTAAGTGTAATAGAGTATGAATGCCAAAACGACATGAATTTGGGGTTTGCTGCCTACCAAAATCTTCTGGAACAATCCTTACACTCTTTCCAAAAGTGAACCAACTATAAACGACCATGAAATTGAATGTATCCCCCTCCCCAAATACTGTAGCAGACAGCACTGTAACGAACTCTGGACAAGCAGTAAGAAACCCGGTGTGGATGAGGCTTGCAAGCAGTCAGGGCTCAAAGCTCCCCTTACGCTGAGTAACACAGACATCTCTTACAGAAGGAGACATAAAGATCTGTCCATCTTCATGTGTCTTTCCCTGACCTTGGCTGGCCTGTGAGCAAGGGGCCTGAGCAAAAGATGCACCACAGGGGACATTTTCCTTGCAGAGTCTGCCAGGCTCTGTCCTGAGATTTAATTTCCTGTGACCGAAAGCAGTGTCAGAGTCTGTCGTGTGGCACGTTGTCTGTGAACTGGGAGCAGCAAACCCCTGCTGTAAAGCTCTGGGCTTGCTCTACCTGGACTATGTCTATACTCTCAAACAAGCAGGCCAGGGCTCATGAGGCCAAGTGCCACAACGCAGCGTATATCCACACAGCTAAACTTTCTTTCTCCTCGAAAGGGAGCGGCCTCATCCCTTCTGCATATTGGAGACTGGACTAAAACCATGCTGGTGAGCAAACAGACAACCTGAATAATCATGGAAGAGTGGCCAAGCCCACCGCCAAACCCTGGTGCCAAGGGACATCCTGTTGTGAACAGGGATCCTGAAGCTGGTCTGGCTGCAGCTGCAGCGGTTGCCATTCAAAGTGTTCATCATCCCTCCATCCCACTGCCCTCAGCAGCTCTCCACCATAGCTGTGGGAATTATTCACGCAGGCCAGGTCAGCCAAACCTGGCCGAGTTTGAATGGTTTTGGTAGAAGGTTCTTCAAGGAGCTGGGTCATTCAGAGAGATGGCAATTAAGGACTGATTTTTGCAATCAGCTGTGCTGTCTGTAGGAGGTGAAACGACCTGAAGCCAGGGAAGTCTCCCTCTGGCTGATGTGCGGGCAGGGGATGCATGGTGGCCCTCTGTGTGCCCTTCACACAGAGCACTAGTAATTTGCTGCTCACTTCAGTCTGCAGCTCAGTGTGACAAAACGTGACGGCGCCGGGGGTCTGCCTTTACAGGGAGCATCCTGCCAGCCGAGACGGTAGGGCTCCAATCTAGCCTGTAAATCCCTGGGAAGAACAGGAGAAAAATGGATCTGTTTTTTATATTGCAGGGCCACTCGCTACAAATCACAGCGTACCTCTATGTCTCTTGCAGTTTAGGAGCCACAACTGCGTGAGCTCGGTGACAGCCTCTCCCTGCTGCCAGCCGCCCTGGTTTTCAGCCAGGCTGCACAGATCAGCCTCGCAGTAAGTCTCCGAGACTTCAAGAGCTGCGAAGCGTAGATCCGATCCTGCCCCGTGTCTGGGGACAAGCTGCCCTCTGGATCTGCGGAGCCTGTGGAGCCCTGGCTTCGCTGTCAGGCATTGTCTGGCTCTTTGGCTTGTGTTTTATTTATGAGAATTAGCCCAGGGGTTCAGAAATTACAAACGGACTGGCCAATGTTTGCGAGTAGAGCAGGGCAGAGAGGGGATTATGCAAAGCAGGAGGCACTGGGAAATCAGATAAAAAACCACCGCCCTGAAAAGTGGGTTGCATAACGAAAATAACAACTTTTTTTAAAAAGGAGAGCTCTGGTCTCTGGAGGCAAGCCTTTATGGTCACCTTCTGACCCCCGCTCACCCAGCCCTGGGGGAGATGTGCAAAGGGAGGCGATTAAAGGGGAGGCGGAGGCCGTTCCTCCCCCGGCAGCGCAGAAGCCGCCGCCGCGGCGGGCGGGCGGGCGGGCGGCCCCGGCCCCGGCCGCGGCCCTGGCCCCGCAGAAGGGCAGGCATTGTGCGCGGCACGGCGGGCCGGCGCTCCGGTGCCAGCCGAGAAAACAAATGCCTTCCCGCTGTCTGCTGGAAACGCTTCCACCGCTCCTGCTGAGCGAGTTCATTTCAAAGCCAGCTGACTTTTTGCCCTTTCTAATAGAGCTTAAAATGTTTCTGTTTTCCAGCCTCACCCCCCCCGGCCCCGCCGCCCCTCAGCTCGGAGGCATTAATACCGCAGGTTCGTGAAATGCCAGCGGAGTATATGGCAAATCAAAAGGATTAGGAGGGCGATTGGTATCTGAGGGGGCCGGCGGGGTCTTAAGATTCTTCCCCACAGCGGCAGTGAAACGCTATAAACCCGCAAATCTTAAAAGGTATCGGTTAAAGCCAGCAAAATCCCCTTTGGAGTCTGGCCCCTCCAGCTGCGGGGCTGCCATCCCGCCTTTCCCATCCCGGCCTTTTTTTTCAGGTTTTTTTCCTTCGTTTTTTCCCTTTTTTCCCTTCCTTTTTTTTTTCCTTTTTTTTTCCCCCTTCTTTTTTTTTTTCCTTCTTTTTTGTTGGGGTTGGTTTTTTTTTTTCGGCTTTTCTTCCCAGCCGCCGGCCACGGCGGAGCGGGCAGGGCGGGCGGCGGGGAGCGCTCCCGGGGCGGTGGCGGCGGCGGCGGCGGCGGCATCTCCGCCCGGCCCGGCCCGGCCCGGCCCGGCCCTCGGCCCCGCAGCTGCCCGCCCGCCGGCCGGCCGGCCCCCTGCGCGGCCGTGTGTGTGTTTAGGAGGTGCCGTTTCCCACAGCTCTGATCTAATGCAGCTGTAATTCAATCTCCGTGTGACCGACACTCCGCCGGCGCTCTCCCACCCGCCGGCAGGCTCCTCTCTCCCAGGCTGTGTGTGTTACACATTTACACTGTCAATCTGACAGGCTCCCCTCAAACAACCCCTCTGTATAGATTTACGATGTCAATCAGGCGGGCTTCGGGGGCTGTCTGCGGCAATAACTCCCGCCGCTCCCTCCCCCCCCTCCGCCTCCGCCGCGCCCGCGGTACAGTCACCCTATACCTGCCACTCAGCCCCGGCAAAAGGACTTTTGTTTAATGGCATTTGTGTGCGACCACAAAGGGTAAAGGCAGCTGAAGCAGATAAGGCTGAGAACCTGAAACAGATGTAAAAGAGATCAGATCGAGTTTTCTGCCGATCCTCGACTCCTGAGGAGATTTATGACCCCTTTTAACCCCATTTTAAATAGGTTAAACTGGGCTTGCTCTATACGGACCAAAGGAGACCAGCGCTTGCGTAGAAATTTACCCAGAGGAACGGGTCGGTCCCCCCGTTTTGCTCCGTTCCTTATCTCTAAGCCAACCCGTTCGGCCGCTGCATTGCTCGTCGTTTGAAGACTTTTCTGTGATCTCATCATAACTCACATCCTCCGAAAGATCGCAAAGCTGCCAGTTGACCTTTAGCCCCTGAAAAGTCCTAATTTGGGGTTGGCAACTTACAGCTCAACGAGCGAGGCAAGGCAGGAGGACAATAGCGGCGGCCGAGGACGGGGAGCACGGCACAACAATAAGCTGTCCTTGGAAGTGCTGGGCTGCGATTGTCATCCCAGACACAATCATGGGAGACTCAGTTGGGATCATTTTCTTTTGGCAGATGGCTTTGAACTCTGCTTTTCCCTTCCTGCTTCTCCGTTAATTATAAGTTTCTGCTTCTTCCCAATGACAGATGAATCCGCCAGGGGCGAGAAAAACCAAAGGGACAAATTCTGCTCGGTTAGGGCTGCTCAGCCTCCGTTGACTAGCACCAGCTTATTCCAGATTTACACCAGAGGGCCTGAACTGAGAGGAGAATATAGCTTAGTAGTTCAGCCAGTGGTTTGTACAAAAGGCACAAACCAGTCTTCCTCGCAGAAGGTCTGGCAAAGCGCTGTGATACTACGGATAACGGCAAAGCTTTTCAGCAAAGCCGACTTACTGCCGCAGAACTACCCTCCTCTTCCTCCTCCTCTTCTTCCCGTGGGCACAAATAGCACCAATTCCTAGAAGACCTTGGGGGTCATTTCTTGAGGGTTACACCAAAACTGTAATATCCCCAGTAAGACCCATTCCACGTGTCTCATCCTCGGGCTGGGACACGGACTGAGCTGGGGCAGGGCAGTGCTGGTCCCTGGGCTGCATTTTGGGAATCACCAGCCAGCATCGCTGGGCTGAGCCTTCGGCTGGAGCCCTCCTGCTCCTGCACTGCCCAATGGAAGTGGTGGCGGCTCTGCAGCCCCCTTACAACTCCAATACCATTGGCCTTACCTGTGAGGTGGCTTAATGATTTTTTTTTATCGAGAGTACCAGAGTTTCACTGATATCAGGAGGGGACTTTTTTAAAACTGTTTTTCCCACTGTTCTCCTAAAATGGAGGCTCGAAACAAAGCAGACCTAGAAATGCTACCATGAGAAGAACGTTATTTTCCTTTCATGGGTATTACTGACTCATCACAGTTTTCTAGCGTGCTGAGCTTTTGAAGCCAGCTGTAAGAGGTGAAACATATTTAATTTCTGTCATACAGGGCTTCTTCTGAACCCCCGTGTTTGCTCTGGTTGGGGATGGAGGTAAAAGAGAAAAGCCCTCTAACAGCGAAACAAAGTGTGTTCCAACTTGTGGCTGTGCCTCAGCTCTCCCACGCATGCACCTGTGTCCCCAAGCCTCTAACAACAGCATCAGAGCTAAAAAAAGCTTTGCTGTGCTCAGAGGAAAATAAGAAATGTGACCATCCAGCCTGGGAGAGAGAGAGAGAAAACTCCTAACTAGAGGTCATGTCTCAAATCGGTATTCACAGGGCACATGCTACTGGAAAGGGCTTCAGAGAAGAAGAAAGAACACACAGATAAAACCCAGAAGTTTCATAAAACAGAAATGGAGGCCTCTAGGTTTTCCCACTTTTGGGGTGGGTATTTTCTGCTGAACTTCTGCCCAGCACCTGCCTCACACCCGTGCAAATGACCGCAGATGCCAGTATTTTTCCCCACATTTTGCACAAACATGAGAGAATTCAACTTGCACCACAGCTGCCGGTGCGGTGGGTTCGTGTTCATCGGCAAACACCCAGAGCCGGGGAGCGGAGGCTCCGCAGGCAGGCAGCTGCTCCCAGAGGGGCAGCGAACCCGCCGCAAAGCCCCACGTCCGACAGCCACTGTGGGGCTGGAGCTCAGCCCGAGTCCCGGCCTCTCTAGTCCCCGTCTTGCTGGGGGGGCTGAAGTTCCTCTGGGTTCGTGCAGACAACATCCCAGGGCCAAGAGCAAGAGGGCACAAGGAGATCTTCTTGTTTCTTCAGCAGGAGGCCAGGTAGAGAGCTTAGCTTAACTCCCAACTCCCATCATCTCTGCCTCAGCCTGCAAATTAACACCATCACCCTAAATCCACAAGCCGAGCAGAGAGAGTTGTTTTTATTTAAAGGCAACATAAAAAGCCTATAAAAAAGGTTAAAAGCCCCATATAATTATCTTATTTTATTTTATTTTCAGTCCCGTGGTATTAATTAAAAAAACATTACCCAGCTTGAGAATTTGATTCCTTCTGCCTGATATGGGGAAGGAAAGGAATCTCTCTTGAGAAAGGTCTCCAGAGTCCTTAATCACCATTTAGGGGCCCTGCTCTTTGAAGGTCCGTAGAGGAACAAAGTGGTTTGGGGATTAGCGAATGGCTTTTATTTCTTCCCTAATGATGAGAAAAGTGCAACGAATGCCTAGGGCAGATGATAAATTGAGTCAGAAAATGTTGCACGAGTGCCCTTTGCTAAGCTAGAGGATCAGTGTCAACAATATAAAAAAATGCCTCTGTTTGCTCATAAGAAATAATGTTTGAATCATTAAACAGTAGAGATGGTATTGGCCGTATTTAACTGCCTTGTACCTGCAGCCCCTTTGCAAACAACCCCTTTGAAGTGACTTCAAAGGGTCTGTGCACATAAGGAGAGGCTGCAGTATCAGTCACTTCATTGGTTACTCATGGGACGGCAGAGCAGAGCACAACAGAGCTGAGCTGCCTCTGCCCAACAACCTTATTCAGGGATGGGAGAGAAAAGGAAGGCCATCCAAGAGCCCCTGAGAATATTTTACTCCAAGGAAGAGAAAGAAAAAAATACAGCGTGTTCCCTTTGACGTTGTGCCCCAAGCCACTTTGAGCCGGGGTTTCCTTTATGGGGAAAAAAAAAACAAAACCAAAATTAGTTAATTCTAGGGGGAAAAAAACCTAAATAGAGTCATGGTGCTCTGTAGCATGTTTCTGAAAGCATCTGTGGTGAGGGTAAGGAATCCAGGATGGAGCCAACGTCCCCAGAAGTCACTGGAGACAATCCCTGGTTTTAGAGAGTGCCAAGCCAGCCTTGAGTCAAAGTTAGCAGGCAGCACGAGTCAGAAAGCTCTGCTGGTGAGAGCAGCACAGATCAGGAGCTGACTTAATAGAAAACAACCAAATCTGCAAATCAGACTGTAATTTTTTTTCCTTTCGTAAGGCTGAGATACAGCTCCATCTCAGAGCACAGGCAGGAATTAACCTACCCAACGATATGGCAGGATTTGTGGAAGCGCCTTTTCTTCTTTCCTTCTTTTTATAGACAATTTTCCCCTCTTTGCACAGACACCGTATAAGTCATACAATTTAGCTCTCTGCATTGTCCAAATAGGCAAAGATGGCATCAGGATGCTACAACTCATTGGTTTTTAACTTGGAGGAATGTTACAAGTTCCTTGGGTAGATCTGGAGCTCAGATCACCTTCTTTGGAAACTAGTGAGATACTGACAGGAGGTTAATTTTGTGTGTTCATTTTACCTCTCTGTTCATTAAAGAGGAAGCCTACAAAGATAAGATGTTCAAAAGTGTAGTGTTTTTATGTCTGGGGTTATACATTTCAGTGATATACGATGTCCTTCTCCTACTTATTATGGCCATTTAAAAGGTTGAAAAGCACTTTCTGAGGAAAGACACAATATAAATATGTACTACATGATTTTATTCTGCAAGATATTCTTACTAAGTAACCCTCACCAGTGAAGTGTAAATGTTCTTCCTTTTTTAAAAATCTAAACCCAGTTTTTAGGCTTTTATGTTTAGAGGTTTTCATAAGGAACTTGGGCAGGATGAGGAATCAGGCAAGAACCCCAGGATTTCTGAGACAATTAGTATTTTTAAATGATGAAACAGTACGAATAAAAATGCCAACAGTTTATCTTCTCTTCTGCTACTACAAAAAAGCAACCTGATTAGCACCTTAGATATTTGTAAAGAATGAAAAAAATAATGACAGGGCAAGTGCTCCCCCACTTGCAATTGGCAGAGAAAGAAAATACATTGTAATGGAGAACAAAGACTAGCAATGTGCTTTACTGCGTGTTACCTGAATGGATAAAATAAATGCTGAGCTAGCATTATTGTCTTCATTAAAATACCTATACTGTGCAGGTGACATAAATGGATGAAGTGCGAAAATTACTGAGGAATTTTAAATATAAGGAGCTGGAGAGCTTGTGTTTCCCTCATATGAAACTAAACAAATGTGGGAGCAACAGCTTATTGTTAAGGTTGAAATCGGAAGCAAATACTTTGACTAAGCCAAGGAGGCATAGAGATTAGGAAAACTGTAGTCAAGAAATGTAAGGATGGATGCTACACAGCCCTCCAAGATGCTGAGGAGTGAAATTTAGGAGATAGTTTTTACATACACCAAGAATGAAACACTGCCAGCCTTCATGTCTGTGGAAAGGAAAAGTAGAAACATGTATCAGTGGTTCAAAAGAGCCTCTAAAAAAACAGAAATGGGTTCAAAAAAGGGTTCAGGCAAGCTGCTGTGGCTGGAGGGAGTGGAGGGAGGAAGCAAGAAGGAAAGCTTCATGGTGAAAAGCAGTGCCACAGCTTATGAAGCCCTTAGGTCATGGCAGGACTAGGAATGGGGGCTCCATTCCCAGGGATCGATGCCTTTGTGGTCTTCTCACAGGCCAAAAAAAGGGACTGCTGCCCTTAATCAGGAGCGAACTGGAGGATGCCTGCCTCAGACATAAGACTGATGGGGGAGTAGCTAGAGACAGCTCTGGCTTTGGAGCTAGTCTTAGGAAAAGGGATCCTTCCGCAAGGTAAGAGTTAACCCTGGAAGCATGTTTGTGATCCTGGAAACTGCAAACACATTGTGAATAGACAGAAAAGCTAAACACACAAAGAGAGAGAGAGAGGATCCATAAAGAAAATTAAATCGATTGTAGTAAAGTGGAGACAGGGATGAGGGCAATAGATTCAGCTCTGCTAAGTAAAGATGCAAGAGATTAGGATGAGCAATAAGCAGAACGCCTTCCAACTATAAACAAGCTGGGAAAGAGGACTCTGGGAAAGCTGTACAAATAAGCAGAAGTGACTTAAAAAGATATTTAGAGGAGCAAAAATAAATCCTGAGTAGAGTCCTTCTGAGAGTGTTTTAGAGCATCACCGTCATGTGGCATCAGGCGTTCAGAGAAGGGCACGCTGCCCCCTCTGCCAGTACTGTCCGCGGAGCAAGGCCATACGCTGGCATCCCTATAGAGCAGGCTGAGGTTTGGATCTCATTTCTGCAGATGCCAGAGGTTGTGCAAGCTCTTAAGAAATAAATACCAGAAACATTTGGCTAAGGAAGGATAGCACAGGACAGAGGACCTTCCTGGGCAGTCAGGTTTTGATTTCATCTGAATGGAAGGCAAATAGTGAAATAAATAGAAAAAAGAGATAAGCTAAATTTACTCTATATTTTATTAATATTTTGAAATGTTTTTCATACTGAGTTGATGAACAGGTTAATAGACAACAAGCCAGGATATGAAGCTTTAATCTGTCAGCTACCAATATTTCATAGACAACTTTTCAGCCCTCCCAGTCATGATATTTTATGTATTTACATAAGAAAACGTGAAGTAGAAAATCCTGATAATTTTAATCTTCTTATAGCCTGAATTGCTGCAGAGAAAAAAAAGGGAGAAAGATGCTTTTTCATTATTTCCTTTTGGGAGAAAATCAGATACCACATGGTCATAAAGCTCTGAATTGAGAGCGATAACAAGTCCCCTTTCCCAAAGAGCTTACAATGTGGAGAGGGGGAAAAAAAAAAAGGGTTTGTGTGTACAGGGGATAAATGGTCTTTTCATATCCAGAAATGCTTTATTTTCGCATGAGTCATCGTGGGTTTGAGTAAGTCCTTTAAAATGCCTCACATTTTGGCTCTGGGCACGGAAAGCCTCTGTCAGAAGCCAAGTTTCTTAAAGTCACTCGAAGGATGTATATGAGCTGGGGTAACTTGGAGCCACTTCTGCCGCTGCAGACCCCGTCCCAGGCCACTGGTGACCCCGCAGCCATCGCCACCACAGGAGCTTCCACATGGGCATGGAAGCCTGCTTGGGTCACACCAAAGTGATACGGCTTTCGGATGTGAGCAGGGACACGTGAGCCTGTCCATGGAGGTGGAGGCCAACTGGTGCTAGCAAACAGTTTTGGGGTGTTTGAGCGGGACTTTTTTATTATTTATGTTGTGGTTTTGTCTAGAAAACATCCCTAGGGATGGCGAGGGTGGCTCCTGTCGGGGAAGTCTTTTGTGCCAGCATTTAAACAGGATCTGTTCAGGATGCTCACACTTAATTCATACCGTTCCACATTTTCAGAGCCTTTTTCAGTCCTTTTACCTAAGCCTGAAAGCTTTCAATTGTTTCCTCAGTGTTTCGAGATTGGAATCAGCTCAGGTCCCTGGGTGGAGATATCCTCTGGGCCAGGGTATTGTTGCCCTGTCCCCCCGCGAGCGAGCGGCGGCCGTGTTTGCTGGGGCGGCCGGCAGGCCTCCCCGGAGCCGTGCAAGCGCCGCTACAAGTGTCGGGGTGTACACAGACGGTTCCAGTCGGAGGGGTGTGGGGGCATGAAAGAAAACAGAAGCGATGGGAGGGTTTGTAGCCCTCCTGGCTGACTTTCCACCAGCCAAAAGTATTTCCCCATCTGTCTCCCTGGGAGAGGCAGGGGAAAGATGTGGGAAAAACTTCCAGGAGCACAGATATCTGCCACAGCTCTTGTTACAGGGTTTCCAGATCACTTCATGTGTTTCCCTTTTATCGCTAGGAGCCATGCCTGAGACATGGAGAAGCCCCCACAGAAAACCTGCTCTGAGTAGCTTTCCTTCTGCAATCGGAGTTGCTCTGAATTATTCTGGGAAGAGGGGGGGATTTTCAAGCAGAAACTTTGGAGACAGCACTTCGGATGATGAAAATAATTTCCTTACCCAGTGGAAGACCTTTGCGCCTCCTCTTTGGCCTGTTTGGCCTCTTCCAAGGCTGAATAAGAGTCATTGAAACTTCTGACAGTTTGCTGTAAGCCAGGCCTAATGTTGAAGCAAGGCTATCCCTGAGGATTTTATTGAACTACATATAAAAAAGAAATGATACAGTCAGTACAATAGCCCCGCATTACCTGTTTGATACAAAAATCAGCTTTGTCCCATGTATTCACCTTCCAGTGCAATTTGAATACATCTAATGAGATTTCCGCCACGGAAATGATCGGGAGAGGCTGTCCTGTCGCTCAGACACCTTTCTCTCATTGCAGCCACCAGACTATGGCTGGATTTGTTCCTGACATCTTGGTGCCTCATCTACCACATATTCACATCCATTAATGAGCCTCTCTCCTGTTCTGAATGTTACTTGTCACATGAGGAAGGTGAATCTGTTATAAGGTGAGTCATGAAAGAGTCAAGACCAAGCAGACAAAGCCACAGAGATTCCCTTAACAAGCAACGGCCACAGGATGCAGCCAACAGAAGACAGTCTTCAGCAATTATAATGAAAAATCATAGCCAAGACACCAGTCAGATCTGAATTTGTCTCTTTTTATCTCACTGCATTGCTCTGTGGCCATGACATCACCTAATTTAACTACGTCCATCATCACCCTGCCATTAGGCACTGGTGAGGAGCTGCAGGTACCCTGCGGGGCTCAGTGCAGCCAAGAGGGAAACCTCAGAAGGTGCATTTTTCCTCCATTCAGTCAAACCAATTTGCTGCCAGGCCAACATGCATGTGACACACCTAAAACCCCTTCGACCTTGTCATGGTTTAACCCCAGCTGGCAACCAAGCCCCACACAGCCACTCGCTCGCTCCCCCCCGGTGGGGTGGGGGAGAGAATTGGAAGGAAAAAAAGTGAGAAAACTCGTGGGTTGAGATAAAGAAAGTTTAATAGGTAAGGCAAAAGCCACGCATGCAAGCAAAGCAAAACCAGGAATTCACTCACCACTTCCCATGGGCAGGCAGGTGTTCAGCCATCTCCAGGAAAGCAGGGCTCTGTCACGTGTAATGGTGACTGGGGAAGACAAACGCTATCGCTCCAGACATCCCCCCTTCCTTCTTTCCCCAGCTCTATATGCCGAGCACAACGTCATATGGTCTGGAATATCCCTTTGGTCAGTTGGGGTCAGCTGTCCCAGCTGTGTCCCCTCCCAACTCCTTGTGACCCCCCAACCTCCTCGCTGGTGGGGTGGGGTGAGGAGCAGAAAAGGCCTTGGCTCTGTGTAAGGGCTGCTCAGCAGTAACGAAAACATCCCTGTGTTATCAACACTGTTTCCAGCACAAATCCAAAACATAGCCCCATACCAGCTACTGTGAAGAAAATTAACTCTATCCCAGCCAAAGCCAGCACAGACCTGCATACACTAAAAGGACAGTTCCTGAGTTTATAAAGATATTGCATGGCCCAATCCTGCTGGTATTTAATTGCCAGCACCCTTTGTAGTAGGTACCACAGTCACCATTCCCATTGTCAGGCTAACTCCAAAACAAGTACCGGGGCTGCTCATCCCGTGGGGCACCCCACCGGGAAACCTCTGACCCAAGGAAGCAAATTACAGTCCAAACTGCAGGCTCCCGTGGCTGCGGTTGACTAAGGAGCACTGCCCAATCTGCCTCTCTTGGCGAAGAAATTGCTCAGTCTCCAGACCTGTCAGCAAGGCTTCAGGTAATTCTCTAAATTATTTCAGAAAACAAAAAGATCTAATAAAATTTGGAGAACAGATTTGCCAGAAATACAAGAAGAGAAAAAGCAGTAGTGAGGCCAGGACACCATCAGGTTTTAGGAACAGCCCAGCATGCCTTGGGCATCTCATAGATCCTCAACAGTGCTGGTAATTTCCAACCTGACTCCCTCAAACACTTTTTTCACAAAGATGCATGAAAACATCTGTGCAAGCCATGACCTCAGGCCACAAATGCCACCCCTTGTATCTTGGGGCCTTGCCAGCGTCCTGTGAAGGGACCTGCCCATTCTCAGACTGTCCCCCTGCTTGTCTCACCATGCCATAAAAGAGGCTCAGAGTAGGCTGGGCTCACAGCATAGCTAGACACTTTTATTTATTCCAAGGAAATGTATCTTCTGATTTGAATCCATTCATACATCTTCTTTGGGTTTTTTTTTTTCCTGTTAAGGAAAACTTTGAAATAGATCTTGACACAGCTGGATCAGCTCCACTCTAGATGTTTAGCAATTTGAACTGTTCTCAGTTGGTATCTCTAAAAACTGTAGTCCTTGTTTTTTTATCTCAAGAATAACCCTGCCATGAAACCAACATGCTGGGTTTCCTAAAGCAGGACTGCCACTGTGTGTCTTATTTAACCCCAATGATCAGATCCAGATTTCCTTCCATGAAGAATCAAGGATATCCATCATCCTTCACAAAGAAAACAGTAGATACTACACGAGCCTTCTTCCAAGAGCAATGTGTACTTCCCACATACACATTTATATCTGCCCCAGCCTGCATATGGGTACAGCTGTGAGAGAGCAAGGGAGGGAAATGAAGAGCCAGGAAAGACCACAGAAGGCAGGGGAGGACCAAGAGGAATCTTCCCCCTGCAGTATCAACTTATCTGACACTAACATCACCTCTCTGTTATCTGCCTTAGCAGCAATACCTCATTCTTCACCCTTAAATACCCACTTTGAATAAAGGAAGAGACCATCAGGGAAAGCTGGAGCTTGGGGTAAAAAGCAGCGGGTGGACTTTAGCTCCTGCTGGACTATTGTAGCCTGTGGTGGTAGTGGTGATGGTGGCAGTGGCCATGGTGGTGGCCATCAGACAGGGCTGCCTGAGCCTGGGTGTGGTGGGATCCCGGGCGCTCCAGTAGGAAGAGCAGGGCTGGCACAAATGCCAAAGCTGAAGCCAAGAAGGGCTACAAGAAGTGGTGAAACAACCAGCGAAGCCTCTGGGGGGACTGGTCTCCCCTGTCATGGTTGAGGAGCGGCAGTGGGAGTTGTTTTGGTGTCTGCAGAGGTGAAAAGAGAAAGGCAGTTAGGCGAGAGGAGGATCAGCCACATCGAGGAGTGTGCAGGAGAAAGGGGCTCTGCCTGAGCCAGGTGACTGCTGGATTTTTCTGTACTTTCTCCCAATTCTTGGGCACAACCAAGAGAAATCCTTCTCTAGACCCTGCAAGTTGACATACCAACCAAGCTCCTTTTCATCCATCTGTTGACACTCACAATCGGAAAGTTTCAGAAAGATCTAGTTAAACTTGATGTAAACCGCAGAGTCATATTTTTTACAAACCTCCCACAAAGCCTTTCAAACCTAACCTAAACTTAATGTTGCCAACTCTCCTGAGATTTTTCTTAATGTCTTGTGATAATGGATGTTTTTCCTAAAGCCCCAGCTCCTGAATGTGAGAATCTCAGCCTTCATTAAAAAGTAGATTTCTATCCCTCAGGGCCATGAAAGAAAGCTCAAAATTGTGAATCAAACAAATCATACTGGCTTAGAAAACAGAAGACAAATCAAAAGAAGCCCGTGGTAACTACCATGCTCACAGCTCAACACAGTTCCTGGTCTGGGACAGCTGGGGCAGTCACCGCAGGGCTGTGACCCCGTTCTCAAGTGAACTGCCCTGTGCCCTTGTACTGCAAAATACAGGTGTGTAAACTTTTGTTTGGTAGTTGCTGGGTGATTGGACGCCTTCATTATATTTTATTTTGGAGTGCATAGGGGTAGAAAGAGATTCACCAATATAGGCACACACACAAGCACATAGTCACATCAAATCCCACGTTTGCAGGTGTAGACACAGTCATCATTTCAGTTACACTGACATAAACCCCAGACAAATTCATCAGCCTCACAGAAGTCCCACTACAGGTATTGTTCAGTTATAATGAAGCTACAAAAATAACCCAGAGATTCTTAGTTTTCTGATCACAATATTAGGAATAAATATTACACAGCAAAAAATGACAAGTGCTGACATGTCACCTCCTGACTTTTCTAACTAAACTCCTCTGAGTACAAAAAAGGAGACAGAACGAAACAATTTAATCCTCATCCTGATATGGAAACATATTCAAAAGGCGCAGGAAGAATAGGACCTGCATCTTTAGCTTGGCATCTCTGTCAGTCTTTTATATACAGCTTTCACTTCAGTGCATGCTTAAACTGTTATATTTTAATTTTGAGAACATAAACATCTTATTTTCAGTACAGAAGGAGCTGGTTGTTCCCAGCCTTGAATGCTTTGGTGATTCCTTTCTGCCAGTGAAGGACAGTGTTTTTCAGAGCAAGTAAATCGCTGACTTTGCTGCCCAGATGCAGCGAAACGCAGAGGTAGTTGCCGCACTCCTGTATCGCTACTGTTTTCTTCGTGGCCAAAGTGAACTGCTATAGAAAAGGAGCGGGAAAAGAAATTTCAGATTCATCAAAAAGGCAAAATGTTTTGTGACCTTTGAAACAGCACTGCAGGAATCCAACCATCTCATGAGCGAGCACCAGACAGAGCAGCATTAGTAAGCGTTGCATCAAGGGGCTCAGTCCGAAGGTTTTCTTGGAGGGGAAAGTGCTGGTTTAAAGGTTTTTAAAAGCTCAGCTCACACATGTGCATACCCTGCTCAGCAAAATATATTCTGAGCCACACATGTGCACACCCTGGTCAGCAAAATATATTCTGAGCCTTTTCTCTTAACACTTCTTATTTTCTAACTAAGATAATTGAATGACTCAGTGAACATGGCTGGCATTAAAATCTTGGGGGAGGGAAAAGCAGAGGTAGCAAGCTCTAAATCCTCTGCCAAATCCCCTTTTCATAATTTATAGTCTGTCACCAGTTTATCACTGAGAACTGTCCCTCTTTTTCTCATTCTCCAGGCTCCTTTCCCAGTGGACAGTCCATGCCAGCTGTCTCGGCAGCAGGAACGTCCTTTTTTTCCCAAGCCTCGACCTGTGGGAAAATCTTCATTGGCCAGTAATTGATTCCACCCTGCCAGCTCCATTACTTTAGTCTACAGTCAAACTGCCAGCAAGCTGGAGACAGGCAGCCTCAGCCCTCCCCTGCTCCCACTATTGAAGTCCGCTCCTACCCGGGCCGTTAGCTACCGGGGCTCTGAGCTGATGTGTCAGCCCGCCCTGCAATTAGCACTAATCTGAAAATTGGCCTTTGCTAGCAAAGCCAAGCACCTGACAGCTAATTGTTGATGTCAGATTGATGTGCATTTAATATGGAAAGGTTATTTATCAAAGGGTACTTTTTTTCTGTTGGTCTCCGTTTGTCTCTGCATTGCCACAGGCGCTTACAGCCCACAAACCGATAAAGATCTTATACTTCATTTAACTTAAGGAGCCTTGTAAATACCCTTTTCAAACTCTCGGTGTAGGGCAGTGCAGTACTCATCTATTTATATTGCTCATAAAGAAACCACTGCTAACCAAGCAGTTATTGTTTTTAGTCTCTTTTTTTGGAATCAAAATATTGGGGGGCGAAGAAAGGTTGATAACAGAATAGCAACTGCCGGCCAGCCCCAGGATTAAAAATGAATTAAGTTTTGACTCATACCCAGAGTCTTGCCAGCCTTTCTTTACACCAGGCTACTTCAGTGTTTACAGTATTACCTACGCTTTCCTTGGCCGCGTGTATCATAGGAAACACGCAGGGAAAAATATCGGTCCTGTTGATTTTAACACGGGTTTTACCGCTCATTGCAACAGAGCGGGGACTTCCCTGGTGGCTTTGCGGAGACAAAAGGACACGCTCCTTCAGGTCCTGACCCTGTGATCAGACAGCAGAAGGCAACGCATCGTGAGCATGGAAACCCCCGCACGCGGCGGTGAAGTTGGCTGACATCCACCTACCGTAAAATGGGGTGTCTTGCTGACGAAGGCCATAGCTAAATGTTTTCCAAGAGCGTAGGGCAATCGCGAGATTGAAAACAGGCTGCACTATGAGCATTACCATTGGGAGCACCTGCCTGACGCTGCACTGGTTACCATCTAGCACCCCCGTAAATAGCTTAAAAAAGCAAACCCACCAGGTATTTAAACAGAATCACATTTGTTCAGATTGGACATGCACATTTCAAATCGTGCTAAAGTCCTGCTAAAAAACCAGTAAGGTTTTGCAATTGCTCAGAGGAAATTAATATATCCCACGGAGCCTAGGAGGTCAGCAAAAATACTAGTGGCACACATAAAACTCTGGCACACAAGCCACAGTAAGAAAAAAAGGCTGACCGTTTTAAATGAAGCAAGAGAGGACAGTCTCCAGCATGGAAAGCATGTATGAAAAAGTGGTAAATCAGAGAGGACATAAACACAACAACTGTTTGGTACAAATCATATTCTGACAGGGAAACGAAAAGTACCAGTGTGAGTTGTGTGAAGCAATTGGTTGCATTCATTCCACAGGTGGAGGAAAACATTTTTCATGTATATCGAACGTATCTCCTTTTTGAATGAAGGTGGTCAAGTATTTCACAGAGCCTCTGTCGTCTAAATACTGTGTTTTAAGATATAAAAGTATGTAATTGGTATTCTTCCACTAACCTCACACTGCAAAAATTTAAGCGGAAAATATCCAACTGTGCAGGATCTAGAGAAGGACTTTCACACAAAAAACCTTTCAAGAGAAAATATTAATTAATTCACATTTCAGCATTCGTTAGGCATTGCCTGGATAACAACATCTGTGCACTACTTCCAATATTAAATTTTACCCTCTGCAGTGAGGTGTTTAATAAATTTGACAAATTAAAAATGTGGAGGTGAATGAAAAACACAGTAGAGTTTACTCGGAGCAATGACTGGAGTGATGTGAACAGATGAAGTGGAGGCACCCGACTGACAGGTCTGGGTTTTGGGGCAGGCAGGAGCCGCTCTCAGCACCCAGCACCCAGCAGAGCTGATGGCAAAGTCCTGCACGTCCCGGTGGTCCCCAGACAGATGACAGACAAAACTTTCATCACCGTACGGGCTGCCACTTTGCCAGGCCTGCTGCGCTCCACTGAAATCACGTCACTTGCTCTGACAGGTCCTGGGCACGCCGATCCTCTCGGGCAGAAACCCCAGGCCACTGCGGATTTAGGGAGAGCAGCCCCTGCCCACGGCTGCGTGTCCCAGCGGCAGAGCTGTGCGGGGGGCGATGGGCTGCTGGCAAAGGCCGGGCACATCCCGCAGGCATCCGCCATGGCGTGTCCTCCTGCCGGGTGAGCGCCGACCCTGGACACGAAACTCCTCGCCTGGCACCCTTGCAAGCAGCGTGTAAACTAAGCAAATGCTTCTTTTTAAATACATGCTTAAACCCCTCTGGGTTGGTCCTCGGCCGGGATTTAAAGATGTGTTGGAAAGTTTTGGCAGCGTTGCTTTCAACTTGGCCGGCAAGGAGATGTTGAAAGCTACACGACTGCATCTACACTGGAGTTCTGAAATGTGTTAATTAAGACATTCTGTTACCAGCCCTTTCCTTCCTACGCAAGACAAAACCCACCGGGTGATAAACGTGTCTGAAATGATTCGTATGTTTTAATGCTTTCCTGAATATGGATCAATTTTAACACTTTTTATAACGCTTGTATCCTAGCCAAGACAAAGCCGATGACTCCAGTCTGATTCAAGCACATTTTTAATGCCCTCCGCTGAATAGGTCCTAGAAAAGGAGAAAGTTCAAGAAGTCATCTCACTTACTCCCCTGCTCAGGGTAGGAGAGCAGCCAGGTGGATGTTTGTCTGAGTTGTCCTTAAAGATTTCCAGCAACAAAAGCTGCACAAATTCCCTCAGGAAATTTATCTTACTCCTTCAGTTTCCTTACTGATAGAAATTATTTTATGAAGTCTAACGCAATGCTCCTCTACTGCAATTTAAACAATCACTTTTCTTTCCTGTCTTCCATGGACATGGAGAACGCTGCTCCCCGCAGCTGACATGTACGTAGTTGAAGCCCTCCATATTTTCATTAGTCCAAACAATGCTGATTTTTCAATGTTTCCTCAGAAACGTATCCCAGGCCCCTGAGCATTGTTTTCTTCTGCATTCTCAACAACTGACCCACCTCCTTTTTGCAGTACTGAAACTAAAACTGGAACGGGTGCCCCAGCGGAGGCCACACAAGTGTGAGCAGAGTGGGAGGATGAGGTTGTAGGTCCTGCCAAGCTATTCTCCTATTACGTGTCCCAGAAGGACACTTGCCTTTCCTGCTACAACGTGACAAAGCTGAATTATTACCCTCCGCAATGCCATGTTTTGCAGAACTGTTGCCTCTCCTATAGCTGCACTTCATTGCTTCACAAGTTGGGGAGCCACTGGGCCCAGGTGCTTCGCTGCTGCCCCTCTGTAGCACTGGAGTTTTGGGCAGGACTCCTTCAAACCTGCTATTCCCGAGGGGCAGCCTCTTCCCCAACCCAGATATCTCTCCACACATCATCTCACATCACGGGGACCTCCCTCTTCCCTGCAAACATGACATTCCCACCAGGCCAACCAATCCCCGCTGCAGCAGTGCCCCTGGTGCCCTCCAGGCCCCACATTGCTCGCCCTCCCGGCAGGGCAGGACAGAGCTGACACGGAGGTGATGCACATGTGGTGTGACAGACCCACTAAGATGTCCTGCGTGTGGACAAGCATCCCTGACTCCACGGAGGGGCTCTTTGGGAAGGGCCGGTTTCGTGAGGGCATCCGTCCCTCCATTGATGCCAGGGTAGAAGCACGGTCTTGGAGAACATCCTCCTTCTGTAGAGCTGAGGACATCCAGCAGAATCGAGAAGTGAGGTGCACATGCGAAGGACGGGTGCCGCAGCCTGACTCCATTCCCCTCACCTTTGAATGCAAGGAAGTCAAAAGCCCTGCTCTCCCACCGCTCAGTTGGCAAACGCGGGCACCTCGGGGGTGACTGCAGGTGGGTTTCTTTCTAAATCCTCCATGACGAGCCCCAAAAGGTGGCTCTGGTGATAGACTGCCCTAGTATCATATTTGTCTGCAATTTATGTAATGTAAACATTATTTAGACACCCATCAGTATACATCCTGGTATGGAGTACAACAGCTGCTAGTTCAGCAAGAGTTTCAGCAAAAAAAAGGGGGGAAATTTTCATTATATAAAGTTTTTTCTTAAGTATTAATATCACTAGATAATACATATCCCTGTAATCTGGAACAAGGGTTTACTTCTTAGGATGTAAAAGCTGCTTTCTATCAGATTGGAACACATGTGTGTTTTGGTTAGCTTATATCTTGAGTTACTTAAAAAAGAAGGAAAAAAATGCAATTTTAGCATCAGCTAAAATAAGGAAAAGATCTCAGCCTGTCCAATCAAAACAATGACCTGATGCAGGATTCAAGTCTATCAGGTAATGCTCAAGGGAACATTTTAAATAAGGAAAAAAGAGTGGAAGTGGGGAAAAAAATATCATCATTGTATTCTTATTTAGTAATGTTCCTCCACTAGCATTAACAGCTTATCTCACCATCTAAGCACTTCTAGATAACAGACTGGGTTTTATGTTGAGTACAGGCTGTACCAAGTCACTAAACCCCTTCTATTGTTAAAGATTATGTAAAATGGTCAATCAGAGTGTCACTTCTTCCTGCCCGTCCCCCAGGCTGTTATGTTGCATAGTTCCTTATACAAGCCAAGCATAAAGGGGAGTGAAGTGCCAAGACATAGAAAATGGTGCAATGCAGAGCTGGCAGGCACATGGGACATCCCACCACTGCAGAGATACATTTCAGAGGTCACCTAAGCAAAGAGAGAAAAATATCCAAATTAAAATTGTTTAGTGAATTTGTCCTTGTAGAAACATTTGTGTTTAGCAGCCTGTGCACCTGCAGAACTGCTGAGGACCTTTCCATGCCTTGGCCAATACAACAGGTCCCAGCACCAGACAGATGTGGAAGATGAAGCTGGAATAGGGTCAGGAGAAGTACACTTTTCTAGCATTTCAAATGAGATTTCTAGATATCTAAACCACATCCATCATTCAGAAATAAGCTGTGTCAGATCAAAACAATGAAAAATCATGAAATTTGAGAACTGAATTTAAAAAGTTGCTTGGTTTTGCTTTGGTTGAGTTGGTTTTGTTGTTGTTGTTGTTGGGATTTTTTTCCCCAAGTAGGTTTTCCTCCCTATTTTAGTGCAATTTTGAAGGTGCTTTCTGAGGAGGCCTAAACTGGTACAAGGTGGCAGCTGCAGTTTCGAGCTCCAAGGCCAGTGTTTATGTGCGATGGGAAACAGCTCCTCTGAGCCAGAGCAATCCCACAGGCTTCATGAGCAGCGGGGCTTTGGGGACAAACTCCTCCTCCGCATGAAGGCAAAGTAATCACCTCAGCCATGGAAATACCCGCAGACCTCAGGGCAGCTTTTGACTGAGGGAAGATTGCTCAGAAGAGGTGTGTGTGCCAGGCCTCAGAGAGGTGGGAGGTCTGGGTAAAGAGGATGTCAAATTCAATATGCTGTGACCTCTTTTTTTTTTTTTTTTTTTTTTTTTTTAGGAAGATGCCCGTTCTCCTTCACAGGCCAGCTCAAGCAAAGTGATTTTTCAGGCCAGGCACTGCTCCTAGGTTAAACACAGATAGGCATTGATAAATGCCTTGGAGGTTACAGTGCTCTTGAAGCCCATCCAGAGGAATGGTGGGGTTAGATTAATGTCATGGGTGAAGCTCAGTTTTACCCAACCACAGCTGGTTGATGCAGCACATAGGACGTGGCCCAGACACCTCATCTGAGAGCAGATCCCCTATTTGGGGTGGATGACTGAGACAAGAACGGCTGGACTGGGTCAGACCAGCATTGCCCAGCTTCCAACCATTGGCAGATTTGCCTCAGCCAGCAACGGCTTCTGTGCATTTAGCAACCCTTGGCAGCTTTCCTCTCCTTCGATTTGTAGAGTGTCCCCTTCAAGCTGTGCACGCTTTCAGCCTCCCCAATATCCCACAGCAAGGAGCTAGCTACGCAGCATCTGGAGAAGGTTTTTTCTTCTGTTTGCTCTGAACTTGCCTCTTGCTGGCTTCATTGGATGCCCCTATTGCTTGCACTGGAAGAACAATCAAACCCTACCATAAAACGATGTTATAGACCTCTATCACACCTGCTCTCAATCATCTCTTTTTCTCAGCACCAGAAGGACGTAAACCGGTTGCATCTCACACTTAACGCTCATATTCCTGAGAAAACTGAGCAGGCAGGAGAGCTGCATACATTTGTGCAGGGTTGAACTAAGCCTTTGTTAAGTATTTGCTTAACATACAAATGCCTTTCACGTTTCAAGATAGACAAATCAAGCCTATGTTCTAATTAAGGAAGGGATCAGATGATGTCTTCCCCCTAGCAGAGATTTTCCAAAATTTTTGCCTGGATTCAGCTGCGTATTGTAAGCACATGGGTTGCCAGGGAGGGGAGGGGAGTAATAGAGGGCTTCTGCTATTTGTTACTTGTGCTATAGAGTACATAAATAAAAGGGACAAGAAAAATAATTTCCACTTCTCAAATGTCCAAGAGCTGGTCAAGACTAAATACAGTTTGTATCAACAAGAGCTGCAAACTACCAGCACATCTCATTTTCATCTGCTATACATGGGGGCCTGACATGACAGATTTAAAGGAAACCTGCGTATCGTTGCACCAGGATACATGTCCTCTTATATACAGCATGCACGTGCACACAGGCATAACTATATCATGTGCTGGCAAGTAACGGAGAAGTTTAGCAAACATACCTGAAATAGCTCACATACTTAGAGATGCCAAACAGGCTCGTGACACCATTTCCAGAGGGTTTTTTTCCCCCAGCTCTCCGCATCCCCCAGCCATTCAAACGACAGTTGTTCATGTAGGCTCGCACTCTCATGCAGTCATCAGTTAGAAGACGACAACTTGAAAAACTATCATTTGTCATTGCAAGCCAAAACGAGCAGCCCTGCTCCTTCGTGCCCAGCTCTGGCGAGGAGCTTCCCCAGGTCCAGGCTTGCTTCGGGGCTGCCCGAGCTCTTGCCCCACTGTCTGGTCCCTCTGCCGCCTCCTCCTCCTCCTCCTCCTCCTCCTCCTCCCTCGTTCCCTGTCCCCTGCACCCACTGCCATACATTCTCGCCTCCCTCCTTTCCTTCTAGCCCGCTCTCCCAGGCTTTTGCAGGGAGGAAAGCTTCCTCTCCTTTTTTCTGCCTCTCCCCCTTGCTCCAACCGTGTCCGCTGGCAATCCACCCTCCCGGGCACTCAGGTCAGCTGTGATAGCTGAGCAGCAGCTACAAATACCCCACTACAGCACAACCGCTGTGTTTTGGGAGCTTACGCCTGCTATTCCCCTCATTGCAAAAGCACCCAAAAGTGAAAGCTAGCGCATTCACAAAGAGTTGATCGATTGATCAACAAAGACGATCGAGGACCAAATCTGCTTTGCAGAAGAACATGTAGGGTTTACAGAGCAGAGGAGGTACCTGAGCAATGCAGAGAGGGTGTCTGAGCAATTGTACGGATGGCACAGCTAAGGGTGGGGAAGATAGGCTGAATATGGCAAAGAAAAAAGGAAAAGAGAAGTTGGGCTGTCATGAAGAAGCTTCTTGGCGAAGAAATCTGAGCGACAAGCCAGGGAGTGGACGGTCCTTTGCTTTAGCCATTTAAAACTGGACCGCTGGTGGTGCTGGACACCGCACTGCAGAAAGGCAGGGAGGCCCTGGGGGACGGTCCCCTGCAAGCCAGGCGGGGCTGGTGGCCCCGATCCCCCGCAGCGGGACTCGTGCCGGGGAAGCTCTTCTCCCACGAGCACCCGGTGTCCCGTCCGCCTCCGGGGCAGCCCTCACAAAACCAACCCTCAGGCGCCAATGAGGCCCCGAAGCAACCGCGTTCCCCTGGGGCGGGGGCTGTGCTGCCCCGGGGACCACAGCAGACGGGAGTCACTGGGTTTGGCCTTGCAGTTCAATTAAATAAACAAAAAAAAGGAAGAAAAAAGCCCTAGCCCCCTCGCAGGGGAGGGCGAGGAGGGGGACGGTCTCCCCGGTAGCTGCCTAATTGCTCACAGGGTGACGGCCCTGCTCCTGTCAGCACAAACTAGCAATTACGATTAATGGGCTGTGGCAATCAGATCCCAGCACTAACAGAGACAGCAGGTCCCACCATTTGCATGCAGTAAATTATTCAGGCTGTCAGCTGTTCGGATGCGAATCGGTAATGTTGCGGTTAAACGCTGGCCACATGGCTAATTTGAGGTGTGCCCACCAGCCCCGGCACCGGGGGGAACTGGCCCTGTGCCGGGGCGGGCAGCACAGCTGTGCCACCGGCACGGCCCCGGCCAGACCCCGGCTGTCGCAGCATGCGTGCGGCTAACGACATGTCCTTCTGGGAGCAAAAAGCACCGGGAAAAGCCCAACAGTGTCTCATTTAGCTTAAGTGTCAAGGGACCGGGAACTTGAGAAGATGGGAGACCTGGATGCCAGCGAGCAAGCTCCAGTGACTAAAAACCTACCTGCTCCTGCAGCCATGGCCAAGCGTTTCACAGGAATCAAATGCACGGCCAGGCTCAAAATTGGATTATTCCTATACTAAAAACGTAGCATCGTATAATAAACTCAGGGTTTGCCAGTTAAACTTGATTTTTAAAAAGCCAAAGGTAGCGCTCCAGAGGGCCTCCATTCGGGTGAGCATGCACTGAGTTCCTGGCATGAGCATCCACAGACCGCTCCAAGTGAACTAGATGTGCACTGCCAACATCCTGTTCCGCCTATCTGGCTGCGAGAGGTGTGTTTTAATGTACCCGCCCTCATGCAGAAAACAATTCTTTCCAAATAACCCTTCAGGGTGGAATGACTGAACTCTCTTAAGCTCAGCTACTGCTTTTCAGGGGCACAGCATGAAGAATAACAAACATGGGGCAGAAGGGAGAGAGTTATTTGGAAAGTAACGGGGAAAAAAACAGCACGGGCAGTTGTCTACCTGTGCAGCGATTCAGTTCTTCATCCCTCTTTTCCCACCAAGAGAAGGAATGGCAAGAGATCTGGCACAAACACAGCATCAAACTCAGAAGGACCAAGCTGTTTCTTCACTAGCACCTCAGTGTGGACAACTGCAGCAAAGTCCCGTCATTTACATTCAAATCAGAGTCGCTTTACTCAGGGGTCTGCCCGCGTTCACTGGTACGCAGCCTGAGAGAGACTGTATTTCATGTCAGGAGCTTGAAATGGTTCAGAGTTCTCCCATATGGCTCAGTACCCCAGAAGCGCCTGTACCCTTGCTAAGCATCATCCCCCCAGCAAATGTGCTGGGCTGTAGTTCTGGCAGCTTTCTTAGAAGTACCTGGCTTTTTCAAATATGCAGGTCTTTTAGTAGGAAGAAAACATTTGATTAAGAAATATAAATAGTGACAGGCATTCTTCTGAGGAAAAGATAAAAAAACATATATCAGTCCTCAGACTTTTAGAGTCTGAAATTAAAAATGAAGAGAAATAAAAGGGGGATGGCAAGTAGTAACACTCTGTGTAAGCACAGTAGCGTAAATTAGTAGGGAAGTCATGAGAATGAATAGCAAAACATAAGTTTAAGGCACGAGGTCACTTGGCTAAACAAGTACCTACCTCTGAATGTATGGGCAGCTCAAGGTGCCTGTGTCGGCCCAAGCTCTTCAGCACTGAGATCACATCTATTTGAAAATGTCTGGGCACATCCCATTCAGTCTGCCTGTATTTAGGACAAGTAATTAAGAGAGGGTGGTTGTCAGAAGGTCAAGCTATTTCAGATCTACAAAGACTTAAAATCCATTCAAGTGCTCAAACGTATGCACTGAATAGTCCCATCGCGACCAAAGGGCCATGTAGCAGCGTGGAAATTTAGGCAGCAGTACGGGTTTTCGCACATCAGAGCCATATTTTTATCCTCTCTGAGGCCCAAAGTACTTATGCATATATACACTAGCAGTAAAACAACAGAGTGATCCTTTATGACAGTATGACCATAATCTAACTTGACAAATGCAGTTGTCAGCATCCCTTAAAGTAAATTATAACTACGCCCCCTTGGCTAAATCCTGAGCCCTTTCAAATAACAAAACAAACGGCTCTCTCCCAAGAGTTGTGTTCTCTGCATTGTATTTTCTGACATGCTTTCCCACCATCAACCTTTCATCCTGTTGAACTAATTTCCATTGTAAGCGGCGGAAGGCAGGGAGGATAACTCCCGTTAACTTCACGCTGGTGAAATGCGGGCCTGCCCAGACGAAAAGGCGGTAGACGGCGTACATCCCTGGCAAGGCCGGCCGCCAAGTCCCGTGCCAAGGAGCTTGAACAGGGTAAGATGTACATACAACTGTGCTTTTCTATAAATAGCAGGTAAGCTGGGGCTAACGACCAGGAAAAGGTCCTCCCCAGCTGCCCATCTTCAGAGCTCACAGGGTGCTACTGTGTTTTGCATCAAAGTGCTTAGTCGCAGCTCTTCCAGCCTGGTGCCCTCACTCCTACCAGCAAACAAGGCACCCAAAATAAGGTCAGAGATGCTGTAATTGGCCCTTTTACAGGAGAGACTTGGCTGAGCTCTGGGTCTTATCACAGTGCTGAATGGAGACACAGTGAGGTGCTGGCAGAGGAACTGCTGCAGATGGCCAGCAGCATGCTTTTATCTTTCTGTGTCAATTGAAGAAATACACCTTTTACATCCTATTTTCTCCACCCAGTACCCATGCACCTGTGTACTCCATACTGTACGTTATACACCTCTCTGGGTTGCACAAGGGACCACACTCTTGTTCTGCCCAGCTTCATGCACCTGAGACTCAATCCTGCTCCTGGAAGACCTCCTGCCCTTTCAAAACCACTGAATAAACGTGGAACAATAACGGCACTTCTTTCTCATGAAGACAGGACCCCTTGCTCTGTGAGTCCCATCTGGGCCTGGCTTTGCCCTCCAGCAGGATGAAATGGCAGTGTTGCTCTCAGGGACGTGCGGGTGCTTTGTGGCAGGGAGACTTCCCGTGCAACACTATACGCCTGCGGGAAGGGCAGATAGAGCCCGAGATGAGCAGGAGCTTTGTTTGCTTTGTTTCGTTTTCACTTTGTTCTCTGTATTTTCTTTACCCTAATGTTTTGGTTTTCACCTGTAAGAATCCAACCTTTGCTTCCCTTCTGATTTGTGGGTCAGTCACAGCAATGTGCGAAGTTGTATTGACATTAGTATAACTCACAGAAAATTTAATTCCACGGCCTTGCCAGAGCCTAACCAAGGCTGTTGGGGCTGTCACGGCTTGGATGGATAGGATAGTTCAAGGAAAATCATTCTCGTAATTGGTAGTGGCAATTCATTAGGTGAACCCTTCTTTCTGCATCAGCGTTGGATCTCAACCCCAGCCTGCGTGTGGTGACAATTTTAGGGGAAGATGAAGGCTTGGGGTCCTGCTCACACATATAGCTTGCTTCACCAAGAGAAGGGCTGAAACCTGCCAAACCCTAACCCTGGGGTTGCATCCTGCCCCTAAGCTGTGCCTGGTGGCCTCACTCATGGGCATCCTCTTGCCCCAGTGCTCAGCAGCATTCCTCTCCTGGAGATGGAAAGGCAGCTGCCCCCACCTCATGCCAGATACCTTTCCTCCCTCCCTCCCACTCCCCGCCCCTGCCCCTGTAAGCACATCTTCCGAAACAAGCAACCACAATGACCAGTTAGCCTTAAATTGTACAAACAGCAGGGTCAAAGTTGGTTGGAAACTCACCTGGGAGTGAGTTCGTGGGGTGGGAAGTAGCAGAGCAGCTGTGCAAGAGCAGCAGCCTCTCCAGATGGCTCAGCAGGACCCAGGGAGGATGCGTCTATGTCCTTAGCACACTGCATCTATCTTAAGTTATCCAACGTTGACCTTGAAAATCATCTTCGATATGGACCTCTCCTGCTCCCATGCTTCGTGTGTGCAGCTTTCAGCAGCAGGATAAAACTCCAGAGGACTAACAGGTTTATCAAGTCATGCTTTAGTCCCTGCTGTACACGTCGGCCACTCCTATTGCTGCCAAGAGACACATTGAGAGGGTTTGTCAGCCCGTCCAGCTTCCAACGCGGCCAACTGCTGGCACGTACGGTGGGAGCAACAAAAGCCACCCTGCCCTGCTGCCTCAGCGAGCTCTTGCCCAGCTGGCTGCAGAGCACAGCGCCCGTCCGCAGAGGACAAGTAGGAGTCAGCTGAAATCCTTCTTCCTCATCCTAACGGCCAAGGTTAAAGAAGACAGCCTGGCGTGCATGGTCACCGACACCTTTACCCCATCAGGGGTCTCAGACGGACAGCATCCAGGCACAGAGAGGAGATGTTCACCATGTCGTCTGAACAGAGTCTGAAACGGAGATTTCAAAGACGTAGACCGCAGCTGTCTGGATGTGGCTAACTGCAAGGCTGAGCCCTGATCAAAGTCAGGAAGGATCCGACCAGCCAGCCTGATCCTGCACACCATCTCAGGTCTCCTTAGGTGACTCAGGATCAGCGGTGTCCACAGCCGCAAGACCCTGGGGAGAAGATGTTTACACCTGCAAGGCAGCTTCTGCCCACTGCTGTTTTCAGAGCCTCAGCAGATGGAAAATAGCAGGTGCATTAAGCTCCAAAATGAGATTAGAACATGTTGTAAATTAAAGTACGCTCAGCTCTCCACGTACAGTCCAATAAGGAACGATGCATGGAAAACAACGGGGGCTCACATTCATCTCTGGATGATCATTCACAGGATGCACAACAATGCAATTTCACACACAGAAATCAAAGAATCTCTCTGAAATGAAGGATCTGCTCTTTCAGGGTGTATTTTTAAATTTTTTTTCCGATAAAGATTTCCAATGTGCTGAAACCGTTTATAATAATAATTGGGAAAAAAAAAGTCTCTGGGAAATTATTGGCACGAACTTTCAGGGCCCTAAATTAAGGCCAGCCTAATTTTCCAATTAGGCAGCTTGATAGGCAAGATGACATGTGCGGAGTAGAAGGGCAGGCTCTAAACGGCATTTTTATGAACATTTCTCATGCCTGCAGCAGCCTTTCTATACCCAACAGCTGAGGAGTGCACTTTCCCATGCCGTCAGGGGTGAGGAGGTTACGACTCCAGCATTGTGCCCCTTGTTTTTCACACAAGAACCCGGCGCGCCGCAGCTCGCTTGAAAGGGTCCAGCGCCCCGGAGAGGGGCGGGTGCCCCCCCGGGCCCCCCCGGCGCGCGCTGCCGGCTCCCCTGCCCGCCCCCCGCCCGGACCCGCGCCCACCACTTGAGCCGGCGGCTCGGTTTAACCCGCCATTGAGGCGGGCGACTGGCGACGCTAATTGGGACGGGGGGGACCTTTTTCAGAGTCGTTCAGTCGGCAAATGAAACCTCAGCTCCCCGGCGAGCCAGCGTGCGCGAAGGAAGCCGCGGCCCGAGGTGCAAAGGGCACGGCAGAAAGACGTCGAGCCGACGCTGCTCTTTCACAGCTCGAGCTGCCGGGCGGCTGCCTGCCGCCTTCGCCGCCTCTCGCCTCCCCGCTGCTCGCCCGGCGGAGGGAAACGCCGGGCCACGCGTCCCCCCTCGGCTCGCCGAAGACCTCGCCGCCCCCCAAACGCCGCTGCGCGCGCAGCGGCGGTCTTCTGGGAGCGAGCGGGAACCCAGATTGGCGCGCGAGCCCCGCGGTCACAGGCAGCAAAGCCTGGCCCTCGGTACGAGAGGCAACGACACCACGCGCCAACGCCCGCTCGGCGCTTCGGTGATCCCGAGCAAACCACGCCAGGCCTGTTAAACGTCTTCCTCCGCGTCAAGCAACTCAGCAGCTAGATCCGTGCTAGCCTGCAACGAGCCAGGGCAGCTCACGCAAGGGCTTTGGCAGATGGGGAAGGCAGGAGTCAGCCGTGACTAGCAGGAGAGGACACTCGAACGTAGGAGTCCATGGACCACCGCCACTCAGAAAAACCATCCTTGAAGAACGGCTGTGCCAGCTCCAAGAAGCTTCACGTCCAGACGGCTTTCGAATATCTCCAAGGGTGACAACTCCAGAGCTTCTCTGGGCAACCTGTGCCAGCACTCGGTCGCCCTCACAGTGAGAATGCGATGTTCTGAGGGAACCTCCCCTCCTGTGTTTCAACGTGTGCCCATTGCCTCTGGTCCCAACACTGAGCACCGCTGGGGTCCTCCTTCGGGCCGTTTTGGAAGATAGGAGTGACATTTGCTTTCCTCCAGTCCTCAGGCACCTCTCCCAGTCGTCATGTTCTACACGATGCTCATATACTCATTTGTGCGGCAGGTCAGGGCATAGCCTGCACTCTCTTCTCTGATGTCTCTGTATCTTGCTAACTGGCACATTAGATTGTGGCCTTCAACTTTAGTTAGTGTTTTGTTTGTATTTGATATAGTCATTTTGACGAGATGACAGCTCCTCTTCCTGGGAAGAGAAGCATTAAGCCCTTAACTCTCTTTGTCATGCTACTGGACCGAGACTGTGAAATAACATTTTAAGTTCCTGCATGTGGCATGTCTTAAACACAAACGAGGTTTCAGGCTGAGAAGAAAAGCAAGGATTGAACCAGCCGAGCTGCTGTTATGTGAAGGAAAGGCAGTCAAAGGGGAACTGCTATCTAACAGAGCTGATTATTTCAATAGTTCTTTGATTCGTCATTAAAGATGGGAGAAAAAAAGACCTTTTTCACTACTTTAAATGTCAACATTTTAAAAATAATTTAAATATGTTGCCACTTCCACAAGTTAACCCAAAGCTGCAGGGTGACTATGGTAGCTGCCCCAAAGGGTGCTCATGCCTTGGATCGATTAACCCATTTGGGAAGAGTAACTCTTGGCTGCACTTGACGCTCAGCCTGCTGCAGACAGGCTGCAACGTTAACAAATGGCTGGCTGCCTCGCTACAGCTGATGTGCAGAGTGAGTGCATCAGCCTGCTTAACTGTGATTGAAAAAGACCAGCCCAGAAGGAAACAAGAACACTTAAGAGTATTTAAGAACTTAGTGATGTTAGTCTAATACAGTCATACCAGGGATAATATTTATTTTGGGTTACGGCCAGATGACAACGTTATAGCCTCATTTGGGCAGTCTAGGCCCTTCGTATGTGACAAACACTTCCCCAGAATGCATAATTTACTGAAAAACACATGTAGAGTGCATGCTTGTATCTAGCACAAGTGCTCTCTAGCCAAAACAGACGACTTGAAAAGCTTTCCCAGCATAAGGCAATAATGCTGTCATTAAAAAAAGCCTGAACAATAATTTGCCTGATTTATAAAGGTGACAGTATTAAGAAATGAGGAGGAATCCGAACTCTCCAGAATGCCCTAAACAAAAGTAAAATGGGAAGTATTCTTTTCTTTAGAAAGGAGCGCAGTGCCAAAGCTTTGGTGGCAAGATGCTAATTTGCTTTCAATATGCAGGCCTGGTTTCTCAGCATTTCTGTTTTTCCCCTTCTCATCACCTAAAGGCCTGGAATATGAAAGGGCAGACAAGCCCAGGGGGATTTACCAGGTCTTGTTATAGCACATCAGTCATCAAAAGAACGTTGAACTATTTTCATTTTTCTTCCAACTCCACACCATGATAAAGCTATTATTTTGCTTTCCAAGTACGTATAAGGTGTTTTAATGTTCTGTTTGTAAAATAAAAGGTAGAATTTTAGGAAAACTAACTAAAGCCTTCAAAACAGGACCTGAATAACACAAAAGGCAAAGTATTGCTTCAGCTAAAACCCAAACCAGCTTTGATTCAGTTTTTATTAAAGCTAACTTTGCTTGTAAGCTCATCTGTAAAACCAGAAAGCACTATGGACATTCAGGTATATTTGGGTGGAGTAAGAAGTGGATGTGGGGCAAGGTGAAGTTCATGGGCACTTCAGCTACAGGCCTAGAAAAAGTACATGTCCTTCTAGCAGAATGTGTGGAAACATTTCTTGCTTGTGTAGAAGTCAAGATTCGTACCTGCCCGCAGCTACTTGCTACGGAATCACCCAGCACTCTGTTGCCAGCGCGTACGCGGAGCACCCGACCCAGCGGGGACGGGGAGGCCGAGGTGCCAGCCAGCCCTTCTCCTCCCTCTGCTGAGGATACGCTCCATGCTGTTCTCTGAGCACTCAGCGTTACATCTCCAACTGTAAATTCTACACCATAACAAGCATGAATTACAACTGCGTGAAGTGAATCTGTCAGGCTCATCCAAATCTAAGTGAGAAATTTGTCAGTTAAGAGATGTGGGTAGCATGCAAAGCAGTATCTGATAGAGGAGGATGGAGAATTGCGTATCTGCTAATGAGTGGGGGTCTGTGTTGTTACCTGAAAATTTTCAGAGCAAAAAAGCTTAAACACTTTCAAAAATCAAGACTGCTATAGGAAAAAAAAACCCACTTCTGAAAAACAGATCAAGAAAAAGAGAGATCTGCTAACACCAAGTATCTTTTCAGCTGCATTATCAAAAAAAATGAATGTGCAAGATTAAATCCATATGATTTTAGTAATCATCTTTGCTCACCTGGTCAGTGCTTCAGAGTAAGACAAAACCCACAAAATTTAGAAAAAAACCACAGCATGGTATATAGAGAAATTCCTGATTTGGGCAGTCACATGAACGTAGTTGCAGAACTTGGCTTATACCGGCCTCAGGATTCCCAGCAAGATGATGGATTTATACTCACAGCTACAAAGTCTCAGTATGTTGAATCAGTAGCATTCATTTGGTTAATATTAGTAATACTTACAGTATACTTAATCGATCCAGGTGGTGGTGAGGGCTAGGCACAGTGCCACAGGAGCTGCTGGGGTGGCTTTACCCTTCCTTTATGTTAGTAGAACTGACTATCCTCATACATGAAATAAGAATGACCTCCAAACAAAAAGTCAGATTCATGCAACTGCCCAAACCAAGGCACACGCAAGGCCACTCAGGAATCTGAACTATGTGGAGGAGGAAACTTCACTGTGCATTGTTCAAGAAGAACGAGTTGTACATATGCTTGTGAGTGTTTGGCAGCAGAAAATGCAAAGAAAAGGAGCAAAAAGGCATGTGGCCATGAAGAAAGAGGGAACTCCTGGGGATGGGTGGCAACCAGCAGAAAAGTGTCTGCATTTGTTATTCTTCTGTATGGATGGCCCTAGAAATACCTGTATGCATTATCAATTTCTACTCTGATAAAAGACTGGAGTAAAAAATGAGAACAGTCTTACAGACACAGGGCCATGCAATTGTGCCATCGTGGTTGTTCAGTAATGAACATCGGTGGTTCCTTAGATTGCATTAAGGACATGTAGTCTACACATATTCTTGGCATATGCAGGTATTACAAATATGAAACACAAACCCAACAGCCCACCACAAAGACACTTCAGAATTCCCTGCTCTGTCATTGTAATTCTGCATTTGAGTGTTGTACAGAATTGAGGCAATGCATGATGGGCATGGGCTACCCCAAATAGAGACTCCTCCATGGGACAACTCTTGTCTGAACAGTTTAGAGGTCCAATAAATAACTGCCTTGAAGGTCACCAAAGATGAGCTGGGAGAACGACTGGTTCTCCAAAGGCCAGAATGGTTAGCAGCAGCCTAAAGCCATGGAAGGTTCAACCGCACGATTTGTAGACTGGGTCGGCTTATGTGAACCTGTGGGTTTCCAAATAAAACACTAAGCTGGATCTGAAATAGCAACCACTACAGTCTCTAAAAGCCACTTCTCTAAAGGTTATCCAGAGGAAGATTTGACAAAATCATTACTTGATACCCTACTGTGAAGTAACTCCCAGCCTGCCGCCAAAACGTTAACACATATATTTCCTCTCAAAGCACTCTTACTTAAGGTTGATCAAACATGTAGCATGAGTTACGTTCAACAGACAGGATTTCTCTCTGATATTTTAAATCCCTTCTGGCTTCTTAAAAAAGGCCTTCTCTTCCTACTCCAGTGCTAGTATAAGTCTTTAGCTGGAGGCGAACACCCAATGAAATTCATGTTCAGACTTCCCTAATTAAGATCACCAAGATGAATGAGCAAATTAAATAAGCTCACACTGCTTGTTTCCTCTCTCTTGCTTGGATCCTTACTGATTTCAGAAACAAAACTTCAGTTTGCAAAACTATAAAAGGATCTGTTAAAACATGCCCACTCCCTTCAGAATGATTATGCATTTTCCATGTAACTCCTCCTAGTATTTTTGGCAAATAAATACTTTATACTAAAAATATTCTCCTTGACAGATCATGCATGACATGCACTTTGGAAACTACCTGTAGCAGGTGATGCCTGCACTATAGCTCTCTTCTCAGTGTTACAAAAGGGCAAAGGTAGGACAGGAGTTTTCTTTCGTTTCTTTTGTCAAGTTTTTCCTTTGGGCAGAGGAGTAAGAAAGAATCAAATCACTGTGTTGTAGGGCTGTGGTTCCAGGCAAAAAGGCACTTCAGCTATATGCTTTCAAACAAAAAAAAGAAAAGACAACCACCTTTAAAAGAGAAATGGCAATGTTTTTGGAAAAGACCTCTAAACAGATAAAACCTTTTGTATCCTGTTCTAAATGAATTTTGTTGGACCGTATGAAGACTTGCAGAGTTCGGGTGGCAATCTGACCCACAGGCCAGCTGCAGTCTAACAGAATTGCTCACAGTTTCTGCCCTCTGGTGCCATCTTATCCAAGTATCTCTCAGATGCAGGCAAGGCAAGGGGTGTGTGAGCTGCGGCAGCCTGGAGCTGGCTCCCTGGTACCCTGCTTCTTTAGGGATCCCTTATCTCCTCTTCCCTCACGTGACTGAAATACCAATATGCTCAGTCACGAGAGGCAGAAGGAGCAACACCATCCTTTAGCGGCTCCATCACTGCTCACGTGGCCTGCTCCAGCAGCAAGATGAGGTGTCTGTGGATTTCAGTAATATATGCTTAAGCCAGCATGCATTTTGCTGAATTAGTACATAGAGTGAGAAACACATTGTCACTGGACAGTCACTGCAGACAAACAAGGCATAGCACCTTAACAAATCTCATGTTATTCCAACATTAGGAAAAAATATTTTAAGATTAAACAGGCTTTCTTTTGTAATTTAGTGGTATAAATGGCAAATTTCACTTGCCCTCAACACACCTGCTAGGGACTATGCAGATTGCACATGACTGTGCAGAATCCATACTTGGATGTACCAGAAATCAAAAGAAATGCTCTCTGATAGCAAATGCTCCCAAAAGATACTGGAAACACCATAGCATGATTCTTTGGTTGTGCGTGCAAATATCCATTATATTTATCTTAAATATACTTACAGAATCCTAAGACCTACACTTGCCTACTACATTGAAATAGTTTCTTTTCATTTATATTAACGACTGGAGAAAATTTATTAACCTGCATTGGAAATGAGAGCTCCAATTAAAGCAAAGAATAATCTCTAGTTCTTCATGCAGATGGAGATAAAAGCATGTATTATAATAGAGATTAAAACCAGTATCTGCAGTAAACATTCTACACTGCAACTTGGAAATCAGGAGCTCTTAATGCTGTTCTGTATGAAACACCGCATTGGAAGGAGCACTATGACAGCAACCTTTGGACTTCCCCCATGGAAGTACAATGTCTTAGATCAACATCCCTTTGGGATGGAAAGACGAACTCTGGAATTCTTCATACAAGAATATGCCAACATTCAACTAATATTGCCTACAGAAGCTCAGTTAACCTTTCACATTTAAATCTAAAGGCCAACAGCTAGAAAGATGAGTGAATAAAAATGGAGCAAGAATCAGGTACAATGTGCTTATTGTCTTTTATTGATCTCATTATTTACACAACCAAGCGGACAGAAACTTTTCATTTATTTCCTAAGGAAACATTTCGTTTGTGTAATTTGCTATAGAGCACAAAGTGAATTTATTTACATGAAATTTACTCCTTTTGCTTTGTTTGCTTGCTTTCCACAAGCCCTAAAAGCACCGCATCAGCTTCCAGCAATGTTGTATCAGTTGTTGCACCCAAGAACCTAGACGTGAGTTCAAGATCCAGCAGTCTCAGGCGTACTTCGGTTCCTTTCTGATATTTTCTGTGGAGAAAAGGGGAAAAGGGGAAGAAGGTAAGTTTTGTTAAGCACCAGCCTTGCATCTCCTCAGGCTGCTCCCCCGTCTGCAGACCAAAGTAGCAGCCCCACAGAACACAATGTGCTGCAATGGAAGTCCAACACTGTTGTAATGCACCAGAACTAAAACTGCTGGGACACACTCTACCACCACAGAGCCAGTCTCTGTTGATACAATCCTGCCCATGGAAGAGCAGACACCACCAGATCCCGCTGAGGGAATGCAGGCTCTACAGAAAAGCAGTTTATTATATAGGAAACTGTTTTGTGTCTTCCATCAAAATATCCTACTGTATCATCTGCTATCATGCGCACAATTATCTGCAGGACAACATATCATTAAAGGGGAGGACAAGTCATCATTAGATCACTGGTGACATTGCTATTATCAAAAAAGTATAATGCCAGCTAACTGTGGTTTACATTTCCAACTCCGGGCCTCAGGCAAGGGAACTTTTCTTGTCTCATCCCCTCCTCCAAAATGGGGTTATCATCTGCAAGTTTTTTACTACATATAATTAAAAAGAAACCCCACAACTATTGTAATGAAACATTCTGCCTATGGGGCTGGGTTTTATTGTTTTACGCTCTTTTTTTTCTTTCTTTTTCCTTTTAAGTCAGAAGATGCGAGTGTTCAACGTGTTTTAAAAACAGACCCTGGGTGGAAATGGCCATGCCAAATTAGTGAAGAGTTTTGAAATACTAGCATCTTTTATAATGCACCTGGAGAGCTACTGATCAAAGTCCAGCAATAAAAACTCAGAATTATTCGTCTTTTGAAAGTTCAAGCCATACTTTTTTTCTTTTCCCTAGTCAAAGCATAGAGAGCTGAAGATGCACCAAGCCTGACCACCTTGAGCAAAAGCAAGAGAAAGTTTGAAACATTCTCCAGCTACAGACTGGAGAAAATATAACAGGGATGTCTGGCTGCACACATTTCCTCTTCGCTCATTCTCACCTTCAGCTTGGGCAGACAATCTTTACTGTCTGACAAGTGTTTGCTAGCATGGAGCAAAACTGAACCAGGTTTCAACTTTCTTTGGCACATCAAACCAAGATCCTTTTGGAAAACTAAACATCTTAAGAGAAGATGCTGGACTTGCATTTATTTTTTTACCTTTTTTTTCCTGTCAATTCTATCTTACATTAATTTCCTGTGGCTTTTGGATAATCCTGGGTAATACATTCGGTTATGTGACAAACTGCAAAGGAAGATCCTTTGATACCTCCACTCTGAACAAGTAGCTACGTAGGGTACTTTGGCCAGCAAAGTTTCTGCCAACACTCATCCCAATGAATCCTGTGATGATCTGCATGAGTCAGCACACTGGAAATACCACACATTTTCTTAAAAACATAAAACTGAAGTCCTTCATCTGTCCAAAATGCGAGTAACCACTGTTGCAGTGAAAAGCACGGCACACCTACCGAAGACAGAGAACAGCTTATGTTTGGTTGTTAATCTGAATAGCTGGAAAGGACCAATTCTGCTCCTTTCTCTGTGAAATATTTGCATTTCAAAACAGAACGGTTTCACAACTGATGGTAATTATTCATGAAAGGTAACATGCAACATTTCAGAGTAAGACAAGGGTGAAACAAAATTAAAAGACAATGTATAAGACCTTAAAAATGCATGGTATCTTCTGGGATTTGTTAGGCTTATTTAAGAGAGAAAGTTCCCCAAAGAAGTCAGGATGTTTTGAGATAAGAAGGGGAATGAAGAGGAAAGCTCCTCACTGAAGAACCTTAAATGAAGATACCAACCGACTAGTGATTTTAGCCATTTGGGTATGTGGGAGAAATCTCCAGAAAATTCTCTAGCATGAACCAAACCTTCACCTTACTGACAGCTGCTGGCTAGATGGGTTGCTTTTGCATCCAACCATAAAGTTATCCTGATCCTTAATACTATCCTTGGCACAAATTATCACACTTTTCTGCCTTTATCAATGAATGTAAGGAGTGGATGGGGTATGAGAAAAGGAGGGAGGGAGGGGGAGAGAGGGGGGAGAGAGAGATTATGTTTTGAGAGAAGGCAAAGTAAGAGGGAGAAGGAAAACTGAGAGGGAGAAATGGTCTGTGGAAACAGAAAAGAGGGAGCAGACACCTTATAATGAGAAAAAAGGAGGCTTGGGAAGATACAAAAGAGGGGATAAATGGTAAAGCAGGTGACAGAAGCACTGAAAACACTGCAGGCAAATAGTGTAGAAATGAAGGAAAGTGTATACAGAGTAGAGCCACAGAAGAGGGAAAAAGTCACTGAAAAGTGAAGACTGCATAAAACTGTTAAAGCTTGAGTGACACCAAACTCAGACCCGTGAACTACAACATTCTGTGCTGCTTTTAAAAAGATGGACATGTTTTTAATCTAATAAAACTTAATACTAAAACTAGTGGTTCTGTGACAAATTTTACAGAATCCTTCTGCTGCCTTCTCCTCTCCTTCCTCCTAGAGGAAAAGCAGCTCACCAATAACGTAAAGCAGAATGCTACTGTGAAAACTGGCTTCAGGGTCCAACACTTCTCCACAGAAGATCGAACTGAATGAGGTTTAAATTGAATTAGAAGTCCTCTCTCTATTTGAGAGCACAGAGTGGGAGAGATATTGAGCTCCATATTTGTAACTGAAATACAAAATATAATTTTCATCATGCAACAGTTCCTTTTGGGTTGGTTGCTAAACTACAGTGGTAACTGTTTTGCAAGTGAATAGATATAACTCATTTTTTCTAATCAAACCTTTAAAAGTGCTATTTAGAACCAGGAAAGTCCATGAGGAAAATCTGTGAAGAAGCTGTACATCTCATGATTAATAGGTCTAATTTAATAATAAATTAATAATCTTAAGCATGACTCCCCCCCATTTCAGCATTACGAAGACTTTGCTCATCATACAGTCTGCCGAGAACTTTACTCAAATTTCCAGACATGACTTTAGCATAGATTTGTAATGCAAAATCCAAGAAATTGTATTTTCATAAAAAGAACCACAATCTTCAATGCTGCTTCAGTAATTCAGACAGATTCCAGATACTTTCATCGTACTTAACTCAATTATTAAAGAGGGTTTTCCAGTCACAGCACATCTGCTTACAAAGAGATCCTGAAGAACATCACTTTAAGGAGCTGACACAACTGCCAACTTGTATGAATATAAACATTTGGTTTTGTGACAGATGTTCCCTACAGCTAAAACACTTTAGAATAAACGAGAAGCAGAAGATGTAGAAAAAGTAGAAACATGAACACAATGTGCAGTGGTGGTCTATCCACCACATTCAGAGCAAGAGGAAGTGATAGGTTGCTCTATGCATATTAAGCATATTCTATCCATGAAGGTATTTATCCTTAAAACAGATAAAACTATCCTATGGTTAAAGCAGAAGCTTGAAGCAGGACCCAGCAACAAAGCAGGCATTTTATTATTTTCAGGAACGGTGTCCTAGGAGACACAGGACACCAGTGTAAAAGGAAAGAAACCATCTACTCCATTTTGCAAAAGGACTTGCTTTATCCTTAAGTAACAATGCTGGTATTCAAGATTATCCTATCTGATGACCATCAGCAGAAACCATTAACCTTCACCCAACCCCAAGCACTGTGTTTGTCAACGATGCATGTGTTTTCCTCCTACCACTTCCTATTGCCAGGTAAGAGTATTAAATTCACTTTAGTTGCATACATAAGTGAAGGTATAGGAATATTCTACAGAACTTCAAAAAGTTATTTTGCCAGTAGAGTCAAAGCTTCCCCCGCTTCTATAGAATTTATTCACAAGAGCCACCAATTTTAACCCTTTGGGAACACCAGTTTTGCACAGAAGGACCCGCCTAACACCCCGCTTCAGAGGTGGGAATCCACCGGCTGCTGTTGCTCAGCCGTGACACCCTCTCAGGCCGGTGTTGGCAGAGCACCCACTGAAGCACCCAGCGAAAACCTTCGCCTGAACTTCAGCCAAGAATCGATCAATGGGCTCCAAAAAGCTTTCTCTAGTTTGAATGAGTGCCTGCAGACTTCTCTCCATCTCTTCTGGAGTGGGCAAAGCACTGGGTACAGGCGCACCTTTCCTCAAACATCCACTTCCAGAAGATGACTTTAAGTTGGAGGCAGCCCAAATAATTCCTTCAGTACTCTTTGTAATTTCTGGACTGTCATGGAAAAGAATTTGAAAAGAAGCAAGATGAAAATCCTTTTTCTTATTTGAACCGTAAGTCTGTACAACCGCACATCACCAGTACAATACAGTATGTAAGAGCCCAGAGAAAGCACACAGTACAGCCTTGCTAATGCTGCTTCAAGAAACTTTAAAAGCAAATACAAAAATTAAAGTTTATGTCCTCTTATTACATTAAAAGCAGGGCCTTTTATCTTTGCACGCAAATATCAAACCACTGTCTTAACTCACATAAAGTAGGTCTTCTCTTTGCTGAACACACATAAATAGCACAGCGCGCACTTCCAAACTTAAGCAACTTGGAAGCGTCCTTCTGACTGACTGTATCCCTTTTATTGCAAGTTGGTCCTTATCCTAATCCTTTCACTTTTGCACTGAAGCTTTAAATCTCTCAAAATCTTAATGATAAATTAAAGGCAAGAGCCAAAAACCTCAGAACTCTTCAGTCAAGATTTTAAACTTGTAATTTTTAAAAAGTCATTTTACTAAGTCCCCTTAAAATATATGAATAAACAAAAAACTCAATATTTTTACATAATAAAATTGGAAGGGGAGGATATGGAGTGATGTATTTCAGAACTTGCTAGCTTTCAAGAACGCTGCGGGGGAAATGTTCTTTTTTTAATTTAAAAGTCATTTCAGGCTACAGCAAAAGGTTTACAAAGGGAGTTAACTTGGAAAGCAATGAGCATGTAAAAACAAGGAGGCTACAACTAAAAATGGGGTTTTGATCCTAATTATACCGTTTGCTACCAAGAAAATGGGACAGTAGTTTTGCAGGTGTGCAATTTCACAAGTAGAGGAAGCATCCTCATTACTACATGGCATTAAGAATTTTATTCAAACTCTAAATTATAGGTGTAGACATTAAAGCGTTTTGTTAAAATATCCAATACTTATAACTGCATGTGATCACAAATTAGCAAGCAGTCCTTCTTCTATTAAAACTACTCAAGGTATTAGTTTAAAATTTAAAGCAACAAACTTTCTGTTCTTGGAAACAGTGCTACAAAAATAACAACACAGTTACAGAAATGGTTGAGTCTCACTGAGTCTTGGCTACTTTTCCCACTTGTTTTAAAAATGCAGTCACAGATACCCTCTATTCCATACTATAAAAACATAGGACTGCTATTCTGAAACAAATTGAATATTTTAGCTTATATTCCCTCTATTTTGTTACTGGTTTTCAGTCTCCATTGCCTCCTTTTGGAATGATAACCTGTGCAATGCAAAGCTGAATGAACTAGCTAGGGCTGGCTACGACCGCTCTCACCCACCGTTCATTCTTCTGTGCCATCTGTCCCACCCCTCATAAACATGCATTTCTGAATGGAGTAGGGAGGCAACTACTAAACCTGGTTTTTAATTCCTATACTGAGGGTGTCATTTGGAGAATTTAACTTGAATTTTTTACATTTTTTGCATCATTATTTTTTAACGTCTCCCAACACATTCTAGTGATGGCTTTCACAAACTGCAATAAAAGGAATCCCTGGATTATCTCCCATATAAAACAGATTAATATAAAATGCTCCAAAGACAGGGTGAGAGTTGAGCCATGGTACTCTCAGAGAATGCCATGAGAAGTCTCGATGTCTTTCATTTTTTTACTGTGAGAATTTCAGAATGTGTTTTTCAGATCTATTATTCAAGAGGTTTTGTTTCAGTGCTTTAACAGAGTACAGTACAGAACAGTTTACAAGATTCTCAAGTGTTTCATTTTCTTTTTTTTTTATTAGGTGGAAGACATCACTTTATTAACCTCAGAAAAAATACAACAACAAAAAAGGTAATGAAATAAATCTGACCATCACTTTTTCTCCAGATATTTTGTTCACCATTCTTACCACTGTTCAAATCCACTCGGAATCACCCTGTAGCTCCTCATTAGTAATACAGAAACTACGACGCATCCTCAGAAGCAAGCTCACCTCTAAGTGACCCCAGCCAGCAGCAAAATGACCCCAGCCAGCAGCAAAGCAGTGCAGCTGGGGTGGGACAGAGCTGTGTGCGGAACAATTCATCTTGCTTCTCAAAAATGTTTTGAAGCATTCACAGATGCTGCTCGAGCCCACACTGCTCTCAAGTTTATTAGCAAAGGGAGGCCATGTAGGTGGCTTAAGGAGCTACCCTGGCACAGATCTATATGATTTTTGTACAGGTCACCCTCTGATCATCTACAGGGAAGGAGCTCAGCAAGAGCACACCACTTCCCAGCAACCCCTCACTCATTGCCAGCGTACATAAAATCCTTGTTCAGAAGAAATATGGATGAGATTAGCAGATTGCTATCAAGCTGAAGGCAGCATAGTTCTACGCAGCAATCCACATCTTGGTAAAGTGGCTTTTTCCAGTGAAGTACACATTGTCCAGCTAGTGACGGGGGGGGGACGGTCCTGCTTCCAGCAGCTTGATACAGCAGTCATAACACACAGACACACACCTCCCAGTATGAGCCCCTAGGCAACACTGGGGCAAAAAGACCAAATTCTAGCCTTGTATGTACGAGCAAGATGGCAGAAAGTGGCAGTAGAAAGGTAGTGTGAATTCTGCACAGAGCAGAACATGGGATGGTAAGAGAGATACTAGGAGAGTGTTCCTTTCTTTAAAGGCTATTGAAGAGAGGACAAAGAACATGCATAAAACTGAATAACTATGTAAAGATCTTGTGAATAACCATGTAAAAATCTTGATCTGTTAATTTATTAAAAAGATTGAGCTGTCTATACCTTTACAGAAAGAAAACACGGGTATTAAAAGGCGCTTAAATCTATCTGGAAAAAGCATGTAACGGCAGGAAAGTAAAGTCCAACAAATTCAAATGAGAATCACAATTTTGCCAATAATATTGATGAACCACTAGACAAAAACTCCAAGCACTAAGGCTTTTCAGCCATTGATGGTTTCAACTGAAGAGATATCAAAACAGATGTGTTAACTCAGTTCAGGATAACCTGCTGAAATGTCATGTCTCATGATACAGTGAAGTCCTGAGAGATGACCTGAAGGTCCCTTTTGGCTTAAATTTTATTCATCCATTATTTATTAGCACAGTACCCAGTCATTCAAATAAAGGATGGATGCTCAAAATCGGATTTTCAAAACGTCTCTGTTCTCTGCAATCAAACACTTCACAAAAAATGCTCTAAGGTTGCTGGTTATATTCCATCAGAAAATGCAGTATTTCTTCTGGTGACTCATCAGCCCATTGCCATTTCAGTTGTATTTGTTTCCTACTCAATTTGTTTTCCTCTTTCCATGAACTAAGCAAGCAAACATGCTCTTATTTCTTCTGAGCATTTACCCTTTTTGACACATGCTTAATAATTTTTCATAATATTTTTGCTCCCTGTGTTAAAGCCATCCTTTTAGAAGGAAAAAGGCTATACTCTGCTAGATACAAGCAGAGATCTAGATACTCCGTTAGATAAAAGCAGGTAAAAGCCTCTCATATTCTTGGAAGCATTTAGCAGAATGCTGTAAGCCTGTGGGAAACCATCAGCTTAAACAACAGTCATTGTCACCTTGTGTTTTTGAACAACTGTGCATAAGTAGAGCCTATGGTAAGCATCCTTACAACCAACAGGTGCTTTAAGCACCTGAGGAAGTCCAAAGCCAAAACCCACTTTGCTCTGACACTGCTAAAGCAGAAATTTGAAACGAATACCAGGAAGAGTTTGGGGATATCAGCTAGATCCTGATGTGACAAACACTCTGAAGCACTTGAATGTACCCCTGGCCAACTGGAGCTTACAGAAGCAAGCACACACGCTAATGTCACTGTGTGTACTGACACTTGGTGGGAAGACAACTACCAAACAGACTGGTAAGAGCAGCAGAATTTAGGGGTGACCCCATCATTAGGGGGTAGAATATTATCTCTGTTTATGCTTATGGAGCTGCCCAAAACTGTAACATATTGGTCAAGCCCTGGTGTCTTCATTCTGTGGGACCCAAGCTCAGAGACCTTGTCACCCTTCTCTGTGTCTCCACTGTTGGCTATTGAGACGACTGGCAGCTGACCAAAAGTGGCACAGATGTACGGGAATGAAACATGGAAGTTTACATTCCTATAGCTAAAAGAAGGTAAATGCAAAGCCTGACAAGAATTGTTTTACGATTGTCATGGAAAAGCCCTGAGCAAACCACTGTGAAGACACTGTCTAGCTCTGCTATTACAATGATATCAATAATCAATGGCATTTGTTTCTACGACAGCAAAAAACCCACAGCCAAAGGTGCCAAATATTTAAATCCAATTCTGTTCCACTCAGTATAGACATTTAGGCTTTCAGTAGAACTTCTTAGTTGTGAAAAACTTCCAAAAAGTAACATGCTTGCCTTCAATTCAAACAAAAACCAAAGTACCCAATATTTACTAAAACAGACCAAAAAAATCTTGCTGTAATTTTTGCTACAGCCTCCGCAAGAATCAATTTGCATTCACTAAAACTTTTGGGACAGGATAATTCCTTTTTTAAAGAATGAATCCATAGAATAATCTATATTTTAAAATGTACTTCATATCACATCAAAGATGAATGCTATAACCTTTTCTCTATGGCATGGTGAGGTAAGCTTTGACAAATGAAACTTGCAATAGGTGGCTCCTGTCATCTAAGAACTTGTATCAGATACAGTTATGTCATCATACAGTAATTTATGCCAGTTGCTTTCTCAGTCTATAATATAAAATATATCCTTTAACTTGAGAGGAAACATCACTCTAAAATAAAAGAAATCAGAGTCTTTAGTCCAAATTGTTATATTTTTTTCTGCTGTTTAAACTATGCAATGAACTAATTTGATTAAAATATCACTTTGTAACTTACAAAATGCTAAAAAATAAAGGTTATATACTTAAATGTATAAAAAACATGGCCAATTATACTACAAAACATTAAAAAAACCCCATAGCCCTTCATGCTTATGGGCACCAGAGGCCAGGCAAACTGCTTAAAAGATGAAAGAAAAAGGTAGCAAAGTGAGAAAAAAAAAAAAAAAGAAGGCAAACAAACTCATGTGAAGCATGCTCTATTTCATACTCTTCTGTCCATCTTTCCACAAGTGATCTCTGTTGCAGTTTCTGTCCCTTCCCCTTCCCACGCTGGGATCTTGTCTCACTCAGATACTTTTCCTGTACATAGTCCTAAACGTTCAGGCCTCCAAATTTCAAATGCAGTTTCCACAATACTGCTCTAGTTTTCCTCTTAATACAGGTGTTCTCAATCTTTCTTTCTACACTGACTCTGTTTCCCTAATCATAACTTCTCCTCTGATCTCTTGCTGTTTCCCTGGAATCTCTGACAAGGTGTTTCCAGTTTCCTTTTCCTACCCCAGGAAAAACTATTAGACACTTTTTCTTGTCTTCTCTTACTTACTGCCTCATCACTGATCCTAGTCCCAGCCCATTTATCCAGCCAACCTCATTCTCCTTTCAGTTTCTTACCCCATCACAGTTTTTTCTTTTACCAGTTCCAACTAAGTTCAGTTGTCTTCTTTTTCTTGCAGTGCTTCTCAGTTTTCTCACTCAGCCAGTCCCCTTGCACTAGCCATCCTGGTAGGTCTCTTATAAGGGATTAAAAATAGTAGGTTTTGATAATTCAGACATAGCTATTATCAAAATTCAAATCAGAATGTTTCTTCCCCTTACTGTCTGGGTAATGACACTAGCTATGGGAACAATGACAATGAATTTAAAAACCTGCTCAGCCTTGGTGCTCAACACTCAAGCTTTGTACAGCTTGGAGAAGCTGTCACACAGGAAAAACTTCAGCAAACCAGAATAATTCACATACTGTCAGCAGGTTTTTACAGACATGTCTTCTAACCTTGCTCTGAAGCTCCCATCTGCACTGATTGTAAGTACTGTCCATGTCCTTTCTTTGTCTTTAAACACCATCGTAGCTATAAATTGGATTTATTCTTCTCTTGGGAGAGCTGGATGGAGAAGGTAGGTGGGGAGGCTAGAATGGCTATTCCAGTGGCAGTGAGTGCTGGTAACCATGTTAATGTAAGGGCTGGCATATACAGACAGACAGAAAATGGAGTGGCTGAACAGCTGAAATAGATACCTGAATTCTTGGTTGCACGTGAATCCAACAGCAGAGATGGGAAAGGTGCTAAAGATGGGAAAAGGCTGGGCACTAATGGTTTGGAGTCTCAGAGAAAGACTGGAAGAGGGGAACGGGGTCAGGAGGAGATGCAGGTTGAGGAATACAACTCTGGAGAATGGGGGTGAGGTCGTGGAGAATACTGGGCTGCTGAGAGTTGGTGGGCTTGAGCAAAAAGGAGGAGGAACTGGATGGGGCTTTAAGACAAGAGGAGCTGGAGGCACCATATGGTTCCCCTTTATCAATCAACTAAGGCTGAGGGAGGACTGCTCCTTCCCAAAGGACTGCTGAAAAGTACCAGTCTCTTTCCTGAACCTCCCTATTCCCATGTCTTTCCCCAATTCTCCTTTTGGCTGTTGGTGCCTATACAAAAGCACTGCCTGCAACATCTGCCCTCTGGCTTGCTCAGTCACTCTTACTGTTCACCTGTGGCAAAAGTCAAGTCACATTTACCTAACAGTTGGTCTATAAGATGCAACATATGCAGATTGCTCAGATGACTGCAAGACACTCAGTGAAGAAGTAATCAAAGATTTTAGCTAAAAATATCTGACAGTATCAATATTATGGTCTGACAAAGCCAAAAGAGTACAAAATGGGATCTTGCAGCAAAAAAGCACCACTGTAACAACAGATTATAAACCTATTTCCAGTGCACACAAATCATCTTGAAGCATCACTGAGTATGCAAGTCTACAATATATGCCTGCATTTAAATGCCAGAGAACATGAACCAACATTTTAAGGTATGTCAAGTAACACTTCTTTAAGTTTCAATTCCTTGTTAGTGTCCATTTAATCTGAATGTCCCAAGAACAATCTCAGCTGCTTACATTATGAATGAACAATATGGACTAATACTGAACAGCCTTTTTGATGAAAAAGAGGTCATGGTGCTCCTGTAAAAGGGACATTTTCAGATTTGGTCAGGAACATTTCTTTGTAAGCTAACACTTGCATTATTCATTCAAATGGCTTTCACAGTTAATAAAAGCCTATTCAGAGACAACATGAAAATCTTACTGGGGAGCAGTGCCTTAAAAATGAAACTGGTTTGACATTGTCAGTTTGATTTTCAAGAACTGGCAAGGAAGAGTGTGAAGCATAGGGAAGGCTCACTTCTCTGCAGAATGCCATGCACCTGTCTTCGAGAAAACCTAGTATTTGATGGTTTCACTTTCTGCTAAAAATAACTAATATGAAGCGATCTTAACTGGAGTCTGGAGAGGGACAGTTTTGCAAAAGCAGTGTTTCAGATTTTAAAAAAATGTGTTTCATGAAACACATGAAACAGAAGAGGAAAACATATAAAGAATATCCATGAAGAACACGGTGGGTCTAGGCAAGGAGTTAACAGTGAGAGAGCTCACCTAGCAAGCCACTCACCTGTTGCACACCATGATGTCAGGAGTGAGCTCAGACTGCTAAGGGCAGCTTTTAGAAATACTAAAGGGAGGGGAAAAGCATACAAAAGAGCATGAAACAAGGTATTACCAGACACCATTAAGATATTACAAATTACAAAGGTTAACCTCATGCTATAGTGCTTGAGGTTAAGGAAATACAGACTATCATTGAATATACTTATCAAAAGGAACTTCGAAGGATCGTCAGAAAATTTAGTTTTGGAGGCAATAAAGAAGAAATGAACAGTTGGATATATCAAGAGATATGCAGGCAAAAATGGCAGTTCCAGGTTGGAAGTAGACAAGGAGGGACCTCCAGGGAAAGCCAGGAGAGAAACCGAACTGCAGCAGAACATGTCCTGGGCTCCTGAAACCAAAGGCAGCAGAAGGGTAGGAAGGGTTTCCAAAGGGAATTCTGTTCAGGGGACACTGACACAGGAAACAAGAGCATGCTTATAGTTTTAAAAGGGGGAGTGAAAGAAGAGGGAAAAGCTTAGAGTAAGTACAATCTAAGCAATTCAGTGAAATTGGAGAGACAAACAAGAAATAGGCTTCAGGGATGAAAAAAGCTTATTTAAGAATAGTAAAAAGTAGGTGTATTCATGACAGCAGAACTGCATCCAGTATGTGGAGTACACCTGGAAATGAACTAGCAACAACTGCTGTGACATTGTACAAGGAGAACCATCTCCCTGATCTACTTGTTTGGCTTATGCGTTCTTTTATAACCACTTTATCGTCTTCTGGTCAATAGAGACACACTGATAAGTTCTCATTAAACACAATACACAAACATGGACTGAGAAAACATACCAGATAAGGCTGTGGTTCTTTTTTTTCTAGATGTGGAAAGCTGAAAGCTCCACAGAAAATTAAATCGTTACATCTTTCTCCACAGTGAGGAAACTAGAGAGAGATAAAAATATCTGGGGAAAAAAGGAAGGAATAGAGCTTCTGTCATTAGAGGAACAAACTGAGAAACAAAATAATTAATGATTATTATACAGAGTCAGGTAACTTTCTCCTCTAGTCTCACCTCCAAATTCTCCCTAGAAGCATCTTCTTCAAGGAATTTTTCATCTAGAAGCTCTTTCTTGAGCCATTTTGAAATGGAGCCACACCTCATTTTCTCCATCTTAAACTGTGTAATCTTTCAAGTGGATCTACATAGGCAGACCTTTTACATCAAAACATATCTATTATGGGGTTATAGAACTGCCAACCAAAAGAGTTAAAGTCATGACAAAATCTGTATGTATTTCAGGAATGGAGGTATAAAATAACATGATATGGACAAAAGGAACTTAATCTAGACCCCAGCTGACAGGTCCATGTTTCTCTTGGTTGGTACCGTCAACAACAGAAGTGCTGGATTCAGAGCTTTAGGTTGGCAATGTCATCAACTGTGCCCAAAGAAGCACCTTGTTGTCCGGCAGGCTGTAGCACAAGAAACAATTTGAAAGGACTCTATCTTTTTCTGTATGAAAGCTCAGGCAAACACTTAATGCTATTAGTTTTTAATTTTAAGCTGTTTTCTTAGAACCATTATATAGAAAACCCAGAACAGCTGTCCTAAAAATGATTTAGAAGGCACGTATCATATCAGATCTCCATACAACTAAAAAATGAAGAGCTGAAAGTACAACAGCTCTATCTTCGCAGTCAGACTGCTTTTCTTAGTTCACCAAATACGGCTGGTAAGACTTCTACTCAAGGCAGCAGAACCGCTGTACATGCCTGGGACAAACCCCGTGACCGTCCGAACTATGCCAACCATACCTTGTAGGACTGCTTGCCAAGGAGAGAGTGTTATTAGCCAGGCTTGGCTCAAACAATTCACTGCCCACAAAGCTACTTTAATGTACTGTCTCTACTAGGGAAAAAAACACAGTAATCCAACAATACATTACGATACTTTCCCATCACTGCAGCAATTCCCACCACAGGCAACACTTTGTCTCCAACAAAGAAGCCTCACATTCTGCGCCTGCAAAAAAACCTATCCATACTGTAGGGGTGCCAAGAGGAACATCTGTGTGCTCAGAAGGACACAAAACTGGCTTTTTGTGTCCATGTGTGTGTGTGTGTGTGCGCGCGCGCCTGGGTGAAAGAGATGGGGGCGGGGAGCTCACAGACAATAGCTTGTGTGACTGCCTGGTAAGGAAATGCTCTTTCATTCCCTTCCTCCTTCCCTTAATTTATTTTTTAATCTGAATAAGGGAGTCAAACAGCCGCAGCAGTTATCAACTACTTCTCCAAGCCCAGTGAAAAGGGTTAAGTTTCTCCCACATTACTAGTTTTAGCCTGGATTTATTTTTACCAGAAAGGATTTCTTTAGGCATTAAACACATATATCTACTTTTCATCAAATAATCCGAGGATTCTGGGTCTACTTGTCCCTTTAGCACAAATTATTATGACTGTAATGTAGATCTCATTCATGAAATGCTGAACTAAAGATAGTAAAATGTCTCCTACAAGATGGATGCATTCATGGGCTTTGATTATGAACAAAGTGACGTTTAAAAAGGAGGAAAAAAAACACCCAACAGACATAAAAAGTACAAATACTGCTGCCTTTCTGAATGTTGAGTCAATCACTTGGACAGCAGCGTTACGAGAATGTGAACCAGCAACTTGCACTACCATGAAATCAAAGCTGTAAAGCAGTGAAAACCAGCCCAATGGAAGCAAGTGATTACAGAAAGACCCTCCACAGAGGGCAAAGAACATCGCTTACCGATGAGCACTTATATTTTGTTTTTATAAGATCTACTTAATCAGCTATTTAAATAATCCAACAATTCATTACCAATGGATTGAAAAATGCTGTTTTATTCTCCACTTTAGACAGTACATTCTGGTGGTGGGACTGTCCTGGTTACATGCAAAAATCAGAAGAAACTGTAAGTTTTGTTTCTGGAGCTATGCTTACTAACACCACATTCTCCTTTTCTTCCTGCCCATTCTCCGGCTGCTCCTTCCCAACCTGCGTGGTGCAATCTAATCATGCGACAGAGACCATTAACTCAGACTGCTTTACGCCTCATTTTTAACACCAGCAATACCTCCAAAACTGGGAACAAGCAGCCCAGGGAATCAATTAGCAGTAACTTATCTGTTTCCCCAAATGTTTGTAACTCTTTAACCAAGGGTCTGAAATTACATCCCCTTCCCTTTGGGGAAAACGGAGCCAGGAGATGTAAATCTGGAACAGAGCTCAGCCTTTCAATCAGCGTCTCAAATGCTCACCTTGCTGGGAATGTGCTCGAGCAAAACAGGCAGGTTTTGACATACCTCTTGCATGTCAGACAAAGAATATGACATTTTCTGCTCACTGCATGCAGTGTAATCTTAGTGTGCCTTCTCCAGAGAGGAAACTGAGTTACAGGAACTCCTACAACTCCTGTCCACAGGGAAAGGGAACAAAACAGCTCTGTCATCCGGGAGGGGTGTCCACAGCATTTTACTCCGGATTTGGAGACATCGGTCCAGCACTTCCACTTCAGGAGGCTCAGTGCAGAGAGGGCTGAACTCAGGCATGCAGAGATCAGGTCTAGCAGGGCTCCCTGGGTGTGGAAGCAGTCCAAGCACCTTTACTGGGCAGATCTTGACTCCCAAACCATGCAGATCTAAAGTGCTTCTCTATGGTGCCAGATCTGATACAGCTGCACTAGACTCCCAATATCAGGAGCTCTGAGGGGCATAGTGAAAGTGGCTTTTCAGAGAGTCAGCTAAGGACAAGGAAAATTTTTTAGCTCTTGTTCAGCCCTGACCCTGCCAAATGAAGACTAATTACACATTTCTGCACTGGGCTCCAACTTCCAGAAGGTCTTATTGACCCAGGTCTAATGCTACCTGAATGGGAAGAGTCAGCTCTAGTTCAGCATTGCACTTAAGCTAGTATGTCCTGCTGGAACTCAGGATGCGAAGGGCTACGACGCAGCACTGCAAGAAAGCAGCCCACATCTGAAGGGGCTCAAGGTGAGTGGGCGCCAACATCTCCTGCATGGAACTACTTGGATGTCCTTCCTAGTGCATCCCGCGATAGCCATGAGATCCTGGCAAATGGAATAAACTGGATATCTCCACCCCAATCACCTTGGAAGAGAGGTGACTGCAAAAAATGAAGTCCAAACTAGGGCTCATTTAGATAAAACACAACCAAATACTTCAATAAAGTTAGAGCATGTACCTGAGCTTAGTACTGTGTGAAAGAAAAATGTTTCATCTGTTCTATGCATGAATAAAAATTACCAGAAAATAAAAACAATTGCTTAATACAATATCTGTGCACATATAGACAATCTATTTTAATTCTCATTTTACAGTTTTCAGTGAAACTGGTTGATATAAATGCTCATGAAAAGATTAAAATGGCTGAAGTCAGTCAAATGTAAGAAACGCATACGATTTTTAGAGAATTTTCCTTTCTTCCCTCATTGTTATTGCCAAATCCTCAACCCAGTTTCAAAGCATGACTGTGCTAGGTTTTGCGCAAACGTGTACAGAGACAGCAAATCCTGAAATATATGCAAACTAGTGCTTGTATTCTCTAAGACTTCTGGTCCACGTCATTGACATAGATAAGCTTACTGATTTCTGTGGGACTACACATACAGTTATGCAATATGCCTGCACAAGTGGCTGCTGAATTGGGGCTAAAAAAAAAAGAAAAAACAACCAAAATAATGAAGACTCTTCTTTATGAACGTAACACTCACATTTCTACTCTACTTTTCATATTTTCCTCCAAACTTTAGGCAGTTAAACTGAAACTCCCCATATAACTTCCTTAGCTACCCCACTACTCCTTATCAGCATTTCTTTGATTTTTAAAAAAGTCACCAAAAGTTTCTCTAGCTGATGTCACAGGATACAAGCATTCAGTGAAAACATTTCCTCCTAGCTAATGTTCACACCAACTCCTAGAAGACCAAGCACCTTGGCCTATATCCTGTATTACTGCAGAGAAAAAGGGAAGATGCTGTCTCATTTTCTCATGTTAAGATGCTGTCTCATTTTCTCTCTGTTAACCTACCACTACTGTGCATTCTACACTCAACCCTTGATAATACACAAAAAATATTCAAACCCTGTGCCACAATCTCCTTAATTCATCACTGCAATTTCTTTGTAGTGCCTCCAAGTCCTGATCTTCAACCCCTAGTGCCAAACTGCTCACTACTTAAGAAAATAAAAGCCCACATCTCTTTTGTGTGCAGTAATTCTGCAAGGGTCTTCAATTGTTCAATCAGAATTTATTTGCACTGTGGCTCTGAAAGGTTTCCCCCAAATTATCTGCAAAATCACAGGAATAGACTTCAAGCCCCCTCCCCATTTTTCTTTTATCTGCAAAATAGTCTACTGAACATTTATGTTTGTATTCTTAAAAACATTGAAAAGATATTTCAAGAATCCGAAGATTTCAAACGCTTATAAAATGCACTATGCCTTTTTACAAACACAGGCAACCATTCTACAGCAAACTGTAATCTGATGTTTGGTATGTTCACCTTCGGTTTCTGACAAGTAAGAATGAGTTTTGTATTTTAATAGGTTTTGAAGCTGTTCAGGAATAGTAAACTAAATACATCCTGCCAGTGAATTACTGCAGACTTGGAGTGGTGGCACACATGAACGAAACAGAGTGGTTTTGGAAGTATTTGCAAAGAAGCCCAGCGCATCCACCCATCACCCCTCCATATACTTCTCCAGGTCACGCACCCTTTTCTTTTCCATTTTTAACCTTTTACTCTCTTTTTCTTTTCCCAAGCTGCCTTGAAAACCTCGACTGCTTAACTTACCACCCTCAAACTCCTAGGAACCGTGCCGTAGAGAGCTGTGGTAGAGGCTGTGCGTGCACTGGCTTTGCTGTGGTGAATTACCTCAACAGAGCTGAAGGAGGTTGCACTCATTTGCAGTTCTTATTTTTGTTCTGCCCTGCATGTGGCGGGGACGTTGGAGTCTATGAGGCTGGGACTGCCTGGTCATACTCACCCAGCACAAACCTGACCTCTGAAAGGGCTGTCCGAGCCTTCTTCCTTCACCCCCACCTGACCACTCCCGATGCTGGCCTTGTGACAAGGCAGGCTCCCTGGCTGCCAACCTGACCAGGAACCGGATCCATTTGAAGAATAATAACAGAAAAAAGAAAAGGGCAGTGTTCTTCTGCGTCAGCTCCCTGACCCAGCTCTAAGTGCAGCTGCACGAGGGAGACGGCCAGTGCTAGTGGCTGAGGATAACGCCAGCACGGACCCTGCCTGCTTCTGCTCACGGCAGAAGACAAAGCCATAAAAATGGTCTGGGACCCCTCTACCCCTCTGTCCGCTGCTAACTGAGATCTAGAGGCACTAGTTAGATGGAGAATAGGATAAAAGACAACAGACTTTGCCACTGTATCATACTGGACGGACTTCATTAAAGCAAATGAAAGCCAATGGAAAATTCACAGTTTATAAGCCTGGAATAAAATGGGCACACAAAATGTTACAAACTCGCCTTGCAGTAAAGGCAGCCCTTGGTTTAAATGCCAACTTTGTACTAAAGATTCAGTAATACTAATAAAACAAAGAATGGTTTGTCCCAATCAATGTTCAAATAGGCTTGGTCATTGAAAAGGGACCTGCTTATCACTTCCATCTATCTCAGAAGTCAGAGCTTGTGGTTATATTTGTTAGCAAAGTAAGAGAGATCTCAGGACTGCTTCTGTACCTTTCACTTGTTAGTCTTTTCTTTCTGTCGTTCAAGAATTTCAGCTCCTGCTATTGCTTACCTTCTGGTGGAGTATGGTAAGACGCAATTAATCATGATAACAAAATCCTATTCTCGTTTGTGAGTAAAACTAATTGTAGTACAGTATTTCTTTTCCATCACCTTAGAAGGTGCCTTGCAGCTTTCCCACAGTATCAAGTTCCCAATACATGCACACACACAGAGAGCGCCCAGGTGACGACTCACTCCAGCTAAACCTACCTTTTAAACAAACTTCTCCAAACAATGTATTATCTGCATTTTAAATGGGGGGTGAAATTCTACCACTCTCTCTATAAAAAGGACAGGGAGGTTTATTGTACTCCACAAAAGATTTAAGGAAAGTATTGACAGTCCAAGCAATCCATAATACTCTTGGGGTGGAAAGAATCATTCTGAAAGTTTTCTCACACGGGGAAAAGGAAAAAACTACACATAAATGATTTTGCCTATTAATGTGTCAATTCCATCAAAATATTTTATCATCTGTGAAAGAATTTACTTATGCATTTTAAAAGATTATGCCTGCCATAAAAAAACTTTTGAAGCCGATGGTGTTAGTTATGACAATAATAACTATACAAGGCAAAACCAGGCATTCAGTCACCCAGGTCAAATTCAGTTTCTCTCATACTTGGGAATAAACTCAGATGACGTGGGTGATAAAACACCCACGGAGCCCAGAGCACAGCTGAGCACCAGGAGGCAGGTACAGGTTTATGTCGTTACAGGACTGATCTTCAGTACCTGCTTGGCTATTTACTGCCTGCAGAAATTTAACCTGCAACCAGGACACACACCGTACGTCCTTCCATGGAGAGACGTATGTTCAGCACTGTTATCACTACCGTACCGCAATGCTTACGGACTGAAACCTTCAATTTAACTCAGGCAAGGCTGACAGTATTTCAGCACCTTGCTATCTACCAAGTTCTTTAAGCACGTTGGACTTGCACCCTTCCAGACACCATCTTAGCCACATCTCACAATGTCTCCTTTCAGCATTAACCACACTTACGAAGTTAAGTGAACCATCAGAAGAAACTTAGAAGAAACCATGCTGGTTAAGGTGAAGTTATTCAGCCCCAGTACTGATGGATGCGCACAACTGACACACAAAGAAAATTATGTCAGTTAATACATGATAATTTGCTTAGCCTTTCATCCATGGGCAGAACAGATTCGATCAAATCAAATCATCCCAGTAAACTGACATGACAGAATAGGAGTAATTAACTAAACCTTAAAATATCACTTTTTGCATAGGAATCATTTTAATATATGAAAAGCCATGTTGCTTATAATATATAAATAAAACTTATACAAATAAACACAAAATTTAATATATAAAAATTCAGATTTGTTTAACAGGATTTTAGCAACCTGCCACACTTGACACCCAATAAAACAGCAAATAAATGCAAGAATGATGGCTTTGCTTCATCGACTGGAGTAAAAATCAGAAAGAAACCACAGAAGTTTTACAGTTCAGCTAGCACTGCAATTACTGTTAGATGGGATTTGGAAATCCCTGGCAGGGGACTTGGACTTGTCTGTGCATTGGATTCTCTGCCCCAAGAGCAATTTCTGTGGCCAAGAGATGCAGCAGCAGCACTTCTGAACGGCAGTGGGGGACCAGCAGGCAAGCTCACCCCTGCAGAGCTGGGATGATGGTAAGACAGCAGCTACCGTAACCTCGCTGCTGCACCGGTGATAGTGAAGTGGCTCTGGGAAGTCCAAGGGTTCCCCTTCACTACGTGAACAGTTAATTCCTCACACTCTTGTCGTGTAGTGATACAGAGAACAGATTTAGCTCCAAATAATTATTTCAGTGGTTTTCTTCCAGCTTTATCCGGCATAACTCCAATGTTTCAGCCTTACTTAAGAAACCAAATTAATTTTGCTGGAGGGACTGAAGAAGAGACCAGGGAAGTACTGACTGAACGTTCCTGCAATACCATCATCACAGTCTGCATGTCAAAATACATGCTCATCCATCTTTGCGATGGAAAAAGAACAATTCATAACACTTGAGTCATTTCATATTGCAGTATAAGCACCACTCTGACTACAACCTACATTTTATGTTCAAACATACCAAGTGCAAAGCTAACACTGGACTAAAAATGTCTTATAATACTAGTATTTTGTAGAAATTCGGATAAAGTACAAAAAAACCATAAAAAAGTGAGAACTAATAAAATTAAAGAATTTAATATTCAAACACCTGGGGTTTATCCTTAGTTCATGCCTTGGATGTTTCGAAATAAATGTTTCACAGTAAACTGTTTTGTGCAGTAATTGCGCAGGTTGTGCAGTAACAAGCAGGTTAGCAGTTTGATATCAAACACAGGTAACTAACTAAGCTGCATCCCCTGAAAGACTAAAAATACTTAGATTTTTCAGTGTAGCAGTATATTAAAGATGCCATCCTTCAACACATGGCAGTGAGACTCTGCTGTAGCTTAAGCTGCTAGAGTGTGTCATAGTGAGTGATGGAAAAAAACCCCTCTAAATTAATAACTCTTCAGCATTTTCAACACTTATTTCCTGATTTCAGTATCTAAGTAACTTCTATGAAATGACTAATTGATACATTCTGTGATAACAAGATACCTTGTTAAAGAGTTTCCCTTTCAGGAGTCAACTGGTTTGTGCATGTGCGCACATGCAAGCAGTAAAGCAACGAGAGATTTTAATTAAGCTATAATGTGTGTGTAGGCTTGTACCAAATACTGCTATATGATGGTGATACTGGATGTTCAAATGTTCTTTTTTTTTTCCTAATGTTTTCTAGCTTGAACAGAAAACAACCCAGGTACAAAGCTGTAAGTAGTATATTCACTCTTCAATTCATTCTTCAATAAAAAATACTTTTCTTCATAGCACAGATGAGAAAAATAGGAAATTAGAGGGATAGAAGTTGAGAAAGTACATCACCAGGTTATTTCTTGTTAAATAGTGCAAGCTCTTGGTGAGCCAGAAAATATGTATTCACTCAAGTTTCAGTTTAGCAAAGCCTGCTAGTAAATTGTTTTAGGGATAAGGTCATATGACCACCTCAGCTTCTTCCAATAATTATCGAGCAAATGGAAAGGAATGAGAGCTAAGAAAATGCACAAAATGAAACTGAGGCGGCAGAATCAATTCTGGGTAGTAGTCATATCAATATTTCAGCCAAATGCTTCCCATCTCACTCCTCATTACTTCATGGTCATTTACGAAAGAGGTTGAGCAGATTACTTTGAGACTGTATTTGTGATATGTATACATATGTATATATGGCTGTATTTCTCATCCATCTGTGTCACTTATAAGCAAACATAAAATCTTGGAAAAGAGACAGTATTTTACATGCAGCACAGAAATATTTATTTCGGGAATTTTGAAGTGTTTACTGGCACCTATTGTATTGGAAAGCTGGATTTTCTACCGTACTTGCCTTAAAGCATCTCAGAAGCAAGTCTTCTTTAATGACCTGCCACTTTTTAAATGCTTGACCAAATTCAGAAAAATTAAAGGTGGAAGGAGACTTCCAGTCTTACCTTTTACACTAAAGGAGGTTACTCCAATAATATTTATCTAACTTGTTTTTGAGAAACTTCTATGAAGGTTTTTTTAAACAGCCCCTAGATAAGCCCGCTCAGAGTTTCACCATCCTAACAGTTGAACTTATTTACCTAATATCCAAGCTAATTGTCTAAACCAAGCCAACTTTTTGTTCTTCCTCCAGCAAAGACCAAAAGATATGACTGAATAATCTTTTATACTGGAAATAGGTTTTGAATACATGTACTAATTATTTTCATATTGAAATGATTAAAAAAGAAATTATGAAATACAAGACTTCCTTTAGTACTTTGTTAATTCTGGTATTTATGACATGAAGGAAAGCTGTAAGAAAGTTAAGGTGCCAAAAATAAGCTTTCAAAAGCTAAAGATGAGAATGAAGTTCCTCCAACATTTGCAATTCAGTTCCTTAGGTATACATTCAAGTTTTATTCAACGTCACTGGTTTTACTGCTATAGGAAGCATATCAGAGCAAAAAAAAGAGCCTAACTTTTCTAAATCCCAGTTCAGTTTTCAGTTTTCTCTTCTTCCTTTGAGAAGATCAGCACTAATATTAGCTGTCACTGTTGGCACTAGCAGAAATCACCCCATGCAAACCGTCTATTATCCAACACAAAAAATGATACTTGATTCTCTAATCATAAGGCTGACAACCAGCACAGTGATCAAGGGACTCTGAAATGCAAATCATTCCTTTTCTGTCCAGGAGAAATAAAACAAGAAGTTTAGAAATCACCGCTTCTTCCTGACTACTATCCATCCTCCCTCACTGGGCTGTCGGATATGAGTTTCTGCTGTCAGCACTCAAGTTGCCTTTGGTCTGGGACAAAAACCAGCAAACACTAAAGGGTACTGAAAATAACAGAGGGCTGTCTGGAGGTGACCGTTGCTCAGAGAAGCTGATGCATTTGAAGACCCTCACCAGAAGCACCTATGAAATCTCTATGTGTGTCCAAATACCTACTATCTTAGCTCAGTCTATGTGGATTATCAAGCAAGTAGCATGAGGCACCTCCCTGATGAAGGCCACCCCTGTCAAATTTCAAGGTTTTGCCCAGAAGCAGGGCAGGATAACACTCCATAAAAATTAACACCCACAGTAATGTACTTCCAGAAATGCTTGAAACATTTCTGCAATACAGAAGGTAAAATAAACAAACAGCAGACTCGAGGAAAAATGACAACGGATAATTTAATTGCAAGCATTCAAAATCTGACAGAATTCAGCATGACGAGTAACGAGATACAAAACACGGTGTATGAGGCAAGCTCGCTTAGGTAGCACTACAGTCCGTTTTGCCTACGCAGTGTAAACAGATGTATATGTTTAACAATTGCTTGCTAATAATGAACTGCACTGAAGAGTTGCTTTGCTATGGGAACAACTGCCCCACATCAAAAGAACCTCATTTGTATATCAAAGGAGAAATTACGCTCAATAATAATGTTTCTTTGAATTGTCACCTAAAAATAGTATAGGACAAACTTAACTTTTGGTCTGAAGACTTTTGAAGGGAGAAAAGATTTTCATTACAGCCCCCCCCCCCAAAAAAAACCACACCACTTTCACTCTGCATACTGCAAATATAGGAAGGAACAGAAACTAATTTTAACTATGTGGTGTGAGGAGGTGGGTGTGAAAAAGAGGAAGACTACTTCTTACACGTACTCCAAACCCTCTCAGCAACATCAAAGGAAAGCACGCCACGTTCTTCCAAGAGGTGTTTGTTTACGCTCCAAGAGCAGCTTATGGTGCGTAGGACTCCCAGTCGCATGGAGGAACGTACTCCTGTCAATACCGAGATCCTCTCACGCTTTCTTATTTACTCCTCAAACACCTCCTTTATTCCAAGCCCTATATGAAAGCTTGCTAGAGACTCAAGAGGTGCACAGTATTGCACCATTGAAGCCTGCTTTGGCCACTCACAACAGAATATTAAATATCGCCTTGCTCGCTCGCTCTCCGCTGCTTTCCTCTTTCAAGGAACACTTTGGTGCTCTCTGCAGAATTTCGCTACTTCATTCAACACCATCCACAAAGTCTGAAGTAGCTTAGTGGTGGGCTTTATGTCATTTACTGATGATGGCATGGCTTTATGTCACACACAGCACTTTCAGGCTTTTCACTAATCCCCATTCTTCTTTTCTTCTAAGCCTTATGTTACTTGAGAATTTGACAGGAGGAAGTTTCGTATGGACGAGGCCTTCCAAAACCAAGCTGCTGCTGGCTGTTGACGACCAGATGAAATACAGCAGAGCAGAGCTTTCATCTGTCAAAGGCTGCACAAACCGTAATGCAAGCTCTCATTCTTTTTTTCTAAATAAGGGCAGAAGTAAAAGCTCAAGGTTCAAACTCATTTGAGTCTTTAAACCCCACAGAAGTACTCTGAACAAATGGCCAAGTGCTACATGCAAGGATGGTCATGCACTACTTTCCATTTTACCTCTGTGTGTATGAAAATCACAAAAAATGTTAAAACTTTTGTGAACAGATCCTAACGCTAATTGTACAATTAAAAGATAGTGTTACAAGATTCTAAAGTCAGTACAAAACTTCAACTCAATCGGTTAACATTAAGCAATAAAAACATTTCTGCTTAGAAAAAAATAATCAAGTCACACGGTGACTTTGCCACCAGTCTAAACCCATAAAATGCAGAAGAAAAAAATGGCAGGTAACTTCAATGTACTCAATTACTTCCATTAATTGTTTACACTTCCTAATGAAATCAAACAGTTTCGCAGCCCTAAGCACTATAGCTTAGAGATGAAAAAGCAGGCCGTACCCTCCTTGTTTTGAAGTCTCTCCGCTCTTATGAGCTGTTCCTAATAGGAAACACCCTTCCTCCAGCTGTAAGGACAGTTGAGCAGCTGCCTTAATAACCAATGCCAACTCCACATATTAATATATAAAAGCAGCTGCCTGCCTGCCTATGCAGCTGAAGGAAAAGTGCTGGAGGCACCAGCCAGTATCTAATACTGGCACTGATTGCAAAGGCAGCTGCTCTGTTCATACAGCTGCAGGAAGAGTGCTAGGTATCAAAGTCAGAGGAGAAATGGAAGATGGAATGGCTCAAGCTGTGTAATCACAATTCCCAGAATTTATAATAGACACTTGCATCCTTAATCTCTGATCCTTAGCTGCCCGTTTGTGAACTGGGATAAATATGCCTCTCTGCTCATAGGATCCTGAAAAATTAAATTCATTTGTGACTGTGAAGCATATTAATATAATGATATCATACCAATGCCAAGAAGAAATAGGGAATTCTATCTTCTTTGTGAACTATTCAAAGCATGGCATAGCTGTTCATTACATAAATACCATTTGTTCTATGCATTAAACAATATTAAAGACTTAGAAAAATTTAAGATGAAAATTAAGCACGGATAGGCAACTTAAGCACTCTTCAACTTCTGAGTGCTAGCCAGACTTTGTAAACGGCTATAAGGATCCTTCCTCTTTGGTTGCTTTTCAAGCACATGTTTGTGCATGAGAAAGGAGTGCACATATACACAACACATACATACTAGAGAAATATGCCCTGGTTTCCCTGCTGTGACTCAGTAGGTACAGGTAGCAGTCTATACTTCACTGCATAACATAAATACTGTATGCAGCTTATACCACTTTTGGAAAAAGCAACCTCCATCAATATTCTGCAGCTGACGACAAACACTGAACAAGCTATATTCTCAAACTGGTACAGAAATTGCATGTAATTACTAGCAGAAGGGGCTTTCAGATCCCCTTCCTTGTTGAAAGGGCAACTACAGGGCTAGCAGGACTGACCAGATTCTTTGAGTCAGAGGCAGGGAAGACGTGGGAAAAAGAGCACAGAACTGGAAAAGAGATGGAGGTGTCTCAGAAACACAGGATCTACACTGGAGTACATGAGGCACAAGGCAGGGACCAAACACAGAGCAAGAATCAGAAATGGAGGAAAATCCAGGGGCAGAAGATGGGATGAGGAGCTTTGTACAGCACAGATTCTTCCTCTTGTGCCACCTCTTAACTTCAGGTCTCATCTCCAGAGTGAGACCAAGGGGATGCTCCTGGGTTAGAAAGCTCTTGATTCGGTAACAGAGAATCTCCAGCGCCTCTGTGGGAACCAGCAAAGGGCTGGCATGACTGGTGGGTTTCCATGCAGTCAGGTACCCCTGATTCAGGCCCACAGCGTACTCTGTAGTACCGACACCATGTCTCCCTCTATTCTCCAGAACATCCCAGACTCTATATAGCTTAAGCTGAGGTGCCCCACCTTCCTGTCATTCTGGCTTACTTTCTGAACAAATGTGTGCAGAAAGAAAAAAAAACCCAACCTCAACCATGCGGAAATTGCCACCTCTGCTCTCAACTAGCCATACACAATTACTGGCTATGCAATGGTATAAATGCAATTTAACAGCTACTCCAGCTGCTGGCAGAATACAGTAACAGCCAATACTTGTATACGGACTTAGTAGAAACTGTGCCTTTCAATAGTTCCCCTAAGAAATACCTGATACGCAATGGAAACCATCTACCTTCAAATCATCAGAAATACTCTATATCCTCTTGGGTTATTCCACACAGCACTATTAAGAAACAATAAATTGATCAAAAAGTTTTTTAGATAAAGAAGTCCTATGTTTTTATTCAAACACACTATTAAAGAAGACAAAGAGAGGAAAAAACATAAAGAAGATGAAATCTCACAGTATTACTAACTACCCCTCCTCAATTTCTCTAGGCTTTTGGTAAAGTTTAAAGATCAAATACTGAAAATGGTATACTAAAAAAATGATCAAAGCTACTTTGCAGATACTTTGTGTCCCAGCCTTGGTCATCTATAAAAGGTTCTTCCTCAACTTTACTATAAAGTCACCATGAGCGAGTGAGCTCTGTAGGCTGCTGCTACAGCAACCCGTGGCTGCTCAGTGACCCATCATGTAAGCTACTTTGGCTCCTCTTGCTCATCTGCTGACAGGAGTCCCTTCAGGTCAAGTCCCACGAGGTGATGGGTTTCTCCCCAGCGCTGACAGCACAGCATAGTATATAATACCTCAGAGATGGGCTATTGCTGAAAGATGCTAAATTTCATAGGAAACATTAATATTTACTTGTCTACCTCCTGCTCAAGAATACTGTTACTGCAGATAAACTGGCACTAACATAAACATTAACAGCTGTATACAAGATGTTAGCAAGCAGGTAGCCATGGTCATGAGTAACCATTGTCCAAATATGGTGCAATTTGTTCCCCTGAAAAGCCCTCCCCACCAAAATCTTTTGAGGAATAGAGACTAGGCAGAACCAGCACAAGGCATAATCAGCACATGGCATAACCAAAGAAGCTCAGGTGGGCTTTTTTGGTTTCAATATCCTCCATCCATCTTTTGTCTTCCCCCCAAACTGAGAATATAACTATACATATTGTATAAAACGTACATTTAACTGACTGGTACCATTATGTATGCCTGCAATGCACTGGTTTAATACCAAATAAATTTTAACATTGGTATCAAATTGAGTGAACTTATGAGGACAGCTCTTTGTTGTACTGCTGGCTGTGTTTTTATGTTTCAGAACTGAAGCACACAGTAAAGAAACCACTCACACTTCTCATTATAGGCCCAATTATACAAAAAACACCGGTTGATAATTAGTGCTTCCTACTCAATTCCCTGTCATTCACACAACACTTCTAATGAAAGGGAATACATCAATGAGTGACAAGCTGTATTTTTATCAATATCTTATATACAAAGATAAAATTAATTCTCTACCAATAATGTTATCTTCCACTGCTCTATTAGTCAAGAACTTCCTTACCGCCTCTCCAAGACTCTGGTAAATTAAGAGATTTTTGCAATTTCTTCCCAAAATGGTAACGGCATTTCCCTCTTTCTGGGATACATCTGTTGTGCTGAATGTTAACATACACTGAAATAGCTGAGGAAATCAAGCAAAAACTTTCAAAATACCTCCAAACCCAAAGATTTAGAGCAGAAGAGGAATCGCAAGGTACACAAGCTAAAAGACTACATCAACAGTGGCCAGCAGCTCGAGGGAGGTGATTCTGCCCCTCTGCTCTGCTGAGAGCCCACCTAGAGTACTGCGTCCAGCTCTGGGGTCCCCAGCACAGGAAAGACATGGACCTGTCAGACCAGGTCCAGGCGAGGACCACAAAAACCATCAGAGGGCTGGAACGCCTCTCCTATGAACACAGGCTGAGAGAGTTGGGGTTGTTCAGCCTGGAGAAGAGAAGGCTCCAGGGAGACCTTAGAGCAGCTTTCAATATATAAAGGCAGCTTATTAGAAAGATGGGGACAGACTTTTACCAAGGCCCGTAGTGACAGGACAAGGGGCAATAGTTCTAAACTAAAAGAGGGTAGATTTAGATTGAACATAATGAAGAAATTTTTTATGATGAGGGTGGTGAGACACTGGAGCAGGTTGCCCAGAGAAGTTGTGGGTGCCCCATCATTGGAAGTGTTCAAGGCCAGGCTAGATGGGGCTCTGAGCAACCTGATCTAGTAAAAGATGTCCCTGCCCATGGCAGGGGGGGTAGAACTAGATGATCTCTGAAGGTGTCTTCCAACCCAAACCATCCTGAGGTTCTATCATTCTCCTAGCTGAAGACCAGATTCCTAACGTGACAGCCAACACACACCAGTGCTATGAAAAGGATGACTTCCACCATTCACCCAAAACCCCAGTGAAGGATCTGGAGATTTTTAGCACATTTTAGGGTTTTCTTTAGTTTAGTTAGGTTTAGAGAAATAATGGCTAGAATATCCTGCTGTTGGGTACTCTCCTGCTTTCCTAAAGACTCTCCATTTGATTGCTATCAGACAGGTAGTGGACTATCGTTATCTACAGTACCAGAGGCACAACAGGAAGAGTGGCTGATGTGGAACCGGAGGATGTACAGGATAGGGACAAAATAAGAACAAAACTCTTCTGCCCATCTCTGAAACAACGACCGTCAACAGAATAGGCAGTCCTAGATAGTAAAGCCTCACATAAGAAATACTCCCAGATGCACTGCAGAGATGGGCCAAATCCCCAACAACGGTGTACACAAACAATATGCACTCTATGGAGAAGATAACAGTCTTAAGCTGCTACTCCTCTATTCATAGCATAATTACTATGCCGCTTCATGCAGGTTGTTTTCGTTATACTCTAGAAGTGGCAACTCCAATCTATACACAGGTTGGGAGAACAATTTAACTTTCTCCATTTTCTTTCCCTAGGTATTGTGTTTCTACACATCTCAGAGGAGTTCAATACTCTTATTTAGCTTTTACTTTTCTGAAATGAAAGTAATTAAGGTTTTAACAGGAACCCTTCTCTACGAACAAGTCTTAAATAGAAAAAACCCACTAAACAATTGCAATTGACAATAAACACTGGGATTATAGCAACATCTAAAGTTTTTTTAAAACATGCAGTTCTCTATACATCTTTATCCAAAACATAAGAAAACATCTGTTTACAGGACCATATGCAGCATTTTTTATCTTTTATCAGCATTCAGAAATACTTGTTATATTAAGCAAAACATCAGTCAATGTTTAACTCCAGCAACTGGCCGAGGGATGATGATATAGCTACATACTTTTATGTGGTATGTTACACATGTTAAACTACTAACTCTCCTAATTTATTCTTACAAATCTCAAGTAAGCAAAATAAGAATCTAAACACTAAGGAAGAAGGCAATGTTGAGTTTTTCTTCTTGTTGCAAAGCAGAGGAGGAGGATCCTGCTGACACCCTCCACTACAGCACAGTTCTGCAAACTGGCACAAGCAGAGGTAGACTCTTCACTAGCTCCAAGCTGCTCCACAGTCTGACTGCCAGAAAACAGATGCTGGGAAGCCATAGCAACATTTATGCCATTTATCAGAAGAGCCCTTCTCAATTATGATGTGAATCAACAAATTTCAGCCAGGAGGAATAATGTCTCCTGGTTAAAACACAGAAATAATAAATTCAGTTACTTCCTACTCCTGCCAAAAAAGTCTGTATTCATGGGTACCTTACAGTTTCCATGTTGTAATTTTTTTTCTTTCATAAAATGGGAATAATAGTTCACTATAGCAGTGGGATGCTGGAAAACCACGTTTCATTAATAGTTACAACATTCCTCTTGAGGATTCCAAAGTCAGCAACAGAAATTAGTAATTTTATATGACTACTTGTACAGAGACACATCTTATTGACAGTTACTCATACAAACTAGGATATGTACATGTAACAGGCTGTTTCCCCTATAATGTCATCAACCTTTCACATGAGCCTGAGATCACGAACAGGAACAGGCATTTTATTACAGGTATGCACAAAACAGGCAAGATGATACAATTCCTACCCTGAAAAGCCTACAAACTTATTTTTAATGAAAAATTAATTGAGCTTAAAACAGCAGGAGGGAAGGACAGGTGAAGATGAAACCAGGCCATGAGGTTAATCAGGACGTATTTTAAAAAGTACAGAGCATGATAATTCAGAACAATTTTAAACAAAACAAATATGGACTGAGGTTCATTGTAGGGATTATCCATACCACAAGGAGGTTACAATCAAAATTGTAGAAAAAAACCATTACTAAGACCAGTCAAAAAAAGAAAGGCAGAAAAAAGGTAAAAGAGACAAGGACAGAAAACCCCCCCACTTTGTTCTGCAGTCAGGATAGCTGGGCATATGTCTTCAGGGTTCCTATGAATGTGTATCCATTTATTTCTGTACTGCAACCTCTGCTGCTCTAACGTGACCTATATATTCAGCAACTCACCCCGCAGGCCAAGCTCTCCTTGGCCTCCTCCCTCCTCTCCTGGTGGGAAAATGCCCTTGGACAGGAGCACCACTCTCAGGGGGTTTGGCCAAGTGGAAGCAGAGGCTGCAGGTCACATCTCGTACATGGCCGTGAAACCCGGCAAATGCTGCCATGGTTCGCCTCTCGCCTCCCCACTCCCACCGCAAGCCACGCAGCTAAACATTTACCAAGTGAAAAGGTTTTCACCCTTCAAATGCAGTTTGTTTTCTTACAGAACGCTTACAAAGGAGGGGATGCCGATACATTTCATACAGTTTTAAAAGCTATTCGGAAAATAATTGGGTTTTCAAGATGCATTTCAGGGTGCAAAGGAGTCACAGAGAGACACCGCCGGTCCCAGGGGAAACCAGGAGAGATCCAACGCTTTTATCTATAACAAACTCGCTTGACTTGGCTTGTGCTCGCAGTGTGCTGGCGGGGCGGGCTGGCTCGCCTCGCACAACGGCACTTGTGTCTTCCCCAAGGCTCCTCAAGTTCCCACCAACCTCTTACTCCGCAGGAGAGAACAGCAGCGTACTTGTTCGCTTCAGCATACTTTTTCATTAGAAAAGAAATGTTGATTTCAGGGGACGTCTCAAAAATAATTATGCAGAACAAAACCATCTCTTCAGTTTGGGATTACTACCTATGAAAACTTTAAATTTCACTTCCATATGCCAAAACACAGACCATGATGCAATGCTTAGATTACAGTTCAAATAATCAAAATTAAACCTACGTCTGTGAAAATAGCATCAGTTTGCTGTAGACTTTAATCTCAAATAAACTGAAAATTTATAAATAAATAAATAAATTACTACAACATGCAATCACAAGATCAGAATCAAAGTGTATCAGCCTATATGAAAAATTATTCATAATATTTTGGATGCCACCCTTCACCAGCCCCCCTACTACATCTTCTCCAGTTCCAACATATGTTTGTGTCTCTGCTTGAGATAATTTTTGATAGCGAGCAAACTAATTAAACATTCTTTAGAAGCCACAGGGCTGAAGTCACCACACGGTGACTAAACACTGCAGCTGTCAGGAGAGGCAAAGTGGGTTCTCATCCTAATCCTGCATTGACCTCAGAGCCGAGCCTGAGAACCTGTCAGAAAGGTGCTCTCACAGCACAAGACAGCGAGCAGCAGCTGCTTATGCTCAGCAGGCTGCAGCCAGTCTTTTTTTTTTCTTTTTTTTTTTTTCTTTCTGTTGTTTTTTTCTTTACTGTCACTCTGGATACATGCTGCACAACACTCACGCATGCACATCGCTGCTCCTCGTGAGAAGGAGCTGCCCGTGAGCTGTTTTTCACATGCTCAAAAGCTACTTGAGCCCAGATCGAGATGGAACTCGATGTCCTCTAGTCAAACTGCAGGCAGAAAACGTGCACCCACTTTGCGTGTGGGACAAGAAGCATGAAAGATGTATTTAAAGGTACTTCCAAATCCAATTGAATGCAGGTCTTTGACAATGTTAATTCTTCCATATAATTAATGAAAGTATTAAGCTTTTTTCCGTGAAAATAAAGAAAATTAATTTGAAAAGTACATCAATAATATAAGCAAAAGGGAAAGAAAGCTTCTTTAATCATACAATATTAGTCACTAAAGCATAAGTATGTGGCAGAAAATCTAACCTATCTTTAATTTGAAGGTGTGATTTTTTTTAAATACAAGTTAGAAAGCAGAGAGAAAGCCAACTTTTAAAAATATTTTAACTGAGATGCAATGCAGGTATAGTATTAATTCACAGTGAATAACCTGACAAACAACAGACCCAACAGAGAAGGAAAACCTGAATAATGCCTTTGAATTAGGCATTCATTCAAACAAACCCACCTCAGCAATTCAACTAGGTATGGTCTGTCCACAGAGACTCAAATTACTAAATTGAGTGGACGGCAGCAGTGTTCTGTCTGCAGATCAGTAAAGGAGGTGGTTTATCAGTGGTGACAATACTCTGGTCACCATGCTTCTCATCCCAGTGAGCTCCTTGTGGCACCTTAGAGCAGCCCAATTATCTAAAGTAAAAAAAGAATGCAAATGGGACCACTGCTTATGGAAAGCTAATTCTGAAACCAAGAGACTGGAAAAGGACACTTTTTTTTTTGTATGAGTTACTAAAGCACAGTTGAAAGAATTACTCCGCATCTCAGCATTACTCACCACTGCCTCATCAGTTTTGCTTACAGACACTGCAGGGTCTAGCCCAACGCACTGCAAAGACCTGTTCTCATCACAGGTATCCAAAATTTTCCTTTTGTACCATGAGCTCATCCTTCCACCACCAATTAAACAACTTGTCAGGTTTCCTCCAGTTCAATCCTTGCATGCATAAGGAAATACTGAACAAGCCTAAAGGGATTTCAATGCAACTTTTGCAAATTTGACCCATGTGTCTCCTGGTTGTGTACCAACGGGGCATGTCCTGACTGGAAGAATCGATACTGGTTTCAGTGAAGAAAAACTTGATTACAGATACAAAAGTCCCACCTGCACTACGGTGTCACATACAATTTAAAATAATACTTAGTGATATCCACAACCAGATATTGAAAAAAAATCACATCATGTCATGATACTTGTCCGACCTCAGAAATAAATACATCTTAAACTCGGCAAGCAGGGTTACTGCCTTTTTCTGAAGTCATTTTCAGACATTCTGCTTTCTTACTGTCTCTCAAGGGTACCAGTGCTTAGATGACAAAATGGTTAGACCTCCTCTGAGTGGTGGGAATTCAGGAGAGCACTTGAATTCCACCTTCTCCTGTGAACAGCATTCTCCTGCTAATTTCTGGGACTGCATCAAACCACCCAAAGGTTCAGCTTCCCGGCTGTCAGGGCAATAGGAGAGAGGTGAGTAACAGGCACTTGGACAACAGTTTCATCACTTCTCCAGGCATCAAGCCACTCTTGAGGAAACAACAGCTAGAAGTTCCTTGGCAAAACAGGTTACCAGGAGTGCATCAAACCCCTCCTTTGATCAACACACTGAGTTACAAAACACAGCACTGTATTACAAGATCTTCATTCCTTGGACTTAGAGGTATTTCAAGACACAGGTCTTGGCTATGTAAAAGATCTTCTAGTGGGCAGATTTCTATTATTTAAAGATATTTTTGAAGCTGAAGCACATGGAGTTATTCACAAATGAAAACATAAGTCTTCAAGACACAGGCTCTGAAAAGGGTGCCTGCCTGCGTGAGAACCAGCCCGCGGCACACCTCTGTGTTTCAAGTACAAGCTGCATTCCTTCAGCTGGGGCTCCTTCTAGGAAGCAAACTTAACAAATGAGATACAAATTAAAATCTGTAAAAACAAAATTGCGTATGAAACTTTACCCCTGGGAAAAGGAAAGAGAAACAAAGAGCGGATTGCATGCAACAGATGTTAGCCATGCCTCTCACGGCATTGCTGGAATGTGCACACACACGCGGCAATGGGTGCAGGAGATGGGACCTAACCAGAGTAGAACTCCACTCACCCTAATCTACAGAAGGACATAGGCAAAACTTTGCTTTTAATCTTCAAAGTGCAGTTGGGATCATTATCCCATCGTAGTTAACTAATATTCAAAGTGACTAAAGACTTAAGGGAATAGGTTTATAAACTATGAGAGGCTGAGCCTCAATACACTGACTATACAACACGAGGCTCACTGCTATGAACAGCCCATAAAATACTTACTAAAACTCTGTGTGAGAAGTTTTAGGCTTGGTAACAAGAGTGAGCACAGATGAGCTCTGTTAAATAAAAAAATTTTCTTGTCATAAGTGACAATCCTGAACAAGTATGTAGACTGTTTGTTTCCAACCAGGGTTTTTTAACAGCCTCATTATTACCTGAATTAAAAGGTGCTTTTCTCATGAATCAAAATTTTGACTGTAAAAATATATTTTGTTATTATCCTAGCAGTTACCTGATTTCTTGATATGAATATTGGGGAAAGATTTCATACTTTTGTCAGTACATGTCACATAGTTCACTATATAATTAATGCTTTCTGCTGTGATTAAAGTTGGCTACAAAGCAACCTTCTGTGAAATGTCTAGAAGTTGTACTTTGAAATCAAGAAAGAAGGAGTACCAGAATAAGAGATACTCCGATAGGGAAATGATTGATGGATAAAATGGTATATCTGCTATATCGCCAGCTGGTCCAGGTGTTTGCCTTCAGAGAGAGGCTGCACCACTATTCCCATAACTATAATCATTTGCCAATGTATACCTGACAGGTGACAATTTCAAGCCCAGTTAAAACAAAAGCGTTCTTACCAGCAGTACTTCTGTGACCACATCCTTCTATCAGGTGCAGGATGCAAAAAGCTAAAATAAGCTATTCAGGTAGAAGCCAGCCACGCTGCTAGTTTGCATGTTACATGCATTGATTGTCAATTTGTCCAGCCAGAAAGTATTGAGTACATTTAATATTTTAAGGGAGGAAATAACTGAGGAGGCGGGGGAGGGGTGTCTTTTCAAAATTTACCTTCTGAAACCTGATTTTCTATTCATGGTACTGATTGGCTAATTACATTTTACCCCCCCTTCCTCATCAAACAATAGTGACTTGTTGTTTCATATTCACATAGGAAGAGAGTAGCGTTCTTGTTCTCCATCTGCTGGCTCTGCAGCAGCAGTTGACCATGATTTCCAGAATACTCCCATTGCTGATAAGACAGCAAGGAAGAGCAAGGAACCAGATGCAAAGGTTTTATCCTACACCCCTTACTATTCATATTTGATGAAGTTATGTCTGTAATGAAATGAAAGCAAACAGAACAGAACCAGAAATAATTCCAGAACTAATCAGACAGAAAATATGAAGGTGATGATCTGAGCTTTATAACTGCAAAGAATTCACTGCTTTAATCATACTCATTTCTTCTGAGTAAAATTACTTCAGACTGGATATCTGATAAGAATGCTATTTATTTTTATTTACTACATCATGATAATTGTGATCATCATTGATTTATATCACTGATATAACATTACTAATCTCACAGCTTATATTGTACCATATCCTGGAGTCCTTCTACTTGATCCAAGTGTTAATTTAACAGTTACCTTCAAAATAATCCCAGACACGGAGCCCATCACCAGAGCTGGTATCCAATCTCTTACTGGCAGTTTCTAATAACTAGTACACTAAGACTAAGTTCTTTTAAAGAGCTAATAGCAAATTAAAAGTTGTAGGTATGTATTTGCACCCTTGCAAGTATATGAGAGACAGACATACTCCAGCTAGTGCAGACCAGGATGCTTTAGAAGATGGACTCCTGGACAGGCTAGCCTAAAATGGCAGCTAGCGGTTAAACGAGGTGGTTTCACTTATCCAACAACCTCCAATGTGCAGCAAGACCAAACTTCCAGTGGAATCAACAGAACTACTGCAAAGAAACTGCTTCTCCAGCTTCCCCAAACAGTCCCGTATCACACAACATTGCTCAAACTCTGGACAAGAATGGCCCAGGTGCCAAGAAAAAGATTACTTTTAAAGAACACCAGTGATGATTACAAGCATCCCATTTATGTCTTTTTAAGTTTTCACATATCTCATTTCCCACTCACTGGATTTACCTCCAATTTTGGTTTCCTCTTCCCCTAGCCCAGGGCACTGCTTCCCTTGTAAGACTAGCACAATCCAGTCCAGATGGTGTACGGAGAGCCACTCCATCTTCTACAGGGAAGGAGAAGCAGTCCTTAGCTGCCCTCCTGGCTCCCTTTTCAGTGGGAAAACTGAGACAGACTATGTAACTGGAATTGGATGGTTTGGTGCGAGGCTGAAAGGAGCCAAGCTACGATCTGTATCACTCCATCCAAAACAGTTTACTTGAATTTCCAGAGGTTTCCAGAAGGTCCCTTCCAAGGAGATCATAAAAAACCCTACCCTACACAGAGCACCATGCTAGCTTGTCATGGGATAAGACGGATAATCATCACAGCGATGAATGGGAAAGACAGGAAATAAAATGAGGAATAAAGTGGTTAATTTGCTCAATAAAGGGAAATCATTAGTCAAGTCCCACAGGAATCTAATACTGCAATCTGTATACAAACAGTCTCCCCCCCCCCCCCCCCCAATTAGTAAGTGGGTTACAACTATTTATGTTAGTAAAAATAAAGTTAGTCACAAAGAGCTGCACAAGCACCTTGTAGAGTAGTGTGAATGGGATATAAAGTGACAAATGAAATTTAATGCAGATAAGTGTGAAGCACTGCACATTGAGGGAAAAATACCCAAACTTTACATGCACACTAAACTACTTTCTATTGCTCAGGAAGAAGATTGTGAGGTTACAAGAGATGATTTTAAAGAAAACATCTGCTTCAGACCCTGCTGCAGTCAAAAAGCAAACTGAGTATTTGGCTTTACGTAAGAAAACGAGAACTAAACCAGAAATATTTTATGCTGCTGTACAAAATAATGGCCTTAAAATGTGTCCCCTTTATTCATCCTCTCTCCTGTAAAAGAATATGGTTAAACTTCCAAGTGTTCAGAGAACCACAGAAAAAATATCCAGGACTGTTCAGCCTCAGAAAGAAAGGACTGAATGGTGTGACCAGTACCCCTGCTCCTGACTTCTGGTAACTCCAATTTTTTGTGACAAACAGGAGTACATCTGAGTCTTGAGTCATGGAAAGCATCGAGTGGGTAAAATGGTTCATTGTTGCCTCTAACGCAGGAATAACTGGGCATTAAATAAAACCTGCATGATAAGCTAAGAAAAAATAACTTCATTTATCACACTGGCTGTGATACTCTGTCATAAGTTCTTGCAGTTGCTGAAACAGTTGACAGAAGTTCAAGGAGTGTTTTACTGGGGCAGGGGAGATCAGCGAAGGGCTGTTAACCATGAAGACACTGCCTCTTGCTCAGGAATCCCTCCAGCCACAAGCAGCTGGAAGCTGAACAAAAGCACTGCTCCGTTACTGCCCTGTTCTTAAAGCTTCCCAAGGCATTGGCTACTGCTGGAGACTGGCTACTGCAAGAGGTACTACCGTACTACCCAAAATAGCTGTTCTTACATTCTTGTTTCTGCAACCAGAAGCCACAGGCAACCACAACGAGAGGGTTTGGGGTAGGAGATCAGCTCCCAGGCAGGCTGGAGGGAGGTGGATGCAACAGGAAGGAGCCTGGAGTCCTCAGCTGGGAAGTCCTTCCTTTCCTCTCAATTCTCTGTTCTGCATCCATTCAAAACACCTTAAAAACCTCAATTATTTTCAAATATCCCCAGACATGAATTAAATAGCTGTGATTAGAGGGAAGTAAAGTCTTTAAAAGCTACCCTTATATGTAAACTAAAATACTCAAAGACCAGGAATCTCATCACTTACCTGGAAGCAAAACTTAGTCACTGAAAAGGAAAACACAGATGCCCTGGAAACCTTCTGTTGTCCAAACAAACATGAAAAGGTTTTAAAAATCATTGGTTTAAAAATACTGATGCAAAAAAAAAGTCTGAATCTAAACTGAAGGTAATTCAGCAAAAAGTTGTTCTTTCTTCTCACCAGGAAAGCTACTTTGCTTTAATTGGTTTAAGTTTTTTAAATGGTTTAAATTTTTTATGCTTGTACAGCCTCTTTCATTTGAAGTAATAAAAACCTAAGAAGTGACTGAAAATTGCACGCTGAACAAACTCTTATTCCTTTCATCTATTTATACCTATTAAAATGCATGCAACTGACTCAGCACTTGTTTTAACACAATTTAATCAAAACCAAGAGATCCTATATTAAAAATGTACATTTTTTTGTCACTGAATAGCTGTAGAAAAGTTTCTCCAGAGCTCTTATATTGAGGGAAACCCTCGATAACACACTTTATTCACTGAAAACACATTGTGACTGACTTTCATCTGACATGGGAGGAGGTCATGCGTAGGATCAGTGCTTCAGTGACTTAAAATCATGCTCACAGAGCAGCCTGAAAGGCCAAAAAAGTGTCTTTTGACCAGTGACTATCTGTCCCAACTGCAGGATATCACAGATACACCACAACGATGGCAGCTATGGGGTTCTCCCCAACAAAACAAAGGCAGGCCAATGCCACCTTCCCAATCCAACGCATTTTATGACAACTAAGGATTTGTCCCATCACCAACTCCTCTCGACAAAAGGACAGACTCACTGGTTTCTCAGACGACCAGAGGTGGACAGGGAGGATGGAGAGAAGGGAGCTGTATGGATCACCAGCCGTGAAGGGTGCAAAAAGTCACCATGGATCAAAATAATGACATTAACCCAAGAAACCTCTTTTTAATTATCTGGAAAAGTTATTCCTTATTACTTTGGGGGGGGGGGGGGCCCATGATTTTCTTGCTTCATGCGTAGCTTCATATCTACAGTAACATCAAGGTTTAACTCTGCAGAACTACTGCCTACCATATGATCTCCATTTGCATAACTGATTTCTGCATATGCCCAATACTTTGTTACAATACCTTCTGATTGCCAATTTTTTTTTCCAGACCCTTTCTCCAACTTGTCGACTTTATTTTGAAACCTAAGGCCATATAACAGTTTAAAGGAATCTGAAACTGGATTAGCAGCCCCTCTCAGCTTGGTATCACCTACACGTTTAATGGGCACACTCAGTATTCCATCACCCTGATCATTAACGAAAATGCTGGTAGCTACTGTTAACACAAGGCAGCATCCTGTGGAAGCAAACTCAATGTATCTTTTCATTCAGGCAATGAACCACTCACTGATAATGATGCACTGTGGTTTTAAAATTAGTTTTACATGTATTGTACAGCTCCTGCCTTTCTAGTTCAGAAGGCCACTGAGATGCCACAAAAACGCTTACTGATGTCAAGCTTCTGACATGCACTGTTTCCCTTCTGTCCACAAAACCTGTTTATCCCAATATTATTTTTTTAAAGACAACTAAATTTATTTTACACAATTTTTAACAAATCCAAAGGAACTGTTACTCGTCTCCTGTTCTTCTAGGGTTTTGCGAGATATAATGCAATGAAGGAAATTAATTTAATTTCCTAAACCAAAAAAATTACAACTACTATACAGTAAATTACATTATACCTCTAAAAGTTTATAGTCACCTATGATAGGCTGAATGAGATTCTATTAGATTTAAAAGTGAATTAGATTAAATGTAGATAGATTTACTTATCCTTTCAAACTGCAGCCCTTCTAATTTTGCTGTCCTTGCTTCACATATCTGATTTTAAACAGAAAATGCTCTGGACAGGGAAGAATCCATTTTCTTTGTGGAGAGAAAACTTGCAGCAAAAATGCTATATAAAATACTGTGCAATTACACAACAAAGCCAAAGATCAATTGTTGAATTTTTTACCCATGAATTCACTTCCCCTTAACATTAACCGAAGTCACCCAAATACAAAACCCACAGCTCTATGCAAGGGCCAGATCTGCCCAAGTTTGTACGTTGCGAAGCCTCACTGAAGCTAAACAACATTTAAATTGCAATACCAAAACAGTGTTTCAAGTACTCGATTTTGGTCCAGAATGGTCCCCTGCCCAGTTACACCTCTAGCCCTATTTATTCCATTAGTCTCTGAACTGCATATAATAAAACACAACATACACAGGAACCATAAAATGCAAAAGCACACTGCAGGAAGTACACAGACTCTTTCCCAGGAAAGGTCTGCTGATGCTGAACACCCACACTGCACATAGGATCTTGATCCCTATTTCGTTCTTGCAACCTGTTGTGCCCCATTTTACTATGTCAAAAGTAGGTGAAGATGGTAGTAACATACATTTCTCACCCACCGTCAGGTTTTACAAACCCATAAGACTACACTTCTGCAGAACAAGAAATATGAAAATGTGCAACACCCATTACAATTTAATAGTATAACTGACTTGTTCTCCTACCTGGCAACAGTTTGGCTGCCACCATCCTCTGTTCAAATGCGCTTGAAATTAAACACATAATCCAAGAAATAATATCTGAATTGAGTACCTTTACATATAAACGTACATATGCACACATATAATTGTCAGCCACTTAATTGTAATTCTAATACTACACAAACGATTTCACTACAATAAATATAATTAAATAAGAAAATCTAGTTCCCCAACAAGTCTATCTAAAAAGCAAATATTTTTGCAAATACTTACTTTTCTCTTCAGGGCTTTTTAAAATTCAACCTCATTCCTTAACATATTTTACATGTTAAGGCTCAAATATGAACCTTTCTTCCTGGTTTATAAGGATCACAAGCAAAAGGGTTTTATTAAAGAGAGGGACATTAAACTTTGAAAGTATCAGTGAAACGTGCTATATACCTAATTTTCAAATAATTTAGCTATGGAATTTTTCACTGTAAATATTTATTATGTATTCCAGTCTGTATTTTCTCCTGGTAGACCTTAATTGATCCTCAGCAGTTCTTTCACATAAAACAACTGCTCTTAGATAACTGAGTCAAATTGTTATTTTTACAAGTGTCTAAATACAAATTTACACAGACCTGTTACATCCCTTAGAATAAAGAAACACGCATGCAAACTGTCTACAGTAATATTTTTGAGTATTGACTTTGGTCTTCTATTTCTATTTAAAGTAATTGCAGAAACATTTGGAAAAGCAGAGCAGATAATTGACTATCCAAATATTTCTCCTAGAAAACATGCAGAAAATGTAAACACACAACTTCTGCAGCAAAATTAACTTGGCAGTAGCTGCGACCAGTCTGGTCAGAAGAAAACATTTCTATGCTCAAGGACATTGTCCATTTTCCCATGCAGCTTTTCTGGAAGGAATAATCCACATCTTCACTAGGCAGGGAAGAGACACTTCAACTATCTGTGGCATACAACTAAGTGCCCACATAAGAAGAGTTGGCTGTCTCAGAGGCATAATGCAGGTAGATAAATCCGAGAAGCTCAATTCCTTACATTCCAATCAGGTACGTACTAGAAAGTCTTCCATAGGACCCAGAATTCTTTACTATCTGTGCTTACTATAGATTAAGAGAGTTGACCTTTTTCAAGCAGAAGGTGACCCTTCTTCATGCAGTAAGACCTAAGCCAGTGGTGTTCTCCACAAAAGTCCTTCTATTCTGAAGCAGCCTGTGCGATGATTGCATGCTATGGAAACAGGTCCTTTTTTTGCTTTGCAGGATGGACTTTCAGTGCTGGAAGGTTCTGATGAGCTCCTCTGAAGTGATGCATGTTCCCAGGCAAAAAGTCAAACTTCTAAGTGTAAAATGGGAGATAGTCTTTCGAGAGCTATTACCATCTTATTCCAAGTGGGTTTTTATCAGAGCAAACTGCAGATTGTAATTCACAGCTGATTTTTCAGATTTCTCTCCATATAACCAAAACCTACTCAAACAGTGAAGAACAGATCCATAATGGTACTCACCAGCCTGGCACACACAAAGCCAACACTAGCATTGCCACTCTGCTATCACTCAATAGGCAAGGGTAGAGTTAGAAACTTGAGAAATGCTCCAGTAAGGTGTTAAAGTAACAGATTATTGTTATGCACACAACTGGCATCGATTAAATGACCATTCAGGGCCTAACTAATTAGCAGGACTTCCGCGCTGCTGTGACCTGCAAGTCTCCTCTGATGGGATTTACTATGTAATGCAGAGTCCCACTGAAATGAATAGGGTCCACCTGGAGATTTAAAGATACATGCAAGTATGTTCTTGATTTGATCTTGTTACTTATTATTAAATATTAATACCAGTAAAGACTATTTTTGGTACTGTGGTTTTGTAGAGTCAGACTGCAATGCATTATTAATGTTGTTGTACCTAAAAGGAGATGACTTTCAGGCCTTCACAGACTGGATTTAGGGGTTTAATTTCCACTGGAATTCAGTGAGAGACAGAAGAGCTTAACTACTGTTGGTACCTCTGGAAACTCCCTCAAACTTACAACACATTTTTCTTCTCTTCAAATACAGGTATGGGGCTTTTCAACATTCACACAGACCCCAAGATGCAGTCTTACAAATTCTGTTTTTTAAAAAATTGTAAAAATCCACTCCTTTCTACACACTTTACAAACATACCAGTTTGAGGAGTACCTACCCTACTGCCTCTCTGAATATGTGCCTCTACATACACAATGCTATCAGCTCAATTTTGTCACAAGTCTGTATCTCTGTATTTCTCATTGTAAGATCCAGCAACCTAGTCTTGAAATTATAAGTACTTTTATTGTTTCATTTTTAAATAGCAGGTTTGCTGTTTTGTTTTGCATCTAATCTGTATCATCCATCCTGTGACAATATATGATTAATGAGGCAACTTGATATCATATTTTTCCAACCAGGGCTGTAAATAGGCCGTAACCTTGGGAAGGCAGTATCTACTAATAATCCTTACAAGTAAATAATCATCATTTTTCAAAAAAATGCTGTAAATCCCAATTTGAAAAGCACCACCACCGGTCATCAATGTTTTAAAATCTTCTCAGCCTCAAATGTCAAATTCTCCCATTTTCCCATTTTAAGACAGATATTGTACTCATTCTCTACAGTATGCAAAACCATATTTGCTCTGCAGTTTTAACTAGCCCCTCCTTCAACTGCAGGCCACTATGTGCAGTGAGTCGCTGCAAAAGCTACTTTTATTGACAGGTATCTCCCCCCCTCTCCATATCCCCACAGCCTTTCTTTTTAAGGCTACAGTGGTGAAGCTGGATGGGAAAATGCCTGGCTGCTTTGTTTCAGGTCTGGACAGCATCTTGCTTTCCCACAACAGGTAGGCAGAAGCAGAGAGTGCTGCTGAATGCAGGAGACCTTGCCAGAGGCTCAAACCACTAGTTATTGCTGCAGTCTCAGGCAGGGCATATTTTGTACTGACCGTGGCTCTTTGCCAAGCTCTAATTAAGACACTTCGGCATGTCAGGGAGTTAACCCTCTGCTGCACCTACCTTCTCCAGAAGCAACCAAGGTATAAGCATCTTCTTCTGAAATACGCAAGCAGCTTTCCCGTTACCAGTACCGTGAGGGCTCCAAGCCCTCCATGTTTCTACCTCACTGATTCTATAAATGAAGATGAATTAACCAGGTAGCTGGCACTATGACTTTTAGCAACATTTCTAAAAGCGAGTAAGTATTCCACCTGCATGAATTTGGTGTGTAGTGCCATGTCTATCTTCCTTCAAAGAAAAACAGACAGATCTCAAGAGCAGAAATTCCTTTAAAAAAAATAAAGCAAGAATAAGCTATTGAAAATTCTTTACTCTCCAAATAGTTTTTTGTTTTATTCCTGAAGGCTGCAGAGCAGCAATGTTGTCATGAGGGAAATGAAGAATTCTGAAGGATCCAGAGCTGCATTTTTATTTTACAAGAGATCAAATATAAACGCAACATTTGCTGATCTATCAATACTATCTATTGGTCTCACGCAAAGAACAACCACCACCAAACTGAATGAGGGGAAGCTGTGACAATAGTCAGAGGGGGTAAAAGGAAGCCCATGTCGAGGCTGACTTGCATTGATTGTAATCTATATTTTCTTGTTCCAAAACCCTGTTTAACCACTGCATCCTGTCTACACACAGAAATCTTCCCTAATGAAAAGCAATATAAGTCACAATGTGAATCAGAGATGAGCTAAGTTAATTTCATTCTAGTAACTGGGGGGGGGGGGGGCAGAAATCTTAACTTGAATATGCAAAATGTCCACATGCAATAAAACCAATATGAAAAAGCCAACTGTTTCAACTTTTTAAAGAGTTACAAAAACAGAAAATGTAGTTAACTAGTCAACTGCCCTCATATTATACAGTATAACAAGGCATTCGCAGTGGAGCCTTTGAATACTTTGGGGCAATAACTCTGGATTTTACACAGTCTAAATGAGGTAATTTCTAAGCCAATCCCACTTCTTTGCTCTTACTGTGCATTAGCCCCCATGGCAGGAAAAACAGAGCTGTCTTCCAAAGCCATTATTGATCCGATCTTGGTTGTAGACAAGTTTTCCTTTTCTGAAGTGGAATTCTCTGCTTTAGACAGTATGTTAACAACTAAAATATCTGATCCTCCCTATAGCTGTGTTTCTGTAAAGCAATATCTGAGCTCTTAATTTCAACACATCCAGAAAACTACATGTTACATGAACATGCTCATAATGTTGTCTCAGTATTAGATGATATTTCAAAGTTTTAAACCGAAATAAATAAGCTACCTAGTGGGCTCAAGGATTAATTTTTTTTAAAGTTAGTAAGAATATTTGCAAATGTTTTGTACTATTCCAGTTTTCTGCTGAGATAAATGCACTTTTTTAAAACCTTAAAAAAAAAAAATTGTAAGGAAAATGGTTAACATTCAGTTGTATTGGGAGTTCACAGAACCATGAATCCTTTCCAACAGGCTATACAAAGACAAATCCTAAAAGGAGCAGTGGTGAGAGGTTAGCCTTCATCTGCAGGTATTGTCCATTCCTATGCTTCACTGCCATATCTTCTTTATAGCTGTAATCCACAGACACTATATATTGGAAAAGAGTTGTCCTGCACTGTGCTATCAGAATGTTATTTCCAGTACTCAAAGGGTATGCCCTTGAATATATTTTTAGAAAGATTATTTCATCCACAAAGTTCTTTTGAACTCGCAGAGGCAATGCGTGCCAAGCATACTATTGTTTTTACACGTAGGTTATGATATCCTGGGGCCCTTTGTTGAAACAAGCCAACTAATTTCTCTTAGAAACCTTTTTTTCTTTTTTTTGACTCACACTTCATTCTCCTTCTAAGAAAGGTGCATGAACTATGCCCGTTTAGATTATGGCTACATATGTGTCATATATAAATTGCATATATATGCATCATATTTAGGGCTGACTTTTCCATGAAGCATACCAGTTTCAGAAAGAATATCATTCATTTCCATTTCCAATGCATAAAGATTGATACCAATTGATAGATAATACTGTTGCACTGTGAATAGTCTCATATAGGTTAACTCATGTTAAACTAAAATTTAAAGAGATTTATTAAAACTTAATCATAATCTAATCCACTACATAAACAAATCTCTTAAAAAAATCAAGCAGAATTGTTTGTAAAAGGTATAAAAAATTACTACCAATTTTTCATGTGATACATGCTGCTACTGTGAAAGATAAAGGAAGAGCTTTTAAGCATTGATCAGAGACATCTTGTTTCCCATTTAATAGTAAGCATTTCAAGTACTACCACCTCCAAGAAAAAAAAAAAAAGAAAACCCTCTCATTATTCATTTCAGCTGAAATTCTTTAGGCTTATTTGCCTTTTACCTCTGCAAGCTACCACTGCTTCAAGAAAATGAATTAGATCAACAAAGTCATTATGAATTTTTCACCCTGGGAAAACCTAGGAGCCCATACTGAAGTTGTTCTCTGCGAAGTGCGGGATGTTGAGTGCACATATTGCATGTGCAGGTAATCAGTTTTCAGTGCATATCCAAGAAGTCTACACTCTCTGCTCTCTTGTTTTGTCTAGAACTGTAAGAAGTTTGTCTACCAATGCCTTGTTTGCTGAAGCATGAAACTAAGCTACCATGCAAGGTTTCCCCCTGAATACATTGATGTTACTACCTTAATGCTCCAAACCACTGAGCACATAATTATTTCTACATCTAGTTTTCAACCTTCCTTTCATTATACAGCGCCACCTTCCAAGCATTCAAGAATGCTGCAGTAGTTAATACCTATTTCAATAAGTTGGGTGACATATCTAAAGACAAGCAGTCATCTTTGCCACTTTGAAAAAATGTGTTCTTATAACTCCTTTTAAATTACCTAAAGAGACACTCAGAATTACAGCTGACACCACAGGATGCACATGGCATCAAAACTGGAGTACGCAAGTTAAAAGTCTGATCAAGTTTTACTTACTAGGTAAGTCAGGCGAAAAAACAATTTAGCCAGGAAGCTTCTTGATCTCTGCTGGGAATTCTCATTTCAAGTTCTTCCTGACTTTTCATATTTGGAGTGGAACAGGTTTTCTTAGTTATAGAATTAAAGTATTTTAAAGAGTGTAAGGCATTTACAGACTTTTATAGGATAAATCTTCAGTCTCATTTATCTCCTCTACAGATAACACAGCTGAGGAGAACGCTGTTTTAGACAATTGAGTCCTTTAGATAAATATTATTCTTTGGTATTCCCTTTACAGTAGAAAAAGTGGCAGATGCTGAAGAGGAAATACTCTGCTTTGAATACTTTCTTTTTTTAAGCAGAGAAATGGGCAAATGTTTTAGGAGACAGAGTTACATGGGTGAGAAACAACAAATTCCTAAGACTATCTAGTATTTTTATGAAGTTAATAAATATACTGGGGACTGCACAAGCAGAGTTTTCTCCATATTTGGAAAAATTTATCTTGACACACAGGCAGCAAAGAGACTGTATATAGCCCTGGTATATCCTAGAAAAGTCCCTAAGGACATTTATTCTTTCCTACAGCAATTAAATATCAGAGAGCCACAGAATCAGATTATTGTAAAGATGTAATTTAACTGTCTTTTGCTGGTAGATGGACTTGGTCTTTCCTTGCTGTCCTCTGCCTGAAAAAGATGCTAATGCCAACACATTTCTGGATACATTTGAAATATTTTTGGTTTTCGCTTTTTTACCCTTGCTTCTTGCATAATAGAGTCAGTAAGTTCTGTAGAGGCCTGTAAGAAGTAGAAAAAGGTAGAAATCAAGTAAAAAACCAACCCACAGAAAAAGAGAAAAAGCTAATTACGTAACAGATGCCTGTACAAGACCATTTTAGACATCCACAATACAGGCAGATTCCCATGAGTCTGAGCAGACCAGCTTTTCTCCCTCCCTGCTCCACGAGTGAAGAACCAGCCCTCTGCCCCGAAACAGTGGACATGCCTTTGCAGGAGAAAGTTTCACACTTTTAGCAATTACAGTCCTCCCATAACTATGAAGAGTATACATATATATATTATATATATTTGCCATAACACGTAGCATCTACTCTCCCTGTTGCATTGCACTCCACATTGCAACAGCTCTTCAGATAATTGGCTCCTATGGAGCAGCACTGGGATGCAAATGCAAGGAGAAGCAGCTAACCATTCACTCCTGCAAGAGATCCCTTAAAGCAGGGATTTATCAGCTGGCTGCACTCCCCTTCTGCCCTGCAGCCAGGGCTGCCCAGCACCGAGTGTGTTCCCAGCTTTGATGTGCCATGAAAGTCACCCAGGGCCGTGTAACCCTCTCTCCTATTTCCATAGTGGTTGTTGTCTACCCCGTCACTGAAAGTTGCACAGGACAGAAAAGCACACTGTTTTAATAATTATGTATGTTATGTAGAGACCTCTTCCCTCCCAGCAGAAGGGGGGAGCAGAGGGGGATGAGAGAGAGGATGTGTCAGACTAATTTACATGCAAATACTACGCCTCAGTTCCAAAGTACATTAAAAGAAAAAGCAGTTGCCTTAAAATAATTTATGGCCAGCAATGTTTTATTACCCTTGTACACTTACCACTAAGTTTTGAAATGCTGGCCTATTGATAACCAAGGTTTGTTATCTGGAAATCCTGGCAACCCGGCCTCTAGGGACAAGAGCCATTGTAAGCCGCTTGGTTTAGAAAAAAAAGAAATAAAATTAGTTAATGTGGTGGCTGTTTGCAGAGCTGTTCTGCACAGACATTCTGCAAGACAGGATGACAAAAGTATTTTGCAGCCTCTCCTGATCTAAAACCACTAAATAATAACTGGATGTAGAGCCCAGCCGAGCCCGCAGCTATGGGAAAAATCTGACGCATAAGGTAGCAGAAACACCCAAGCAACTGTGCTCGGACTGATTTCTGCCTACATGGATAAAGTATCCACCTTGTTGACCTGTCAGTCTCGCTAATCCACCCTCTATTTTCAGTTAATATCATTAAAGTTCAGCGCTTGAGAGCCTGGAGGGAGAGGCGAGCACCCCATCCCCTTTTTCCACGGGGCGGTAACCAGATGTCAATGGCCGCAGCTGTGACTACATAATTACCTGTTTGCATGAACGCGGACCGCAGTTTAGATTTAATAGGTCAGACGACAATGCAGCAAAACGCATTTAGCCCACGATTACCCCTTTTCAAACATTCCCTCGCTCGCAACTTCGACCCTGGGAACATTGCGGGCACAGACTCGGGTCAATAAGAAACATTGGCCGGCACAATGGGGCTGGCCTCAAACAGCGCTGTTGACAGACACCGGCACAAAGGCGGTGAATAGAGTCCCCCTCAGTTCTCACACAGAGCGAAGAATGAGTCAGTGTACTGCCGCTTTGGTGCTCTGTTTGTACAGTGTATACAGCTTTTGTCCCCCGCCACTGTTCGCTGCTCAATGGGGGCTAAAGAGCCGAGGAAGTGAAGGCGGAAGAATGGCTCCACGCTCGCCCCGGCAGCCAGCGGCGGATCCCCCGGTGCCGGACAGCTCCGGCGGGAAGCCCGGAGCTGCCGTGGCTCCCACCACCCCACCGCACGGCAGCGGGCCTCTCGCTTCGGACCTCGGGCGAAGCCTGCGCGCCATGCCGCCGATGCTGCGGAGACAGCGTGGTAGCTTTAAGTGACACGTTGTACCTCCTTCAAAAGCAAAACCACAGCAATGTGCCCCCCAACCCCTTCCCTCCCCACCATGACCCAATTCACGGCTGCGACTTCGACTAAGAAGAAAAACTGAGCGTGGGGTATGGAATCACAATAGCCCTATGTCCCTTCAAAAGGTACATCAAAGACGGTAGCAACGTAGGCGTCATTTTAAACCCCCACCGCAAAGACTTTTAAAGGAACTGAGAAGACTAACAGAAGACATCCATAGCTATACATCTGTATTTCACACAAAACATTTAGGCTGTGCACATGAAGGGTCAGGGAAAATCTACCATATACATAATATCGCATATGCACCTGTGTATTAGTTACCTATTAGCAGAGAAAAAAAACCACTTCACATAGATTACCGCTACCCTTCAAATAATTATTTTTCTCAACTTTCCCTTTGTGGAAACCGTACTTCTATTATTTACATTACCATCCTTGTAAGCACGTTTAAGAAACAAAAGTAGCCCTCTAGCATAGTGTCAAAACCGTTAACCTTCACCTGCTTCATATAGTGGAGTACAAAACAAAATATGCATACTTTATTCTAAGGAGTGAAGTCTTTGCTTGCAAAAGTTATTTAGACTTTGGGATGATTAGCATGAAGCTAATAAGGGAGTTAGCAACCACTCTTTAACTCATGCAGACCATACTACTGATAAAGTCACACATGGTAAAGTCAGAGTGACAGAACTGTTCAACATGTTTTAAGACAGTGAATTGGTTAAACAAAAAGAAAAAAAAAAGGAGGGGAAAGAAGAAAATTGCATTTTAAATTAAGCAAATCCCTGGATTTCCGTGAATGGAACACAAAGAACATTCTTCATTTTATCACTAATAGCCAAGATAGTATTAGCATGCTTTCTACTGCTCTTTCAATTCTACTTTTTAAGCTCGAAATACTGGAAAGGTGTTATTACATTAGCCAGCTACAGAAGAAAGCCCCAAAATACTAAAAAAATCAATGTGTCTAATGCCAGGAAAAAAAAAAATCCCGAACAAACTGAAAGTTTCATTATGTGTGAGCTAGTCATAAAGATTTTGGGAGTCTGAAGCCATGACTTTCACTCTTGGCAAACAAGTTGTGAGCGAGTAACCTGGAAGATATGTGAAGACCATCACCTTATTCTCAGATACTTTATTTTAAAACAGTGCAAGAATTTCTAGGGTTTATATCTACATATGGCCTTATTTAAATAAAGTAGGCCTGCCTGCTTTGAACACTAGCTCTAAGACATATGACTGCACTTGAGTATACTGGCACTGAGTATGTAAAGTAGGCAAATGTTTGTACGAATGCCAAAGTATGCCTGCAAGCCTACCAAGGATCTGATCAATCACAATCCTGAACGGACAGGTTTTAGTTCACTTTAAAGGAGGAGAATCCTCACTTTTCAAGTACTATTAGGGTTATTACATACCCTGCCATAGGAGTACTCATAGATCTATAAGGGCTGATCAACAAAGCTGGAAGAATTAACATCTAGCACAACTTTTTTTTTTATAATGAATGGGAAATTCTCAGCGGAGAAAGACTTTCCAAGTTTGCCCTATGATGAAACAAGACAAAAATGGAGAAAGAAAACTCTGTTCCATCAGTCCTTTCAACAGAGTGATTCTAAATCACTGCAAAACTCCTTTTTTCTTTTAAGCTTAAATCACTGCTTAGCAAGTGAAACCTAGCCTAACCTACTCCAGCCTGGTGTGTACACTAGGCCGAAGCTTAGCATATTCTTAACACATCTTGCAGAAGCAGAGGAATATTTCACAAACCTTCACATTACAGCAATGATATGTATGATTCAAGTCACCAAAAGACCCAGAAAGGGATATGGCACTTGCTGCCACACATCACTGCTGCTCTGCATCCTGCCCACGGCTGGCAGCAGTGGCAGTGCTGCCTCCTGCCAAGCAGAGGATCACAGCTTGTTTACCGAGCTCTGTCTGGAGGAAGCAGAGCGCATTTCGGTCTCGTCTCCAGCAGCCCTGTCAAGCCAGCTGCCAAGAACAGTCTTGAAAGGCTTCGGAGGGAGCAAAATCTAGTACTTAGGTGGTAAGTAGACTGGTCTGGCACCAGGGACCCAAAGATGAGTGAGGGGGAGCAGGCACTACCCAATCTGAAAGATTAAAACACTTTTAGGTTAACTTAAACCATAAAAAGTCATAGGAAAAGAAGTAACTAAACTCCTTAAGTGGAAGGACAGATTAGCAATCAACTTATAATTACCACTCAGATTAAGATCTCTACCTGAATACTTGACGTTAATGAGTACAAATTGCAAGTAAATTAAACTTGTATGCTACTTACATTTCCTCATGATGTATGGAAAAGACCTGAAAAGTTTGATTGGGATTTCATGTTGTAGAAGACTATAGTTTAAATATTTAGATTTTTAGAATTAACACTTCATTACTTCCATAAGATTTCAGAAGCGTTTTCAGAAGGAACATGTGTGCTGTGCATTTCTGTAAAGACATACTTTACATAGGTTTATATGAACCATGAAACTGGTTCATAAGATGTCATTGCCTTTGGAAGAGCCCACTAACTACTAGGAAAGCAGTGAACAAGAGGCTTCACAGAGAACAAGCAAGCAACCCTTCATTCCTTCTAATAAAATCATTAATCAAAGAAAAATTGCTTAAGCCCTTTTCCTCTTACCCTACTAATGGGAAGTCACCAAACACTAATAAGTGATAGACTTTTTTCATAGTACCCAATGGTTATTTCCCTGCCTTCAGAGTCGTATCTCAATTTCTCGGTTTAGTGGGTACATGCTCACGCAGTGTGACCACATTATGTGCACTTTTCCATGTGATCAGAGCCTGCCAAGTCTCAAAGCAGATCATTTAAAATATAGCTTCGGTATTTTTCAGAACAATCCCTCCAGGATTTGGAGGACTCGGCGGGGGGGGGAGGGGGTATTGTTTCTCACCCAAGCTGGGTGGCTGGATTTTGAGTTCTTTAGATAAAAAAATAAATTGTAAAATGCTAAGACAGGAGAATAGCATTTGCCTCTCTTAACAGCTATCACAAAAGGAAAAAGGAAAGAGCTTTCGTTTTGTTTAAAAAACACTCCATGATTGACTATCATCATACTTCATATTTCAGCGTCCATAAATCATGGCTATGTTCAGCAAGTTCACAAAGTAACAGACACCTGCATCCCTGCTTGGCTGCTATCACGCCTACAACGCTGACAGAGCCATGGAAGCAGTGATCACACACAGACTCCAAAATCTATTAAGGCAGGTTTTAACAGCTACTGAATACTCTTAATTCTTAAGATTCTTAAGAATTCTTAAGATTCTTTTTAAATATAAGTCTTTACTCACACTGCAGTTCTTCCAGCAATACCTGCCTAGGTTTTTAAATTTAATCTTGAAAATTTAAGAAAAATCAGGCAAGGAAATACAATAGCAGAAACTCCTTACTCAGTAAGGGCAGTTACATACAACTTAAGTGTTGCTTTAGTTCTTCTGTTGCCTCTGCTTCTTCCTCCAAAACATTCGACACAAAAATTATACTCAATTGCTATTCCCGTCCTCGTTCCACACAAGTGCATGTGAAAAGAGAGGCAGCAAGGACTGTGTTGTTTTTATTAGCATATTAGTGAGCAGAAGAGAAAAGAAAAATAAATTACTCTTAAATAAATGTTATTTTTTTTTGCCTCTCAACACCATTTTTTCTTTTTATTCAGATTTGTTGAGCTGCCTAATAATAGCAAAGCAGCTGAATCCCCTACACATCTTAGAAACACTTGGCCTTAAAAGGCTTACCTTGCTTTGTAGGAATTTACCTGCTTTTGTGCTCTGGTTGGTAACAGCACCTAAATAGGCTGACAAGAAGTTACAGAAAGCATCTGTCAGGAGTTTGGTGTGTAGGAGTAACAGAATTAATTTTATCAGTCTTTTGGGCCTATTCCAAGTGGCAGTCAACACCCACTCTGATGAACCATCCGTCTGTACAGACAGTTGACTGCAAAGACAAATGCGTGACTAAATCATCAATGGCCACAGCTTCTAAATATCTCCAAGGAGGGAGACTCCACAACCTCCCTGGGCAACCTGTGCCAGTGCTCGGTCACCCTCACAGTGAAAAAGGGTTCCCTGATGTTCAGAGGGAACCTCCTGTGTTTCAGTGTGTGCCCATTGCCTCTGGTCCTGTCATGGGCACCACTGACAGGAGCCTGGCTCTGTCCTCTTTGCACCCTCCCTTCAGGTACTTATAGACATTGATGAGATCCTGCTGAGCCTTCTCTTCTCCAGGCTGAAGTCCCAGGTCTCTCAGCCTTTCCTCAAAGGAGTGATGCTCCAGCCCCTTCATCATCTTAGGGGCCCTTCACTGGAATGTCTCTTGAACTGAGAAGCCCAAAACTGGACACAGCACTCCAGGTGTGGCCTCACCAGGGCTGAGTGGAGGAGAAGGGTCACCTCCCTCCACCTGCTGGCAATACTTTGCCTAATGCAGCCAAGGACACCATTAGCCATCTTTGCTGCAAGAGCGCATTGCTGGCTCAGGTTCAACTTGGTGTCCACCAGGACCCCCAGGGCCTTTTCTGCCAAGCTGCTTTCCAGCCGGGTGGCCCCAGCACGTACTGGTGCCGGGGGTTGCTCCTCCCCAGGGGAAGGACTTAGCACTTCTCTTCATTGAACTTCATGAGGTTCCTGGCAGCCCATTTCTCCAGCCTGTCGAGGTCCCTCTGGATGGCAGCACAACCACCCTGTGTAACAACAACTCCTCCGAGTTTTGTATTCTATGCAAACTTGCTGAGGGTACACTCTGTCCTACCACTGAGGTCATTAATGAAGATGTTAAACAGGACTGGACCCGGTATTGACCCCTGGGGTACACTGCTGGTTACTGGCCTCCAGCTTGAGTAATCTTAATATTATGTAGCAGACTGAAGAGAATTATCAGTGAAATAATTCTGTACAACATCTCTAGCTTTGCTAATATTAACAACTTTATCATACCTTTCTGATATTTACTGTCTTAAAGTCTTAGTTCTTGCAGTTATACTGTTACACAAGAAGCTCAATTGCCTTTCACAAAAAGTTGGTTTAATTAAAAATTCCTACTCTGCCAAGTTAAAAAAAAAAAGTGATGTGAATCTAAAGACTAAAGAATCCAAAAAGAAATAAAACAAAAAATAAAAACAACTTTAATATCATGATTTGTGGGAGGCTTGACTCATGCCTTCTGAAGAGCTCCAGGTTGATATATTACCTGCAGAGTGTTTCCCTAGCTGTGTTAATTCCCTACTCAGACCCACTTACTGAAACTATTCCAGAGGGATGAATAATTACCAGTCCATGGTTATATGATAGCATTAATTTTCCTGAGTAACATCCAAGTTACATGAAGACTTATAATTCACATTTGGTCCAAACAATCATTAATTCAGTTTCTCAACCTAGAAACTAAATAGCTTCTGTCTTTGGGCAAGTCTACACCTCTTGGTGGATTGCCATGCAGAGCCCATGAGCTAGTTTAGACCAAGCTGGCTCCAAAACTGAAATCAAAGGCCACATCAGTGCAGCACAGCAGCTCAACTCATTATGCTAAGAAGAGGGTTTAGCGCACAGTTACACCCAACCTAATAAAGCAGTTACACTGCTTCAGTAACTTGGACTGTTTTCTCATCTAGCCCTTACCTCTGTGACAGGAACAGGTCAAACTGACCAGACTTTAAGCCAGAAACATCTGCACCTTGCTCTGTGGTTTAGTAAAGTACAGTTCCCTGTACCCCTGAAAAGTACCACACACCTACATAACTGGCATGTCCCTACCTCATCCGCTGTCACCCAGTCACTGGTCAGTGATACATGTTGGGGAGGGTTAAGGTTTTCACGAAAATTCATAACTTTCTGCATCTGGAATGGCTGAGATTCCTTGAGTCTTGTCTAGCTACTGAGGTAATTAATTATACTTTACTAGAAGTATTCAACTGAGAGCGCTCCTCCCTGCATGCAAACAGCAAGGCTTTCTCCAAGTGTGTGTGTGGGGAGGGAAAGAATTTCCAAACATGCCGCATACAGAGATTCAAGTCATTTATTCTCATCAATTTCAAAACAAAATACTAGAAGCAATTTTAATTCTTCTGCCAAGTCATGAGTTTATAATTCTAGTTTCTACCGTTCTTGACAGCCAACACCTGGATTAGGGGAAAAGAGAGAGTTAACCTAACTCATCTTCTAAAGACAACACTCAAGCCTTCCAATGCAGTAATAAGTTTCCCAAGCCTTTTTTTCCTATCGTGTATGTGTGCACGTCCACATATGAGAAAAAGTGTGGCTTAAAGAGTATTTACAGACTTCGACACTGCCAAAAAAGCTCCAGGCCACCTATGGACTGCTTTGTTCTCCCAAGACATTTTACACAGCGTATTCCATCTCCCATTTATCAAGATGCCCTGGGAAGACAGAGCTGGCACAAAGTTTTCACCAGTAAACGCTACTGGTTTTGTGGGTTTTTTTCCTCCAAAGGCCATCAAATCCCCTAACTCTCTACTACTTTAAACTAATGACAGAAGTGAAAACAATGATGAAAAAGTGATTAGCAGGCTCGCATACACTGCTGTGGCCATAATCCTAGGTCTATGCTGCATACTCCATACCAGATACTGAGTAGGGTGCCTCATTAATATGGATTAATTGTACTTTTGATAACCAACACCTATCCCATGGTATTATTACATTAACTAAACTCTAAAGTATCTATCTGGGATGAAAAATTTACAGTCTAGTCCAAAAAACTGTTTACAGACTTTGGGCTCCAGGAACTCTGGAAGCACAGTCTTGTGTATTACAGAACCACACAAAGCCAACACGTCCATTTGTGGTTGAAAATAACCGCTGAAGAACGATATACAGTGGGTGGCAAAAACAGTCACAATTGTAAAGTAACCAAGCAAATAATAAGCTATGTCCATAGGGGATAAAAATGCTATAATTTCCAAAATGCATGCTGCTATAAATAAGTTAGAGGTTATTTGCTGAAGTACACAGATTAAGTTTGCAATCACACAGCTATTCTGCGTGCCTGTTTTAAAAAAAGAGAGCTGAAATTGTTAGACAGCAGACAGAGTGGCACCGCATGCATTGTTTGGGCTTGGAGCAATGGTGAATTGCACTATATGGAAGCTTTGTAGAAAAGGGAGTTCATGCCACCTCCTTGAATTTAGCCCTTGTGCTGGCTTTGGCTGGGGTAGAGTTAATTTTCTTCACAGTAGCTGGTATGGGGCTATGCTTTGGATTTGTGCTGGAAACAGTGTTGATAACACAGGGATGTTTTCCTTGCTGCTGAGCAGCCCTTACCCAGAGCCAAGGCCTTTTCTGCTCCTCACCCCACCCCACCAGCGAGGAGGCTGGGGGGGCACAAGGAGTTGGGAGGGGACACAGCTGGGACAGCTGACCCCAGCTGACCAAAGGGATATGCCAGACCGTATGACGTCATGCTCAGCATATACAGCTGGGGGAAGAAGAAGGAGGAAGGGGGGACATTCGGAGTTACAGCCTTTGTCTTCCCAAGTCCCTGTTCTGGGTGACGGAGCCCTGCTTTCCTGGAGATGGCTGAACACCTGCCTGCCCATGGGAAGTGGTGAATGAATTCCTTGTTCTGCTTTGCTTGCACGCGTGGCTTTTGCTTTACCTACTAAACTGTATTTATCTCAACCCACGAGTTTTCTCACTTTTACGCTTCCAATTTTCTCCCCCACCCCACCAGGGGGGAGTGAGCGAGCGGCTGTGTGGGGCTTAGTTGCTGGCTGGGGTTAAACCACAACAGCCCTCTTCAATACAAACAATAAGGCTTCCTTTTTAAGTTGCAATGTTGGTATGTGGGAACAGGACAAGATTGGTCCTGCTTACCATTTCTCCCTGGAATTCAGGCAATCTTGAGACCAAAGGCTGACCACAGTGCCAAAACCCAAGTTTGCTGATGACTAGTGCAAACCACCTTGGTCCTCAGAGAATTTCAACATGACATTCTCGTAATTTTAATCACAGAAAGAGCCTGGTTTTCACAGTGTGGAGACTGGCTGTCTGGTTATGTTTTCCATAAAAGATACAAACTGGAAGAAATTCAGGAAAGTGTGTGTGCACACTTTGTTTTATACTTCAGCAAATTTAACCAGGTCATAATTATTCAACCATTCAAAAATAGCATGGTCTAAGTTCATCTTTCAGAATGCAAAGGAATTTTGCCCTCCAATAAGAAGGTGCTTACCTGATAGGCAGGACAACTTAGAAGCTAAGGAGAGTGAGGAAGGAGCAGCAAAGTATGGAGATTGCTTTGATTTCAGATAGCGATTTAGTATTACAAATGTATTGGCAACACAGCACTGATGGACATAAAGCATTTGAAGTAATAGGCACAATGGAAATCATTGTCATGTAAAACTGGATGGACGGACGAGCCCAGAGGGTTGTGGTGAATGGGGTGAAATCCTGTTGGCAGCAGGTCACAAGTGGTGTTCCCCAGGGCTCAGTACTGGGGCCAGTTCTGTTTAATATCTTTATCAATGATCTGGACAAGGGGATCGAGTGCACCCTCAGCTAGTTTGCAGATGACACCAAGTCAGGGAGTGTTCCACCAAGGAGGGAGTGTTGATCTGCTTGAGGGTAGGAAGGCCCTACAGAGGGATCTGGACAGGCTGGATCGATGGGCCGAGGCCAATCGTATGAAGTTCAACAAGGCCAAGTGCCAGCTCCTGCACTTCGGTCACGACAACCCCATGCAGCGCTACAGGCTTGGGGAAGAGTGGCTGCAAAGCTGCCTGGCAGAAAAAGACCTGGGGGTGCTGGTTGACAGCCGGCTGAGTATGAGCCAGCAGTGTGCCCAGGTGGCCAAGAAGGCCAACAGCATCCTGGCCTGTATCAGCAGTAGTGTGGCCAGCAGGAGCAGGGAGGTGATCGTTCCCCGTACTCAGCACTAGTGAGGCTGCACCTCAAGTACTGTGTTCAGTTTCGGGCCCCTCACTACAGGAAAGATGTTGAGGTGCTGGAGCGTGTCCAGAGAAGGGCAACCAAGCTGGTGAGAGACCTGGAGCACAAGTCTTATGAGGAGCGGCTGAGGGAACTGGGGCTGTTTAGTCTGGAGAAGAGGAGGCTGAGGGGAGATCTTATCGCTCTCTACAACTACCTGAAGGGGGGGTGTAGTGAGGCGGGTGCTGGTCTCTTCTATTAAGTAACTAGTGATAGGATGACAGCAAATGGCCTCAAGCTGCAGCAGGGGAGGTTTAGATTGGATATTAGGAAAAATTTCTTCACTGAAAGGGTTGTCAGGCATTGGAACAGGCTGCCCAGGGAAGTGGTTGAGTCACCATCCCTGGAGGTGTTGAAAAAGCGCATAGACAAGGCACTTCAGGACATGGTTTAGTGGGCATGGATGATGGTTGGACTCGATCTTGAAGGCCTTTTCCAACCTAAATGATTCTACAATTCTATAATTCTATAAACTTACCAAATTCTCCCAGGTTGCTCACTTATGCCACTACTTTTTTTTTTTTTATAGGCAAGAAATACTTTCAAAACAAAACAAAAACAATCAGAACTGATGACAAAAGAATACAACAAATTCTGCGTGAAAGGCCAGGTAAGTGTTCATGTTGACTAAATAAGATTATGTTAATAGGTATTTTAATAAGTTATGTAATTTCTGCTTTAATCATGCATAAATGAGCAAAAATTATTTATAAAACTTTCCAAAAGCATTATTAGAAGGAACATATCATATACTGCTGCAATACAGTGACCTTTAAAACATGGTGACTGCTTAAAAACACACAACAAAACTGCAAATTCTAACAGCTCAGTGGAATAACATTGGTAAAAAGGTGAGCAATAATATGCAATCTAAAAAGGCTTACTAACATATAATACTGAATAAATATAATAATATAAAACTGGAATTAATTATAAATGTAACTACATTATATTTATACTTGAAATACATAGCAATCAGTACTGGAAAAAAGAATACAAAGAACAAGCATGGAAGGGGTACAAACAGTTAACAACAGAGCACATTAACGAGGCAATGGCAGCAAAAGATGATGGAAGGAAGACAATGTATTCCCTGTAAGACTGGTTATGCATTTTCTCCATCTTCTTATAAGATTTTTCCTACAGTGTAGTTACTACTAGAAAGACTTGTGAAAAAAAGACTGTTGGGAATGAAAACTACATCAGAAGAAGGGAAGCAGCAGAGGAAACCACTGATTCAATGCTCATGAGCTAACAGCAACAATTTGAACACATAAATAGAATAAGAAAATGCTGCTAGTATAGATACTGTGTTAATTCTCCTCACCAGAAGTGGGAGTTAAAAAAATTTTCCTCAGCAGACTTTGAGCCTTTCCTAAGCAAGACTACACCACTCACAGAAATCAAAAGCAATTTTGCACACTGACCCAGCATGGTGTGCATTTTTACCAGTACCTTCAACATGCATTAATAATTAAAAAAAAAATAAACTACTAAGTTGCTACAGGTTTTCAGTCTCTTTCATATGACCTATTTTTTCTGCATCTGCATGAGTTTGAAAATTGTACTTGCAAAAGAATCATTTATCGTTATCACTTGTACTGCTGGTTAGCAATTTCCTTCTTTACCCTCGAGATCTACACATTACAGATAGATGCTATTTTGCTGGCAACAGACACTAAAAAGGAAGTAGACCACTGTAAAAACAAACACTGAAAACTGAAATCAGCATTACTGCAGCAAGAAATGTTTCCTTTATATATCACATTAATTACCTTTTTTTTTTTTTTTTTTTTTGAGCAGTAATAGTTCCATCAACATTCAAAGTTTGACATGAAAGCTGTGGGATGTGCCAGGCTGCCAGAACAGCACCACTCCAGTCAGCAGCTCTACAGGATACTCTAAGGAAAACATCAAGTCTCTCCACTGCCACCAGATCTGTATCCTATGGGTGGCCCATACTGCTACTCAGAGACTTTGCTTCCAGTTCATCACAGACACCAGGGTAAGCGTGAATTTGATTTGATGCTTGTGATTCCTCTGGCAATGAAAGAATGAAGGCCCCGGGGAAGGGAGCAGAGTGTTGGGTCTCTGTGAGGCCAGCCTCCTACCAGTTGTATGGGTTTTATTTGAAGGAAAGCAATAGAAAGGTTGTATCTTTAACATCATCTCTCTAAACCTTTCCATAGTAATCTTGCACCATTATACACACAATAGTCAGGGAAACTAGGGTTCAGCAGGCAAAAGGTGAATTTACTGCACACTGACATCTTCCCTTGTGCAAGTATCTTTGCTTCACACTGAGAGCAAGGTAGCTTATTCGGTGCTTTGTGTGAGGTAGCTCATTCTGGTTGAAAGATGCACTAATTGTTCAAAAGCACATTCACATGGCATCAAAATGAAGTAGTTAACTCCAAACTCACCCTCCAGCTTAACGTGCAGTGACTTTGTTTAATAGACAAGCTGGAACTAAATCAAATGGTGTCTTACTGAAATCCTGCCCCCTGAAGAGCTTCTCTCTCCATGCACCTCTGGTTTTTTTCAGAAATTGATTTTTTTAATCTTACGAGACCTTTTAAATAGTTTCACCTCATACTTAACTTAAAATTAAGACTGTCTTAATAAAATGAATGTGCTAGAAAAGAGCCAGCCTTATTCACACTACCTAGTCTAAAAAGATACATTATTCTTAATTTGATTCCATTCTGCCCTTATCTATAAAATAGTTTTTAAATAGAACAAAAAGAAAACAATTTCAAATGTTTCCCAAATAAAATTCACCCTGGCAACCATTCAAACAGTGTAAGTATTTTTACACAATTTACAGAAACAGCATTAGCTAATGTTTTATGATGCTCATTAAGCTGTCGTGTTCTAAATCACAACCGGCATCAAATGATTTCTTCCCATCTCTACTATTAATGTTTGGCAAATATGCACAGTATAAAAGGTGTCAAGTAAAATTGCCACAGGATATACTGGAAATCCCTGCACCAGCTGCATACTCAAACATAAAGGAAGTGTCTTTCTGATCCTACAGCCTGATAATACTGGAGTTGCTGGAGGGTTACAGCAGTCTTAGAAAATAAAGCTTCATTACACTGGCATGGAGAGGTGCAGTTTAATCCTCTGTGGAAGCTGGTCCCACAATCCTACATTTTAGAAAACTGCTGAAAGCCATTGTGCTTTTGATGGAAGTTGGTCATTAACAGTACAGGTGCAGACCATGCAACAGGCAGTGTCAGCACAACCCCTTCCCACATTTTCTGGTTCTTAGGAATTCCATCTGATAATGGCAGAAGCAGGTTGTAACAGCACCTTTTTGCCACGGATTAAGTTGTTGCTCATTTGGAGATCTAAGACAGACACTTTCCTCTTTAGGACTTCATTTCCTCCGCATGTTAAAAGAAAGAAAAAAAACCCACACCACTTTCTTCCTATAGCTGAAAAGTTATTTCACCTTTACTTTCCTACAGACTGTTTCTCATTTATATAAACTCTGGATGCTTTACAGAATTGCTATATGTTGTTGACATAACACACAAATTTAATACAGCATTTCAGTCAAACTGTATCAAGAAACATGTTTTTACTAATTACAGCACATATTAAATAAGACCTTGAAATCATAAGGGTAATAAATACTCCTGTCACATTAAATAAATGCCAAATAACAAAATGCTGTTGATATTTATAACCAAACACACCCTTGCCTAACCCCAGTGAGATTTTACTAACAATATCTTTGGTCTCTAACTAAGCTCATGCACCAATGCTGATAATGAAATACACTTTTTGCAATCCTGTGAAACAGCTTTCCCAAAGAGGATAGATAGGAAGAAGGAAAACAATCAGTGGAAACCAAAAGAAAATAGCTAGCAGGTTCTTCAAATGTTTATTCAATTTAAATTTTGTATCATTACTGTTCTAAAGTTTCTTTTCCTTAATAGTTTGTGGTGGTTTGTTTGGGTTTGGTTTTGCTTTTTTTTTAAAGGTTGAAGTTTAGAAGAACTGATGGAAAAAATGTATTTATGTAGCTACTTCAAATTTTCCAAGTGAGGGACACCTTTTTTTGTAGTTGTTAATTTATCAGAGTCTTGAGGGTGGAATCCTTTTTTCTGGCCTCATGGTGGTAGCACTACAGGATCTTTTGCTTGGACATCCTAAGAAATCGCAACTGTTAGGATCAGGACTGAGCAGTTTAAGAGAACAAGCTCTACAAACAAGAACCTTTTGTAGGATTTTTGTTTCTTTTCAAGTAACTTCTAATGCTTTCAAAGAGCAAAGGACATTATATAAGAAAAAGAAAATTGTATTATAGTATTATGAAGATAGTTGAGTTCAGGTGAGAAAAAAGCCAAATGACCGAGGAAATATCGAAAGCACATGTCCTCATGGAGATACATCCTTACATAAATGGCAAGAGAGAGGGGTTTTTTCCTTTAAAGATGCTAAACTAGTATTTTGGAGGAGTTGCCAAATGCCTGAAAAGACAATACAGTAAAACCAAAGATCAGTATCAGAATACAGGTACTGGAAGAGCCATTCTCTCAAGACTGACTTTATAAAAACAGTATCATGAATTTCCATGTCTGAAGATTAATTCTGGTTCTTCTGTCCTGAACTGATGGCCTTCAAGAAATCATCTGTTATCTGTAAATTAAAATGCCCATTCTTCTCCTTGACACAAACAATAAATATTTTGTAACAAAACAGTAAACAGTTCTACTGATTACATGCATGTACAATATGGTAATAAAGTCACTTTTGTCACCAAGTGAATCGAAATAACAGTAACAATGTCTTACTGCAGTCACCAACGTAAGATGGTACAGATCTAAATACACACTGCAAATTCTACCCAGTTACTTTCACACTTTGGTAGAAGATACTCTAGCAGTAGTTTGACCTTTATTCTGGTGATCAAAAGCAGTTATTGGCTTCCAGAGAAGTCAGCATCCATCAAAAGACTCTAAGCCTTCGCACTTACTAAGAGGCCAGGATATGAAGAGATTATATTTGTTTTGATAAGGCAAACTTTACTCTGTAAATCAGTGAGCAGCTGTCTTTACTATGTAAGCAGATCAAAGCAATTGTAGAGGCAAAGGCGTAAGTCTTCCCACTACTTTTTAATACGCAGAGTGACCCAAACTCAGCAGCACCTGAATGCTATTGATGACATACACAGCAACCTAAGACAGCAGTTTTCCATGTTTATTTTTGACTTACAAGTACTTTGCAGATTTTGTGTTACAACTCTCAGTTAGAAATGAACTGGTACAACTATGTTACATGACACAACACCTTATGACAAGCTACAAGCTAAACAACAGAACAAAACATCACCTGTGACTGAAATTTTTTGTACATCTAGGTAAATTTTTGCAATTCCAATTCCAGAAAGACAATGAATTGGAAAAAGGTGGCAAGATTTATTTAAATTATTTGTTTTCTTATACAAATATTTTTATTTAGAGGATTCGGTCCATATAGTGTTTAAATACTTAAGAAGTCAGAGACAAATTCAGGTTCCTGGACTGAATTGAGGAGAAAGGAGATTTGAATCAGTCACCTATACCTCAAATGAACGCTCTAAGTCCATTAGATATACAGTATCAACACTACTACTTCCACTGCCACTACATCCTCAACATTGTAAATGCTGTCTGTATAATTTTGTGAACTACTGCCTTTAGTTCCAAATTTTATTTCATTAAAAATGCCCAGGCTGTTAATTTCCCTGTCTCCACACCCACTTAAAAGCAGCAAGAGGAAGTGTAAACAAGCCTTATGTGGATCTGCTTGTTTTTATTATAATAGACGGCCAAAAATATAAATTTTTGGGCCTAGATCCTCTCAGCCCCAGGCTTATGGTCCCAGAGTTCAATGGTCAACTGACTCTGAAGCATCTGCTCCAACAGTAGTTTTCTTGGGCCTCATTTCCCCCTGCACCACCGCAACGCGCACCAGAAGAAAAGACATACAGCATTAGGAGAAAGATGAGAGCAAGGAAAGAGCGGACAGACACTTGTCTGCCTGTGAGCTTTTTTAGGAAGACATATTTGGTACTTTCCCCCAATTTGCCTTGCCACCCAAGTATTCCAGAGCACCATGACAAAATGAGATATTAACACCACACAAGGAAATGGTGATCGGCAGGCTTAGCATTCACAAGATGGATGAATTAGGGATTTGAAGACAATGCACAAAGTTGCCTGCTCCCCAAACCTGGGACGAAGCATGCAAGCAAACATGGGACAAGGTAAAGCAGGTTGCACTGGAAGCAAGGAAAGGGCATGAGTGCATGGAGCCTTGCTATGAAGAGATATGGGTCAGAATCAGAAAGGAGACCAACAAAGACAGTGTCACAGTGGATGTCTGCTATGGGCTGTCTGATCAAGAAGAAGGCGTGGATGAAGCCTCATTCAAACCACCAGAAGCCACCTCATTTTTGCAGGCCTTGATTCTCACAGGGGACTTTAAATGTCCTGATGTCTGCTCAGGCAGAAACAAACATGGAGGGGAGCAAGCAATCCAGAGTGAGTGCCCCGGTGATGTTTTTTTGCCAGAGGTGCCAGACAGCCCAACTAGGACAGGTCTTCTGCTGGACATGTTACTCACAGGCAGGAAAGAACTGTTTGGGAACATGGTAGCTGAAGGCAGCCTCAGCTGCAGTGACCACCAGTGACAGAGCTTAAATGCTGAAGAAAAGTGAGAAAGGCAAGAGGCAGAAGAAAAATCTGGGCTTCAGGTCAGCAGACTTTGGTTTATTCGGGTAAGACAAGAAGCTGTCCTGATGTGAGAAGGTGCCCAGAAGAGGCCATTGATCTATAAGGACAAACTCTTCAATGCTCTAGAAGGGTCCTCCCCAATGTGCAAAAGTCAAGCAAGCCTGGCAGAAGGCTGGCTCAGCTGAACAAGGAAATTCGGTCTGAACTCTACCATGAAAACATAATAAATGGTCATAGATTGAGATGAATATAGAAACACTCCTCAGGCATGCAAGAATGAGATTGGGAAAGGCAAAGCTCATCTCAATTTACAGTTAGCAAAAGATGCAAAGAGCAATAAGGGGTTTACCACTACAGCAGCAACAAAAGACTAAGAAAATCTCTGCCTGCTACCAAAAATGACAGGCACAAAGGACTTGGTTCATCCTGGGCCATCAATTGCATTTGCTCGGAAAGTCATAGAACTGTTGAAAAAGAAAGTTGAACATACAAACACTGATAAAATACTATCACAAACTTGCACACAAACATGTGGTTATTTCTGGTAATTTAAAAAGAAAAATCAACTATTTAGTACTTTTTAATACTTAATGTTTTAGACACAGTGATCTTGCAGATTAACAAAGATGCTCCTCCTCTCTCAAGGAAAAAGAGGGAAAAGAGATGGACTAAAATATTCTATGTTATGAATTCAAAAACATGGTATTTTGCCTACGTATTTAAAAATAAGTGTTAAAGCAACCTAGAGACAAATTAAATAGACAAGATATCTTTGAATAATACATAACCATAAGGTGTTAAAGACAGTTTAGAAAGCTTATAAATGCTATTTCCACTAGAATTCATTGCTTCCTTATCTTTTAGCTCTAACTACTCCATTCCCCAGTACAACTGTTCTAGTTCCACCACAGTTGCTCTAGTTCAGGACACACAGTGACATCTGCCACCAAAATCTACATAAAATCTTCTTCTACAATGTGGAGTATTTGACCACATTAGCACTGATCATCTATTACAAACAGTATTATCACATATAATGTGCAAACTCCCTAATACATCCCCTCATGGATATGTATTTAGCATAGATAGTTCCTGCCTAAGGAGGCTTACAATTTACATGGGATTAAAGTTCCACATTCACAAAACTCCCAAGTATTTCAATAAACAGTGCTTATTTTGACAATTCAGATGATAATGACTTCCCCTTTCCGCAGTGACAAAACACCCAGTAATTTCCTTTGGTCATCGTAAGTTGGAATAATCTAGATAGCAATAACGCAAACTTGCAAAGGAATCTGCATTCAAGACAATGATGTCTGAGCTATGCAGATCTGTTTGTGATCATACTTTCATTCTGCATAATATGTTAACTTCCATAGTTTAAACCACAAAATTCATACAAACTATCCAAGCTCAGTGCAGAAGACAGTCAAGTCCCATTAGCTAAGCATTTCAGCATGTCATTCACATATGTTAATTGCTTACCATAAGTTTATTACTTACTTTCCATCTACTTCTGGTCTTTTGCACACACAGTGAAACTTGCCACCAAAATCTATATAAAGATCATCTTCTACAACATGGAATATTCGACCAATAGCAATTTTATCTTTGGCAGGTCCCATCTGAATTAAAGGAGAGCGTCTCAACATGGATGCAAAGGATTCAGATTTCTCTGAAGGAACCTACAGATAAATTAAAAAAAAAAAAAAAAAAGATTCACATGCTATCTGAAGGAGGAATTAAATTAAACTTGGTAACATTCAAAAAGGCTTTATTCACTAAATTACAAATAAAGATTTCTGTGTGTCCGGCACATTTTAGTAAGACTTCTAAGGAGGCATTTGGTACATTTCTCAACCCCAAACATTTTACACATTAAAGGTAAAGCTTTTTCATTAATTCAGTCACACAAAAACATAACACTTTGCATCTCCTGAAAACATCTGCCAGTTCTACTGGTTAGGTAAGTTGATTTAAAAATGCATCCCCAATATTAGGAGATACTCCTGAAAAGAACATCACTCATCTCTTTGTTATCTCCTCGGTGAAAACCAAAACAGAATTAGTACCTTGCGGCTATTTATGCAACTATTTAATAATGAATAATACTTAAATCTTTATTTTAAAGAACAAAACCATTTTGCCAAAGCAGCAAAAGTAGAAAACATGCACAGGACTGATCTAACATTAAAAATATTTGAACCACCACTTCTCTCACCTTCCACTCTACAATATCAAAGTAAATATTTTAATTCAGTAACTAAATAAACAAAATGCCAGTTTCTTCTCCTAGAGCTTTGGGAAAATGGGAGAACATAAATCCTCCTGCTCTTCTTCATGGAGACATCTCTGTTCTGTGATCCGAGAAAGCTATCACAGACTTCCTATTATATGCTAGATGAAAATACCCAGCTACATTCTCACATACGCCTTCCCTGATACACTAAATTTGACCACTTTTTAAGGTTACCGTCTTTGAAATACAATTAGTAACAAAAGCCTTCTTGCCAGTAACAAACGAAAAGGGAGATGCATTTTTGAGCAATATGTACCTGAAATCTGAAAGTGAATCTAAGGAAATAATTTTATAGATAGATAAACAGATTCAAAAGAAGAGAGCCTATTAATTTTCCCCCACATTTAGCAGTAATTAACTGATATAATAACTCCTTCATGCAAGATTTCAGACTATTTTCAAGCCAGCAGAAGAACTAAACAGAACAAAATAATCAAGTAATTAAAGGTTTAGAGATGTGTTGGCTTCAACGACACACTTCCCCATTGACTACTTCAAGTGGATGCTGAAAATCCACCTATATATGAACAGAGAATAATGCCATCATTTTCCACTTGTACATTTGGAAACTTTTATTTGTAGGGAAGTCAAAACAAGAGACAGTTTTGAATTCCAGCTCTGCTAGAAGGCACAAACAGCGTGGGTTGTTCTGACATGACATAGCCTCAGGAATCACAAGCTAGAGATCTGACAACTGGTAAATTTGCTGCTTCAGAAACATGTTAAATGTAGCATCCCAAGGACAAGGGCTGAACAAAGTGCAACACACACACACGTGCATGCACACACACCACAAAAAGAAAGCAGCTGATGATGGTAAACCACAAACAGAGAAGTAGGATTTTATACAGGAAAGCTAGTATCAGATAAGGTTCCACACATAGGATTGTTTGAATTTCACAATGCAGTCTAAATTCAAATACATGAAAATTAATTGTACAGGATGCATTTGTAAGTGCTCCAAGAATAAATGCAAAATAATGAAAGCTATAAGAGGAAGCATTTAAATTAGATTTATCATACGAATTGAGGGGGCAGCAGCAATCTTGATGCAACTTTAAATCAATGTATAAGCCATAAGCTAAAAGTAAACAGTTCAAAATCAACATCTCCTCAAAATGACTCCATCTGGGCAGGAGATTATAAATCAGTCCTCACACTGAAACACCAAAACCTGTTTTAAGGGAAGCCAAGGTATAACAAAAGTCCAAAATTCAGTGGTCTTCCACTGACTTTCTCACTATTTGCAGAATCACCCGATTGCCTTGGAATTCAGCAGCTTGCCCCTGTAAAGTAACAAACAATTTTCCATCATCCTGTATGCTCATAAGCAGTGTTTTCAAAGATGATACATCTCATCTTGTCACTCAACACCAAGTTACAGCAGTCAAATACAACAAAACTCCATGGTCAACTATTCTATCCAGAGTTGATCGTTCAATTCCCTACTTCCCTAACCAGTATTACCCCATTTCTCCATCCTTTGCTCCTGACCTAACTCAATCTGTCCAAGGAAGATGATGCCAATGAAAACAATCATCCAGAAAGCGATTGCAGGAATGCTCACAGCAGAGGATTTCCAGTGGACATTCAGTCTCTCAGATGAAGCAGCCGAGTGCTACATACGAGAACAACTTTCCCAAGTAAGAGCTAACATTATCAAGGGGGGTGCCTGCAGTGACTTAAGAAATACCCATAATGCAAATACCGAAGGGCAACATATATGATACTGAAGAGACAAACACAAGCACAGTATCATCAGCTGGCAGAGGTGCTAGCTTTTCAAAAACTGGTGGTTTGGAATAGATCACCCTTCCAAATACTTCACCTGCTCCATCTGTGAGATCAAACATCTGACAAAAAAACTTTCTGGAGTCCTCCAAAAACTGTTAACTCTTCTTAATTTAGGACACAGGTCTGTGTTTAAACCAACCAAGCTGGCACTGCCATGCCTCATCCTGCCCTCTCCACTCCCTCCCGGACAAAACTCCAGTCCTCTTATGCCACCACTGAAACTTGTCCTAACCTGGAGTAAGCCTGTTTCAGGAATGTAACAAACAAATGCTATTTATTTTCTTGCAAGGGCAGTTTTCTGTTGGCCTAGTTTCCAAACCAGATCACCAAAGGACCAAGTAAGTATCAGGATGAACAAATGAGAGTGTGAGAGCGCCCACAGGCAAGGGCAAAGATAAGAACATGGCAGCAACATAAAGACTCAGGATGATATGGACTAGTATGATTTCATCACAGAGTATTTTCATTTATCCTTCATAGCAAGGCAAACTAATAAGAAAATTGGTCTAGGAGAAAAAAAAAAAAACCAAACAAAAAAACTCCAAAACACACAAAGACAGACAGATGTTATCATCTGTAGGTGTCATGGTTTAGGCCCAGCCAGCAACAAAGCACCACGCAGCCGCTCACTCACTCCTCCCCCTCTGTGGGATGGAGAGAGAAAATGTAACGAAAGGATCATGAGTCGAGACAAGGACAGGGAAGGATCAATCACCAATTATGGTCCTGGACAAAACAGACTTGACTTGAGGAAATTAGTTTAATTTATTTCCAATCAAATCAGAGCAGGGTAATGAGAAATAAAACCAAATATTAGAACACATTCCCCCCACCCCTCCCTTCTTCCTGGGCTTAACTCCCAATTTTCTCTACCTCCTCCCCCCAGCAGCACAGAGGAACAGGGAATGGGGGTTACAGTCAGTTCATCACACGTTGTCTCTGCTGCTCCTTCCTCCTCAGGGGCAGGACTCCTCACACTCTTCCCCTGCTCCAGCGTGGGGTCCCTCCCACGGGAGACAGTCCTCCACATACTTCTCCAACGTGGGTCCTTCCCACAGGCTGCAGTTCTTCACAAACTGCTCCAGCGTGGGTCCCTTCCATGGGGTGCAATCATTCAGGAGCACACTGCTCCGGCATGGGTCCCCTGCGGGGTCACAAGTCCTGCCAGAAAACCTGCTCCAGCGTGAGCTCCTCTCTCCAGAGATCCGCAGGTCCTGCCAGGAGCCTGTTCCAGCGTGGGCTTCCCACGGGGTCACAGCCTCCTTCGGGCACCCACTGGCTCCAGTGTGGGGTCGTCCCCGGGCCGCAGGTGGATATCTGCTCTGCCGTGGACCTCCATGGGCTGCAGGGGGACAGCCTGCCTCACCATGGTCTTCCCCATGGGCTGCAGGGGAATCTCTGCTCCGGCGCCTGGAGCACATCCTCCCCCTCCTTCTTCACTGACCTTGGTGTCCGCAGGGTTGTTTCTCTTACACGTTCTCACTCCTCTCTCTGGCTGCTGTTATGCAGCAGGTTTTTTTCCTTCTTAAATCTGTTATCCCAGAGGCACTACCACCATCGTTGATGGGCTCAGCCTTGGCCAGCGGTGGATCCGTCTTGCAGCCAGCCTGCTTTAGCTCTGTTGGACATAGGGGAAGCTTCTAGCAGCTTCTCACAGAAGCCACCCCTGTAGCCCCCTGCTATCAAAACCTTGCCACGCAAACCCAATATTGTAGGCTAATGCATATATACTCCACAGCTAAGTTCAGGTCCCAGGTAAGAGCAGCTTTGTTTTCGTATTTCAGCAGGATGTGAGGAAGTCCACCTATGGTTTGGATTAATTTAATGAATGCTAGTGGAATCAGACACTCCAACCGCCTTTTCCTTATACGTAGATCATCTGGGAAAAGCCTGAGCTAGTAGAGAGAATCAAGAGATCTGAATTTGGTTTGAAGGAGATTTTCCGATTATCTAGAAAGATGGCATTAGTAACAGCCATTGAACATGCTGAGCAACGCTGAGCCTTTTTTAAGCGATAATACAATTCACAGTAAATTCCTTCATCTCTTGGCAACTACACTCGCAAAATGGCATTCACCTCATTCTTGTTGCCTTCGTACAATGGCACACACAGTAGGCGCTCTACCCTAAAAAAACTTGTTGCTTGTGAAAATTTTATCTCCACATCATGAAGATGGGTACACTAACATCCTATGAATTCCCTGTTTTTATCACCAAAAAATGGTCCATGCTAGTTAATAACATCCCTCTCCTTCAACTCCCTGGCAGGAAAAAAGACAGATACAAAATTCACCCATGTGCAAACTTGCCTGTGAAATAATCTTTGTACACAACACAAAAGTGTTATCTTTACACAATGACAGGTGTGCTCATTCCTTACTACAACAGAGATTAAACTCACTAAAATACAAATGCTAAAGTACAAAGAAATCCTTGGCCATTCTTCACTGTGGACAGTTTTCCAAGAAGCCACTGGGAATCTGTTTGAATACTATCACAGGTCTACAAGTCTGCAGCACTCTCCATTCTGCTTCTCAAGAGTATAAATATCTAATTTATGTATAGGAGAATCCTCAAGAGACTCCATTGGCTACTGCCATCAAGGATTCTTTTGTGGACAGTCTAGAAAGCAAGTGAGCTAAAATACAGTATTTTCTCCAGTATTCTGTGTAACCTAAAGGAGAGTTCATTAAACAGTAATTTATCTCAAGCATTTAAAGAGATTTAATGATATTTTGAGTACTTTCCTCCACGATTTCTAAGTCTCCTTAACTGGATTCCCCACAGTAGCACTATAGAAAAACAGTAAGACAGTAAGATAACAACAAGGCAACATACTTTATTAAACACTCTATTTTTCTGATTCTCAAGGAGTGCTGGCCACGCAGCTGTGATAGATAATAACACATCAAGTTGCAAAAATTGGAGAATATGACAAAATTCAGAAGCACAAAGGGCACGTTCTTTTCAAGTACCTGAAATATAAAGGCTTTTTCCCTCCTCCTTCTTAAATGCCTAACCTGTTTGATTTTCCTATTAATTTCTAGGTTTTAAAAGTTTTTCCACAAATATTTGGATGCTTTTCTCTTTCTGTGCGCATAGTTCAGTAAAAAACAGTAGCTCTTTCAATAACAGAATACTCTGCAAGATGTGCTATTTGCAAGAGAGTAGGAAAAGGGATAGATTTAAACCCCAGTAAGATCCAAACGAAAGAAGTAACTCCAATGGAGGAACGTAACATACTATTTCTGGAGCAAAGCCTATGACTATACAAGCAGGGTGGTCCTATCCCACCCACTGAGCAATGTGTCTTTAAAACCCTAGCTACATGTTTTATGCTTGCTTGCAAAGGCAAGTAGCGTGCATGTTGGAATGCGAGAGACACGGATGAAACATGGAGGAGTGAGACAGGAGATTGGTAATCTGACTGCTACAATTAAAGGGTGAATGATATATTAACATCAAGCAGCATGCAAAAAACGCAACCCTCCATAGCTCGCGAATTTGTTTTCCTCAGCACTGTTATCCAGAGCTAGAAAGATTTTCCTGTCCAAAGTTAAGTTACACAAAACAACAAAATGGGAAAATGCCACAATAGCTAAAGGCCCAACAGCGTGGAGATACTCAAAACTTGACTGGAAAAGGCCCTGAGCAACCTGAACCAAGTTTGTCCTGCTTGGAACAAGGCATCTGAACAGATGACCTCCTGAGATCACTTCCAACACGTATTATTTTATTTAGGAAAGAGAAAAGACTGGGAGCCTGTTATAAAGAATATTAAAACAAAGCCAAATACATTAAGCTACTCTCTGACCAAGTATATATTGATAAGGCACTTATTTCAACAAGCAACCTAAAAAAAATTAGCTATCTACTAGCCCACCAGACCTTAATTTTCCATACCTTTTAACTACTAAAAGCATGCACTGTTGCTTAGATATAAACCTAAATCCCAGGAATTTTTTAACAGTTGTAGGCATTACTAGGGTAACAGGTCAGTGATTCGCACGGTTCAATCACCAAATTCCTCTCTAGTATACTTTTACTATTTTTTACTTGAATGCAACAAGCTCTATTTAAGTTAAAACTCCATTGTGCAAAAGAGCATCACCTTAAAGGCAACAGGACCAACTCAGGCAATATACTGCAAAACATGACATCCAACAGTTAATGGCCTTCATCCAGAAGCAGTGTAACAAGCATTGCCAACTCGAGAGTTTGCCTGAACTTATCAAAAAGCAAGCATCAAGCTTTGTTTTCACCACCAGGGTTTCCCTGCACACTGAAGTTCTTCCAAGAAATGAGGGTGAAGACTCAGGAGGAGCACCAAGAGGACTGATATAGGACTACAGAGACTGAAATTTCAACATACAAGCAATTACAGCTCAAAGTAATTTCTCTGGGTGCCACCTGCTTTTTATACATTAAACTATTTGGTCTAATGCTGATGACTCTTTATTGAGAAGTTCAATATATCTTATACTGGTCTTAGAATATAATCACTCAAATTTGAGGCCTCGTGCCTTTAACTCATCAGAGATGTACAGCTCTCAGTCCTCCCTTGACCAAGTAAGTTCAAGTACCTTCTGTACCTCCAACTTTGAACATATTCACAACTTCGTGCCTACCCGTAATCAGTGATTTTAGAGGTTTCTTGAAGCAAAAGCTCTGCTTCCTGTATTAGTAGGAAAGAAAAGTTTAGAAAAAAAAATTTCAAAATGTAAGAGCTGACACTAATGTTTATTACTCATTTACTCTAAAATAATGTCAACCTCTAGTCAGTGTCTAATCTAGATTTCTTATAAACCAACCCAGTCTTGCATCTTCCAGCTCATTCCACTGTACAGCTATCGTCTACCAAGACAGCATTCCCACTAAACCTGCAAAGCCCTCCAAACCTCCTGCAGTCACAGACTTTTTGTCTCCTCCTCTAAAACAGGTCTGCACTGGGCAAAAGACCCCACACTGCCCGCCTCGGGTCTCTACCACTCGCACCTCTACCCAAAGGACAGGCTGACACAGAATTGTTGTTTTTCTTCCATCAAATTTTTTAAATACCGTCCCACAGTTTACATACACCCTGAGATGCAGAAAACACCATCAGTAATCACCTCAATATACAGCACTAACTACAGTATTATGCATCCTCCTTCTTTGCAGAAGGCTTGTGCCTACCATTATTTTTTCAGACAACACAAGCTACAGCTCTGCAGGCCCAGGGTTCACCTACTTGTTTAGTATCAACAGATATGTAAACAATAAATAGAAACAAAATCTGATAAATACTTGTACTTGTCCTATACAGTACAGACTTGCTTACATTTTGTAGTACTGGGAGAAATCAGAAGTCTAAGATGAAATATGATTGTAGAACATCATTTGAACTTTCATGTGAACAGTAATGCAAAGACAGGAACTGTTTCTTCAGCATGACACATACCTACATACCTTCTCTTCTCCATCTCCATTCTACCATTTGAAAAAGAGACATTTGCAAAAAATATCGAATTACTTGTTATCCTCTTATTTGCGAACAGCATTCATCTAAAGTAGTACTAAAGAGGACAATTTGCAAATTGCTAGCTAATATACATTATTCACACATGGAGAATACATACCATAGACACCAGCTTGTTGCTCCAGTGACTAAAAGATGTACAGGGCTATTTTAGCCTTTTTTGAAGCCTGATGTTTAATTCTGCAATATGTACCAAGGCAAATATTAAAATGCTTTTATTTAAAAAACCCAAATGTTTATGGATAAAGCAGACATGTGAAACTATGGACATAGAAAATTGGGAGATTATTCTTATACAGCTCTGCATAATGCGAACTAGAACACAAATTTTAGCTAGTATAGGAGTAATTAAATACAACTGTCATAAAATTCACCTACTAAGGCTCATAAGTAACAGCACATCATCATCCCACTAACAGCACACAGTTATAATCAAAGACAGCATGAAATCAGAGTTTGTTCTTTTAAAGTCCACTGCCTGTTTTGCATTTTTTTCGCCACCATAACTTAGCTCTTTTTCCTCTCCGATTAGTGGCCTGAGGTTTTCTCCTATTAAAAAAAAAACAACTAATAATAATTTAAAAATCACACAACTGAAGTTCATACCATTTCCCAACAGATTCAACTTACAACCCAAATTGGGCAGCCACAAAGACAAGGAAGATCTCTTTGGTTTCCTTTAAACAAGAGACTCTTCCATTTAATTCCATACGAACAGATAAAAGTGAAGAACTAATATAAACTTCTTGCTAACAAAGAGTTTTGAAGATTAACTACTGTGTAAAGCTCAAACAAAAGCAAGATTTGTGTTATTTACTAAAACTACTGAAGGAAAACAGTCCCAAGAGAAAGCATAAAAGGAGAATCTGTGATTCAAAGCAGAAATAAAAGCAGTGATTTAAGGAAAAATCTAAGATTAATGACTGCAAAGTCACAAAGGAGAGCTCTGAAAGTAGTCAAGGAGAAAACTGGAAGCTTCTCTGCTAGTAAGCAAGAAGATATTTATAAAAAGCTTTATATGAATCACTTCCTATGCAAAGATTGTTCCAAGGCCCAATTTCTGTAAAGACGGCACTTGCACACCAGCTGACACTATGATGACCTGAATTCTTTAAGGGTATCATTTTAGTTATAAGGATTCTAATATATTCTAATATTAATTACTTATTATCTACAGCCCAGTAGAAGAAATATCAGTATAACTAAAAATTCCAGCAGGTACCATATTCATTAATTTCTGCCCATACCTGAGTAATGATTTGAATTTCACCCTCAATGGTACCAAATTCCAAATTATATAGTTTTGGAATAAACATAAATAGTGTCTATACCCATCTTTTTAAAGGTAAGTTTTGAAGAAAGCAGGAGTGCAAAGAAGAAAACAGAATACCATTCAATATGGTACTACAAAACTGGTATTCAGGAAGAGCACAGGGAGCACTGAAAGCTTTTCCTCGAAAACTTTAAAATTTGGAGGGAAAAAACCTCGGATTTTATGAGCAAAGGAAAACACTCTATTTTTTATTTGCAAAAAGCAAAGGAAACCACTCTTTCTGCCTAGAAGACAATGAGGGAAATTGACTGCTATATTTTCATTCTTACATTTATTAAATCTTTATTAGCTTTCAAAAACCTTGCATACTTAGGGTTTTAATTGTCCAGAGTTATTTCCCATCACAACCTTAAAACTACAAGCACCCCCAAAGAACCGCCAGAAAGCAAAGCAAACTTTTGCTATTTCAACCAAAAGAGGAACATCCATACATTCTCCTCAGCACAGTGAAGAGATGTGGTTTTATTTTAGAAAGCGAAACAAACAAAACTCTTCAGCCAAAAAGGCTGGAAGTAAAAAGCTGAAATTAGGCATTTAAGCGTCCCTTGGTGAGAAGCAGTGACTAAGTGTTTTGGCAAAGCATCATTTACATTTCACTGTAGATATCAGGATCTTTGGCGACTAATGTACTGTGCAAGTCTAATAGTATTTTGTAAAGACCTCTTCATTAAAACCCTGACTCATTTTTTTAAATACTGCAGGATTAGGCCTTAATGAGCAGAAGTACAGAAGCTAAGGTATCTCCACGCTCACTGCCAACTTGAAGGTAAAATCTGTCAGTGACTTTGCTGCATACAATGTGCTAAAAGTCTCAGTGTCCCAGCGTGACTTGGGAGCACACCTGAACTGAAGTGTCTGGGGAAGAGCACCCTCTCCCCTGTGGAGCATCTGATAGAGCATGATCTACTCTGTAAGTCTGCTATGCAGCTTGGACAAAACAATCTGACAATACTTTAAACCTTAGTTGTAAACCAGAGAACTTAAGCTGCTCTTGCCAATCCACGTGAAACCAGCTGAGCTATAAGCCCTGGAAAATGAAGAATATCTTACTTTATTTTTCAATTCAGTTCTAAGTAAACTACAATAATACTGAAAAAAAGGCCTCTACGAAATCCCATTTAGATAGTTACATTAAGTGGATATCCAAGCTGCCCTCATAAGGCAGAAAACACCATAAGTAATACTGGAATAAAAACTCTGATGTTGCTTTCTGGCATGCATGTTATTACGATTGACACTTTTTTCATAGAAAGGTTTTTCATAGGTTTGGGTTGGAACGGATGTTTAAAGGTCATCTAGTCCAGCCCCCCTGCCATGGGCAGGGACATCTTTTACTAGATCAGGTTGCTCAAAGCCCCATTCAGCCTGACCTCGAACACTTCCAATGATGGGGCACCCACAACTTCTCTGGGCAACCTGTTCCAGTGTCTCACCACCCTCATCATTCTTCCTTTTGTTCAACCTAAATCTACCCTCTTTCAGTTTAAAACTATTACCCCTTCTCCCATCACTACAGACCCTGGTAAGAAAGATGGAGAGAGACTTTTTACAAGCCCTCTAAGTATTGAAAGGCTGCTCTAAGGTCTCCCCAGAGCCTTCTCTTCTCCAGGCTGAACAACCCCAACTTTTTCAGCCTGTCTTCATAGGAGAGGTGTTCCATCCCTCTGATGACTTTTGTGGCCTTCCTCTGGACCTGCTCTGTCTTTCTTGTACTTGGGACCCCAGAACTGGATGGAGTACTCCAGGTGGGGTCTCATGAGAGCAGAGGGTATTTTTTTATTTTAAGTCCACAAATTTATCTGAAAGACAAGCTTGCTGGGTAAGTGCAAGAGTCTCTGTCAGAAATTCAGTGCCTTATGTCAGCTGAAGTCAGTCTAGATGGCCACAGTGATCCTTTCCAGCCTAAAAATTAACTGTTTAATCTTCAGTTACATAAGTACTTGTTATACTTTCAACAACACAGATACCATTTTTCCAATGCCCTATGCAACCAATAAAATCTTCTGGCACATAACTCCTAAAGAAGGTCTGTAAAAGCTGCATTGCTTCATTGACTTCCACCTAGGAAGAACTGGAACTAATTAAGAAAGAGGCTACTACGCAAAAATATCTACAAAGCTATTTTGAAATGCATGTAATGCAGAAATATCTGATTTTCACTAAAGAATATCTTCATTTTGTCCAAGTTACAGTTCCTATTTACTAACCTCTCCCATCCCAAAAAGAAAAAAAATAAATGAAAAGGACTAAACTTCAGTTTTACTAAGACTAGGGACTATTCATATTTCATAGCATTATCCAAAGGGAAACAAATGTGGTTATAGGAAGTTCTAAGGGTAATAGCTGTCAGACTTGGCAAAGAGCATTGGAAGATTTTGCTTGGCTACAGACACAATTTTTAAGCCAACTTCATGTATTGAAATTACACTTTTAAAAAAAGTGTTTTAAATTATATTTTAATTGGAGATTAGGAAAGGATTACACTTGTATTTTAAAAACAATGAAAGATCCTTCATACACTATTTGATACCATTTTATGTTCATCAACATCCTTCCATCAAGGTCCGTATTTCTGTACTCATTGCAATGCTGACTGATGAATATAGTATATTCCAAACCTTATTTCATTTTTGCATACGGAATAACTTCTAATTAGAAGTATCTCAGCTGTGCAGAGAACACGCAATATACTTGCATGTACATATATTGTCCTCATAATAATGAGCAATGTAATATTGTGAACTAAGCACATTTTTAAAAGAAATGCAAATAACAATTAAACAAATACATGTAGCACTTAACCATTAAAATACCATGGTGAAAACAATCTTTGACTCTCATAATTACATTTTTCAAGTAGGATCATGCAGATCTCAAAAAAAAAAAAAAGATCACAGGAATAGGATTTGTACGCTGTGCATAATATTCCAACAGGTTTTCCTGAATTGCACTTTAATATCAAAACTTCTTTGTTGTCTAGAAATATGTTTAAGCTGTTAAGGCTATCTGCAGCTTTTTTCTATATGAAGATAGATATTTCTTAGACTTATCATCGAGATACAGTACGTGAACTGTTCTTCAGAGCATAATTATTCAGAATACTCTGTAAAATGACCTAAGTCATCAATGTCTTATTACATGCTGCTAAATCAAATGTAGCAATACTGTTCATAAAACAAATGTAAATTTTTTCAGTTAACAGACTAACCTTGTATGCCCTACAACAAATACTGTGCTATCATAGTAAATCCAAAGACAGGTGATTTTTTTAGTCAGTTATGGCTATACCTGCCCGTTATCAGAAGAGTCAAAGGTATACTCTATTTTGTTTGACTCTGAATTTTTTGGTATTATATACAGCGACACACATGACTAAAATTTAAAACTACACTTCTTTTTCCTGTGACTTTACGCAAGTGTGCCTAGGAGGAATAGCATAAAACAGTAGAGTACATCTGGGGAGAGGAAGGACATCACAGCTGTATCAAGAAAATTAAGCATCTACAGCTGCTTCTAGACCCTTTTTTTGAAACTTCTTAATCAATCAGTTGCCCATTTAAAATACCAGAAAGCAGCAAAGTCATATTGCTAACACGCTATAATGCTACCCAAACCACCAAGGCTTACCCAACAAATCTTATAAATGTACAATCTGCTGCACTGGTTGACTCAATACCAACTTCTTTGTATTTGTAGTAAGGGGAAGGTTTTCCAGTTATCTTCACACTTTGATTGGATACACAGTGCAGAAACTGCAAAACAAGACTTCCATAAAGAATTTCAAATGCAGCCTTGAAAATATGCTGTTGATTAGCCAGAACAATCATTTACTAAACAACACTGAGCTAAGAATTTATTTCATAACATAAAATAGTACATAATTTGGTCACAATAAAGCTGCTTATTTTTCTTGAATTTAAATAACTTCTATATATAATCTAAAACATGAAGTATTTATCTATATCTTTCAAGTATTATTTTATAGCAAAAAATTAGAACATTGCAATGGTATCAATACAAGATTAACAAAACATGAAGCTTTCAGAGAGGTGGAAAGAAAGAACAGATGAAAACAAAGAGGTGAAGACAACAGTACAGACAAAAGTTCATTGATGTTCTGCTTTAAGGAATAAAAGGAGAGCCAAGTCTTATTGCAATTTCTTCATAAGTAACAGGAAAGGAAACAAATTCAGATCACATAGTTATCTAAGTATTTTTACTCCTTTATGTAATACATGGAAAGAGATGAAAAAAAAACCAGGAACCAAGAGGTGATTCCAACAATGCCCTGAACCCATATGTCCATGGCTTTTCACATTCCTCCCAGCTACCTCCAATTCATACATACTGGTCCCCCGTGCCTGCATCAGTTCCTAAATGAGCTGGGATCAGCTGTCTCAACAGTAAGATTCCCATCCATCTAGCCACCCCAAGGAGCACACAAACACCAGGTCACCTGCTGGTGTGAGCATACCAAAACTCACAACTTGCAGAACACGCAAAGCACCTAACTCTCCAGTGCAATTCTGAACAGAAATGACCTAGTCTATCAATCAGGGAAAATGGGTGAACCTGCTACATGGATTATGTCAAAAAGAAAATCTTACCAGATGAGTACACACGGTCCTAAGAACAGTCTATGGTGTTTTGAGCCCAGCATCTGCCTGCATAGCTAGATTCCTTAGATAGAACTCTGCATCATTTCTCTGAGCAATTTTATGTCTGTGTCCTTGCATTTTAGGTTGCTGTATGAGGTTGCCATGCTGAAATGGGACACTGGCAATCCCACATAACAGCACTGTCTTATCTTCAGCCTGACAGTTTCTCTATTTACCACTGCCCTGACTGTCCAGGCTTTTTTTTTCCAGGCTCCTGGAGGACAGGATGCTGTTTCAACAGTCATAGTAGAAGAGTAAGTGGGATCTCCCACAGCAACAGTGGATGTAAATATCCTGCTGATAACAACAACTACTAGGAAGGATTTCAATTCCTATTTAACCTTTACATCATGGTTCCATGCACCTTGTTCCAGATATCTCATATGTAGCCGATGAAGAGTAGGCAGCTGGCATTCACCTGCTTTTCTCCATGATCCTGGTAGTCCCAAGACAGTTTGAATTTTAGGATTCCACTCTGACAGCCTGTCATCCAAGGAGTATCACACATGCCTACCACTCACGGACCTCCAGCAATGTCAAAGCGATCACTCGCAAACACAGAGCTATCTGATGGAGCAAGTTCCAGAAGACAGCTGCAACCTGCTGCTCCTCCAGCGCTGGGGTCTTCTGCATGCCAACCAAGGACAGAGCTGTGCAAGGTGCTCAGGGCCTTCCCACACGAATTCATGTTCCTGAGTCACCGCTGCCTATCACAACTGTGTACAATTTTACTGTACTATAATTACATTCTCCAAAGGGGCAGCACGCATCATTCCTCTGCCATCCAACAACAACATTAGAAGTCCTGTCTACTTAATTTCAGACAGTGTTGTTCCAACACCATGTAAGTTTTACAAAATCCTCTGTCATGCAAGCAAGCACTTCTGTCATACTCAAAGCAGGTCATCCGACAGACCCAGCTGTGTCCACAGCGGGAACAAACCCAAGTCAGAAGGGCCAAGTTTTGGTGCCTCAGCCAAAGCATTCACAGGCTAGAACTGCTCCTTCAGAGGTCAAAAGAAGGACAAATGGGTTCATTCCCACTATAATGCAAACCAGCATTTCAAGCAGATCCAGCTGAGAGGATGCCGAGAAGCCTGCGATACAGTCCTTATTTAGCACGAACCTGAAAGCACCAGGATGTGTTCACAGCATAGCAGGAGCAGACATAACCCAAGTTTCTCAAATGCAGCCATACAAGCTGGCTAAGTAAGCCAAGAGAAACTTCCAAGTAAAGAAAACTCATTCCAGCTCCTGCAAATCCCACAACTGGCAAGTCCCGCTCTCAGTTAGTCAGCAGTTTCCAGTACCTGAATGCTGGCCAGAAGGTAATCTACCTAAAAGAGTAACCTCTGTGCTTGGCATGCAGGTTTTATAAAATGCTGTTACATTTGTAATCAAACCAAAAATGTTTTTAAGTTATTTATTAGCACTGGAAAAACACTCCATCCACACAAAGACAATAGGTGTCCTAAGAAATACTACACTATGAAAATTACAAGTCAAAACTGCACTAAATATAAATAAGTATTTTTGTTCTCAAATAACTGTGTCTTCAGTAAAATCATCTTCTAAATGTTAACTTAGGTGGGAAGACAGATTGAGAAAAATATTTCCCATCAATAATTACATTAAAAATAACTTTGATTTTTTTTTTAATGCTTGATTTCAAGACATCTAGTGTTACACATTATTTTAAACTGAGGTTGCCAAGATGCTGCATAAGCAAGACAGATATACATCCATTATACAGAATATCCATGCAGCTTTCAGAACAGAAGCGTAATACATTCCTTTAAAATTCTCACTTTTGTGTTTTAGTTTTTAATCTCTCCCCCAAAACATAAAGAGATAAGGCAACTCTTTATATCACCTACTAAAATAGTTTTTATTTTCTTCTCTTTATGAATAGTGATATTTTATTTTTTAAAATAGTGACAAGAAATTGAAATACATGGACACCCTCCTCAAATTTCTGAATCCCTTCAGGACAGAACCTGTGGCTAAGTAAATTTAAAAATATATATGTTTGTGGAAGAATAATTTCTAATCTCTCTATTTCAAAAATTAGTTATTACGATGTACTGATACTAACCCAGTCCCTTCCATCTGAACTTTAGAGAAAGTCAGTTACGTTTCTTCTTAAGAAATGCTTTCCCTTAAAACACGGTATTCAAGGAACTAAATAGGAAATTCCTCAAACGTGCGGCTTTTCCTGCGACATCTAGAAACAAGCAATGCCCTCTGCTGTGCCGGGCGCGGAGGTTCACCTAAACCCCAGTGAGCGAGTGCAGCAGCATCCCTGCCTGCCCGGCGGGACCCCCGCCTGGCCGAGCCACAGGCTGGAAATCTCCACTTGTGAACAAAAACCGCCTTTCTGCTCACGTCACTGGCCTCTGACACCCACCTGGTGGTCTGTAACCTGGTACTATAAAGTAAAAAGGTACCAACAGAGAACTTCTATCACACTGTGACCAGTAGCAAAGCTAACATAGTGATAACCCATTTCTATCTAAAAATACATTGGACAAGCTTCACCACTCATTTTTTAATTATTTTTGGACTACTTACAGTTCACAGTGCAGGGAAATAACTTATTCTTAACTAATTACTTCATTCTTGCATTTTCTTCAAACGTTGGTAACCCAGCTATGAACGTAGCTCAACAACCACTTCTCTACCCTATCAACAAAAATCATCGTGTCCTTCCTAAAAGGCAAGGTTTCCTATTTTGCTAGGGAGACAGCTTCAATCTGCAAATAAAGGTAACACCTAAAGCATTTCCTGTCCTTCTAAAAGATTTCTTTAAGCAATTCCACAGAGAAGAAAAGAACTTTGAACTTGTCTTTTTTTTGTTGTTTAGAATGCAAAACCTATACATAAAAATGCAGAAGGAAAAAGCAGTAAGGAGTAAGCTGCCTGCTGTAGACAAAATTAAGTATCATGTGGATGTATCAGAATATTTTGCTTAACAAGTTGCTAACCTTTTAACAATTTTAATCAACATTTAAGTGCCTGCTCTTTAAGTTTCACTATTTGCAAAACAGTAACAACAGAACTGTAAACTGAAGGTGAAAAAAACCCAATACAAAACCCTAAAAAATTACCAACACAGCAGAGACCACCACCAGGCAACTATGAAGCAAGGTCAGCAGTCCACATTTGCTGCTGTGCCCAAAACACTTAAAAAGCTACCTAGGAAAAAGTATCAATATGCTTTCTGAAACACCTTAGATGAACATGTCAACACACCCATTTATCAAGTTTCCTGATAGTTGCCTAAAATAAGCCACTGCCTACCAAATATCATGGCATTCATCCAGTTTCAAAAATGAGGGAAAAACAGCTGACGTAGGAAACCAGTACAGAAACATCACCAAACTTATCCCTGCCCCAAAAAGAAACAGAAACACCAAGGACCCAAATAACATCTCTGTGCTCTTACAGGGTGCAAGTACACCAAAAGCCAAGTAGCGCTTTGTACCTGTCTATTTGCCAGCAGCGATAAGGAACGCAAGCTTTCCTCTGGCTGCGGTTCAGGTAAGGGATGAGCAAGACCACATTCCTCCTACTTGAAAGAGCAGATCCTGCAGATGCATGGCACCTAATAATGCTTTGAGTTTTTCCAGCAACATCCAGCACACCTTCCCGTAAGTACTACCCAGCTTTATGCCATGTTAGCATCAGGGTTGCTCCCAGCTGTGGAAAGTTTATTTACCAAATAACACACTTCCTAGCAATCAAAAATCAGTTAAAACCGGTGAAAAGGTGATTTCAAGAAAATTACACAGAACCAACAGATTGCACTGCAAGTCAGACCCCTTTCATTCTCCTCTTGTTTCAGTACGCCATCTTTCACTGCTAACTCATTCTCACCAAAACCCACTCCCTCTTCTGCACACTCTTAAAAGAGCAAACAGTGAATAATCATCAATCACACAGGCTCACCGAGCGCTTTGCTAACTTGGCTAAGAACAGCATGAAAGTAGACTCAGGACAACCTTACTTCATCTCACTGGTATGCTTTTAACATCACCGTGACACTGCAAAGCAAGCTACCGGTCTTCCTCTTGTTCAAGTGAGAAAGTAATTCAGCAGAATGGAGTGAAATCCAGAGTTGCAGTCCAGCTCTTCATTTTATATTCCTAGTTTGATTTCTGTATTGCATTATTTATATTCATGTACATAATTCCACTTGGAAGCGATGCTGTAAATACTATGTAACATTTGAGTTAGTTAATCTTTAAAGGCTTGATGACAATTTATTTTTAGATAGAAACAGAAAAGAATAGTTTCCTAGCTTCTTACTTCAACAGAAAGAAGGGGAAAAAAAAAAAAGAAAAAAAAAAATCAACCCCTCAAATCCCTGAAGTAGCATTCAGTATATTCTACAGCTCAATCAAGTGAATCCCCTCCTCAACTCTTCTGTGGACATCCCCCTTGGACACCACCTGAGACAGCATCCTGGGTTAGGCAGACCATTGACCTTTCTACAGCCAGCCTTGCTAGTGTGGATATTCAGTGCAAAACAGAATGTTACAGATTATGCAGTATTTGGGAAATCAGGTCCTGGATTCAGTGACAGAGGCATTTCTAGTTCTACAATCCCAGTACTAAACCAGTCCTGCAATATTAATTCACAGCATTAATCTCCATATCCTATGGGGTACACTCCAATTAGTCCCAGCCCCTGATGTGGTCAAAGAGAACTGGAAAAGTTAGAAGAGTGACAAAGGATGAAGAGCAGCACAGAATCACTTCCACCTGAGGAAAAAACAGAGGTCAGGGCTTTTCAGCCTGGAAGAGATATTCTGCGATACATTAGTAGTACACACATACACTGCTTTTTTTTCCTGTTTCCCTCGACGTCTGTTAACTGCCACTGTCACAACTGACACTGTGGGAAAATCAGCATGACAAAAATCAATGCAACAGCCAGGAAGTGATGGTTATTCACAAAATCTCTACATTCATTTTACCCACTCACACTCATTCTTTCCCAAGTTTCATTTACTCACATTCTCATACCCACAGACTCACAACAAGAAGCATATAACCGAAGTGGTCTGGGGCACGACCGCTTACGTACAACACAGAGGATGACAGATGCCAGCTATCAAGGCCCCACTGCACCTCTGAGAGCCTTCCTGTTTGGCAATGATGAACTAGGTTTTGGACCTATCTTTTAGACTCTTCAGGAGCCGAGAGTTGTTTACAGGGTGGTCCTTTGCTCCAGACTCTCACTCACTGCAGCCTCAATAAATAGCAGACTGCTGCTCGTTATCTATCTCTTCACATTTGTTTTCATGGTGGAATAACAGGAAAACCAAGGCCACATAAGATATGATACAAGCCTGTTGCCCTGCTCCTGTTGTTCAGGAGCAGGGTCTGCTCTTGAGAAATCATCTGTGCTCTAGCCTCATCACAGCGTGGGCCTTGACAAGCACATCATGATCCTCAATTTTACTCCTGAGAACGGCTTCCCAGAGAACTGTGGTTTTCCACATTAACATACACTACTCTTTCAACCCCTGCCCCGCTGCTTCTTTTGACGCCTTCACACACATGCATTTCCACAGGTGTCTCATTCACAGCAGCCTTCATACTTCCACTATGAATCTCCAGAGCACTGCCCTAATAGGCTTTTGATCTGACCTGCTAAAATTGTTTTAATTAAAAGATCTTCCACATCCCCCCTGCCCCGCCTGTAAAATCCAGAACACAGTTTTGCCACAGAGCCGTACCGTGCATTCTACCCACCCAAAACCACTCTCACGCTTTCCGCGTTAGATTTTTGTAGGAGTATGTTACAAAAAAAAAAAAGAAGAAGAAGAAAAAGCAAGCGTAAGAGCCGTGCGCATTTCTGTAGGACTTCTACTGCGGCGGGTGAAGGGGCGAGACGAGAGAGGAACGGGCGAGACCAGCCGGGCAGGCTGACGGCAGAAGGCAGCGCCGGCATTTCAGGAAGGAAAGGCGAAGCCGCGGGGGAGGCGGGCCGCCGGCGCCGGCCGGCAGAGGAAGGCGGCAGCAGGCCCGCCAGGAGGCACTGCAGGGGCGGCACGGCCACGGCCCACCCCGGACACTGCCCCGGCTCCCCCCACCCCCGCCGCGCCCTCACCTGCCGGGGGCCGGGGGCCGCGGCACCGCTGCCCGGCCGCTCCTCCGTCTGCTGCGGGAGGACCCCGGCATCCGGCGGCCCCGCCGCCGGGGCACCGCCGCACCGCCTCGCCGCCGGCAGCCGCGGCCGAACGCCGGCCCGGGCGGCGGCTAGGCCCCAGCTCGGCGCCGCCATGACTGTCCGCCTGCAGGGCGGAGCGCGAACTCTGACCGCGCGGCGGGCGCAAGCGCGCCGAGCGCCGGCTGAGGCGGGGCCGCCGCCATCTTGGCGCCCGCTCCGCGGGCGGGAGGCCGGGCGCGGCCCGGGCGCTCTTGCCGGAGGAGCAGACCCGGCTGACCGCGGCGCCCGCTCCCCTCCGCCGGTCTCCCGCCGAGGCGGCTTGCGGGGGCAGGGGGACGGTGCAGGGAAAGCCGTCCAGGGCGGGCTCGTAGCCGCCGTGGGCCCGGGGAAGGGGCGAGCAGCCCGTCCGCGGGGCCGGCGGCTGAGGGGACGGAGCGAGCCCGGCGGCCTGCGGAGCCCGCCTGGCCGGCCGAGAGTAGAGACGGCGGCGGTCCCGCCGCGGGGAACAGGAGGTAGATGGCGGCTGCGACGTTAACACGCCCAGCCCTGGAAGTAAAACTTAAAATTGCAGCAGCCACCCCAAGGCTACCTGCGCTCAAGGGGAGGGCGCAGGCAGAGCAAGAGGCAGCTGCGAAGCCGAGTGTGATGTGTTACAGACCCAACGGTGCAGCCACTGGGCCTTTGAAAAGAAAAAACCCATCTTCCTTCACAACCCAGAAAGCCCAACTCTGGACTAGATGACCCTTCTGTTTATCAGTTAGATAAATAAAAAAAGAACCCATACAACAAGGATCATGTTCCCGTAGCACCTGCCCTACATGGTATTGACCCCGTAGGCAAAGAGCTCCACTCCCACTGTGTCATTCCATTCTCCCCACCTTCGTTGAGGTGTGGCTGTCAGAGGCTGAGGGTACATCTCAACCCATTTTCTGAACTTCCCAATAGAATCAGGACAGTTTAATTGCTAGAAGTTAATTGCTAGAATTACTAGAAGTCAACCTAGGCCTAGTCTTCTCTGGGAAGGCCAAGCTCATCCACACAGATTCACCCTAGTTCAGTAGTATAGATAACACTACCCTGAAACCACACTTACAGGACTGTTTCAATCAGAAATAAAAAATTCTTATTTATATAATCTTCCATATTCACAGGACAATACATAACTCACATACAGGTTTTTATTAAGCTTCTCACATGTAATTAAGCATATATACTACATCTGACATGCTAACAAGGTTGTCAGGAGCCAACATTTTTTTCCTCCAGACATTGGTGGCAGCTGGAAGTTTCATGGATTTCACACAAATGTTTCAAAACTTGTTTCCAGTTCTAAGCACAGTGATAAAACACTTGCCAAAAGTTCTAACCATACTGACACCATGCGCCAGAAACATACAAAATACAAGAAATTTGAAGAGTACATCAGATAAAGCAACATGTAGGAGAACAGATCTTATAAGACAGCTATGCTGCAGTATGATGCTGCACCTCTCAAAACACATTTCTGGAGTCCTGGAGTCTTAAACAGGAATAGGGGTGCCAGTGGAACAGGCCTTTAACATGTTAAAAAAAACGAAACAAACAAAAAAAAACCAGACGGTGTAGCAGATGTTTTCAATGGTCAGCCTACAACGGAAACAACATTAGCATTTGAGAGCGATTCTCTTGCTGCCTAAAAAAGAACCACTTCCGTGCTCAGGCTTATTCTTAGAATCCATGCTTTGTTAGTGTATATGTGACGCCACCATGTGTGAATTAAGATGAACCTATTCACAACTGATCGAAACTTCAGAAGAGTGCATCTTACCACGTTAACATCATGTACAAAAACCAAGTCTGAAAATGTTATTGTGACTGAACCAAACCAGCACTATTAGGCATTTTGCTTCCATTTGTGATGCTCAGAAGTTTGCTAGGTGGATAATCCAGACAAATCAGTGAGTTTTAGAGGTTATATATTACCCTATCCGCAACTGTTGTATGAGGAACATGCTTGTAAGACAGTACATTCCTACCCACATGTAATCCTGCTATGAATAACTTGTTTAAAGCCTGCTGAAGCAGAAGTCCTTTCTTTAGCTGGGAGTGATCCTCCTAGTCCAGTGTCCCGGGCAGGCAACCCTTAACTAAAATAATCACAATGGAGTGAAGTAACAAGCTTCAGTTTGGCGGCAGCAGCAGTAGATTCATAATGATTAAGTTGAGCAGTAGCTACAGATTCAAAAGAAATTATGTATCCACAGTATATGTACAGTATAATTAACTTCTCAAAAGAGGTTTTTTTTTTCATTGCTATATTTTAAAGGTTGCCTTCAAATTACAGATAAGTCCTTTAAATGCTTGAAAGGCATAAAAATTCCCCTTCCCACACAAAACCCCAAACAATGTATTTTAGTTTCAAAAATATTTTGAACCCACAAACAAGCTTGGTATCAGTTAATCTGGTAAAATAGCTACGTGCTAAATAAAAGCACATATGGTTGAAAGAGCGCAAAGAACATTACAAGTGTGCTTAGTTTTTGCTTGCAGCATCTGGCAGTGGGTAGCAGGACAGAGGCAGGAATCTCAGTGGGTCTCCTCCTGTGTCTGTTCTGCAATAGTTTCTGTGGCACTGGCATTGGCAGCAGAGTTGAGAACTTCTCCAAAGTCTCCCCCAGCAGGTTTGCTTCCTCCAACTTTAGACTAGAACATAGAGAGCACCTCAGCATAAAATTGCAGTTACTTGGCATGCCAAACACGCTTAACTGTATAAAATCAGTACCTCTGCATGACTAAGTTTAATAACCCTTTTCAGCAGAGAAGCTTTTCCAGGACTGAGCTACCTCCACAATAGTCCAAAGACAAGTCTTGAAGTATCATGCAGAAAACAATCACCAGCAGCAGATTAACATAGCAGTCTCCCTCTGACTTTGAGATTCACAAAGCATGAAGCAGCCCTGATTCCAGAGAGTCTGAAGGTTGACACACCCTCACTTAAAAATGAATACAGGTATGCAGCCTTTCAAGCCATTTAGGCTTTGAAACATTGAGAGTTAAAACTCGCTTCTGTATTGCTCGAGAAAGGACCTTGAACAGTTTTCAGTCTCAACAACAATTCCCAAAATCTTTAGCGGAGCATAGCAACTATTTTACTTTCTCCAGGTAATGTGTTTGCCTTTTCACTTCCCTCTACAGTGTACATATATCCTGTGGGATGGCCAGAGTGTTAATGCCAATTAGTTTGCAAGGGGATGCCTAGCTCCCCAAGCTATTGCTTGCATGCTTCTCATCCAACCCAGTGTGCCCACAAGAACAGTCCAGTCTGGTTCCAGTTACATGTATTAGTTATTTCTGAAGTGATTTTTTACCTGGAGAAGCTATTAATGGTTGTTCCTGGCACTTGAGGCTTTTGTGAGTAAATTTTAAATTAAGGTACTAAGGCCTTACGTATTTTATGCCAGAATTAAGAGAAAGATCCCAAGCTACTTTCCTGTGTAGGATACTAGTCCTTAGGAAGGCATGGAAATAAAAGCCTAGACCATTTTGGATACATAATACTAGGTATGTTATGCTAGCTGTTTGTGCAGTTTAGCTAGCTGTTTGTCTTCCTAGTTAAGGGCATCCTCCTGTAAGAGGTGCAGAAGCCCATTTTGTTATTCTTGGATCATTAGGCAGAGAAGCCATTTCCACAGTATTTAAAAAGATGTCATATAAGCATCTTCAACAGTTTACCAGTAACTAAAAAACAGGCTACCCAGAGTCCACTTCAGTCTTTTCTCCACATCCACAGCTCCACAATCACAGAGGCCTTTTAGTAATGCTTACCTTTAAGTTTTCAACTTTTTCCTCAAAGGATTTGAAAGTAGGAGAATTTCTAGGAAAATAAAAAAAAGGAACCACACAATTAAAAACATATCTGATTAGTCTACATCAGAAAACAAGCAGACAGTTGCTTTTTCCAATGTCAGCATGAGTTTTGTTTGTTTGGGGCTCTCTCCTTGTTTTAAGGGTAGCCTAAAAATAGTTTAGATCTGGATCTCCTCAAGTACTACAAAACTAAAATTCAAACACACTCAAGTTGCAGCTCATTTGTATCTTTGGCATTGCCAACTAAGCATTACCAGGCTCAGTGATAGGATCTTTCATCACAACATGGACAGTGGAAGTAGCAAGTATTTTAGGTTTAGCTTATTATTCCCAGTGATTTCAAACAGGTTTCTGTCTTAAAGGATTTGTTCAGAAAAGCTTAGTCATCACTTCTGGTTAGCCTAGTATATTCTTGCTGAAGAAAGCTTGTCATCAGAGATTTTTCACTTGTTATAGGAAAACTAGTTCAGTTTAATAGGCTATGGGTTCAATTAACAAAACATGGTTTGCAGTGGCATTTTCTGCTAACACGCTAAATTTAAGGCAGACTCCCCCTTGCCTTTTAAGTGCTGGAGACAGCTGTGATTACAAGTGGTAAATTCTGCATATGAAGAACAGGACCGCTTGGGATTTTCAATGCTTAGGGCCAGTGTATTATTTATTAGGGTCAGAGAAGTGGCTTAATGCTCTAACTAGCTGCCACTGCCATTTGCAAATTTGTGCAATAGCTTGTACACCTCTTCTGCCTTTATGCAGGATGGAAAATGCTTGCCTTTGGCAGACCAGGACTAAGGATTTGTGGCAGATTCAAAGTAAAATTATTATATAAAAGATGAAAGACGGGAGGGTTTTTTCAAAAAGGGTCTTAAGCTTCCCTTCTCCCTTTGCTTGGTATTTGTGTAGGTCACCCACACTTAGTAGCACTCTTTCATTTGGGAAAGCACACAGTGACATATATATATATATATATATATATACACGCATACACACACACACATATATATATCAAACCAGACTCTCTCAGGAGATGGAGGGACACAGTGCCAAGCAAGGGGAGAGAAAAGGCAAGCACTCCAACTCGGCAAGAGGCTTTCTATGAAACCACAGTATTTTTTACTCACTTTCATTGTTCCAAAACAAATGCCAAGCTACTGCCTTTTAAACTTGGAATCATTTAGTAGCATTACATTTCTAACTGTCAAGGAAAAGTTGTTATAGTTCTCCAAACAGCTGGGAAGTGCACTTGGTCACATTCCAGATGTGCAATAACCACCACCATTAAGCAGAAATAAAATTTATCCTATATGTTAGTGCAGGAAATCCATTACAGAGTTGGGTGGGTTTTTTGGTTTTGTTTTAAATCTACGTTAGTTGACGTAAGTTCAATTTGACTTGATTCCACACATGAAAAGAAATAAAACCAACAGCTGGATTATGCATACATTACCTCATAATAGGCATGCTAATTGAATGTTGTATGGAGCGTATACTAAATGCCAGCATTAAGAAAAAAGAAAGCAAGAAGTTAGTTTAAGTGATAGACTGAGAAGAAATTGGCTTAGAGATCTGACTTCTGGATACTATATTTGGTAAATAGCCAAACAGTTATGCAGTCTTATATAGTAACTGCTTAGTTTTGCTTTTTTAAATGGCTTAGCCATGCATACACACAAGTACATCAGAGCAAAAGCTGCAACAACTTATTTTCGTTTTTAGAAAGATTCAAATGCCATGCTTGTTAGTACATATTCTGCTTAGCTGCAACAGTCTGTCTACTCATTAAGTTTCTCAAGCAATGACAGTCATGCTGCATTTACAGTTTTGATGGTATCAGGTAGAAAGTGAGCACTCGAGTCTTATCAATCAAATAATCTTCCTACTGAAAGAATTATTCCTACATTCAGAAGGCTTCCATTTCAATTCAGTGTAAGATTTCCATACTCATCAATACAAATTATCTGCTTGTCAGTATAAATTATGTACCAAGAGCAGTCACATCAGTCTATATTCAAGGTCAGGTTTGTGCTGGGGGCAGGGAGAAAATCCTAGTCTCAACCCTGTTCTGAAATTCATGGAGGATTTCTGTAACCTGCCAGTGTTCCTATATAGTTACTGTTTGTTTAGTGACAATACACACCTACTCCTAGAAGGTGACTGGATATAGGTTAAGGAGCTCCCAAATAACTTCAAGACCATCTGTAATCTAATTTAGTTCCATATCCTAGAAAAACCCTGTTTACTCTTGATACAAATCAGTCTTGTATGTTAAATGTTTCTTGTAAAATACCACAATACTAAGTTAGAAAAACTGATGATCACTGTTTTTCATAACTATATTTGGAATGTCAAATTTTGACTGGGCTTTATGATGTACTTCAAGAGAATATTTTCCAGGCAATTGCTAGGGGGAAAAAACCAAAACAAAAACCTCTCATATTTGATGCACCTCCACAACTCCAATTAGTATTTCAGCACAATGGAAGACACACTCACAGAAGAAAGAAGGTTCTTTGCAGAATGAGTTAAGAGATTCCTTCAGGAGGCTCATCAGTAGAATACAGTGATAGAAGAAACAACTATACACATTAAAAGTTCCCTTAAGGTTGGGATCCCTTAAGGCAGATGCACAATTGAAGGTTGGTTTGTAAGTACAGTGTACTGTGAATCAGATACACAAAGGCCAGATGCTGTCCTGACACAACATCAGTAATGTGTGGCCATGTTCCATCCCTTTCCCCAACCCCATTTCTGCTGTTTCATCTTCACAGATGGTTTGGCTTCCACAGACTTTTCCAGAGAACGTAGAAGCTGATTGTCTTCTGGAGTGTAATTTATATTCCTCGCTGTGATGTGGATTACTACAAGTTCTGGTCTTGCTATGGGCCAAGTTTTAGTACAGAACTACACTGATACTAACTAGTTCTCTTTGCCCAGTCACGTTCAGCCACTTCCCCTCACCCTGCAAGAAGTTTAAGGCTAAAGAGGGTAAAAGTTACCTTCTTTTCCCCATATATATTTACAGTCTGTAGACCTGTTCACACAAGAGCAACAACCTGTGGTGTACTGCAGATCTTTTAAAAGGTGTCTAGGGAAGTTTACTTCAATCTCATAGAGATCACTTAATGGAAGAACTATTCATACATTCATGGATTTACTTGCTGTTGTACAATACACTTACATATACTCAGTATCCATTTTGTAAAGTGTCACCATAAGACAGTATATAGTTTTAGCACAGCTGTTTTGCAAGACAACTTGATTAGATAACTGCAGTTCATCTTTTTTTAACATCAAATCACCCATTCTTCAAGTAGTGCAAAGAAGCACGATTAAGCCTTGAAAAGCTTTACAAAGAAGAGAACTTGTATTTCTTTTCACAAATGACAGAATGCCACAAAGCACTCACTGAACTAGGCCATCAAGTTGGGCGGTTTGAAGAGAAGCCCTTTTTACAATGCTCACAAGCGAACCAACCCCTAGCCTTTTAAAAAATATAAAACCAAAAAAGGCACAATAAGTTGCTCTCCAGCTGCATTAAAAGCTTTCTTATCCTTTATGTAATTATTTTTTATAGCTACTACATTGCCTCACATTTTGAAAATGCATAAGGAGATATGCCAGAGTCCCTGCCTGGAAAACATGGGCTTAAGAGTACATAAGCACTAGTTATTTGCTTTTGTTAATAGTTAGGTTTCCAGCTGATATGCTGATCAATGATGATATTTAGGTGTCCATGATCATATCAGATTTCCAAAGCAAGCAAAGAAAGTTATTCTGCAGTCTCAGAACAGGGCAAAGATGAGGACTTCTGCTCCATAATATGGATGCAGTACAAGAGGAGCTAAGTGCAAAGTCACGATTGCTCAGGAAGTTTGCAGAGCACTACATCTTGGTACTACTGGTTTTTTGCACATAATACTGATGTTGCATACACAAGGATGGCTAGCTCATCTAAAGGTCAAAACATTCTTATAAAGGAGAATAAAGGTATTAAGAGAAACCTAAGAAAGAACAGAGTTCATTTTCAGCATAACAAAAAGCAGAGGAAACAAACACAAAAAGGAAGCAATAATGCACTGACTTCACACTACCAGTCCCCTCTCTTCTTCTCTATTTCAGTACTTTCCAAGTTCACAGCTCCACCAGCTGCCTTACTCCCTTTTACAACTCCCTTCAAAATCACTTTGCAATGCAAGAATTAAGACCTGCATGTGATGTTAGCTGCATGGAATGTGGAAATAGTCCAACACAGTAGAAATCATGCCATTACAGCTAAGAAGTCCGTAAGCTAAAACAGTCCAAGAAAAGCAAAGCCACAATGAAGCAGCCACATAGGAGTTTAAGAATAAAAATGCACCTGCATATTCAGTATTTGTTCAAGTAAGTATCAGGCCCATCAATTCTCATTTCCAGCAAAAAACTTGGGCATCTAAAACTTTAGAAAGTTCAGACTTGCGCAGTCTTAAAAGTAGACGCCACTTGAGTAGTCACATAACCCTGGGACCTGAATTCACTAGTTGAATCCCAGATGAACTTGGTCCTCACAAAAAACAAAAAACTCTAAGGTTTTTAATCTCCTATTTAAGTGCAACTAAGATCTTGAACAGGACTAATTCTTCCCAATTTTTTTGTTTTGTTTTTCAACCCAGCTGCTCCTCTATTTATAACACCACCTTGAGTTTCCATTGCTGTGATTCTCCCCAAGAAGCACAACAGTGTCAACTCCTCTGGCCCTGTTACATTCCCTCCCAGTGGCCCAGTTTCTGACAGAGTACTCAACACCCACCTAGGCACTAACTTGAGTAATTAGGACACTTCTTTTGAGATATTAAATTGCTGAAGCCAGAAGAGAGCTATGAGTCTCTGCTGGTCCTTGTCAAATGCAATAGTCTAATACTAGTAAGGGAACACCATAGCCTCAAGAAAGGTGAAGCCTGTTAAGTGAGCCGAGCTCCACATCCAGAAGTTAGAGACATCTTCCAGGCTCCCTTTGTCTTACTGATGCTAAAGGGGAGGTCTTTCAGACAGGCTGCTATTCTTATACTTGAGCAAACTGAGCTCACTTCAGAGTCTGATAGCATCCTGTGCTGCTGCCCATCTCCTCCCCAGGCACTGCCCCTGGGGCTATAGCTCCTAGTTAGTATTCTAGGAGCCAGATCCCTACATCTTTATAGAGGTCCTACTGCTGTCTTTAGCTAATTAGTGGAAGAGTACAGAAAAGATGAAGCCAGACTCAGAGGTGTGCATACACAGGATGAGAGGCAATAGACAGAAGTTGCTACACAGGAATTTTAACTGCTGAAAACTTAACATTGCACATTTGCTTAGACTAGGCAGATAAAAGGCAATGCAGACAAGGTAACTAAAATATGCAGTATCTGGAGCTGCTAAAGTAATCAACTCAAAGATAAGGACTCTTTCACTGGACAAACTATGAACAGAGAATGCATAAACTATTTTACATTTAGACTCCAGTAATTTGATTAAAGTCACAATGCTAAACAGCCATTGTAATAGACACAAAAAAGGGAAAATTTCTACTCTGTCAAGGCACAAACACTGTACAGACAAAGAGAAGGAGGAGTTCTGCATGCCATTGACCTCAAAACCATATTCTGTGTCTTCACAAAATTCAACAGATTCCTTTCTTACAAGGAAGAGAGACTAACTGATTATTATGTATTCTCAAGATTTCATGTTCTGGGATAGTTACCAGGTGAACATGAAGAAACATCTTCCCTGACATTAAAAGAGCTTCAGTTTTACATATAACACTGGATGAAAAAAAAAAAAAAAAAGAAATTACCTTTTACAGACAAAACTTAAAGATTTTAACTGAGACAGTCTGACTACATGCTTAGTTTCAGAAAAAATTCTTGCGCCCACCTTACCTAAAGGAATGTGAAAATGCCTGTAGTCTGCACAATGCCAGAGTAAGCATTAAAGAGAGAAAGGAAGTTCTGATAAATCTGAAGAAAAATATGTAACTGTGTAACTGCACCTCAAAGTGTTTTGTCACTAGACTTCAGAAAGCAAGAAAGAGGTTAATGGCAGCACTTTAAAACAGAGGGCTGATTTTATTACACTGCTTTCCAATGCAGCAATATTCTGTTAGAATGTGTGAATTTTTATTAGTCCAATAATTGAAAAATAAGTTTGATCCACTATTTGCAACAAATTACAAGCAGAGATGAATAGTTGTATATGTTCCAGTAGTAAAAATTATATAATCAAACAAAGAATTGTAAGCTAAGAATATGATTGGATTGCACCCAGGAAGAGTTTTACATGCAGCTTACAATAGTGCTAGAAATGACCACCAAACTTACCTAATTTGCATGAAGGGCTGTGTCAGTTGACACAAGGTCAAAATATGTTGTATGCCAATATTTAATAATTAAAAAGTACCAATAGTCTATGAAAAAGGTAATAAAATCAAGCCACTGCTACAAGGTAGAACCACTTACAAAGAAATAAAACACACCTGAAAGGAATCACACATAAGACAAAAAAAACCCCAACAACCAAACCACAAAAAAAAACCAACAACCAAACCACAAAAAAAAAAACAACAACCAAACCACAAACAGTTAAAGACACCCGTTGTTTAAAGGTAGTATTCCACTAGCTGAGAAAGTCAGAGAACAGAACTGACAATGCTATGTGCATCACACAGAGGCAGGCAGAGACACCACCACCTGCAATCCTACCAGAAAAGTAAGAGTAGCAGTGGAGGTAATAGCATACATTGCTTCTCTTGCATATACAAAATACACACCACAGAACTCTTCTGCATCAGTGAGGACATACAAGCAGATTTTGCAGCAAGTCGCTCAGCTCTCTTAAAACATGCTAAGGGTTCTTGATAGATTAACTTTTAGAAGTGCTAGTATGTTAACAGCATAAATTTGTTTCAGTGATCACCTGCTTAAATAAAAAATGCAACTACTTGGGAAAAGCTAAAGAAACCTACCTGACGTCTTCAAACTTCTTGGTTATGACTGAACCAACAGATGAAAAAGCAGCAGAAGCCTTCTGACCAGCCTGAGACAGGGTTTCTGACGTTTTCTTGTATCTGTGTTCAAATAAAATCAAGTCTGTAGTTATTTTAATAGAACACATAAGGAACCTTTTAGTGTATGTAAACTTGTATCAAACCCAGAGGTATACTTCAACTTTGGGGTCAAATGGACAAACTGCTTAAGAGATTATTTTGAGCCATTGCAGTCCCTTCTGGCTACAGCATCTCTGTCACCTCTGACTTCAGATCAGGTTCACCAACATGCACCCAGAACAGATGCTATCTGCTATTGTAGGACTTTTAAAAAACAAAACAAAAACCACCAAAAAAACCCCCACACCAAAAAAAAACAAGAAAACAACACCATGCACACACACTGAAAAAGAACAGAGGTCTATTTTTTGTGCCAAGTGTCTAAAATCTTGTAGTGAATGGTTTTGTCAATAAACTTCACCATAAAAAGTTTGAGGTACATCCTCTTACATTCTGTGTAGTCATTAACTGCAGAAGGCTGTTCACTCTAGACCATAAGCTAACAGTTGTGTTTGGCAAGATCATTAACTGTGACTTTGCACTATTCCTGCGTGAGCTCAGTTTACAACAATTTTTGCAGGCTGGAAAAGAGAGGTATTCTGTTGGACATAGGACACCTTGGTATCTCAGTAATGGTATCTCAGATCTGTCAGACAAAAAGTATATTAGAATCACCCATATTATGGTCAATCATTCTTATTTGGCATGAGATGATATGGCTAGTAGAGGCCTTCTTGAAAGAAATCGATAATGATTTATCCAGATAAGTTTTAGTGCAACCTTACTTTTTGTTATCTACACTCATGTTATTTCACAAGAACAGAGGGTTTAGACATGACACAAGTACTACACAGTTTTCACCTCAACAGCTGAGGCAATCACTGTGAACTGGTACATACGCTGTAGTTGATGTAACATCTTGCCAGCTTTTGGTAATGTTCTGCCTTAGTTCCTGTAATGAGTTAATTCCCAGCTTTCTCTTGATTTCTGCTAGGTGCTTCTCTTTGGCAGCTAGCACTTGTGAAAGCGTCTGGATTTCCTCTTCCACCTGTGGCAGCAGAATTGATGAGAGGTAAGTTAACAAGCAATATACCCAGCCATTTAACTATGTATTTATTAAAACATCTACTAGGCATTAGTAATGGGAGGGCTAACACTTTTGTAACATTGCCTCACAGTTGTTTCTAAATACTAAAAGGGAAATCCAACATAGTCTACAACAAGAGCTAGTGAGAAAAGTAATCTACCTACAGCTAGCTGTTACTGGAATATGCACAAGGGAGTTGGTAACTAAAAGACCATACAGTTAGAAATCATTACCTTTAGACAACATTAGCCTATGTGAAGCTTGAAGATTAGTCAAACCTGGGACAATCGCCAAGCCTGTATTCTCCTTCCACATCAGAAGAAACACCAATGTATGACCAGTATCAGGAAGCTCAGAGCATGTCTGATCCATACGCAAGTTTTGTCTCCTTGCTTGAACAGAAAGGTTCTTTTGTGGCTTAAGCCAGCAATTGTAGGCTGGATCCAGCCAGAGGAGTGCCTTCCCCAGAGCAGGGGTGGAAATGGTGGCAGACAGACTGAGCAGTTTAAAAAAACAAACAAACAAAAAAACCACAAAAAACCAAAACACACAAAAACAAACAAACAAAAAAAAACCCACCCCTCAAAAAAAAAAAAAAAAACCAAAAACCCACAAAAAAACCACATCACCTGTTCAGCAACTAGAAAACTGTATCATTTGTATGCTTCCTTCTTTACATAGATGGTCACTTAAGCTTCTCACAGAAGCATGACCAGATCACGATCAGAGATCTCAGAATAGTTTTATGATACCATTCTGTGGGCTATATGGATGTGACAGAGGCACTAAGGCCATATGTACAAAGGCGAAGGCATACATCCAGCCCTACTTCCTCACACAGACTGGACCACCCTACTTCAGAGTATCAGGCTGCCCACTCATTTAAGCTGCTTTGAGGAAATACCAGTATCTTCAATGTACCTTTGGTTTGGATATCTGTCTGAAGTCCAGCGTGACGTACCCTAGCAGGACCAGATTTCCCTTACCATCTTCAGCTGATTGGTCTGGCATGAAATAATACTCAAGACTACAAAAACCAAGACTGCATTAAATGTGCTCATTTCACAGCTAACGTTTGTTTGCCAACCTTAGACTTAAGTTAGTGTCTCTTATTAGGGTCCTAAAGTCACACAGAGCTACAAAAGAAAAAAGACTGGTTACTCAATAAAGCTTGACTCTGATAACTTTTGAAATGCATGTATGTTGTGGTTTAAGCCCAGCCAGCAACTAAGCACCACACAGCTGCTCACTCACTTCCCCCACCACCCAGTGGGATGGGGGAGAGAAGGGGGGGGGGGGGGGGTGGAAGTAAAACTCATGGGTTGAGATAAGATAAGAACAGTTTAATAGGACAAAAAGGAAGAAAATAATAATTATGATAATAACAACAATAATAATAATAATTTAAAAATTGGCATATAAAAACCAAGTGATGCACAATGCAATTGCTCACTACTTGCTGACCAATGCCCAGTTAGTTCCTGAGCAGCAATCTGCCCAGTTTATATACTGGGCATGACATCACATGGTATAGAATACCCCTTTGGCCAGTTTGGGTCAGCTGTCCTGGCTGTGTCCCCTCCCAACTTCTTGTGCCCCCCCCAGCCTTCTGGCTGGCTAGGCATGAGAAGCTGAAAAATCCTTGACTTTAGACTAAACATTACTGAGCAACAACTGAAAACATCAGTGTGTTATCAACATTCTTCTCATACTGAATCCAAAACATAATACTGTACCAGCTACTAGAAAGAAAATTAACTCTATCCCAGCCAAAACCAGTACAATGTATCAGGCTGAATATTTGACTGTCCTTCAAACAATGCTACTTTAACTCGCTCTTAAAAAAAATTCTGCTATATGAACTATGGACAAGACTACATGGCTAGACATTAGCAAAACAGTGTCTACACAGATATTACTACAAAGCATCCTTCATGAAAACAACAGCTTTAGTTATTCCACAACAGTTGAGACAACACTTGGTTTTGGCTTCCAACCATGTTCTCTTTGGCATCTTATTTACCCCCTTCTCACTTGAGGGGAAAAAAAGGCGTTTATGCATCTCGGTTTAAGATCTGTACACTGAGCACTTCTAGCTTAATCCTCCATAGCTAGAACTGGCTGTTCTTCTCTCCTTGACACCTTCCCTTTCCCTCCTTGCAATACACAGGACAGCCGCACCCGGCTTCAGACACTCACAGAATAAATATGCAAAGCATTAACTGTATGTTCAAAGACAGCATTATCCCAGATTTTCATTCTCAAAACCAGTTTAAGAACTATTTGCAAGATATTTACCTTAGCAAGCTCTTTTCTCAGCTCATCCTGTTCTTCTTCAGAGAGTGTTTCTGCCATATCAACTGTAGCAGCAGCATCCTCTCCAACCTCAGGTATAGAGTCACTTCTCAGCAGCCCTTGAGGTGAATAAACCATTAGAAGTCAGATCATCACATGTCTGCCAGATAGCAGCTAATGTTAATATACAGCCCTTTTGTGCCAGTGGACAAAAGAAAACTGATGAGACGACACCAAAGTCACACTCCCCGAGTGCTTACAGGAAACTGGAGGAATTTTGCTGGCTGTTTTGTTCTATCGAGTTTTATTAAAGCTTAATGTAATTGCAACTGCTGCACTAAGAAGAGACTGGAAACATACTGAGAACAACGCATGCCACTACTCTGATAAAAACCAAGGCGCAGAATGCTATGTCCCAACCAGTGGTTCCTACACAGCCTTTGCCCAGGAGTCCATGTGCTCTCTGTTCTCTCTTGCTCACGCGGCACAGAAACTCTGGAAGCACTGGAGGTGCTCGAGACCAATGCAGAGGCTCCCTCCCTCCCTGCTCTCTGGATCAGATTAAAGAATGCCCGTTTCTCAGCATACTGGGAGCAGTCGTGGCAAAAAGCAAGCTCAGCAACAGCTGAGAACAGGGTTGCACTGCAAGTAGAAACTCCTTTCCCTTACCCTGCTCAATCTCTCTGTCCCTAGTAGCTGGGACCACTGGGGTAGAAAGTCATAGGTATTGTGGAACCAGAAGCAAGCTATTGGTTTGCGCCTAGACATTAAACAGATGGGAAGCATGGAGAAGGAGCTTGGGAACAAAAGGCCATCACTTCAGACAAACCAGTGGAATGGTGAGAAGGGACTGATGAGGATGTGCATCCACTCACACCGCTGCCTCTTCCCCTTCCAAACCCAGAAACCAAAACTCTGCCAAACTCCTCTGTATGAATCCCAAACATCCCTATGGTCACAGCTTCAGTAAAAGGAAGGAGAATGGTATTATTTGTATTACTATGATGCACTCACTTTAAAGATTCATTTATTCTTACTCCTTAGTGCTTGCAGTAAGATCACTTTAAACTCCTTTTAATGCAACAAACAAATTTTTCCAGCAAAAGATTTCCCATTTTGAATCTTTGTAGCTGACACTTAAACATACAGTTTGCCAGAATTAAGAAATCTTGTTCTGACTTGCAAAGAGACCAGTTTGCACAGAGACTGCATGCTGGAATGGTTGTAGATTCCCAGAACTAATTGTCTATTCAAGAGGAAAAATAGCTTTATAGATAGTAAAAAAGAATTGAAAAAAAATCTCAAAATAGAAGAAAAAAACCAAAACTAGCAGGATTGTTTGTTTGTAAACAGAGAGGGTGAGAGTGTGTGTGTATGTGTATAGAGAGACACAATTCAGACAAGTTGAGAACATACTAAGTAATGTTCCCTTACTAGTCACTATAGAAATTAACCAGATAAAATTCCATCCTCATTTCAGCAGCTTCTGGTGGCACTCCATACTGCCGTTTGGTCTGGGAATCCAAAGCGTCATTAACATGCAATGAGACCACCACTATGATTTCATTGTGAGGCTTGATGTCAAATAGCTACACCACAATCAACTGAAAAGTCAGGGAAAAAAAGATTCTGCAAGTCTGTAATTAGTTTTAGGTATTCTGTGAAACATGCTCCTAGCAGCTGTCAAGCCTAAGAAAAGAAGAGGCCTTGTTCTTCTTGATCAAGTTACTGAACTGAGGTAAAGCTCAATTCCACAAATTCTTTCCAAAACAGTATGTTTTCTGCCTCTATTTGTGTCCAGAACACTTGTCCTCTAGAAGCACACTGCTACATGGGCAGAACATTTGTAAATGGTTAAGTTACCACAGAGTACACTGAGAAGGAAGCATACAGAAAGCAACTGAATCCCCATTCTGCATTTATTTATGAGATTTCTATCACATTTTCCCCAGAGATTTACATCTGTCTTCTATACAAAAATAGTGTAGTTCCTACAGGTTTCCCAATACACTATTTTCTGGCAGAAATCTAGGGCAGAAAAGTAGTTCAATTCTAATGCCCAAACCAAAGCACAGCACTACAGCACCAAAAAAAGTATTACGGCTCATGTCTCACAGTCAGATAATTTTTGTTTTATACACCAACATATTTCCTTTTCTTAACATCAAATGGTTAAGAATGCCGTACCTTTTTGTCAAATTCCTATTTATCCTATTAACTACATATGCCTATACTGAAGGAAAAATAACAACTTAAACTGCATTTTCCCCTGACACTCTATGACCCCCAGTATGTTAGCCTCCGACTCCTGCCCTTGTTCTCCATCTGCAGGCCCTTCAGGGACTACAGAGTTTGCTGCTGTGAGAGCCATTTCAGAAAGTTTGCAAGTACCAAAGACCATGCTGACTCCAAGAGCATTAGCACATCCAGCTGAAAGTCTGTTCAATCTGGTTATGAAGAGTCATCTGGATTATCTCACCAAAAATAGATCAAGTGAATCCAGCAGTAGGAAAACATGCTGGATTGTCTCCCGCAGCAATAGCTTCTGTTTTGGGAATGTACCTTCTCTTTGGAAAACTAGTGTTTTAAGGGAGCTTGTACTGCTTGTTGCCTACACTGAACTTAAGACACAATGCTAAGCAGCAAGGGAATGATCTCTCCTCCCCTTCCCATTTCTAGACCTTTTAGGAAGACTTGAAATCACTGCTAGAGTCCTCCATACCTCAACGCTGTAGATCTAACCATGCGTTCCTCTCTTCGCCTTCTGCCCCCCTCCGCTTTACGACTTTTTCTTTAGCTCCATTTGAAGTATGCAAACACCTTCCTATCGGTCTTTATTCTGGTACCTCCCCTGTTACTGTTCACCTCTGCTTGCTTTGCTCTCATTCCTCAGTTCACTTCAATACTTGCAGGACACAGGGTTCAACTGTGCTATGGGAAGGCCATGCCAGGCAGCCTGACCAAGAAGCAGTTGTCTACACAGGTAACAACCCACAGACCTCCACAATGGCATGGCTACAACCCAAATATACCCCATAAATGAGGGCTGACAGACAGCAAGATCCTGGCTTTGAGCAAGCTTCATAAGGAAAGGTGCACAGCCCACCTTAGGTATTTTTGTGGGGTGTGGGGCAAGAAACCAGAGAAATAGCAGTCAGCCAGCAGATGGAAATACTTCGGCTCAATCTGTTATTAAGAGAGCATTTCTCACTTGTGGTCTTCTCTGTTCACCAGCAGAACTGTTGTTAATGACTTCCAACTTGTTACCGGCTTCCAACTTTTTGCCTTTCATTATGTTAGTTGTCTTGCATCTTTAGAGTTGCAAAGGACTTAAAATTCAGTTTGGTACTCTGATTGCTATAACTAAGTTTAGCTGAGCATTTCACATCTCAAACCCTTAAACAGAGTAAAAATTACGTTGGGGAGAAAAAAAAAAATAGGAAGACTTACCGAGTATTGGGAAAACTTACCTAGTTTTAAGGTCAGTTTTTAGGTGTCTGTATTTCTAAGATTAACATATTATCCCAGCAGCTTATTACATCTACTTAAATGAACCAAATAAAGACATGAACAATTTAGCTGATTAGGACTCCACAGATCATGTTCAGGGAAATGGCACTTAAGTCCCTATTATTCTGCCGGGGTAGGCAAAGCATTAGAATTATTCAATTTACACTCAGGTTTTCTGGTTTGCGGTTTAGTTTGGTTGGTTGCAAGGCAAGTTTGTGCTCTATTTTGACCAGAAGTTCCTACCTCTTTCTGGCCTGAATTCAGAGATTAGCAGTAAACATTAGCAGTTTAAGGAAGTACTGGTCATTTCAGATGAGCAGCCTTTGGAGTGGGGAAGGGTTAGCCTTCACAAAGCTTTATCTTTAGACAGACATATTCTGTGTCAGACACTCAGAATGAGCATTTTGGCTATCACTATACAGTTGGAAAAGCTAAAGAAAAAAGGCACTTGTTAGAGTTCAGGAGAACAAGCTGTTACAAGATTAAGATCACTCCAACATTTGAGTAATATATAGTGCTACAGAGGATATTTATTTTGCAATATATAAGAAAGATCAAATTTAAGTGCTTCCCATTTATCTCAGTGAAAAAGCCAAAGCAAGACATATTTCTTCAACGCAGGGGAGAAAGTTCTTGGACTTCTCCCAAACACTAATCATATATTCATTCAAAGTGAATGAAAAAGAAAAAAAAGCCCAGTAAAGGTTGGTGCTTCTGCTGATGCATCACCACCAGATACAAAGGACTGCTATCCCCCCTTTAGAAGACGTGGGAGATGCAGTAAATGCAGAGGTGAATGCTGATCACTGTTCCCCAGAGGCCCCTAGCTCATCAAGTTCATGGAGACATTTGTTTTAGTTCACACAGACATCCCCCAAGGGATGCACATTTCTTTAAGATTTTAAAGAACAAGACCATAAAAAAAAAAGTCAACACCTTTGTAACTTTGCTTTGTCACACCTGAAATAGGGCTAAGCTTTCTATATTTTTTATTTCTCTGGAAGATTATGTCCAGCAGCACGGAATGGAAAGGAAAGGTGGTAAAACCACACTAGTATGTGTTGGGAGGTACGGCTGTAGGTGTTCTGTACAACAGGTTACCAGCTAGAAATTAGTAGGATTAAGCACTAGGTGGATGCCACTGCAGCACAGCACAAAACAGCCACTCAAGGGAGCACAAGTACAGTTAGCATCTGCAGGCATAAAATTTACAGCATTTTAAATGCTAGGTGGAACAGACTAAAGGTTTTAGAGGGCATTTTCATTAATTGGTGATATTTTCAGTACTAAGGCAAGAGCAGATGTTAGACAACCCAGAGCTCTGAAGTCATACTAAGTATGCAATTCCTATGTCCCCTGCAAAAAAGCTAATAGTCAAACTAGGCCAATTACTCCAGTCTTGCAGAAGTTGCCCTTTTGTTCCTAATTTTTTTGCTCACTTTGTTTTCCCTCAAACTGCCTTCCTACTGAATTAAGAAATAACAAATAAGGTAAAGCTGGTAAATGCACAGGATGAGATATTACCTACATGACACACCAAAGCTAATAAAACTACCAGAGTTAACAGTAGGTCAACTTTTACCTTCATTTACACCTGAATTATAGCCAAATTTTATAGATTCTTAATCTGAGAAGTTCCTTTTTACTGATATTAATCACTAAGCTTTCTATGTAGAGGGTTGGGGCGGGGGGGGGGGGGGGGGAGATGTTACCAGACTTTGCCAGCGTAGGTGATCCAGGTGGAGAAAGGTTTATGCCAGGCGACAGGTAAAGATAGTTTCTGTTCACTCCAGCATTGAAATCAAAGGGCGATTTGTAATCCTCATATAGATCCATGCCAGAAAATTCAGAGCATGTAGCCATCCTCTTCTTCCACCGAAGCATTCATCTTTGCTTTCTGGGGCAACCCGGAGAGCAGGATCCAGAAACCCTCCGTTTCTTCACATGACACTCACTACACCTCCTCATAAAATTCAGCTCTCTTACGCCTCTGTTAGATTTGATAGAGCCATGTAGCAAGTGATTTCTTGGCCATCTTGTAGCTGCTGCTGTTTACATGGCACAAAGTTAAGCTCCTGTAAATTTATAACCAGGGCTGGACTTAAACAAACCGTTCCTTTAACAAACATTCACAGCGCACTGTTCGTGGCTTCTGGAAGAGCCTTGGTCCTCTGCAGAATTGCATCAAGAATCTTCAATCATTTAAATAAAAAAAGGTCAGCTGACTGCAGCTACACCAGGATATCCTTAATCTTCTAGGACACAAAAGGATTACTAGCCGTAATCTATCCTATATACCATCTGTGTAGGACTTTTTCCTCTGATTAATGGAAAATTCTGCGTGCATAACTATTTCTCCAGCTGCTTCCACCAGTGTAATAACCAGTAGCCAGAACCCAGTCTCTGCTGCCCAAGTATCACACTGTAGTGCAAGCTCAGGAGAAAGCAGCACTCATCTCTGAAGGCTATGCTATAAACACCACCTAGGTTTTTCAATGAACATGCTAACGTGCATTATGATTTTTGCTCATGAGGCTAAACATATCGGGTGGGGGGATGGGGGTGTTGGTGTTTTTTAAAAAAAAAATTATTGAAGTGCACTGCCCTATGCCCTCAGTACTTCAGCCAGCATCATTTAGAGCAGCCTGTTATGCCAGGAACTGGCAACACTGGAATGCATCGTTCCTGATGAAATGTATTTATGTTTTGACACATATACCATAAAGAAAGATCAACTTACGTAAGCCATCTGACTTCATGCTGGGGGTATAAGACTTAGCCCTGGGAAGCAGAAGTACTTCTTACCTAAAAGAGGCACTCAAGCACAGTTTCGCTGTGCTTCACTACATTTTTTTTTTTTTCTTCCAAGGTCAGCTTCTTTCACTGAAAAAAACAAAGTTTACTAGCAGTGTAGATCACCTTTACAGCAATTTCCTCCCAACCCCACACCTTCACCTGGGCTCTTCACTGCAGCCTGCCCACAAAGGAGCATAATCAAATGGACGTTAATCTTTTCCTCCACCATAAGAGTGACGTTTTAAGACAGAGCCGATCAGAGACATTACGCTATCCTCCACTCAAAGCTGTAGAAGTGAAGAAGCCTTGGCATACCCAAGTCAAGCCTGGGCAATGTATACCCTGAGGATACGAGAAGAAAGCGTACAACTTCTGAAGTTTTAACTTTCCATTTCCACTGCAGTCAGCGGGTGCAGGAACAGACCTTCCAGCTAATTAAAGAGCAGTTCCTTTAGGCTGCACACCTACATTGGCTTCTGGTGCAGACTACCTGCAGGCTCATAACAAAGACAGTGCCAGAGCCTGAAACACAGGTCTCTCTTTTCCAAACCCACTGAAAAGAAGAAAATATAACGCCCCCCTGCATTTCTGACACGTGGCTGTGGCATCTGCCAGAAATACTGCAAAGTTCACCTGACAAAGGTCAAACCTTTGGTCACAGATTCTAGTTAAAGCATCCACAGGCAGCAGAGAACTGTTACATGGCTACAGTAATAATACACTATTAACCAAGCACGCTAATATGAATAGCTACTGATTCTGCTTTGCAGCCTTCCCTTGCATAACTCAGCAGACAGGGGCTGCCTTCTGTACAAAAGGCTCAGGCACTAGTTGTACTAACTGGCTTAGGCGAAGTGACAAGTTAGCAGATGTGGCACACTGGAAGAGCTGGGCATTTTCTACCATTGCTCTACCAACACAGAAAGAGAGAGTGAAGGTGAGGCTACCCCCTAGGACTTTTTCCCAACCCCAGAGAATCATTCAGTGTAACACCAGTCAATGCTAGCAGGCTACAACAACTGAAAGTAGCTATTACAGGAAAAAGAACCCCTTATGAAGATCTGTTCATACCTGCTAACAGTCAGGAATACCATTTCCTGGCCAAGGGCATTTACTGGAATCAACACTTAACGTTCTTGTCATTTACAGGAAACTCCCCGTGTTCAGTTTTACCCTATACCACCCATTCAAAAAAGATCTGGTACGCTTCCTGCATATTTGTCGTGCAAAAATTGGTTTCATGTCCCTAGAGACATCTGGATTGCCACTCTGACCGCTGACCTGGCCTGTCACCACTACAGACAGAAGCATGTATGGGCCAAACTCCTCAACACACCTTCAGTGTAGTCAGAGAGACAAGTCCAGGACATCACCCACCACTAGAACGTACCTTTGGCTTACAGGGAAGGTTTGCTGAGTTACAAATCTGAGCCTCCACATGAGAGGCCAAATTCTGCTTTTGCCCTGGCTTATGCATAGCCTGAGCACAAGCCCAGAAGTCCCCCGAGACAATTCTCTAGCTTTTAGAAGTAATACTGTCCTAAGATGGTTGCCAAGAGAGGGACTGTGCAAGCACTCCTTACTTCAAACTACCCTCTTTGCTCAGCTTAATCTATCTTATAGTGGCCATACAGCTGGGTTGCTATAGCACCTCCCAAACAAGCTGCCTAAACACATCGGCCTCCCGCTCTCTTACCTGCAGGAGTTTACGGGAGTGTCGCTCCTCACTCATTCTCAGCTACAAATCCTACCTGGTGATGAAAGAAGCTGTCTTGCTAAACAGTCTTCCTCTTCACCTAGGGAAGTTTGGTCTTCACCATGAAGTACAAGCCCATCCAGCTATAAGGAGAAAGGACTGCAGTCCACCCTTCCAAACCAGCTATAGGACAATTTCTAGGCTACCCATCACCCCTAACTCATCCACTTCAGGAAAGACAAGTACTCCCCTGCCAGCCATACCAGTCAGTTTATCCACTTCTTCCCCAGTAGCTCCATAGCACACCCAGGGATTCAGGGCAGAGCAAGGCAGCACTCCCTCTATACTGCCTAAAGGCAGTCTGAAGAAGACAGGCCCTTCTAGCTGTTAGCATGGTGCATTTGGAGGAGGAATTTCTCTCCAAGGAACTTTCCAAATTAAAGTATGGCCCCAAGGAAACAAAGCACGATGGGGGTGACAGACAGCAGCCACACGGAACTGAAAAGAAAGGTTTTGCTCTGCAGCATGAAGCTTTTTGACAAATTTAGCAGCTCTTGACAGTCTGAACACAGCTAGGCAATGGCAGGAATTAAGATTTCTCTACGCTATGAAAACAGGCTCATCATGAGGTCTTTCTAAAGGGCCTTCCCATGACCAAAATATCCCGCTGCATGGCCTTCTGCCTCCTCACTCTTCACAGTAATTCAAAGCACATGCAGCTGGCTTGAGGTGGACCTGAGGCTGTAGAGCCATACCCTGGTAGATGTACCGTGCCTTCCCAGTGCAAGACATAAATTTCAGAGCTGAAGGTGAAGTTTAGACTTCTGTTATGTGGCTTAGAGTAGTTACTGTGCATGCTCAAGTATCTTTGTTCTTTGCCCTGCATAGCAAGTTCAATTGTTACAGGTGTACCTTGGTTGTTACTGCAGGTATCAACTGCAAGCCAGTACCTTAAGAGATCTTGAAGTCTTAAGGATGCACCTGGTCCAAAGACATGTAGCAGGGGGGGGGTTACTCACTATGCAAGAGATTAAAACTGAAGATTTTGCTCTTCCAGAACAAGTGCTCATTTGCCCTTAACAACTCAGGATAAATAAGAGGTGGGTACTTAAGTCATCCATGCCATTTCAGGAGCTGGTGTTTGAGAGACTGGCACAAAGGTAGTTAACATCTGCCAAGGATGGTTGAACCAATTACTGACGAACTCAGCTGAATGTTACAAAGTGGCTCAGGAAGGCTTGGCAAGCCTCTGCAAAGTCTTACCATCACAACTGCTCTGTAAGCTCCTCTGTTAAGGTCAGAGAGTGTGCTTAAAGCTTTCCCAGGTAACTGTTTAGCTTCAACAATCAGCACAGATTGTGCAGGTCATGAATCATAAGGGAGGAAACTTCCTCCAAATTGTTAAGTTTGAGCAAACACTGTTAACCAGATATTTGCCTGCCTAGTCTCAGACATCATCATTCTTTCTTCAGATACCACCTGCTACCCAAGTCTGCAGCTTCCACCTTAGCCCAGTTTAAGTAGGCAATTTAAGTAAGGCAATATAGTATTAAAGCACTACCACCTTGCTGGTAGCTAAGCAAGGACAAGATGTTATGGTAGCCTTGCAGAGAAGCTGCTTTTTGCACCTTTAAGGCTAGCAGAACAATAGTTTGTTTATACCTAAAAAAGTTATATCCCTCTTTCCTCAAGAAACCAAACCCAACTCAATACTTTGAAGAAACTAAGCTATATATTCAGTAGGGTTTCATACAAGGAGTTAAATTCAAAATGGAAAGGCTACCACTAATGCCTTGGGATTGGACAAATGCAGTGGCTATCTTAGGACAAGATCCAAACAATACTTCAGATAAAGCTACCTAAATAACCAATCCACAAAATCTGTGCCTAATCAGAGTTCTGCTGCTACGCATGCACCTTCAACATCTTGGACATCCTGGGTTTGTGTCCTGTTTAAGCACAGAGATGCCAGACTTGTGCACTACAGTCCACACTTTTGGCAAGCCTACCATGACTCCAGCACTTAATTCAGCAAGCAGAAAAGGATGGGGGAAGGTGAGGGGAAGAGTTTGTTGCCAAAGAGGGGGAAGAGGCGCTTGCTGTTTAGAGAGCATAGCAAAAATATTCAATCTCTTATTTCAAGGCTGATTGTTAAGATTCAACTGCCTGCTCAGCCTGGTTTGAATTTGCATCTTCTACAGTCTGCTAACAGGGAAGACTGACTGGAGGCCTTCCAGTAACTGCGGCTGGAGTAAAGAATTCCAGTCAGGTTTTCCCCCACCCCCATCTTTCCCAGGTAGATCCCAATCAGGCAGCAACAGTCAGGCTCCTCTCCCCACTCCAACTGAGTCTTATAGGGCATAAGCCATTTTAAGAACTGTAAAGCTACTTAAGCATCTTAAGCCAATCTAGGTTCTGCAGCATCAGTTTGATCTTCAAAGTCTTACCAGTCTACAGACGAGTAAAGCCTTTCAGCACCTGACTGAAGGCCTTAAAACTGCATTAAGAGAAAAAGATGCCATGAAGCAATAGGACAGAAGCCCAAACACTAAGCAAGCCTTAAGTTAGTACATTTGTGCTCCTATTTCCATGTTGTGCTCTCTCCCCTCCCTTTAAAAGCAGATACCTCTTTAAGCCCCTAAGATTTGTGCATGACATGAATGGAGCTGCACAGTTATAGGAGTTGAACAGTATGAGTACAGGCTTCTGCAGGCCTGTTAGTAATGGTCAGCAGAACGTGGCTTAAGGGTTTAGGCATTTGCTGTCTTCTAGCAGAATCCAACTCAACACCACCATATTAATCTCATTACTTCAGCCTCCCCCCCACATGCTTTCTCTGGACATCATCTCCCTGATGCAACAGCATTGTCCAGCATGGTTCTTTGTATACAAATATCTTCTCCAGCATTTTCTTAAGACTATATGCGCCTTCACTTACTCATATTAAAAAAAAAAAAACCCACACCAAAAAAAACCCCAAAACCAACACCAACAAACACCCCACCCCCCCAAAAAAAACCCAACCAAACAAAACCCTCTTGGGATGATCAGTATTCTCCCAAGATGTATCACCCTGTTGTGACGGTCTGACAAATTCAAATGTCTCAAACATCCGTTAAAAGAGCTTTGGTGGACAAAACGGCCTCTGTAAAAATGCTGGAGTTTTGTGAACAGGACAATGTGGACAGAGGAGAGGGCCCCACGGAGGGTGGGAACGCACTTCTCCAAGCCCCCAATTCCTTATCTTGAGTGACCAGGAGAAGGAACACAATTTATGCCTTCCTGGAGGAAGAAGGCCCCATGGAAGTTGGGACTGTGCTTCTATCTTAAGTGGTCATACCAGCAGGAAAAGAGAAGCAACTCCACAATGAACACCCCCCCCCCAAAGCTACCGATTCCAGTGAACCCCAGGTGTGGGAACTGCGCATGTTGAGATCATCAACTAACACACTATAAAAGAGGAGAGAACGAATCCTCAGTGCGCGCCCTCCGGAACTGGATCTCTACGCTGGCTGGACCAACGCTGGACCCAGGACTGGTGAAACCCTTCTCTTCTCTCTTTCTTTTTTTCTCTCATTCTCTCTCTCTCTCTTCCTTCTCTCTTTTCCACAGTCCCTACACGTCATCCTTTGAAACATAAACCGTTGACCAAGTCTGAGACTAGGAGTGGACCTAGCCGCCCCTGAGCTCCTCTTTGAGAAGGAGTCCAGAAAGCAAGGGGGTCTGCTCTGAACCTCGTGACTCAACGGGAGGGCTCTCCTTCTGATACATTACATGTTCCTTTTTCCATTTCATTTTTCTGTACTTTCCTCCTCTTCTCAAACAGCGGCTTAATGACATGTTGCAAGGTTCATATTAACAAGTTCATGTGTACTTGGACAGAGTTAGCTAGGTTGAATAAATGTTGATTGTTGTTTGAACTCCCCTGGTGTCGTTTCACCTTAATTCTGACAAAGGAAATCCACGAACCTGAGTCGCTCCAACTTTGGGACGCGACACCTGTAACACAAACACTTCTGAGTGTTACAGTTAAGGATTATGGAGTTGCCAGTATTGCTCTTTTCTTAAACCAAAGCCTCAGCCCACAGCATTTCAGGCTGCTGACGTATGTCTTAGCAAAGGCAGCAGTTCTCTCCTCCTCCCCATCCAATAATAAACTCAGACTAATTTCCTGAGATCTTGTGAGGGAACAGATCCACACTCCTGTGTATTTGCCACTAGACAAGCTGATAGCACAGTCAGACTCATAACCTGTTTGTATCAGACAGTCTCTGTATTTGCACAGGTTCTCCGCTACCTTTTGAAGACATCTGCTCCAGGACTTCAAAGATTTTCATTAGGCAGAAATCCCTGACTTATGGCAAAGTTTTGTGTCTCAGTGGTCAAAGCAGTCACATTTGTCAACTCCAGCAATAACAGGTGAAAAGTGTTTCCAACCCATGGGAAGAGTCCAGGCCAAAGGACGCAACAGCCAGCACCCCAGAACCAGTGATCAGTTAGGGCGTTGCATCAACTTTGGCAAAGTCAGGCCAAACTCTGCAAGTACAGAGGAACATTCCCTAGCGAGATTAACAGAGTCAAAACACTGTCAGGTAGATTTTAGAGGGATGCATTTAGTTATTTGACTTCAGCTGCTTATGTCAGTTATGCTGCCATTCTTCAGAGACTCCAGTCCCTGGTAAGAGACTGAACCTGTCAAAAACACTGGAGAAATAGTGCTGAGCTGCAGCCAGATGACAGTTGGAAAAGATGAGGAAGAAAAGGGTGTAGTGCAGAACGGGATTGTTTTAAACAAAGTTTTAGTATGTAACCTTGCAATCTAATTAAAAGCTTTACTTGAGTGAGTTCAATTGGAGTGACTCCTAGCCTCCCTCAGAAGACAAGAGTGCCCTTTTGCACTCTTAAAGCAAACCTCCATCTTTCAACACTGCTCCCCAGAGCTTGCATTTCTGAAAAGCAGCTCCAGAAAAGCCCACCATTCTCAGTCCACAATATCAAGTCCCACCATGAAAATGATATTGAAGTTTTAAGAACAGAGCAGATTTGATTACATATTAGGCTGAATCACATACTGCGATATCTGAAAGGATAATCACCAAAAAAAGCACCATACATAGTCTTAGCAATGCTTTAATAATACCAGCAAACAGTCTTCAATGCTTGAGGTACACACTAGCTCTTGCCACGAAATTACCGAGTTCGTGCCTGGATTTGGCGTAGCACAGAATTTGCACCATTTACTACCAAGGACAGAAGTACAGAAGCACCTAAGCAACCAAGCAGCACATAATTTGATGCAAGCAATGGGGCTTAGGGTAAGTACTTTGGAGATACTCAAAAGCCATCTGGACATGGTCCTGGACAACCAGCTCTGGGTGTCCCTGCTTGAGCAGGTGGGTTGGACCAGATGACCTCCGGAGGTCCCTCCCCACCTGAACCATTCTGTGATTAAGACAATGCCTGTATAAAGTCACAGGCTGCTCACCCAGATCCTCCAAGGTCTGCAACCCTGAAGAGGCTGTTCGGGAACATGAGGAGTCCTGGTGCCCTGCCCCATGGGAGGTCTATGGCCAGCCCTTCATCTTGTGAATTGGATTTGCAAATACCTACTTGCTGACAGAATAAACTTCAATTTTCTCCCATACTTTCTAAACTGAGGTATGGACAGAGACTTCACAGGAGACTTGGCACTGCCACACATCTCTCAATGTACAGGAGTATTATGACAGCTGACAAGCAAGGCAAGAGCACTTACAACAGTAGTGACTACTTTGATTTCAGTGAAGAGTCTGCAGGAAAAAGGTAGCTGACCAGTCCAGTTGGGCCAGATTCTAGAGGAAAAAAAAAAAGTCCTGTATTTGCATAAAAGGGACTGACTTACATTTTGCTCACAAGATGAATAAGCAAGCAACTTCTTGGGCCTGACATGTGATTCCAGACTTTCAACACAGAGGAAGCTCTTGGCAAATATGTTTTAGAAAGCCATCCACTTCTCTCTGACCCTTCTTTCCCCAGGAGGGAAGTGAATGTACGCCTCTGCAGCAGGAATAGTTCACTCTTGTATACAAAGAAAAGCTTGAATTTGACAAATCAGCTATCAGCATCACTACGCTAAAACTACCCTATAACAGGAGCCTCTCCTCCTCTTACCATTTAATCTATCGATTAAACAGAGCCCAGGGAAACTAGGCTGAAGTTAAGTCTTTGAACTCCCTTCTCAGGCTCCTCAATTTACTCTTCACCCACTCCAGTGCAGGTTCCTTTATTCCTCCAGCAACTTTCCCTAGTGCTTGCTTTTGGGTTCTCCTAGTAAAGCTCCTCAGTCCAGACAAAAGCTGGCACAAAAGCTTCCAAACACATGTTGGTTCAGCTAGAGATGCTAGCTTGCCCTTCAAAAGCACTGGGAGAGTCACTTCTGTGCTTGGGACACAGTAATCTTTAGCGTTGTCGTACAAGTCGCCCACAAATAGTCAGAGCACAGTAATCTGCAGGTGTGCTCCCACAAAGGATGCACACGTAATACTAACTGGAATGAAATTTGTTAGCACTGCTAAGCTTACCAACAGAAGACAACAAAGCATGGAAAGCTCCACCTTGTCAAAACAGCCGCCTCTTGCTGACATAAATCCATTCCAAACATCCCTAACACTATCGAAGGAAATGGCTAGCTGGCTGCACTCCCCTAAGATCCTTCCCAACTTTCTGAATTCAGACAGTGTTCAGATACCTTCACCCCTGGCAACCTCACTGCAAATTTGATAGGACTTAATGGAAGCATCATTTTCACTTCTGTTATTACACATACATGCACTGTTCAGTGGCAGCCTTCATACAGAAGCCTGGCAGTCAATCTTTTGCCAGGTCATCTGGATACCGTACCTTTTTATTTTTTCTGCCTAATCCCCTCATTGGGCTACCCTGCCCTCTTCTACGCTCACAGCATCAGCTGGCTTAAAACAGATCCAAACAACATATACCAGAAGTCAATTGAAGGTACTTGATACTAGCCTGGAGCCATTTCAGTAAGCTACAAAAGCGAACAAGTGCCCAGGCTTCTAACTTACCCTTTTTGTCCTCAAACCCAACTTTAAGTTTATTGCAACTTGGGAGAGAATTACACCCCCCAATAAATGCATATTAAAATGTGGGAATTAATTTGAAAACTTACAGCTGAATCTAGCCCTTATTGTACATATTCACCAAACAGAGGTGGCTATGCACAAGTTTCTGGGACACCAGTTACTTTTAAGTGGTCCCTCCTGAGAAGCACAAACCTTTCTAATTTCTCAAGTCTCACAGCTCCTTGCAGTCACATCATGTTCTTGGAAATTGCGAAGCTGTAAAAACGTGTATTTTTTGGCAGAACTTCCACACACAAGTTACTGGTTGCATGGTTAAGCTGTGCTCCTGCTGTAGTCTGGCTCCTTATTCGGTTATCCATGACAAACATAAGAATAATTCAACATGATGATGGCAACCACCAGGTTGATACTATTCCCTTCTCAGGCCTTGACTAACCAAGTTTAAGATTTAGACTGGTGCTGTCAAACAAGTGTAATTGCATAACACTTAAAGTATGATTTCTCAAACACAAGCAACTGCAAGTAGCAAGCTGTGTAGAAATCCTATTAATATTTTTGCTCTTGGCTTATCTGAGAATATAGTGTGAAATGTCCACAAAACTGTAAAAACCTGCCTAGCTAGCAGTAGAAGTGCACTGGCACAATAAATATGCAATCATATATGCCCCAGAAGTCTCTCAGGTCATAAGAACATGCTCCTGATCCCCCTTCCCCAACTGGTCCAATCACACCCTTAGACTACTAATGTTTTTTGCCACAAGCCCTTCAGAGAACCAGCCTGTCCATGAGGTACTTAAAAGCCGACAATAGACATTGAGCCATTTACGGAGCTTATCCAAGCAGATCAGCCCATAATGAAGACAAGCCCGTATTATTCATCTACATCTCTCACCCACTGCAGAATTTTGGTGAGCCCACCTAAACTTAAGAAAACAAAACCTAACATAGGAGTGCTAATGGCACACTAACAGATTGCTGGTATAAAGTATTCCCGCACACTGATGCAGCAGTTCACTATTACTGGGTATCTCTCATTTGAAAACACAGAATAAGTTGTGTTGTTTTCTCTGCAGCATCAAACAAGATACATTACCTATTCATTTACAGTCCAGCATTTTACCAGTCACCCATCCAACCAAGTAGTGCTTGAAGTGTCCTGTTCCAGACAGAGTTTGGCTGCTACTTGCCCATACTGCTACACAGCATAACCAGCCAGGCAGCACCCATTCCTGCAGTGCTTCCAAACTGATTTGGAGCAGTGGCTATCACTAGCACAGGGACCTTGAACCACATTCTGCCAGGGCTGCAAACTGGTCAAACTCAAGATGTGGGGCTTGATTATTTCTCCACTGCTCTTAATCTCATTTAAGAGGTAAGAGGGAGAATCCTGTAACTGTGCACGGAATGAACCAGGAGCAATACACTAACAAACCAACTGCACTGACTGGCTTATTTTTTTTCTAATACAATGCAGATAGTACATCTACCTTTAAAGTATTACAACCACTGAAGTTCCCATTATATTAATAAGTACTCTGAGATTTTATCCGAGCGATATGTCCTTGAATGACTTTTAATGCTGCTTGAGCTGAGTAAATCCTGTTAAGAGACATTTGCTCCTACTCCAAGTCAGACTAGGACAGTAAAATAATGAAACTGTTAGCCTAGAGAGATACTACTGTCACTCAAATCAACACAGTCGTAAAACACTAATCACTCCAAAAGCAGAGGAAGGCAAAGAAAAGGGTCAAGAAAGTTTGTCTAGAGATGACTCCACACAAAGAGATAAAGCTTCCGAGGATTTCCAGGTCCTAGAAGGACTTAAGCATATCCCCTTCCATCAGATCAGACTTTGGACATGAGACACCACTTTTTGCCTCTGGTTGACATAGGCAATCTATATTTGCTTTTTTACAACCTACACGGGTTCAGATCAGAAAAGTACTAATCTCTCGAGATTTCCAAGCAGTATTCATATATTTATGCATCATCTAGTCATGTCCCAGTCCATTCCAAAGGTAAGTTTTCCTAAACATCAACGTGCTTGGATAAGCTGATCTCCAGGCTCCTCACTTATTATTTCACAGTAAAGTAAGCAGAGCAAGTTAAACCATTTATTTTACTGAAGTATATGAAAGTGGACAAAGCTGGAAAGACTCATCTAGATGAAAAAAGTCGGGCACACATTTTTCCTGATTCTGGTCTAGCCGACATGATGGAAGCTACAGGGGGAAGGAAGAAGTGCAGTGGGTTTGAAAGATCAAAGTTTGAAGGATGTGTCTTGAAGGAAATTGAGATTCAGCTCTAAAAGTTGGAGCAGAGTGGGGGGAAGAACAGAAGGGGGTTTTGTTGGAGTTTTTTGTTTGGATTTATGTGGGTTTGGTTGTTTTGTTTGGGTTTTGTTTGTTTTTTTTTTAAAGAAAGCATACCTCCACTGCTTTTAGTGAGCAGCTGGTCCAGAACTGCACTGCACTGTTTCTTCACGTTGCCTCCTCACAGTATTTGACCTGGAACTGAACATCACTGCAAACCCTAAGAATAGACGTTTGCACTGCTAAGTGAAGTCTAAGTTCAGCATCATTCCCTACTGCACAAGGCAACACATCACACACCCCATTTCACAACTGTAAATGTCAAACAAAAAAATACATATATTTGTAGCCACTCTAAGGACTGGTCATGCTCCAGTTTAAGTTTAATGGATCAGTTCTGTTTAACAGATTAGCCTGGTAAACTTTTCAAACTTTATGCTTAAGGATTGGTCTAGCTGATACCTAGCAGGTTACTGTTACATCAGGTTTGGCGCATCATAGCTCGGCCATCAGCACAGAAACTACTCAGAATAATTCAGAGCTTAAATAGCTATTAATAATGCAATTCAAAATTTTTCATTCTGCATTGCCAGATAAAAACTGGATCAGGATATTGAAGAGGGGAAAGTCCAAGCACTGATTGGCATACTGCTTCCTCCCAGTTGTCAATCCCCAAGTGTGTAGTTTAGCTAGGGAGCTGTGATGATATGGTATTAAGGTCCCATCACACACCCCCCTCAGAAATGCTGCTGCCACCACCTTGCATGAAGGGGAAACAAGACCTCTCTAGTGACATTGCCTTGGAACAGGCAGACTACAGAAGTTTAGTTATTTTACTTGATGCTTGTTTTGTCCTCAACTTATCAGTTCTCCCTCCCAAAGAGCTTAAAAAGTCTTCTTAGCTCCTCTTGACTACACACAGAGGTCTTCCTTTGACTTCTGTATCCCTCTTCCCATTCCATATTTTCACTTTCTCAAAAGATGCTTCTTGAATAGGAAAGTACTCTTCATTGGGGATGGGCGGGGAAGTAAGTTTCTGTGATTCACCAAGGTGAAGTTTGCTCTTGAATTGTAAATAAGAAACAGAAGCATATTAAATACTTCACGTACCAGTGTGCTAGAATGGAATTAAAGATGACTATAAATTTATTCCAGTAAAGCCCTCCCTCTTGCTGTTTACTCCAAAAACACTCCCTTGCCACAGCAGGAAGCATTCAACAGGTTGCTCTGCAGATTCCACTGACACCCAAGTTGCTTCCCTTCTTATACAATCTCCAAAAGTCTTTCATGCCAAAAACTCTACTCAGCAACAGGCATGCAAGCCAAACAAAACCATTCAGTTTCAGAGCATCAGTTCCAACAGTTTTCAGTTCTTCCTGTTTAGAAATACGCAGAAACTAATTCTCCCTGCTCACCACTGCTCTTGCCAACCATAGCACTCACGTTCATCTGCAACCCACACAGAAAGGTATCAAAGCAAGATGCCCCAAATACTCTTTAAGGGTGGCATGAGTTTCCAAATTAAAGATTCAGATGGTGTCTGTGATTTATCATAGAATGGTTTGGGTTGAAGGGACCTTTAAAGGCCATCTAGTCCAACCCCCCTGCAATGAGCAGGGGCATCTTCAACTAGATCAGGTTGCTCAGAGCCCCATCCAGCCTGGCCTTGAACACTTCCAGGGAGGGGACACCCACAACTTCTCTGCACAACCTGTTCTGTTGTCTCACCGCCCTCATTGTAAAAAATTTCTCCCTTGTATCTAGTCTTCATCTACCCTCCTTTAGTTTAAAACCGTTACTCCTTGTTCTATCGCATCAGGCCCTACTAAAAAGTCTGTCCCTGTCTTCCTTGTAGGCCCCCTTTAAGTACTGAAAGGCTGCAATAAGGTCTCCCTGGAGTCTTCTCCAGGCTGAACAACCCCAACCCTCTCAGCCTTTCCTCACAGGAGAGGTGTTCCATCCCTCTGATCATTTTTGTGGCCCTTCTCTGGACCTGCTCCAACAGGCCCATGTCTTTCCTGTGCTGAGGACTCCAGAGCTGGAGTCAATACTCCAGGTGGGGTCTCACCAGAGCAGAGCAGAGGGACAGAACCACCTCCCTCGACCTGCTGGTCACACTTCTTTTGATGCAGCCCAGGATACAGTTGGCTTTCTGGGCTGCAAGCGCACACTGCCAGGTCATGTCCAGCTTTTCATCTACCAGTATCCCCAAGCCATTCTCCACAGGGCTGGTCTCAATGCCTTCATCCCCCAGTCTGTACTGATACTGGGGGTTGCCCCAACCCAGAACAATTTGCAGGAACAAATTATACACTTAATAGTGTGAACAACTTGCAGCTCAGAAGCTGGTGTTTTAAGCAATGCACCCAGAGATGTGCGTTAGGCAACAGGCTCACCTACTGTCCCAGCCATGCTCTCAGCACACCAACTGCCTTTCCTGCAGGACTGCCAAAACCAAGTCTTCACAACCACAATTTGTGGGGAAACATACTGAACAAGTACACCCATACACACTCCAGCAAAGCCATGAAACTCTTTGCTTCTGTAAAGCACTCTGTAGTGTCTAACCAACCTAACCTGCGGGCAGTTTGTGCGAGACTGCACACGGCAGCAGTGTCCTGCAACGTATGCAGCATCTCTCTGGCAGCTGTTACATGCCTGGTGAGCTTCTGTTTTTTTCCTCCCTTGATGGGAAACACAACTAAGCAAGTTTATATTGAACGGCAGCGCTGGTTGCTGGAACTGAGTAATAAAGGATGCACTTGCAGTAGGCTTATTTCTCTGAACAAATTAACTATTGGAGACAATGCAGTCCAAAACCAAATTCTGCCCCTAACATTAAATACTCGGAGATTCCTCCAGAACATAAAAACATAGTTGACTGAGTATTTAAAGATTAACATAAAGGGCAGGAAAGCAGGACTTGTTCGTGTCTAGAAATCAAGATTTTATTCAAAAAGAGACATTCAGCCACTGCATTTTACTTTTCCAAAGAAGTTTACTACTACCTGCTTAGTGTTCACTCTCATTCTGCCAGACTGAGTAAAGTGCTAACATGTTTTCTAGCAAGGCACTGAACCCAGAAAGGACCACTATTTAGACTGATCTGCAGTCCTGGCAGAGCATCAAGATCAATACCCAAAGCTCAAGTAGCAGTTCACAAGATACAGACAGGTCTTACTGCTGTACCTCAGCATTTGCTAGAAGTGCATTAAGAAATACAAATGTATTTCAGAAAAGGCTAGGATTTAAGACTGATTCCTAGAAACAGTTATTTAAATGGTAGCAGCAACTGTTTATTCCTTCCTCAGAGTCTTCAGATGAGCACGTTTAAAGTGGGTGTCCAGAACACACCTTTACTGCAGTTAAGGATTGACTTATTGGAGAAAACAACAGTAAAGCTTTAAAGTCTTCCCCTCCTTCCAAATTACTGCACTTAAATCATATGACAGTAGTAGCCAGCTAGAAGCCACAGCGGAGTTTTTAAGCAGTTAAGCTACATAAATTAAAGGCCAACTTCTATGGAGCACAGGATCCCCTCCACACACATCCTCAACTTGGGTTTGGGGTGTGTGTCCCCAGCCCAAGCTTGGGGCAGAGGTCCTCACATACCCTGGGGCAGGAGCTGGTGGGGAAGACAGCGTGCAGGGGTCCAAACATGCCCTGAGACCTGGGAGAATTAGGGAGCCAGACCCATGCTGTGCTCAGTCTTGCTCAGTAAGAAGATCAGGGATGAGCCACTGCTTGGCAGGCACCAGCACAACCGAGCTTGCCATTTCAGACACATTACCTGGCCTTCTTCAGATGTCCAGACAGTTTTCTCCTTGGGATCCTCTGCAGTACATTCTGCTCCCTGCACCTTCAAGTGAATCCAGAGGTGGTGATGGACCACATGGCAATGCTCTGAATACAGCAGGTGCACACATCCCTTGCTCGAGGGCCCACATGCTACCTACTCAGGGCCCTATAGATGCACGGCACCTCAAGAGTCCGCCTAGCCAATTGACACAAAAGGCTGTCACAACCCAGAGGACAAGGCGGCAAAATAAATACCTGCCAGGCAGGCACCAGAGTGGTCCTGGGAGAAGAGAAAGACAAGAACTCACTGCAGGTCTATCCCTTTACTCAAGATCAAATTCCCCCTAAAAAAAAAAGTTTTGGAGCACAATGCTGCAAGTGGCTTGTCGAGGAGATGAAACACACAGCATGAATGGTGCTTTCAAGAGCTCATGGCTCCAAGCAAAGCACATTGCAGTAAAACGGCCTGTTTTCCTTCTGCCAAGACAGCGACATCTGGCAACAGGAAAGTCAGTATTTAAATAAGGCTCCTTCCCCAGCCCATGCACTAGGCTGGTACTACTCCTGATGCTTCTCATCCCTGAACACGTCAGCTGCTCAGCAAGCCTCTTCAGGGACTGCCTAGCACAGATTTGAATGATGCTATGGAAACAGCATGCAGCAGTATGTGATCCACTCATGCGGACTGAAGCCTGTCTATGTTCAGGCATAAAACTAAGCTTTGCAAACAGCAATCGAAGCTCACAGAAGAGTCAGCAGGTTAGTTAAAAACAGTGATTGATTTGGGGGCTTCTGCTTTGCCTTCAGCCTGCTTCTCAAGACTCCTCAGATGCAGGCAAAACACTTTTGAGCTGTGCTGAAGGGATTTGTCTTCTACAGAGCAATACAGCAACTAGAGAGCAAGATGCATTTCAGCCAGTGTGAGCTGTGCCCATTTCATACCCCTGACCCTTCTTTTGGGTTGGAAATACTGGTTCCTACTTAGAGGACAGCTTCTTTAAAGATGCTTATAGCCAAGTCCTTGTACAGCTCCACTCCTGGGAGCCTGTGTGAGGAAAAGCAGGGGAGGTATCAGGACCCTAGACGACTCTGCAGAGACCACAGGGGACCAGAAGATGCAAGTTTAGAGAAATGGCCTTCTTCAAAGGCAGCAGCTACAGATGTCCACTATTATACGAGTATTCCCAGGGACTGGACTGCTGTAGAGCACTGCTATGAACATCAGACAGCAATGACTTGAGTGGAACCGTCAGGGGGGTTTCTTTTAAATTCTGCTATGCTGATCAAGTTAATCAAGACTTTCTAAAGCCATGATGTGATACATGTTTAGGCAGAGAACAGTTGAAGAGAGAGGGATGAGCAGGATTCCTTTTTGCTCATCTTAAGACTCCTGCTAGTAGTTTAATTAAAGTACTTTAGAAAAAAGTAAACAAAGCAAAACAGACATGAGAAACATCCTCAGTGCTCACAGCTGAAACATGCAGTTTTGCCATGCTAAAGAGCAGCTAAGAAGCATTACCTACAAAGCTTCTTTTTCAATGTTTTTGACGTTTCTCTCATGAACCGAGATCACTGCCAAGCATGGGCTCTGATCCTAGCAAAGCACAGGGGAAGCACCTGACTGAAAACACCAACTCCAGCCCACCTTGCCTCCCTTGATACATCTTTTCATCTATATCCCAGGCTTAGGGGGCTCTGATGAGACTCCACTCCCCTCTAGCTGCTAGAGAAGGGAAAGCAAAACAGGAAAACTTCTGTTCTGCCTCTGCTAGCCTCTCCAACCACTCCCAGCAAGCTGTAGCTACTCACCAGCCTCTTTGTTACCCCACCATACCATATTGCCATTGCTAGTAACAGGCCATAAGCTTTGAATGGAGTTTGCAAGGCCTCAGGACTAGAGGCCCGTGAGGCTTGCCCTGTCTAAGCTTTTCTTGGTTCGCCTGCAGCTTTGTTTTACTTGGTGTATCTCAGAAAGTGGAGACACAGGATGTGATCGTACAGGCATGGTATGATACATAATAGGGCACAGGGTTGATGCTGGAGATCCCACAGCTGTAAGAAAGTCATCAATTGCCAATGGAGATCTGCAGGCGGACAAAACTACTTTAGAGGTAACAAAGGGAGCAAAGAAATAGTATCCAACATATATAAAAAGCACTTTATATAATATATTTGGATGTAACATGAAGCTTGCAGAGCAATGAAAGAAAGCAAATCTGTTTGCTTTTTACACAAGGACCCCACTGGATCCTACAGTGAGGAAGAAGCAGCCATCAACATCCTCTTCGTCCCAGCAAAGGAGTCACAATACTGACAGCTTGCTGCAATACCCCTGCCATGACCCAAATGACACTATCAGCCTCAGAAGCCAGGGGAAGGATGAGAATAACACCAGGAAAACGTGTAGAAACCAAGTGCATACAATGTTACCTTTATTATTACTAAGACTTCATCGGTATAAATAGTCTTTTTCTGTAATAAGATATAAACTAATAATCATTCTTGAATTAGATCATTAAAATTTCAATTACATTAACAATAAATTATTGGGTTGCCTTTTTTTTTATATATGTATATACACACACACACAAAGCACGCTTCCTCTTTGCCTATTAAGTTTTTAGACACAGCACACTTTTGTTGTGCTGCTGGTAGGCTACAAGCAGGAGGGGGGAAGTTCAGAAGCCTGTCACTCCGAACCGTGTGTGGCACAGCATGTTCCTACAGACCTCAGTTCTGCAGAAATTAAAGGAGCGTCCCAGGCTCAGCCAAGGCAGCGTATACTTTTGCTGGAGCACTCCACTGTCAGTGAGCATCCAAGGACACATACTGCTCTGCTCTCACGCTCTGCAACAGAGAAGTCAGCTTGTGAAACAGAAAAGCTGCCTCTTTCAGTGACAGCATTCACACCACAATAGTAGCACTGGTTTCTCGCTAGATAGCATCAATCCACCCCTTTCTGTTCAGGAGCAAGTAATAGCACAATGAGTGTTTTTCAGCACACCAGCATTTGCTGGCAGCCAGTCTACTCTCCACTGCACTGCCCCCCCAAGGGCAACTGGCTGCAGACTCATGCAGAAAATTGCCACCACTTGTGGCTGCAATAGCAGAAAAATGCATACAGCTGTCTACACCTCTGCCAGATAAGTATTTTCATAGCAGGGCAACCATAGCTTACGGTATCACTCTGCCAGACTGCCAAAGCCAACACACAGCTACATGTTCTTTCAGCTCCCTTAACCAGGGCCAGAAGAGAAGGAGGAAAAGGAGCAAGAGGAAATGGCAGGAAGTGACACTGAACCTTCAGTAGAGATCCAGATTAGAAAGTTATGGGTAGCTGGTCTGTTACTGCAGGCTTTTTCAAAACAGAAGGCTTGTGGTTGAAAGCCTACCCTCCAATACAAGGGTTTTGAGTGAAAGCTCCCAATCTCTCTGGCTAATACACACCCAAATATGAGGGACTTTGAGGATGCTCACTACTTTTAACAGGAGAGAAAGCTGTCCCTCTGGAGTATTAAATTGAAGCTGACACAGAGTGACAGTTTTGGCTGAACAAGAGCATTTCAATTTAGTGCTTAATCTCGCTTAATGCTTGCTTTCCCTTTCAGTCACCCTTTGACATTTTCTGCTTACTCACTGCAGGATATTAAAAGGACAAGGGTAAACACCTCCTTTCCTGCACATAGCAAATCTCAGATCAGAAGTGCCCATATTACAAAGACTCCAGTGGAGGCAACAGTGGGGTCATCATCATCCTACCTGGAGATGGGCTTCTCTTAAAACCATGAAAAACACTACACCCATCAGATGTCTGCTGCACAGCATTCAGCAACCAACACTGTTGTTCTTTCCTATTAAACTAAGAATGGAGTTGTTTGGTTTTTTTTTTTTCTTTTGAAAGCTGGTCAAGAAAACATTGGCTTTCAAGAAGACTCCCTGCACTGTATCTGCTGCCATGGAAACATCACTTTTTGAAGACATACAGCTGATATCCACCCTTACCTGCAGTAATGTCCAGCACCTTCAGGAATCAGCAAGCCACAAACAACTTACCGATTTTACATGGCAAATCTAGTCCCTTGACTTCACACAAGACTTCTCTGTACTGGCTGAGGGGCTCCCTCCCCATGAAAATTTTCTAGACCCCTTCCTGTTAAAGGAGCAAATGGTTGTGAAGAAAAAGGAGAAAGCCTACCTAGCACCCCAGCCTTTACAACACTCAGGGCAGCCAAAGCAGCTTTCAGGGTGCCCTCGCCCAGTAGGGTCACTTCATGGCAGAAAGCATCAGAAGCCCCAACACCCATTTCCCTCGCCACCCAGCTCCTCCCAGGACTACATGGAGATCTGGCTCATGAAACAGAGGCTGTTAGTCAAGAGCTACTGTATTTAGGACCTGTAGAAGACAAGGAAAAAAAAATGCATGTACAAGATCGACAGGAGCAAGAACATAAATATAAATGAAATTCCCAAGGCAGACTAGTGCAGTACATCGCTATTGGCAGTGCCTGCAGATGGAAGGGGCTGTGCTCAGAAGTCTCCAGGCACAGCTGAAAGCAGCTCAATAGCACTCACACCCAGGCCAGCTTTAGGAGAGGTGTTAACATATGGCAGCTGACTTCAGCCATAAAGATCAGCTGTTCACACTTTACCCACCACAAAGCACCCAGATCAAACTGAGCAAGGCGCTTGCCCAGGCTGCGCCAGCACAGTTCTTCAACCGGAGCCGAGGCACAGTGCTTTGTTTTGAGACAGCAAGATCAGGCCAAGCCTCCGAGATCTGCCATTGCTTAGATGCGTGTTTGCAGTGGGAGAAAGGGGAACCCATGGGCTGTCTCACAGGGCTTCAAAGTGTGGGAAACTGGAACAAACAGGACTTGCATCAATTTCATGTCAATGGGATTTTAAAAGCCCCGAGCAGTTACAGCTTGGCCTTGTTGGTGGATCAAAGGAAGCAGATCCTTAGCTAAGCTTTCCCTACCCCAAAAGGTCTGAGAGCAGGCTTTACTCTGGCTCGGTGAAGGATTGTCTTGACTGCATGTGACAGCACTGGTTATAGGGAACAGAAACAGAAGATCCACGCATTCCACAAGCAACAGACTCTTTCCACTGCTGGAGAGCCAGGCAGCCTCCCTCCTCCACCTCCTCCTGAAGTGGGTGCGAGCATGAATGAAGAGTTCAAGTTACCCTTCAATGCTCAAGCATTGGAGAGGGCAGGAACAGCTGACACTGCTCCAGCCTCTGGCTGCCGACCCCACGCCGATGCACGGGCAGCTGCTTGTGCATCAGCTGCTCCAGCATCCCTCCAACACAGTGCACCGATCCCCCCTGCATTTCAGTACCTCATTCATGCACCAGCTGAGGGAGGAGGATAGCAATGCCTTTAACTCTCATAACGCCACCCTGTCAAGCCAGGACCCTCAGCCTGAGTCAGAACAATGACATCTCCCCCCTACCCCAAGTTTTTTGTGTAAGAGAGGGGAAGATTTGCTGCTGTTCAAGAGACCTACTAACATTAACTGTTCTGCTATTTTTTTTTCCTCTTTCATCTTCAAGTCACTGCCACAGACACTCAGTTCAGTGAACTCATTCTTCCTCCGCACTTCCAACAACAGCTGTCCACCTTTATTTACTTTTATTTACTTACAAGTGTTTGATTTCACAATTGCACGTTAAGGAACAAAAAAAATTTCTTACCTACAGTACTGCAAGTACCTAGTGATAAAGAAAACAAATAAGGCAGTAGAAAAAGGTGCAGCTTCATCCATTAGGACAATGGGGGAAATCTAGTCCTACTGCCAGCAACAAGTTCTTTCTGCACAAAAGGAAGATTTTGTCAGTCCCAGAAATGCAAGTCAAGGCCCTAGGAAAAGAAAGGCTTACATACTCTGTCAAGAAATCATGTAGTGTTTGGGGACTCCTAAGTTCCACAAAACCAGAAGATTTTGAAAGACACCAGGTTACATAAGCGAAGAGCTGCTGAAGCCTAAGATTATGGAACCCCCTAAGCACAACATCAGAGATGCAGTATTAGTAGGTAACTGTTTGTGCCGTGCTGCATGTCTTTATGAAACTGCTCAGTGGCACAGTCTCCTCATTCAGAGCACATCAGCACATTGGTTCTACTGTTGGGGTGGCTTTCTCCTTTTTTTTTTTTTCTAGTGGTGAGCCATACTAGCACTAACAGTACCAGTGGCAAGCCACAGAGAGACTCTTTTTGCAACCAAAACCAGGTACACGATTTTTTTTTTTTGGGGGGGGGGGGGGGAGCCTGAATCTTTGTGAAAACACAACTGCAGTTATTAGTCCATTCACCAACTCACTCCACGGTGAAAGACCAGATTTTTATTCATGGCAGCTTAACGCAAAGCAATAGAACAAGGGACTCCTCATCTCGGGATAATATTATATCCATTTGGCTTGAGCCGACACTACTGCTTTGGTGCTTGTAGTCACAGAGCAAGAGACCCCAAGCGCTTGTAGCCCAAGCTTTCCAGAGCAGTTGGAGTGCACTGAGCACCATGTAGAAGGATACAGCCAGGCCAAACATCCCTTCACTGAAAACAAAGACACTTCAAGTGAAAGATTGCTCAATGGCTCTGATGCTGCCGATGGTAGGCTAGTAACAACCCTTTAAGGACTGCTGCCATTACGAGAGAGGGAAGACTTAAACACATTATACACCTGGAGGATTAGCCTTGTCTACTCTGGCTGCAGTCTTAACTATAACCTAGATTTTCCTCCCACCTCCTAACTTTCGCTAGCTGAGAAAGCTGTCATCGTAACAATGAAAAGTACAACCTCTGACTCACACTTTTAAACAAATTAATTTCTCGTTAGAGGAGGCAATCCAGGATGTTGAAGCCAGCCCCAGAGACAGGACCTGGCAGACTGGATTTTAGCCAAGTACGTGGCTTTGGTGAGTAATACCGTATCATCAAGCACAATTTCCAATGCAAGCACGCCAGTTTGCCAGGAAGATGGGTCTTTGAAGGCTAACTAGCAGGGTATTAGAAGCCATTAATTGAACAAGCACAAGTATATTGGCTGTTCTAGATTTTCCTGCTGTACCTCCAGGTCTTTACCTCACCCAGAAGAGAAAAATAGCATAATAACCTCCAAAAAGAAGGCAGAGGAAGAAGGTGTTGCGCCATGTTTGCTCCGTAACACTCACTTACGTCACACTAGATACACTATTCTGATATACAACCTGAGGTGCAGTACCCTCTTCATACAAAGCAGTATTTACACAAAAATTAGTTCAGTAGCAAAACAAGCCTCTAGAAAGTGTCAGCACTGTCACTAAAGCTTTTCAAAAGATCACAGTATTTCACTCTCCTTTTCCATTGGAAGTTGTTCAAGACCCTGCAGTTGCAATAAAGGTGTTTGCCTTTTAATAGGCTCGAACACAAAGAAAGAACTTCAGGACAAATACCAAAATCTGTGTTAACACTCCTGCAGTTGGAATTAAAATTCTGATCCAACTGACAGTTGTGCTGTTTTCTGGCTGAACAGTTCTGTTTGTTAGTCCCCAAGAATAGGGTTTGGGGTTTTTTTGTTTGGTTTGGTTTGTTGTTTTTTTATGGGTTTTTTGGTTTGTTTTTTTTTAATTTATATATATTGAAGGCAGACATAGGACTTCAGAATGGTTGAAAGAACCTCCCTGAAGAGGTTCAGCCCCTCACCAGATTATCTTCTGCTCCGGCAAAGATAACTTGCCCTTTTCTCTACATACAGAGAAACTCAGAAGTCATTGCTAATTGTACAAGTGTACTATAGCAGCCTCAAAACACTTAAACGAGTGCACGGACTGATCAAGGTTGGCACCTGAACCTGGCAGAGTAGAGAGCTTGACCCCACAGAGTCAGGGGTTACACTCCCAGCACCTCGTGTGCTTTCAACACCACTGCTGCCACAAGTGAATACTTCCTACCGTCCCGTGGACGCTCAGCAGGAAAACACTGAATGAAATCAGTCCAAGGGTGCAGGTGCAGATGCTGAGCTGGGCCGAGCAGCCCTACCAGCTTACTCCAAGTAGCTTATGGACCCCGGCCTGCCTTACTTTGTCTGGTGGAAAGCAGCTGGTGTGTAGTTCCGTACTACACCGTATAAAAGACTCCAACTGATATATGGATCGGTAGAACATACATAATATATCTTTGTGGGAGAAGCTTTTACAGCAAGAGATCCTGCTTTGTCTGCATCCAGGTCAGCCCTCATCAAGGCACCAACTGCTCTCCTGGGCAGCAGTCCCAAGGTTGGGTTTTTTTTTTTGTTTTAAGTAAACCACAAAGTTTTAGGAAGAGCGTGGCAACCGCGGCAGCTAGGACAACACTCCTCCCCAGGCAAAACGCGCACCGGTGAAGCACCACCGCCTTCCGAAGCCCACAGCCCCACGCAGGCGACAGCCCGGAGGTGCCACCCCCACGACCGCTCAGGAGCCGAGGGGCAGCTGCCAAAACGGAGCTGCCAGCTGCCGAGCAGCCCCGGGATGGAGACAACCAAGAGCGAATCAACCCTCCGAACAGCGCTGGTTAATCGAAAGTTGCACGCTCGTAAAATGAAAACGCTCCAGGGTGAGAACGAAGTTCATGCTCCCCCCCACCCGCCGTGGGAAGGTCGGGATTTACTGCCCGCGCCCGCCGAATGGCGGCACCCACGGAGGCGGGGGGGGGGGGGGGACACGGGACGGGACACGGACGGACTCGGACGGGGCCGCCCCGGGCTCTGCCGCCCGCCCCGAGGCCAGCATCCGCCCCCCCGGTTCCGCATTTCCCGAGCCGACGGCGCGACGGGAGGCGCAGCCTCGCCACAGGCCGGCGGGACCCGCTCCCGCACCGGCCCCGGGCTCCAGCGGAGCTACCTCAGCCGGCGGCGCTCCGCTCTCGCCGTGGACCCCCTCACGCCCGCCACGGGAGCTGTTACCTCGTGAGGGGATCTCCCCCCCCCCGTCCCCGCGGAAAGGGTGCGCCCGGCCGGGCCCGCCGCGGGCTCGGCAGAGCAGGGCAGGGCAGGGCAGGGCAGGGCAGGGCCGGGCCGGGCCGGGCGTGCCGGCGGCGGAAGGGCTGCGAGAGGAACCGCCGTCCCCCCGCCGCACGGCAGCGCCTGGCACCGCCACCCGCGGCTGCCTGAGAGGAGGCGAGGCGAGGCGCAGCGACAGCCGCCCCCCCGGCTCTACCTTGGTCCCTCGGGGGTTCCATGGCGGCCCCGGCGCCGGTCCCGGCTCTCCTGGCCTCGGCTCGGCTCGGCAACCGCCACCTCCCCCCGCCGGCTGCTGGTTGGCAGCGGAGGCACCGCCCGCGCTGGCGGGGCGGGGCGGGGCCGCCGCACGTCAGTCAGCTGGCCCGCCCCGCCCCTCCCAGGTGAGGGCGGTCGCCCGGGGCCGGGGTCGGGGTCCGGGCCCGTCGGCCCAGTTTTCGCGTTGCAGAGCTGAAGAGCTCAGAACCAGCCGAACGAACCCACGGCGCATCGGGTCTTCGCGCTGAGTGAGGGCAGCGCTTTTACCTCCGGTAGCGGGAGCCCTAAAGCTGGCCTCGGGGGCCCTGTCCCACCGCAGCCCCCGCTCCTGCGGCCGCGGCGCCTTCCCCGGGCTCGAGCCCCTGCCCGTCGAGCGGGCGGCCGTCGCCGTCCCTTCACGCAGCCCTGCGCGGCCCGGAGGAGGCGAGACGAGAAGGACCCGCCGCCCGTAACGAATTAACTCAGACGAGCAGGCGGAGGCTGCGTGAAGGCCGGCGGCTGAAGGGACCCAGCTGTGGGGCTGGGGCGCTTCCTGGCGGGCCGCGGCCGGCCGTTCTCCCCGCTCGGTCCGCCGTGCGCGCCCTCGCAGGCTGCACCGCGCTGCGGCGATGAACTGGGAGTCTGCTGGCGGTGGAGACTCCCCTGCGAGACTCGCTAGCGCTTACGCCCGGCAAGCCGGTGCCTCGTGGCTGCGTTAAGGAGACTTCAACGGTTGGGAAGAAAACCGCCACCGAGTCTCCCGGCTGCAAGCTGAGCTCTTTCTATTACAACAACGTTAAGCGCAGAGAAGTTTTCGTTACACCGTTTGCCCAGCAAGCTGCTTTACAAGACTGCCAAGGATATCAAGCTACCAAATGGCTCTTTTACTCCACCCTTGTCAAATCCCCGGCCTTGACATCTATGAATTTGTTTGCTCGAAAAGATCGATGTTTGCGCAGAGCGAGCGGCAAGGCCTCCGCGGCGTGGGGCTGCGTGAATAGCCAAATTGTCACCAGCGTTCAGCGTGCACGGTCACATGCTAAAGCAGAGCACAATAGGGAGTCAGGAGGTGCCAACTCAGGGTGTCCTTGCTTTGGGTAACAAACAGCAGCAGCAAATCCAGGTTTTTTTCAATCTACAAGGCAGCTGAGGAACGTGAACTTTTGCTAGGGTAAAGGAGCGCTTGCTTATATTCTGGGATCTGCATAGCTGCAGCAGGAGGTTGTTACAATGGTGCCATAAAAATAGCAAGTAGATCAGAATATATCCCTGAATGTTTATACCTTGTTTCATCTCATAGCACAGCAATTAATTTGTTCAAATATATGATTCTCACCACAAGCTCATCCCACATATCTCAGTTGCATTTTATAACTGTTTCAAAATATAAACTCAAATAGATATTTGAGAAGGTACATCTGCTTTTAAAAAAAAAAAATACAGATTTTTTCCCACAGTGCTACACTTGAAGTCCCAAGCTTTCCCACTGAGCAGCTGATATGTGATACATGATCTGTAGTCACAGTGAAAGAATATCAACGGCATTAAAATTTGTCCCTCTTTGCAGCTACTTCACACTAGCAGCGGCCCTGGCAGTGCTGAAATGCCTGTCAGGAACGAACCTGCAGAGCGGTGAAGCATCTCACTGCTTCTTTTAGGAGCAGAGATACTTCACCAGCCCATCCCCAAAAGCAAGAGCTAGCCATCAGGGAAGGAGTATTACCTGGAGAGCTGATTTGGTACCCTCTGCCAGTGACACTTCCACCAGCCCACCTGAGTCTGAGTGGAGTGGACCACTGCTGACTCGCTCACCACCCACCCGGCTGAGGAATGACCTGTTCAATGCAAGTGTAGCCTTAATGTATGCGATCTTGCACCCATTTTGCTGAACTCGGTGCCTAAGTTTAGAAATCCCCCCTTCCCAGTCCCCTTAGGCATTCTGCAGTTCGATTTCCCTAGCAGCTGTGGCCCACTCAAAGTGGCAATGGGGCTACCTGTGGGATCGGATCCCAACCAGGTCCCCAGCTGTCCTGTCCAGAAAGATTTTAGATGCAAGAGAGACACTCAAAACCTACCCTCTCCAAATACAACGACATATTCCAGTCTTACACATAGCCCTGACTAGCGAGGAGATGGAATCGTTGTAATGAGCATCTGCTACTCAAACCGATGCCTATTAAAAGTAGTATGAATATTGCCTACGGGCTCCAATTATGATCGTAAACTATAAACACATGAACTGAGAAGACTAAATCTGTCCTAAAGGTTTTGTTGTCTTTATGAAAAAGGACAAAAGCAAAGGACAATGGGACTAGGGGTGTACTGAGCTACTGAGCATTGTGCCTGTGACTTCTTGTTTCCTCCAGTCAGTTATAAAAATAAAAACAAACATGTACATGTATAGAAGGCAAGCCTATTTGAACTTGGGACTACCCACCTAAATGCAGGACTTCAAAATACTTTGTCCTGAGTGGGACTGAGCCTGTCCTGTGCAAGGGACATTCATTGTATGGGAATACGACTAGAGCAGCAAAAGCAGAAGCAGCTCACGTTATAGCTGTATGCCACGTTTCATTTCACACTCACAACACTTGAGCCTTCCCAGTGCTCTGCTGTACAGACAGGCCAGATCTCCCACCGTGGAGTCAGGGCCCAGTTTTAAAATATATTCCCCCTAGATCAGATGTTTATTGCAAATAACAGGCAAGGCAGTCAGAAGTGAATAAAGGCCAAGGTTTCAGAGAATTAATACTGCCAAGGTCATTGAAGAATCGAGATTTAAGACAACTAATTATTTTTCAAAGAACCTTGCTGCCCTTTAGCTTTCCTGCCATAGTTACAAATGCAATTACCTCCAAATGGATAGCTTCCTATGTGCACAGAGCTGAATCGGATGATGAGAGGTTATACTAGTTCAGGGTAGCTGTTATGCTGATCTAATGGCAAACACAAACAAGACTGTACAACTGTAAGTATGCTGAGTGGGCTGTGTCTACCAAGAGCGCGAAGTCCCAAAGCATTTTAGACCTGAATCATGTAGGCCACATAACCTCAGCACTAGAAAGTGCTGAAGAAATCTGTTCCGATTCCTTTGCCTTGCCAGGGTTGTAGTACTTCACTTGGCACAAAATGTCCTCCATTCATTCACAGCCTTAAGTCACCTTCTGGGAGAAATGCTTCCTAAGGAACACATCCAACATTTTATTGCAAAATCCAGCAAAAGAGCACCGTCAGCTTGGCTCCTTTATAAGTCAGCATCTAGAAGGATTTTGTTAACTTAAACCTGAGTTCAACTCCCTCTTCTAGGCAGGGAATTAAGCTCTTATCTCCCATAAACCTGTTCCAAGCTCAGTGGGAAGCACCCTGCCGTGGGGTAGGAAGACGTTCAGTTCCTCCAATGGAAACTGTTCCACTGTGCATGAAAAATAGTTCACGGGATCAAAAGAGTCTGACATTACATTTTAGTGAGAGAAAAGTCTAGTCACTCAGCTGCGTTCCTCTAAGGACATTATTAAATTCTCAGTGTGGCAGAGTTAAACACAGAGGGGTTTGGTTTTTTTTCCTCCCCACACGACAGCCCTGACGGCAGGGTGGTATTCACACCTCTGTCTGGCTTACCTGGTAGCCCCTTCTTCATAACCTGCAGACTTGGGCACTCTCCTGCAAAGTGCAAATTCAAAACCCCTTCAGCAAGGGAGATGAGTACATACTGAACCATCAGCATCATGGGTAAGTAAAAACTGTAGCTACTCAATGAAGCTATATTTGCCATATCCTAGGTGAATATCAGTGGGATATTAGGGGAAAACAGAGAAGCAAGCACACTCACTCCCTCTGTGTTATTACCTGATGCACCAGGCATACCCTGAAAGCAGTTACTGGATCAAAGTCCTAGCAGCCAAAGAGAAGCATACATTGGGTCAGAAATCCTATGCAGTATGTCCCACCTGAGGCAGCATTAGAAATCCCTAAAAGCAGAATTGCCTGTGCCCAATTAACTGTACTGTCAAAAAGAGACATGGAACATGCAAGTGCCTCTTTAAAGCTGGGTATCAGCTGACTGGCAAGTCAAAGAGTCTATAATTTTGGCTCACGTATTTCCTGCTAAAAGCCTTTTGTGGAAAATAAATCCTTTACACCTCAGCATCTACAGGTAAAGATAATCCCTATGTATGCACTGGAATAGATAAGGAGATGCCTAGTGGGATTCTAAAATCCCATAGGCTCCTGCCTCACCACAAGCTACATGAAAACATCTGTGGGTGCCTTTCTACCTCTTTAAATGCCAGAGTGTCTCCAAGGTCACTTTTGCAAGTGGGAGTTAAACTCTGAATTGGTTAAATGCTTTAGAAGAGAATTACCGCACAGTTCTAATCATTTGGCTGTTGATAAATTTAGGGCAGAGCTGTCGGAGATGCCTCCAAAAGAACCTGGAGGTATTCAGCCGCGTAGTCCACCATGGAGAAGCTTCCATGAGCATTGCACAGTGGTCATCTAGCTGTAAGACAGTTATTTGTCCCGGACCAAATCCCAAAATTCTTACAGGAACTAAAACTTCCATCAAAGGACCAGCCCTCACTACACCCACCTACATGAAGCTTGTTTCCTGTAACTAATTCGACTGGGTGCATGCAAAAGGCTGTTAGCTGGGAGTTCATGCCTCCCACCTGTAGCAGCATTTGACACCCACTCTATACAGCTGCTAGCAAGTGTGGGATAAATAGACATGGGGGGGGGGGGTGTAAAAATAAAAAAATTAAAAAAAAAAAAAATTCAAACCCCATGTTAAATCTGCTGCAGAGGCACTAGAGGGAGAGCTAGAGCACCCCATGGGTTTGGATTTTGTCTGTTTGCTGGTTATTTCGTCACTTCTGAATGAAGGAAGAGTACCTACGTGGTTACTGTAATTAAGACCCCAAAACTCGTAACAAGGCTTATTTTGCATGAGATAGAAGAAATTCGGCACAGATGTGCACACAGATGCACAAATGCTGTAAGCTTCATCACATGAAAGGCAATGATATAATGCAGCTATCGATTTGATGTTAATGTCACTACTTTTCCCCTCTGCAAAGTTACTAAAACTCACGTATATCCAGGAATACTTTGTATTTCTCCTTTTCTCCCCACGTTTTCCACCCCTGCTCCTTACTTTCTTTTGTGAGCAGAAGAAATGTTTCTAACTTCTCATTACTTACTTACTTTTGTACCACAGCTTCGTTTGATAGCATTTGCTCAGTTATAGCTCCAGGAATGATGTGATAAAGTGTTCTCAAGCCTCCGAGCTGTTTCTAGTTATGACATAAATATATCAACTGGGGAGCACAGTCCTTTCTTTGTCACATGCATTACCGTCTGCAGCAAGAACCTTTATTGCTGTAGTAAATATACTGTAGATAGAGCTTTAGCTAAACTACGTCCATGTCAACTAACTGCTGCTAATTAGTCAGTCACAAATACTCTATTCCAGAAAATGGACTAAATGGAACATTTTCACATTCTAAAAATTGATACTAGGAATAAAATGAGGTCATGTCTTCAGTAACTCATTACTAAATTATTTTTAAGGCTGCAGTGCTGTACATGGTAATTAAGAACCAGAGGATCTAGGATTGCTTTTCAAATTGTTAGTTAACTTTCAGTATACTCTTGTGAGATGACTAGGTATTACTAGGTCCACTTCATTACTGGTAAACCAAAACACAAAGATTATTTATAATTTGCTAGAAGCAGACGAAAAAAAGCCAGAACTGGAGCCAGAAGAAATATATAGGAGTAAAATTAGAAGGTTACAAGGGAGGAAAAAAGCAATGACCCAATTAACTAAAACTGCTGCAAATTGTTTATCGATTTTACAAGCAGAAAAAGACTATTGCGAAAGCCTGCTTGCTTGCATGACACAAGCCATAGAACTCCAGCCTTTAAATTCCCTCAGTAGACATTTTTTCCTTCCCTATTTTGCAAACAAAAAGTCAAGCCTCATAGTTCCTTGATAATGTAGTATCTAGGATCTTGAAGAGAGATAATCGTTGTTTCAAGCTTCTAAGCATATTGCTGTTTTCATTGATAAGGCATTTCACTGAGCTAGCCAATGTAAAGTGAAAATAAGAGCAACAAATTAGACCATAAACACTGAGATTAAAGATTCATTCATCTCATTAATCTTTTACTAGTAACACTGTCTACTCCCTGCTGCCATTAGCCAGCCGGTAGGCAGTTCCATCACTTAGAGTTCCATCTCTCTTAGAAATATGTTTCCAACGCACAAGATGCACAAATCAGATATAACTCATGTAAGTTAGCTTTTCCTTCAGAGGGTTGTGAAGCCAGCTACGCTACATTCCTTAACATAGTTTCTACCTGATCTCACAAAGCTCACTCTGAAACTCCTTGCAAAAGTCCTGCCTTGAAATTTCCCCAAAGACAGACCATGCTTCCAATTTCAGCCACAGCAAAACTGATGAAGCAGGCCTTCTCTGTTCTTTTCCTAACATGTATCTATTTGTTTAAAAGCAGCGCAGAGTTTATGGGATTTCTCAGGGAACCTAAACTTCCACCAGAACTTCTGAAAAATGGGGCAGCCACTTCCCTGCTCAGCAGCAGCGAGGAGGCACAGCTGCAGTTCTGCAAAGTCAGCCACCTGCCCTCCCGCCTGAGCGGGTTTCAGTTTTACTTTTTCTCCCATTAAAGAGAAAATCCCAGTACTTGTTTCATTTGCAAAAGCCTGTATATTCTGTGTCTGAATTATACAGTGGTGCCTGTGCTAAATACAAGCATGAGGGTGTTCTTTATTTGCCCATGTAATCGCTGAGAGGGTGTGTGTGTAAGCTGCGATAAAGCAACACTGCTGGCCCATTACAAGCAGTGTACGTGCAGTTTTCTGACAGGTAACCTAAAGGAGAACTTACGCCTCTTAGAGTAGTGTCCCACCCTCCTACAGCACTAGCTGGGCCACGTATAGATGTTTACACCCTCGTTCCAAATTTGTGTCTCTCAGCTCATTCTTTCAGCTCGAGATGGGCTCGGTTGCTGCGGTCGGAGCTCCAGTCTCAGTCCTCACCGCAGCAGCAGCTCTCCAGATCGACACACAAATGCAAACTGGGTGAATAGCTGTGAAACCTCTGTGCCTGAAAAATCCCCCTACTCTCCCAAAAATGTATTTTTGCATTAGACATTTTTCATTTCCATTACTTCACTAAATAACCAGTCTGAGTTTCTGGTACGAATCCGATTAATAGCCAGACTTGGTTTCAGTACAGACTCTGCTTCCTTCATGGAGCATTCCTAGCGTGCTGTTAGTAAGACGGCTTTCCTTTGCCATTTTGGAGGAAAGTCATTGCAGGCATGTTGAAGTACCACACTGCAGGGTGACTGCCTCTTGGTGCTAACTGGAAGTGGCTGGAAGATAAATAATGTAAAGCTCTTTCCAGAACTCCTGGTGTGCAGTACAGCAGGGGATGGAGCTACAATATGTATTTGTTTAACCTCCATGTCTCCCTCTGTAATGTAGCCATTTATGGACCCATCCAGCCCCTCATGTGCACACTCATTTGCCCTCTTTTGCATATGCATCAAGTCCCAGCTGCTCCATTTCTCCCTCACACAGCCATGAGCACACTTGGTCACTCCACCTCACAGTTATTCTTATTTCCCTCATCCTCAGAGTCAAAGATGGCAGCTGGCAGATCTTGGTCACGTTTCCACGGGCAGGACCCCACAATGCAAGCCAGAACTTTGGTCACAGCTTTGTCCTTTTAAACCTCTACCAGGTGGGTGTGTTGGGCTCCTGGCTCAAAGCTGTGACATGTTACACTTAATGCCACCCGCTTTGCACTGCACTAAGGGACTACTACCAAGGCCAAAATTTTAATCTGTTCTGTAAAGCCCTGGGAGCATGCAAAACACAATAAATAATAATATCCTCAGCACCAGTAAGGAGGTCTCGGAAAACAGCCGGCTGCCTGTTCTTCCTTCCTCTGCTGAAAGGATTTGTATGTACCCCCTTCCACACAACCAGGAGACAAGCATGACAGTCCCCCTACACACACCCAGATCTTGAGGTGCCATAGTTTGAGGGTATAAAAGAGTGTGTGAGCTCAAAAGCCATAAGGCAGCATGTCCTGCAATTCACTTCCTAACACGTCTGTGATAATTAATCATTTAATCAAGGTCTTCATAGTAGCTTTATGAGCAATATTTTGCTTTGCTGTGAAGGAAAGAGGCATGTGAATGGTTTTGTTGCTCAGCCTGGAGCCAGTACCTGCTAACCTGGGTGAAGAACTAATATTTGCAGCTGTTCTCTCTGAACACTGAACTCTGTATTTTTATTTCTCTTGTGATGATAGTACACAATGGTGTCTCCAGTGTGCTTTCCACTTAATGTATTACCTACTGCTGTCAACTTAAAACAGCCTAGGACAAAGTCCATGTTTCTTTTGCATCTCTTCAATGCCTTATCCTTAGGGTTTATGAAGTAAATCAGTATGTGGCTCTGTGTCTCCAGTCAATTTCAGCATTAAGAGAAAATATCACAGTTAACATGCCTAATTCTCTTCTTGTGTGTAGCAAGATAGATACAGTCGGAGTCAACTCACTGGTGTGAGGTTTTCACTGTTGCCAAAACAGAAAATGAGAGGGGAATCGGGCTACCCATATAGCATGCATCCTGAAGAAATTAAAGACATGCCGCATGTTCTTTTTCCTTATTGAACAGAGCAGTAATAAAGAGGTTTATTTAATTGTGAAAAAGCAATTAACTTTTGAAGATGTTTCCTGCTCCTATGAGGAAGCTTGATTTTTGTGCAGCATATTTCTTTCAAACTAGAGTCTCCAAGTGCCTTCCAGTATTAAATACGTCAGCTGAAGAACTAAATAATAAATAAGGCCAGGGGAAGACAGACCTTTTAGCAAAGCTTCCTCTGTCTCTAAGTGGTCATTTCTTTCATTTTTAAAGAGGATGTACACTCACTAAAAAAAAAAATAATTGAAAAAAGAACATCTCAAACTGGCTAATGATAAATACTCCACCTATTTATACACTCCATCTATCTGCACACAAATGCATACAATAAGAGGAGGTGTGGATGTTTAGGAAGTCAGTTTACACATGGATGATTTCCTTGGCTTTTACTTGCCTAATTGCTTGGCTCTTCCAGTGACCCGTTTCTGTAGCAACTGCCACCTCACTGCAATTACGCTGTCTCACAGTCATTGGACAACATTTAGAAGGTACACATACTCATTTATCAAAGCCAGTGGAAACACTGGTACCTTCCATGTGATGTTTATGGGCTTCCCCCCAGAGCACCTCCAGGTGCTGTGCAATGAATGTTTACAGTGGTTGTAGTTCAGCAGCCTGGTCTGCTGACAGTGAATTCCCGTCTTGCTGCTCATCATGCATTGCCTGTAGCCTCCCAGCCTGCGAACCATATGGATCCCTCACCCAGGGCAGAGCAGGAGGAAAGGAGAGAACAGCAGACCAGAGGGCAGAAACAACCCGTGCAACCAGCAACCCGAGGAAGGCACCCTGAGGTGGCTCTGGTGGGAGAGAAAAGACGACAAATCTCCAACAGTCTTCCTTTCTCATAAGGTTTCTTACATGGCTTGTCTTTATTTACATTGTCTTTTCTTCTTCACGGACAACAGGACTATAAATACTAGAAGGAAAAGGCAAGAATGCGCCCTTTCACAGCCTTAATGTACTTGCACGTGCTGCACGAGTGAGCAGTGCAAAGTGGCCAGGCTCATGCGCTCTCCCTAAATAGCCACCTTCTTATTGCCACTGTTGAAGACAGGATAAAGTCTCCCCAAATCATTAAAATGGCTTAAAAAAAGGTGTTTGATATAATTCTGCTTCTTTTCACTTTCTTTTCCAATCCAGAAGCTTGAGGGAGCACACTGATCATGTCCTCAGACTCATCTTTCTGCCCCCTGGGAATTTTTTATGACACAGTGCTGTCCTTGTCTAGATTGTGTGTACATTAGAGTCAAAACAGCTTAATTACCTCTACTCCATAAAGAAAAGAAGAAGAAAAATCAAGGCGATTGCCATACATAATCAAGAACTGGGACACAATGGGACTTAGAGAAAAATCACCCAATGCTATGACTCACACATCAAGCTGCAAGACCTGCTCACCACAGGTCTGATGCCTTGTTCTTGGAACTCATTTTCCAGTTACCATTTTTAGATTACTCCCACAAGCTTATTGCTATTATCTCTACTGACAAAACAATGCCAGATTCAAACGGAAATGTATTTTGCAGGCCCAGTCAATCATCATACACTATTGCTGTGCCTTTTGTTGTCTGTCACCCTGTTGTATCACAGCAGCCTGAAGGACCTGCTGTGCCCCATCACTGCAGTGGCTCCAGGTCAGCTCTATAGCACCTAGCTTTGGGATTTTCAGTAATGTAGCTGTAGAGCAAGGAATTGAATTGCAGGTTGTAAAATCTACCCAAGGAGCAGCATAAACACAGACAGCAGCATGAGTCCCAGGCTTGCACAGCTACACATCATCAGTCCCTGAACTAGTCAGGGTGTACCTCCAGGAGACATGTCTTTGGTGGTGAGTCCAGTATGCAAAGAGGTATCTTTTCATGATGTACAGACTGCAATGGGAGATGTCTGAGTAATCTCCACATAATACATCACAACTGAGTTCAGAGTTTAATTTTATAAAGCAGGTCAACCTGAGAGCATTTATTCACATGAGAAATGGAGTGAAAATAGTGGCTCTAAATATTTGCTTAGTATTTGATATACCCCTTTGCAAGGTAACACCGCTCTCACACAGCTTGGAAATTCAGATATACTGTGCCTTTGCCCAGGGTCGGTCACCCACAAACCAGGAGGGGTGGATTTGAGTTTCAGGGCCCCCATACCATTCTCTCTCCACTGGCATGGTATCCTTACAGCCACTGCAAAGGCAACAGTGGAAACAGAGACCGTTTGCATATATGACATTGCTTCACTAGAAGCTCATGAGGATATTTACATGTGACATTGTGTGACAGCTGAATAATACTTTTAATAAAAACGTAACTCAGTCTGTGTCTTCAGCCTGCTGACTCTGCTTTTCATAACACGCTTTATCAATGTCAGGAAGCTGTTAAAAGCTGTAAATGGCACTGAAGGAAAGTGCTAATGTCATTTCCACAAGTCTCTGATCTACATAATGGGAAAATATTAACACAGAGATATTAACACAAGATATCTCTTGTTCTAAAGATGCAGGGATTTTAACTCGACTGAAGTGTTTAGAAAATGTGGACAGATTTTTCAGCCAGCATGAATCAGTATAGTTTATATTGACTTCAGCTTAAACAAGCTGACTTGTACTGAGGATGCAGTATAAATATTGACAAATCTGCTATTACTCATTGGAAATAACGAGCTGGGCAGAAACAGCTTCATCACGTGGCCACACAAGGCTAATTCAGTCTCCCTTGGGTTTTGAATTGGAGGGAATAATAGTGAATTGGATTAAATCCTTCTCTGGAAAGCCAAAAGTGAGTTGGGGTGCCACAAGGGCCTCGGTGCTGCCCCATGGCAGCACAGCCAGTGGGGCAGAGCCCTCACGGACCAGGTGCCAGGATGCCGAGCAGCCAGTCTGGAGCAGGATCAGGCCTGGGGCAGTGACTGGGGTCAGACACAGCCGGGTGGTCACCAAGGATGTCCACAGCAGCAAGACATGTCCAGGGGCGAGCTGGGAAGCTGAGGCAGTGGAGCTGGGTCAGGGTCAGAACTGCGACAGCAGGAGCCAGGGCACGGCCATCACTGCGGCACAGCAGCGATGTAGCACAGGGTGGGGGCCAGGGGTAAAGCCTCCACTAAGAAGCAGCTCCCACGAGGCGGGAGGAGCAAGCCTTCGCTTCTGTGTTTCTTCACAACAGCCCTTATCAGTGGAGGAACCGACCTTGGACGCAGCCAGCTATGCTCCAGAAGGGGATGTGCCTAGCACCCTGGCAAGGAGGCTCAGTTTTTCCATCCCCATTTAGAAACATCATTTTCTCCACCTTCTCCTAATCCCCTTGGACAGACAGCAGTCAGAAGAGAACTGTATGTCATTAGAGTGAATTAAAATTTTCCCCAAATCTTCAGCAGGCTAATTACTGAGTGACTTCATGATAAAAGGACAATGCAAGTGTATTTTAATTTCAAGACTAAAACTGAGGGATTAGGAGAAGACAGGTTTAGATAAGCTACCAGGAAGAGCTTTTTAACATACTGCTCACTCTTCTTTGCAGTGAGCGTGAAAACCCAGGGGGTTATCCTTGTAGATTAAAGTAATCCATTTAGAGGAGCTAGTCCATCCTTGGCAAAAAAATCCCCACAAAATACATGTTATTGTTAATATTGGTCCCGCTACTAAACACATCTGCCACCTTATCTGGACTGTGTGGAGGGGCCATGCTCTTAGTGTGGCTTTAATGCCGAGTGAGCCTATCTCAGATAGGCTTGAAGTGGATAGGCAGCCTGGCAGCTTCCCTTGCCCCTTCAAAGTTCACTGCACAGAGACCCCGAGGAATGGCTCTGCACAACAGTTCTGGGGCCAGATCCAGCAGCACTGGAAGGAAATGCCTACGGAGCAAGGTCTCCTTCCCCATTCTTCTATACAAATGGTAGTGCCTATGAAAAGAGGCAGAAAAACTCCGATTAATCATAGAAACACAGAATGCTTTGGGTTGGAAGGGACTTTCAAAAATCATCTAGTTCCAACCCCCCTGCCATGGGCAGGGACACCTTCCACTAGACCAGGTTGCTCAAAGCCCCATCCAACCTGGCCTTGAACACTTCCAGGGATGGGCCAGCCACAACCTCTCTGGGCAACCTATTCCAGTGCATCACCACCCTCAGTGAAAAACTTCTTCCTAATACTTAATCTAAATCTAACCTCTTTCAGTTTAAAACCGTTACCCCTCATCCTATCACTACATGCCCTGATAAAGAATCCCTCCCCATCTTCCCTGTAGGCCTCCTTTAAGTACTGGAAGGCTGCTATAAGGTGTCCCCTGAGCCTTCTCTTCTCCAGGCTGAACAACCCCAACTCTCTCAGCCTGTCTTCATGGAAGAGGTGCTCCAGCCCTCTGATCATCTTTGTGGCCCTCCTCTGGACTCACTTCAAGCCTCAGAGCTAAACACAGTACTCCAGGAAGGGTCTCACAATTGTGGAGCAGAGGGAGAGCATCATCTCCCTCAACCTGCTGGTCACACTTCTTTTGATGCAGCCCAGGATACGGTTGGCTTTCTGGGCTGCAAGCGCACAGTGCTGGGTCATGTTGAGCTTCTCATCAACCAACACCCCAAAGTCCTTCTCTGCAGGGCTGCTCTCAATCCACTCATCGCCCAGCCTGTATTTGTGCTTGGGATTGCCCCGACCCAGGTGCAGGACCTTGAACTTGGCCCTGTTGAACTTCATGAGGTTCACATGGGCCCACTTCTCGAGCCTATCAGGGTTCCCTCTGGATGGCATCCCTTCCCTCCAGCGTGTCGACCTAACCACACAGCTTGGTGTTGTCAGCAAAATTGTTGAGGATGCACTCAATCCCACTGTCCCTGTCACTGACAAAGATGTTAAACAGCACTGACCCCTGAGGAACACCACTCATCACTGCTCTCCACTTGGACATCAAGCCATTGACTGCAAGTCTTTGAGTGTGACCATCCAGCCAATTCCTTACCCACTGAGTGGTCCATCTGTCAAATCCACATCTCTCCAATTTAGAGACAAGGATATTGTGCAGGACAGTGTCAAATGCTTTGCACAAGTCCAGGTAGATGATGTCTGTTGCTCTTCCCTTGTCCACCAACACTGTAACCCCATCCTAAAAGGCCACCAAATTTGTCAGGCACGATTTGCCCTTAGTGAAGACATGTTGACTGTCACCAATCACCTCCTTATTTTCTATGTGCCCTAGCATAGTTTCTAGGAGGACCCACTCCATGATCTTGCTGGGCACAGAGGTGAGACTGATGGGCCTGTAGTCTTCCTTTATTTCCTTTTTAAAAATGGGGGTTATGTTTCCCCTTTTCCAGTCAGTGGGCACTTCACCAGACTGCCATGACTTCTCAAATATGATGGATAGGGGCTTAGGCACTTCATCCACCAGTTCTCTCAGAACCCATGGATGCATCTCATCAGGTCCCATGGACTTGTGCACTTTCAAGTTCCTTAGGTGGTCTTGAACCTGGTCTTCTCCTGCAATGGGCAGTTCTTCATTCATTCTCCCAGTCCCTGCCTTTGCTTTCTGCGGTATAGCTGGAGCACTTGCAGATGAAGACTGAGGCAAAAAAGTTGTTGAGTACCTCAGCCTTCTCCATGTCCTGGGTAACCAGGTGTCCCATCTCCTTCTGGAAAGGGCCCACATTTTGCCTAGTCTTCCTTTTAACACTGATGTACCTACAGAAGCTTTTCTTGTTGCCCTTGATGTCCCTGGCCAGATTTAATTCTATCAATCAGGGCTTTGGCTTTCCTAACCTGATCTCTGGCTGCTCGGATGATTTCTTTATATTCCTCCCAGGCTACTTGTCCTTGCTTCCACCCTCTGGAGGCTTCCTTTTTGAGTTTGAGTTTGTCCAGGAGCTCCTTGTTCATCCATGCAGGCCTCCTGGCATTTTTGTCTTACTTCCTCTTTGTTGGGATGCATTGCTCCTGAGCTTGGAGGAGGTGATTCTTGAATATTAAACAGCTTTCTTGGGCCCTTCTTCCCTCCAGGGCTGTATTCCATGGTACTCTACCAAGCAGATCCCTGAAGAGGCCAAAGTCTGCTCTCCTGAAGGCCAGGGTAGCGAGCTTGCTGTGTGCCCTCCTCGCTGCCCTAAGGATCTTGAACTCCACCATTTCATGGTCACTGCAGCCAAGGCTGCCCTTCAGCTTCACATTCCCCACCAGACCCTCCCTGTTGGTGAGAACAAGGTCCAGCATAACACCTCTCCTCGTTGGCTCCTCCATCACTTGGAGAAGGAAGTTGTCATCAACACATTCCAGCAACCTCCTGGATTGCTTATGCCCTGCCATGTTGTCCCTCCAACAGATATTGGGGTGGTTGAAGTCCTTTGAAGTTGCTCCTGTCTATAGAGGGCCTCATCCGCTCGGTCTTCCTGGTTGGGTGGCCTGTAGCAGACCCCCACTATAATGTCACCTGTCCCTGCCCTCCCTTTAATCCTGACCCATAAGCTCTCAGTGGGCTCCTCATCCATCCCCAGGCAGAGCTCCATGCACTCCAGCTGGTCACTGACATAGAGGGTAACACCACCTCCTTGTCTCCACTGCCTGTCCTTCCTAAAGAGCCTGTATCCTTCCATTGCAACACTCCAGTCATAGGAACCATCCCACCACGTCTCCATGATGCCAGTAAGATCATTGGCCTGCAGGCATGCACACGTCTCTAACTCCTCTTGTTTATTCCCCATGCTACGTATGTTTGCATAGAGGCATTTAAGTTGGGCCCCCGATGAAGCCGATTTACTGGCTGGAATTCCTTTGTGCTGCTCTCCAGGTGCTCTCCTGGTCCTCTCCTGCTGACCAGTGATTCCTCTCCAAGCCCTAGGCATCTGTTGCTGGCACTGGCATCAAATTGGTAGGAGTGGGATGGATTGAGGTTCCCTTCCCCCAGCAACTTTAGTTTAAAGCCCTCTTCACCAGCTTGGCAAGCCTATGACCAAAGATGCTCTTCCCCTTCTCTGACAGATGGACCCCATCAGCCCCCAGTAGACCAGGTTTCTCAAAGTGAGTCCCATGTTCTAAGAAGCCAAACCCCTGGCTGTGGCACCAGTCCTGTAACAATTTGTTAATGCGGTTGCTTTCATTTTATTCATTTTACACTATGCACAGGCATAAACGTGTGTGGTGATACGAAACAGTAATGGAGAAGACAACAGGCACATTGAGAGACAGAGAGGGGACATATGGCCCAAATATAGTATTACATATACTAACTTTTTAGTGCTTATCTTATTACTTAAGTATCGGCATTTTGGAGGTGAGCAGTCAGATGTTGTAAATGAGATGGAGCCTAAGTTAGGTCTGAAGAAAGGAGAAATTAGAGAGTATGGAGAATCAGACAGGAAAATCCTGAGCCAGAGGTTAATTTTGATGTTTCACAGGACTCCTCACTGGCAGAGTAGCTACCACCTACTGCTTCCCAGCGACTGCCTTGGGAAGAGGGAGCAACCTGCCTTGTTGTGGAGGCCAGGGATTCCCTTCTGAACCAGCAGGAATCTGACATCACTGATCTGCCTCTAAGGTGGGAAGAGACATTTACGAGGACCTGAACCCACCAGAAAACATTTTTCAGCAGTGGTTGTGTGGATTGTCTGGCTCATATTTCACAAACGAGTTTCACCATGTCTAGTGCACACAGGCGACTCATGGGGGGTTACAAAAGTGACCCAGCCTTGGGTTGCCTTGAGGCCCTGTCTCTCTGCAGAGATGACTCACAGGGAGCTGTGTAGACAGCTTAGCCCTGGGTTGTCTGATAAACCCTAAAGTAAACAGGGCAGTGGCTGCACCATTCAAAGAACCGAAACCTGAACTGAGCCTTGAAATCCCTTAACAGATAGCATGCCCGGAGTCTCAATCCAACCACTATCCAGTTGCTGAGGAAGCAAGGTAAAAAAAAAAAAACAAAACCTGGAGGGTTTCAGCTTCAGTTTCAAATGACAGTCTTGTGTATTCAAACAATCACAGACCAATGAAGGAAAGATAAGGGGAAACTCCACTCAGATATACATAATCCATTTAGGCATATATCATAATCCACTCAGACATAGTCATACACACCATTCCACAAGTCAGGGGATAAAAACTCTAAGATTCAGGTTGGAAATGGAGGGAGTTACTTCTCTAACTATACAGTTGGCTTGCAAAGGAAACCCTTTCCCCGCCTTGATCGGGAAGCCGGTCAAGGTAACCTCCCTGGGATTGAGAGTCCTTACCTGGAGGGGTAAGTGAATATTGTTTATGCTTGAAGTTTGTAAATGTGTTTGTGGTTGTCTGTGAATCGCTTGTGGTTGTAATAATGTACTACTCTTGCCTTAAAAAATTGCAATAGTGCATTCCTCCATTGTATCTGTAAAACCTGCAATAGTGGCGTGTTAAGTCTGTGAGTGAAGTTCAAGTCGTTTGCTTGAACCTTGCAGTTAAGTCTGCAAGTGAAGTTCAAGTCGTTTGCTTGAACCTTGCAGTTAAATCTGCAAGTGAAGTTCAAGTTGTTTGCTTGAACCTTGCAGTTAAGTCCTTTTCCGTCACAGTGGTCCCCTGGAGAGCTTCAGGGTCTTCTGCAGGGGACAGCAGGCTGGGCCCGAGGGGTGTATGGAGCAGACTGCCCAAGGGAGTGTTTGAAGCAACCACCATCAGAGCACTTGGGCCTGAAATAATTGAATGTCCAGGGTTCTTCTTTTCTAGATGTAGCAGTGGACATGTGGTTTGTGATGGAATGGGAGATCAGGAAAACATTTTCCCCATCCTCATTCCACAGGTTGCTAAGATCTAACAACAGAGGCCCACAATCAGCTCTTTCTCAGCACCAGCTGGTACAACCTGAAGCCTGGACATTGCCATTTGATGTTCAGATCCTACAGGGACCCTACAACTGTGTAAGTCAAGATGGGTGTTTGGTCCATGCTGGCTTTTCATGTGAGGTAGGAGGGAACTGCAAAGTTTTAGCTGTAAAGTAACACTACTCAGGAATATTTCAGGAAGATACATGAAACGATCAATGCAAGAGTGTCCAACCATTCAGCTTGCAGACATTCACTGAGTTAGACCTGTATTTCTGTGTGCAAAGTTTAGAAACTTGACTATGTATATTTATTGATCTAGCAGTTTTCATTCCATGATGTCCTGGTTTCAGCTGGGATAGAGTTAATTGTCTTCCTAGTAGCTGGTACAGTGCTATGTTTTTGAGCTAGGTATGAGAAGAATGTTGATAACACACTGATGTTTTCAGTTGTTGCTAACTCGTGTTTAGACAAAGTCAAGGATTTTTCAGCTTCTGATGCCCAACCAGCAAGAAGGCTGGAGGGGTACAAGAAGTTGGGAGGGGAGACAGCCAGGGCAGCTGACCCAAACTGGCCAAAGGGGTATTCCATACCGTGTGACTTCATGCCCAATGTATAAACTGGGGGGAGCTGGCCTGGGGGGCGTGGGAGAGAATCACTGCTCAGGAACTAACTGGGCATCGGTTGGTGGGTGGTAAGCAATTGCATTGTGCATCACTTGTTTTGTATATTCCAATCTTTTTATTATTATTGTTATTTTATTATTGTTATTATTACCAGTATTAATTTCTTCTTTTCTGTTCTGTTAAACCGTTCTTATCTCAACCCACAAGTTTTACTTTTTCCCAATTTTCTCCCCCATCCCACTAGGTGGGAGGGGAAGTGAGTGAGTGGCTGCATGGTGCCTAGTTGCTGACTGGGGTATTGTCAGGGGCTTGTCACTGCTGCAATCTCACATAGACAATATGTGAAGAAAAATGAGAAAAAAAGTTTGTGCAGAGGGAATTTTGCACAATTAGGTACTCTTGAAAGAGACTGTGTTGGCCCTGCGTATTCCAGAATGGAAGATCAGATGGGTTTTATAAAAGGCAAATAATTCACAATAATTTGTGTCCCATGGTTCCACCTTCTCCCAGAACAGGTGCTTTTCCAGCCCATAGCAGGAAATAATGGTCCTGAAGAGAGAAGAAAGGGAGAGGGGAAAGCAAAGCTCTTGTAGATAAAGGTGTTGTAGATGCTGCTCTGGCCTGCAGTTGGACTCACCTCTCCAAACTGTTCAGAGCTAATCTGGCCAAGAGTTCACTTTTATTAACTCATTGGGAATGCCAAAGAAATCAAGAAATCAGCTCCTGATTAAATTTGGAGGGATCAGATAATGTGATGCTTTGAACTTGATCTATTCCACTCTGGGTATCCTGTATGCCTTACACTGGTTTATGGTAAGTTAAGATTGCTTCCTCAAGCTGTTGGAAAGAGGATTGACATGGGATGGAGGTAGATCACATGGAAAAAACTCCAGGGACCAAACATCAGGCCACCAACTCTTCACCTGAAGAGAGCTAAAAGAAGAAGACATCCCAGGCAAATATTTACTAGGGACTAACAACGTGTTCAAGTCACAGAAAGGAAGTGACTGCAGGGATCCCTTGTTTTACTTGACCTAAATATGCATGTATTCATTCTTTGAATATTTTATACTGCTCTGGCTTGTAGCATGCATTCCACTTCTGTGCCCTGGTTTGAATGTTGCATTTTATATGTCATTTGCAACAGTCTCAAGAAAGAAAATATAAGAAAAACATTTTTAAAGGAAAAAAAAAGTGATCCCCTAAAATTAAAATGTGCAAATAAGCATTTCCATTCCTAGTATCTGGGGCAACAGATGGGGTGGTAAAAAATGTGCCTGCAGGGCAAAGTTCTGCTCCGATCACTCTCATGCCCACAGCAGACAGCTTTAATTTAAAGCACTGAGGATTATGCACTATGGAGCTACACTTAGTTAATTTATTATCCCTCACGTTAATCCGGTGTGTAAATCATGACAACAGGCAACTGTGTAGGCAACAGGCAAAAGGTGTAGACTGCTCTGCCCTAGCAAGCAAGCAGAGGTAGATTAGGATGTGCAAAAATGAAAAAAAACTTTACATGTCAGTTTAAAAAGCTCCCACATTTTCTATGTTAAAATATTCCATCAGACCACCAGCAGCCTTTCAGAGGCAAGGCAGAAACTATGGTATACAAAATGGAGAGAGGGAATGTTTGATAAATAAACTATTTTCAGTATCAAGTCTCTAAGAATTTCTTAGGATGAGATGAAGAAATCAGTTCAGAATTTTTGGCCGGCCACTTTTTAAGTGATAACACTGAGTCAAAAGAAGAACGCCTTTTTCTTTTTTTTTTTTTTTTTAATAACTCTATGCTGTATTGGTATGCATAGTGATGAAGCCTTCCCTTTGCCATTCAATACACAAATGGACAGAAAACAGCATCTCCATCATGAGTTTCATATCTTTCTGGATTAGGTTTCTGCCATAGATCAGGTGGCTCACCCCTTCAGGAGCATTAATTATTTACATTAAGCAGCTAGAATAAGCAAGGTGAATTTCCCTTGAGTAGTTCCCTATTTAAGTACTACATGTGAGCAGTCATATTTTTCAGATCTTGAGCGGGAGTTTTACCTCTGATTTCAAGCCAGGTATACCTTCAGTCATGACAAACTGGCTCAGGAATCACACGGAAATCTCAGAAAATGTGCAAAACCTGTTCTTCGAGATGCCTATTTGGAGATACTGAAACTGTGGAACGATAAGGCAATGCATAAGTTATTGGGTCTGCAGATAAAATGATACTATAAGAAAACACTGCCTTGCTGGGGGAACAGTTTCTGGATGCTTCCTGTAATACATGAGGAATCAAAAGGAAACCCCAAAAACCGCAGAACCATCTTTATGGACAACTGGTGTGCAGCTACGTACTGAATTTCTGTCAGTTTATGTAGAGTGTAGTAAGGGTTGTGTCCACTTATAGGAGGATATATCGTCCACCCTTATGGTGTCCACCTATGGGTGGACAAATTATCATGCACATTTAAAGGGCTCTTCTTGTTTGGGGAAGATGAAAAGAGGAGCTCCTAAAAGACAGTGTGCACAAAGGAAGTATTCCACAGAGGTGCCAATCAATAAATGATGAATTGCTCTGGGCACATCTCAACTGTACCAACTGTGTTCATCTGAGAGGAAGACTTTGCTTTAGGATACATCAGTGAAAACTGCATGCACAAAACGTGTGGGATCCATACAGAAAGGTTGAGGGGAGGCATGTAGTAGAGAGCAAAAATAATTAGAGATCTGGGAAGTGTTCAAAAATGCTTGCCTATGATTAGAATAATAATAATAAACCCACAAATTTTTAAAAGGGATTGCTTACACGTAAGGCTTACTAATTGTTCTAGGGGAGGTGGATTAAAACTAATTAATTAGTGTAGCATAAGTGGTTGAAGGTACCTAAAAAATGTGGTTTACTTCTGGACTTTGTGGACCACTAGTATAACACATACGAAACCATTTGGCTGTCTTGGGCAATGTGCTAGAATTCCCAAGCCTAACGGTTTACATCTTGACTAAAATCTCAGTCCAGTACCATTAATTTAATCATTTGCTTGCATGTTGCTGGATGCAGACATTCCCTTACACCTGAATAACAGCTTTCCAACTTTTCTTTGTCAGTTGATGGGCAGGCAATAAATAGGTGAGCCATCTATCCACAGGTCACTGTCTGATTTAGCTAGGTTCTAGGTTAAAAAAATGAGAAGACTGCATTGCCAGCAAGTCTTTACCCGGCACTCCCCTGCAGATGTTTGGAGCAACAGTAACATCCAGTGGTCAAAATGTTAATTACATTATATGAAGGCATTGCATGCTGGCAGCATCTTATGACTGCATCTTCCTTGCAATAAAAAAGCAGGTGAGAGCAAGCCTTTAAAACTCAGGACGGTGCTTACATTGCACAAAAGTAAACTTACACACAGTAACACATCAGTCTGCCTACAAGGTTGGTGTGGTTTTCCTGCTCATGCCAAGTGAGATGTACTGACCTTTAAGTTTGTAAATACTGAGACCTTTCTGTCTGGCCGGACATCAGTGCGCATGGATGCCATGCACCAGGTCATGTTATAAGGAAAGAGGGAGGATGGGGGACAGAAAGAAGGCGCAGTGGCCTTGGGCTGATGTCTGGGGCATGAAGCCCTGAGCACAGGACACTGCAGGGTAGCTGAGCTGCAGTGCTGTGACTCATCCCCGGCTCGGGGGCCTCAGGCACCGGGCACAGCTCAAGCAGCACAGAAGCTCCAGCTCTGTCCTGGAAATAGGATGCCAGCACTTGCGGGGGGGATAGGTGGAGTTTGACTCTTATAGTCGGGGAGGTGGGAGAGGGGACGTCCTTGGAGGAAGCAGACACCTACCTGTTCTTTGGTGAGGGCACACAGGTCGGGGGGAGGCGGGGAAATCTGCCTTCCTCCTCCTCAAACGCTCTTTACCTTCATCTGGGCTGGGGAGTGAGAAATAGTGTCAAAATGTGAGTCTCACATCGAGAGGACAATCCTTGCTTGCGCTTTGTGGACTACAAGAAACAAGTGACCTCAGATAAAGGCTCTGCATGTGCTCAAGGGCATGAGGAAAGGTGACTTTCTGCTCTCACCCGGGAGAAGAGGCTTCATTAATCGCACTGCAAGTGCAGGAGCTGCCAGGTGTTCATGGGGGAGACCTGGGTTTAATTCTCTCTCCCAGCAACACAGGTACTAACCAGAGAGCAGGAGCACATTGTCCAGTCGGGAAAACAAGACCTTGAAGACAAGGCGACTAGACCAGGATATCAGAAATTTAGCAGGTGGTAACTACAGTTAGACATCTAGGGCAGCTAATTTTTCCCTGGAACTACAATAAAGGAGAAAAATAAAAATAATAATAAAAAATAAAAATCAAAGAAACAGCTTTTAGGACATCCAACGCTCATGTCCTTGTGCTGTGTCAGCATCAGGGATGAAGAATCCCAGGAGCAAACCTGGCTGCAGCATTATAGGTGTGTGCAGAGCTCTGCCTTTCATGGACAAGGTGCTCTGGTCCCCCCCCAGCACCAACAGAGTTTTGCTGCACTCCTGTAGTCTTCCAGTGCACCATTGCTCTGCGACCTTGAGGCAACAAAACTTGGCAGGGGCGGTTAATGATTCTCTGAGCCCCACTGATGTCTTCCTGCTCCCATGCAAGCATTAGCCAAGGTAGAGGGGAACCAGCTGCGAGGGCTGTCTCGCTTTCTTTTTCTTCCTCCTTTTTTAACTCCAACAGCAGAAATTTTGCAGATCTTGTGCAGAACCTTACTTGCCCAAAGTGCTGAAGAGAGGAATTCTCCCTCACCGTCTTTCCTGATGTGTATGCCTCCCCACAAAAATATTGTGGAAAGGTCAGATACTGAGGCATATGCAGGCAGAGCTCACCTCGAGGGCAGGTATGTTATTTAGATTCCAGTCTGCCTCACATGCCTGCATGGATGTACTTTCAAAACTATTTCCTTCAGGTTCATACTCTCCGACATGAAATGGAGCATCTCCATGAACAACAATCTGTTACAGAAGAGCTTCTCACTGCTTCCCTGGGAATACATTGGGAATTTTCCACCATGTATGTGCTTGGAGTGGCAATGCTCTCTGTGTTGTGCTGAGCTGTCCATGCCATGGGATCGCTTGGGTGAGTCTTGGCAGGATACATGGCACAGGTAACTTCACTCCAGTCTTTGGGACAAATCGAAGGGCTCTTCTCTCCTCACTCAACTGCTCAGGTAGGCTGTGACATTTTCAAACTGCCAGCAGACAGCTATGGGCATGGCAGCTCTTCATGCTGTGATGGTGTTAGGGCAGTAAATGCCATTGCTTGTGTCTCAAGATCTCTCAGGTGTTTTGTCCAAGGGAGAAGGGAGAATGAATGCCACACACAGCAGGCAGATGTAGCTACATGAGCACAGGGTCCTGTGAACCTCCAACACACGGGCTAGTCCTCATTGCATGGGAGCCTAAAGCACCATAACCTCTTCTTCTGTCTGATGCATGTTAACAGAATCAGCCTTCCTGCTCTTATCCTGAGGCAGCCTGTCCTCTCCTGCAGAAAGCAATGAAGCCTTCTACTGCCTCACAGAGTAAAAATTGTTTAACTCTCCTCTCTGAAGCTGAGACGGAAGGTGGCTGGGAAAGCGAGCCGTACATGGTAGCTATTAACAGGAAGATGAAGGCAACAGAGCAATACCTGTTTCAAATCATAATTGTGCACTGCAACCTGCACAGCACATGGGAAAGCAAAGGAGAGAGCTTTGCCATGGCTGGGACATGAAGGCTCAGTGACTTTCCAGAGGTTTTGATGTCCCTTCTGAAAACCTGAACATGAGGGACACATTATATGGGATGCATACATCCCAGAGTGCATCACATTTGGCTGTGTTATGAACCATCAGTGGGGCCTGCTGTGCTTTTGGTGCCCCATGAATATTAAACACTGGGGTACAAGACCAAGGCAGGTTCATAATCCATACAAAGGCTGTCCTGAAAATGCTTTGTAAATCCTGCGTGGGAAACCCAAATTGTTCACAAAAATACTCCTATACTTAAAAAAATGCAACTTCAGTATCCCTAAAGTGCATCTACTAAAAGACCAAACAGCAGTAAAGTGCAAACACCGAGAACATGTACACTATGGAAATAGAGGTGTTTAAAAGTGATTTACACTGAGACGTTGGAAGTTTGGGAAAGGACTCACAGCTGCGGTGGGCACTTTTTCTCCTTGAGACTGTGCAGGCATCTCTTGTGCCTTGAGCAGCATAGGTCTGAGGGATAATAAGAATTGGCTCATTCCAGGTTGCTTAGTTTCCGTGGTAACAGTGCTAAAAATCATGTCACATCCAATACTGGAAAGCCGTGTCCCAAGGACACTGCACAGATATGCAAGACCCTAGGGGTAGGGAGTCCTTTTCAGATATTCCTCTCAGGTTTCTTGGTATGTTGATACAGGAAAGCACCCTAGCATGAGCATCTGGTATCTACTGGGCTGCATACTGGCTGCCTGCTGCTTTGCAGTTTATTGATTCTTGGCAGAGGCTGCATTGGTTCTGAGGCTATAGGACTAGAAGTCTAATTAGCAGGATAAGCAAGGGAGGTCTAAGACATCATCTGGGTGAGAACTGCTTGCGAAGGCAGGCAAACAGGTGTTACATGTTTATACTCTGCAAGCTTTCTTGCCTGTTAGACACCATATTCTGAACCATGTAACGAAGAGCAAAGAAAGGGCACTTAGGAACAGTCACCAGATCCAGGCACGGCGGGGTGCCGGTACTCATCACACTGCTGCCTCCTGCCAGTGTGCACCGCCAAGGGCAACACGGGCATCTCTCCTGACCTAGCAAAAAGGAAGATCTGACCAGCAGTGAGAGCGCCCTGCTAGAGCCCTCTTTGGATCTGAAATACCACTTTTATCTCCCCTGCGGCCATGGTCAGATTCCTTGTCTGATCATCAGTCTTGTTTTGCAAGCAGTTCCAGAGTCAGAGGGGTCTGTGGCTTTGCTTTGCAATGTGCTCCTTCCTTGCACTTTGCTTGTTACCAAAATAAGGCCAGCGTTAAATTTAATGCTACAGAGGAAAGGCTCTGCTATCAAAAGCTTCTTAGCACAATAATATTTTAACAGAAAGCAAAAGAACTTCCTACAATTTGTGAAGGTAATGAACTTACCCGGGCTTCCTACACTGATTTCCTACAGTAATTCCCAGCACAGTCAAATAGCACAATTCACAGCTCTTTTGTCTGTAAACACATTTCAAGGCCATTTGAGTAGAATGAAGTGTGGGTGTTGAGGCTGATTTGTTTAGTGTTTCCCAGCTGATCCCATCCTCCTTTCTGTCCTTGAGCTTCTCAGCTATGTTTGAGATAAAGTGTGATTTCACTCTGGGGTCTCATGCCAAAGTCCTGCTGCAGGGCAGCAAGGGCTGGTTTTGTCTTGCAACGCACCTGCGAGCCATTTTCCAGAATCGTCCTAGGCGCTTGCAGATGTAACCAGAATAGCCTGTGAGTGCAAAGTGATGTAGGAAAACACTTCTAGTCAAACCAAATATTGTGGTTTACAGGTGCCAGGTAAATGTTTTCACTTTTTCCAACGTAAAATTATTCCCAAACCAAATAGCAATAAAATCTCTTGCCAGGTCTCCAATTCCACTGATGTCAGGACACGTACACTGTTTGAACATACCTCTGCCTCTGAAATGCAAAAGTCTTTGGCCCATACAAAGTGCATTTCAAGATAAGCCCCAGGCCTGCAGGTGGAGCGGTAGAGCCATTGCATAATAGCATCAGACCCTCCCAACAGCTTCAAATTCCTGCATATCGTAAATACAGCTGCAAAATAGAGCGCCCCCAAAATTGGAGGGCAGCTGCAGTTGTTTGTTGGGAAATATGGTTCAATTAATACTAAAGAAAGAAGAGCCAAAAAGGAGAAACACTAGCTGCAAATATTAAAAATACTTTCCTGAAATAGATCCTTTATCTGAAAGCCTTGAAAGTAACATTTTATTTCTCCAAAGTTTCAAATTGTCACTAGTCATGGGAATGCAACATGAAGGTTTTGTTGCTGGTTGTGTTTCAAAACAATGTGTAGTTGTTCAAAATCTTTGAACCAGCCCAGGATTTATAATGCTTGTAAAGCTGGTTTAACTAGACTGGCAGAAGGTCAAGGTCTTGCTTTTAGGACTCAAATTTGAGTGCTATCCTGCATAATGACATTCCTTCAAGGGAGAAGATTCTGTAGTGCAGACTAAGGCTGTTGCTTTTGCTTTTATGAGGAGACACTTCATAACTGTGTGTTCTGTTAAATGTACCTGGAAGGATTTCGTACTCTTCTGTTTTCCAGGTCATATGTTCCTCAGGGAAAAGAAATTAAGGGGGAAGCAGACTTACGGCAGAGGCTGATAAAATCATGGTTGATGCAGAAAATAAAAGCAGAGAACAACTTTCTCTTACAACACAAAAAATCAGGAGGCACGAAACAAAACTGTTAAAATAATGGTAAGTACTTCTTAGCACCATACAGCATTAAGCTGTGAAGCTCCTTGTCACAGGGCACTGGGAGTATGGGAAGTTCCTGTATGTTCAAGGAGCAATTGGACAAAAAAGGAAGAAAAAGCTACCAAATACTGCTTAATACAAATCACCCCTTCTAAGGTGATCCCAAGCTGCAAATGGCTGCAGACCAGGAAAGTATTTTATATAGTATCTCTATTTTTCCTGGTTTTATATTCTTCCTTAGGTATCTGCTATTGTTCAATGTTTTGCATTTTGTAAAGAAAGGATGAAGATCAAAAGATCAAACCTTTTTGCAGAGCTTGAACATGAGCATCCTCAACAGTAGCTGTTGCTCCCTGTCAGTGAGCTGCTGAAAACTACCCCCTGGTGTACTGGCCACTGCTATCGGTTTCCCCTTTTAGGATGCCCAGCCCTAACAACATTAAATGCCCTCTCCTCATCTCATTCCACCCATAAAGGGGAAAAGCTGAATTGTGGCAATGCACAGTAGATGACAAACACTGGTAATTCTTTTATTTCCCTTCTCCTTTTTATTTCCTAATTGACTGAAATTTCCTAATTGCCTGAAATACACAGCTATGACTCCCAGTAATTTAAATTCTTTAATTGTGGTTTATTTTTCCTTTGGAAGAGAGAAAAAAGGTTCACCCTAACGGTCTGCACACTTCCCCCCCCACCCTCCCCTCCACTCCCGCTTCTGTGTTCACTGAGTCCTGGAGTTGGGAAGGAAGGTAAGTAGGGATGGGATGTTTTCATTGTAATACACACAGGGCGTTTTGTCTGCCTCTTAAAAAAGAGGGGAAGAATTACTCTGAGTGCAATTAAAAGCTTTAAGATTTTATTACCCTTTACTAACCTTATGCCCTTTTTGAGACTAGTCTTTGTTTTGCAGAATAGAGCTACGCTACCTGGGAGCAGGAAGCTAGCTTGCTCCTCACTGCAGCACCAGCTCGATTACATGTATCTGCATTGCAGAGGTACCCCCAAGACCAAGCAAGAATGGGCCCTTATTGCACAAAATCTTGATCCTAAGACTAAGTTACAAGACAACTGGTAGCCAATTGTTCCAGGCCCTTGATTCATATAGGTATCTCCAAGAGCAGAATTAACTATTCAAACCGCCTATGGGAGCCAGCACTGGAGACGAGATGCACGAACTTTCCACACTCAGTTCAAGGTGACTGTGCAAAAACCATGGTGCGTTTTATCAGACGGGTGATTTCAGCTGGTATCTCTCAGTTGGCACAGATGCAGTCGCTCTCCCTGTTCTTGGCAGTCATTCACAGCTGGTTTGTGATGTGCCGGGGGAGCCTCCCGGCCGTGGGGGTGCCACATGTGCAGAGTACATTCCCCAGCCTCTCCCCTCGGCGTGGGCAGGGGCTGGAGCTGGCAGACAAGCAGACCACAGGCCAGCTTTTCTAGCTGTGAGAGGAAGGTTATCGTCTCCCCTCCCAGTCCTGCAGAGCTGTAACACAGCCCCACCACAGCCTCTGCATTTTCTTGGGGACCCACTGCCTAGCACGGCTCTGGCCGCGCTTAAGATAGATTGCAAGAAATGGCTAAAGGCAGCGTTTGGCTCAGGATCTATTTTTGGTCCTGTTCCCCTCCAAGAATATAATCTGTTAAATTAAATCAAATGTTTCCTCCTGAATAAACAAACCACTACATATTTTCCTTTTGCTCCAAATGTACCGTTTAATTACAACAGAAGAGGGCTGGGCAACTCCGGCTAGAGACTGCCCCCCGAGCAAACAAACAAGCAAGTAAATAAAAGAGCTCTTCAGAAGGCTATCTTTATATAAAAGACTACTTTTTAACCAAATTTTGAGATGAAGTTTATGTATAAAGTATCAAAATAGCAGAGCAGAGAATAATGAATATTCTGAGGTTAGCAATACCACACTCAGAAATTACAATTTATAACCGAAATGCAGCAGGGGAAAAACTTCAAAGGATCTGATGAAGCCCACCACACAAGCCCCCAGTCTTTGAAATATCTCCAGATTAATAGCTGCATGAGAAGAATATTAGTGCTGTCTGAGAAGGCTGGGATATTTCCAGGTCCACTTTTTTTTTTCCAAAAGAACAGATGTAGATATAGATACTTTTTGCTTTAAATAACTCTTACAAGCCAATGAGATTTGTTTTGCGTTTCTGAAATTGTATAGAATGTGTTCCAATGTCTTGTGTTTTCTTTAAAGCTTCCAGGAATTATTTCGTTGTGAGGAATTTCAACCCTTGCTTTACAATAAGATTTTAAAGAATATCCTCCTTCACATTTGAGAAAGCCTGAAAATGGGAAGTCTCAGCCACTAGAGTTAAAAATTTTAAATTCTATAGTCAGATAAAGATTCAATATCTCCTTTTATCCTTCAAAATTTATGTGCTGATTTTGGGAGCAATGGGTTCGGGGGTTCAGCCATAGTTTATCTGAACTTAAAGCTAAGGTATTTACCAGTCCTGTTTGAAAATTACTTTACACTTTTCCAATAGAAGGACATATTCAAAATAATAAAAATAAGAAGCATTCTTCACAAAATAATGAAGGAAAACTTACAGTTTAAATGTGTGTTACAGAGCCTATGATATAACCCTTCCAATATGTATTCCTAAATACTGAATTCCTAAATACTGACTTTCAAAGGCAATAAAAGCTCAATAGGTCTGTCATTATAGGGAACAGTATTTTCCTTTTTTAGAGAACAATATTCTAAGCTTTTTAATCAGGCCTTGTTTGGAAAGTCTTTTTAGCAGTTTCAGCTCAATCCTGCACACTACTGACTCAGCAGGGCTCAGCCCTTTTTGGAAAAATAAACCCGATCATCACTGGCTCCAGTAGCCATCATTTCTCCAAAGCGCTTACTGGGAAAGTGTTAAAATTATGGCAGTGGACTCCAGTTAAGTTGTTTTTCTTTAATTGTTCAAATTAAATTGTTTGCGTTGCACAGGTAAGACTTTTTGTTTTGTAAAACAGGTAAAAGAAACCAAAAGGATGATCATGCGCTCCTGATAATACATGCCGTAGCAGAGGAGGAAAGAAGGAAATTATTTTGTTATGTTCCAAAATGCTAAGGCAGAATCGGTACAATCAACCACAAAATATACCAGAAAGTAACACAAGTTACTTTGAAGCTCGAAACAATCAGTGCTTTAAATTGCTGGGCTTTGTGTGAAAGAGGAACAAGGAGAAAACAGAACCGAAGCTCTTTGGCTTTGAAATACTTCCAGTAAAGGTGACTCCCTGATTTTGCCTGCCAGAGATAAGGAAGTATTTAGTGAGCTAATTAACCCACCCTTCCCATGAAAACTGTCACAATGTAAAATTTCCACAGCCGGCTATCCAGCTTCCCGACCCCCCCCCCAGCCCCAGGAGCAGGGGCAGGGGGCTGAGGAGCCCTGGGCCCTGTCCCGGCCCTGTCCCAGCCCTGCCAGGCCGGGCAGGCGGCGAGAGGCAGCAGGGAGGAAGGAGAGCTTGCAAGGAGAGAGGCTGGCAGAGAGACGGGGCGGGGGGGGGGATTGTAGCAAGCTCAAATGCATAAATAAATTAAATGGGCAGATATAAGGGGGGGGTGGTGGAGGGAGGGGAGCGCACGCACCAGACTGATGTCGTTCCAGCTCCTTGTTCACTCTTTCTTTCACTTTAGACCTGACAGTACACAAAGGTTTGTACACAGTAATTGCTTTTACTACAGCATTTGAAATAACTGGGAGAATAAGCGACCTCGTGCTTCAGAATAATCCCCAGATATTGCCCCGATTATACTTCCCCAGAACTACAACGCTGACACCGCTACCGCTGCAGCTCCGTGAGTCAGTAGCTCCTCGGTCAGCTGCCCTCCCTTGACGCCTTTGCCTCTCCTCCTGCTAACCCTCATGCCCCTTCTCGAGGGGTTGCTCGGCTCCTGCACCCAAGGTCTGCCGGCCCCGCGCTGCCCCGGGGTGGCTGGAGCAGGGCCCAGGGAAAAAGGGGGAACGCTCAGCGGGTGCCGGCGGGACCCGCTGCCTCCAGCCCCGCAGTGGCCCGGGTCGGACAAGCTGAGTTAACCACACACTCATCAGGAGCGGAAAACAGGAGCGAAAAAGCTGCAAGAAAAAACAGCAAGAGAATTTAAAAATACAGAGAAGATAAAGGGGAAAAAAGCCTCGAGGGCCTGTGGGCTCCCACAGGTGTGCCAGGCCCCGTCAGGCCCCCCTGGGGTCCGCCACCTGCCCAGGGCCCAGGACCCCGCATCAGCCCCCCGGGGCCGTCAGCCGCTGCCCCAGCAACACGGCGGCAGGGCTGGCCTCCAGCTCCCCACAGCCCTGCCCGGCCATCGGCCCCACGGAGCCGTGCCCACGTGCCGGCCTGTGGCCATCCCCAGGGACGTGCCCAATGCCCAGGGCTGGGGCTGCCCCGGTGCCCCCCAGCGCCCTGCTCCGGGCTGGGGTGGGCAGTAAAGCCACCCAACGGGGGCAGGAGCCGGCTGCTGTGCTCACTGGTTTCCTCTGGGGTGTGAGGAAACCCGCCATCCCAGGGGCCCCGAGGTGGCCGAGTCGAAGAGGTGCTTCGGCCCAGTCCTCCAGGACAGTCTGAAATTTAAGAGCTGAGCTCCTCTCTTGCCTCTTCCCCCGCCTCCTCTTTTTCCCTTCCTCGCTGAATCCCTTGTCCCTCAGATCAAATCTGTCCTTTGGCAAAAACAAAGCTAAAATTCTGTCCCCTCTGGATGTTTTTTCTTCATGGAAACAGAACTGCACGTTAGCTACAGCAGTGGAGCCCGAGATGGTTTTTACTCTTTTCCTCCTTATGTAGCCCAAAGGAATGCTCGTTCCCATCATTAACCACTCTAAAGGCCGTGCCAAAGGAGGTTTTAATATTCTTTGCGGCTTGGAAGAAATTATGAGAGATTTTGTTCAAATGAAAGTGCTAGTAAATACTTCAGATTATCCATTCCGGCTGCCTTTTCTTTCTTTACAGCGTTTTTAATAGCAGGTTGAAGGTTTATAATGGCGGTTGTTACCCTAGGAATAAGCAGGCTCTCCTCTCTGTATTCTCAGTCCCCAAGAAACACAATGAACTGTAGCAGGATCGTGTTTCCACCTTGGACGCTGTGGCCCATTTATCCTATCAAAGTTAAGCCAGCAGAGCACACCTGAGAGATTCGGGAAGTACCGTGCTGAAGTCTGACAGAGGATGAAAGAGCAGGGGTATCTCAGTGAGCACAAACACCTTCCCGAATGAGGGTGTGGACACCTCAGAAGAGGTTGCTAAAGGATTGTAAGGAGAATGCTGCTCATTTCTATCTCTTCTTCCTTGTTTGAATTGTTCCCCTCTTTCATCAGCAGTATTTCTGCTCCAAATATTTTTCTTCTTAACACCACCATCTCCTTGGGCTTTTTTTTTTTTTTTTTCTACAAACACAGTATTATTTCTTTGAGAACAAAAGCCCTTAGCTTCTCTGGGCAGGATTAGTAAAGATGCAGCTTAAATTATCAAAAGTGCTATTTCGTAAGTACAGCTAATACCAGTTTCCCTATTCAACTATACTACAAGATAAGTTTCATTACCCTTGTGTAAATCCACACTGAAGTTTTTGCAGATGCAAGTATGTAAATTAATATGCAGTTTGGGTCTGTACTTATTTTGCACTTTCAGCCACAGCTATGCCAACACAGTGCTGCTGACCAACTCGTATTTCATATGTCATATTTAGCATGGCGTTGCTACTCTAACCCATTAATGATTTTTTTTTAATTTCCTGTTTCCCAGGAGAAAGTGGAGCCTGGCTCTCTAGCCTTCCCTGCAGTGTAAAGTGAGGCCCTTTCCCTTCCATGTCCCTGTGCTCTAAAAGTAAACTTTTGCAATATTTAAAGCAAAGGTCTCAGAGAACAGACCACAGCCTCCTCACCAGCTCTAATTAATCTCTGCAGTAGATCACATCCTGAAGTCCACACCCAATGAGTACAAAGGACCCTCAGTTAAGATTGAATGAGCAATGGAAAGCTGGTGGGTGTCTTCTATGATATCCAGCACTGGAGGGAATATGGACAACTCTGCCAGCAGGTTTTCCAGCTGTACCTTTAGGACTAACTTAAATTCTTTTCCTTTGTATGTCTGTAGATCTGGTCTATACTTGAGACATTATACTGGTTCCCTTTGGTGCCCAAGCTCTAAAGAGCTCCAACTCCACAGCAAGCTGCAGGGTGTAATAGAGACATAGTCTTAATCAGTGCCTGCTGCCCAGCTTTCTCAGCAACTTGGTTGTACGTGGTTTCACCCTGTAGATGATGGCTCAACACAGCTGAAGCTTCACCATGGTCTGTTGCAGGCAGCTCTGTTAGTTTCTAGCTCTACACGCTGTCAAGCACATTTCTCTCTGCTTTTCCCTTCCCAACTCCCTGTGCTCCATTTCAAAGCTGATGCTTGTGGACAGAGAAGCCTTGAAAAGAATGAACCCAGAAAAGTGGCTTCCCTGCAGAAATCAGAGGCGAAAGTTGAAGAAAAGGTAAGCTATAGTCCATACCTTATTAAGCCATAGTGTATTCAGGTTTTAAAAAGACTGATTTTGATGTGGGATGTAGTTTAAAGGTTGACTTGCTAGGCCACAGGGCTTCCAAGTGACAAGAGACATAGTTGAATTTGAGCTGTGCATGCCATGAGAACCTCCCCACCACTTCCAGTTTTCTGAAGCTGGATAAATCCTCTCAGAACTCTATGTTTGCAGAGGCTTTTGGCTTGGCACAATGATTTAACTCTATTTGCCTGTGTAAGTTTTATCTTCTGTTTGTTTGTGCAATATTTTAATGGCTTTGACTTTGTGACTTTCAGGTGTCTGAAGTGCTGCAGCAGATGGGCACAATAAAGTTTTAATTAGAAAGCCTTGCCAATCTGGGTTTTAATTCAGACTTTTCCAGCTGCTGATCTGTGGTCCAGTGACTGAAATGTATGTCCAGTGCATTTTCTTTTATACTGGCAAAAAAAAGAGGACAAATCCCACACTTTCTGTTTGGGTCCAAACTGGGCCTTTGAGAGCCCACATACAACCACAGTAACATCCCTGTATAAACACAGCTCCTATGTAAGGGCATACTATGTACCCACCAGTGTGCCTGCTTCATAAAGTATATGAATACATGAGCTTTACAATCTGCCTCCTTGCTTGCAGGTCCCTATACAATGTGCCTTGCTCTACCATCAATATAAAGTTCCCCAGCATTAGTCCTGAAGCCTGTAAAGTGGGCGCTGGACCAGAGACTGTACAGGGACCTACACTGTTCCCTTACTGACCCAGTATAAATGGCGAATAAATGCTAAGCAGCTTGAAGCTGTAGTACTGGGTTTATGCATGCTTTGTTTGCTAGAAATACTCTTCTTAAGCAGGATCTCAGGCTGGCCTGATACCACAGCACCCTGGCTGCCAGAGAGTTTGAGCTGAGGGAGAGGAAACCCAGCTACTGTGATTAATTTTGAAGAGATTCAAGCTAAATTGTCTTCAGTCCTACCTCACAGGTCCAGTTTCAAGGAGGTATCCTGGGTCTCCAGTTTTATTCAGGCCTCACTTTGGCTTCTACATTTAAAAAGGTTTGCTGAACTAATACTGTTACTTTATCTAGGCTAGCAAGTCCCTTTTCGTGTAAGCTAGGGATTAATCAGAGAGTTATCTCGTTAGCATAGCTGCTATTAGTTTTCCAAACAAAATGAGTTGCACCAATCAAAGTACTTTTTTCGTTAATATAACCTCAAAAATTACAAAATTCCCCAACTTCACTACATTTATTAGGTATATTATTTGTCCATATCCCCACCAGTACCATAACAGTGATAACCATGTCAATGGTAGACTTAGACTTCAGGCAAGTCTTGCTGCATTTAGCAGAATGCCTGCAAATTCTCTGCAAATTCTTCCCATTCATTACAGCAGATATTGTACTGAAGGGAAGAAGAGCAAACTAGGTGAGCACCTTAAGATTTATCTCTTTGTGCTTAACCTGGGTACCATAAAGCATCCTTTTTTTTTTTTTTTTTTAGCTGTTAGCTAAAACTGTCACACAATCAGGTAACTTAGTAAATATTTCATGGGTGATAGTAAATCATGCTTTGCATTCGATTTTTTTTTTTCCTTTTGGCAAACAGTTGCTCAATAGCAACTTTTTGAAAGAAGGCACTCATCTTTTTAGCACAGGTTAACATTTCACAAATATAGAACTGCAGAGATTGCCCTTTAAAATTTCTACCTGAAAGAGAACAATTTAAAATCATTCAACTAAAGACAATAGCAAGTCTAAGACTAAAGCTAAGGGAACAACAGGAAATAAATAGCATATTCCTCAGCATTGTTGTATAATGTAACAGTGTCACAGTAAACCTGGCACTGGCATTTGTCAATGTTCTTGTTGCTTTGTCCCATGTTCCGCAGCAGTATTTGCTAGTAATGCATTAACAGAATTCACTTTCCCAAGGCATGGAAACACTTTTTTTAGCTCCCGACAGTATAGACGTATCTTGAATCAATAGAGCTGGCCACTTACTGCGATAATCGGAAATACTGTGGAAGGTAATTGCTTCACAGCAAATGACTTTACACAATTTGATAATTGCTAGGTCCCAGGCATTATTCTTGCTGTTAATCCATTGTGATTTATCGTCCATTTCTACTCAATTTATCATCACATTATTGTTCCAAGGTTCTTCTTGATCGTTGGTTCTCAGAGCTCAGCTGCACATTTCATAGCTGGCAGTTAAAAAAAAAAAAATAGATTAAATATCAGTTGAAATGCTGTGCCCAAAGCGTATGTTTCACTTGTACTGAGTCTGGAAGATTTCCTTGGCGGTCCTCAGTTATCTTTCCATTTTTCATTCCCCATGGTAAGTCAGAGGGAGTATGTCAGTAAAACTCCCCTCTCTGGAGTAATAATGATTAGATCTTACTTCAGTTCAAAGTCTGGCTACAAATACATAGTATTGCACCACTTCGTTGTGCAGCTGACATTACTGAACGTGTGTCAGAATGTTTTGAAAATATACTATTATTCAATGCTTGTGTTTTCCATGCTTCTTGGGTTTTAAGGGTTGTCAGATTCAACTGCCTTTGGACAGCAGATAAAGACAGTGCTACTTGACCTGCATTTCCTTCCACTCTGTTTTAGCATTTTAATTCTGTTAATATTTCCCAAGTGAGAGTTATGCCTTGGAGATGCAAGCGAGAGCCCTCAGGTCCTGCTGCAGGTACGGAGAGGGAAGAGTGGCCACACAGCAGGCTCCTACACAGCTTGCCCAGAGCTGCAGAGTTGGAAGTGGGCTCTATGCACACCCCTGGGGAGCAGGCAGGACAGCCCCAAAATGACTCTTTGCTTGGAGCTTTCTGCCCAGAATTCCTGCAACATACTTCCACAATTGCTGTAGCTGCATATGAAATAAGACTTTGTGTGAACAGGGAGGAGAGAGGGCTTCCCTGTGCCAAGGTTGTAAGGATCAGCACTAGGGCCTTGAATAATGCTCTTTTTTCACCCCAAAGGCTACAGTGCTTTTGTTGGATCGTTTTATAGGTGGGGGCAGAAGGTGCAGATGACAGCAACAGTGCTAAGTAACCTCTGATGAGTCACCTCCTATTTGCCTCTAAATAAAGCTGAAATATCTGGAACTGAGCTATGTAAAGCCTCAGAATGGAAGGAGGCAGCATTTCCATCAGGCTGGTCTAAATGACCCTCCAAGCTGCAGGATGACATTCTCCATCAATACCAAAGCACAAGCAGAATTCTAGCCTGTGAATGACTTGAGTAGTGAAGATCATTGGCCATCCCAGATGGTAATGTTGTAGCTGGACTACTAGCTAGGTTACTAAGTCAATGAGTTACCTCCAAAGTTACAGGAGGAGAAGACATCTTCTCTCTCATGCTTTCAGAATGGCAGGAGGTTTGCCAAACTGATGCTTCATTTCCCTTTCTAGTGAATGCAGTTTTCCTTGTGTTATTCACAGACTCCTGGCCTAGGAATTTAGGAATGTGTGGCCATTAAAGATGCCCAGAAAGATAGATAAAATGGTAGGCATTTATTTTGACAGAGATTCTTTCTGCCTAAATGAGACCTTTGTTTCAGCTGAGGATTCAACAGAAGGCTTGCCTGTGCTTTACACGCTTGACATTTTTTGTGGCTAACGTGCATTTTACATAGTAGCAATACATCATCAGGAGAGTACTGAGCTTTTTTCCTTGACCTTCTGTATGTCCTGTTCCCATTTTTATAAGTCATTTCAAATGTTGCTGCTGGTTATGTTCCATTTATATTCAATCTCTTCCCCACGTCCCTGTTGTCACTCATACTGGCTAACTATGAAACTGAGAATCAAGATTTTTCTTTTTCAATGAAAGTGCATTTTAAGCCTCCTTATCTATCGCTTATTAATTGGAATTTCAGCATTACCTGCAACACACAGTTCCTTTTTCTGTCTTTACTCATTGCATGGTACATGCAAGTTGCGAGCTACTGCTCAAGAAAGGATTTTCCTACAGTGCAGCCAATGATAATTTGCAACTTCTGTGGGTTTTGGGTAAAGCCCATATCTCTTTCTGGTAAAACTGTGACACAACAATCACCAACAGTGATGGAGTTGCATCCACAGCCTCAGAGGCCTTTGCTTTCTATCCCTTTTAGAAGCAAATGGTGTCACAGCCATGGTGTCACCACTTTCTGGTAGGATGGGAAGAATTTCCCCTCTCTTTCTCCCCTCATTCCTGTTTGAGAGATGTGAAGCTGCTGGAAGAACTCTTCCTCCAGGCTTGTCTGCCAAGAGCTGGTCTTGATACCACTTGTTGTCTGCAGGCTTGATACAACTCCCCATTTTCCTGAGGGATGAGAGTCTAAAGGTGACAGTTTCATTACCCAGAGACCTCCAGCTGACAGGCAAGTTTGTCACTAAATATAGTATTTTATATCCTCTGCCACAGTCATTCTTTTTGCCATAAATGTACCATTAAGCAGGGTGTTAAAAATGGACTTCATTTATGTTATAAACAGAAGATTTATTGCTGCACATACCAGAGACCTTTATGAAGCAGTGAACACTATTATCGTCCTTGTGGACACAGTCTGAAGGGTCAGTGGGTCTCCACAGAGGACCCTGTAGGAAACAGGACCTCCATCAGCTGTGCTCAAACAGATCTCTTTCCTCACTGCTCATTTATATGAAAGAGGAGCATCCTACCTGAATGTGTGTGTCCTCCCTCCTTCTCCAACCCCCATTTCGTTTGTCTCCCTTCCAGGTGGTAAGCAAGCTTGGACTGTCTTGTGCCACTAGTGTAAAAGCCCATCCCACTTCTAGCAGACACGAGTTTGTTACTAAGCTCTCTTCCCTGTTGGACTTACACTGTCTGGGTGATTAAAGCACAAAGTTTAAAATCACCACAGTAAGGTTCAACCATCAGAGTTTGACCCAGCTGACGTACACCTAAAAGGAGTCTGGCTTTTAGGGCTGTAACAACATGAATACAGTTGACAGGAATGAAAAGTCTGGAAATAGCTGCCTTGGAGACATCTATGGGAAAATGAACATCTGGTCTTGAGAAGGACTACCCTGGACTAGACCCAGGTAAAACTTCCCAGGTTAAACCCGATTTATCTCACTGAAAGGTGAGATATCATGTGGGCATGACTTTTAATTTTCTTTGAAACAGCTGGGGGTTTTCCAAGATAACCTACTCATGGCCAAATGACAAGGGTTATATTTAGTGTTATACTAAAAGTGAGCAGGCAGCAATATTCCTTTAAAGCATGTTCTATTATGACTGAATTATGTCAGTAACCGTTTGCTGAATCTGAAACTAAAATATATTTTGCTGGGGCTTGTCAAGAGAGCTATTACCCAGGATATGATTTGCACAGCCACCACTGAAACAACCTGAGCTATGTGACTATCTAGCATATATAGCTTTGGCCTGTATTTTTAAACAAAGCTTTAGTTTTCTTCATGTTTTCTGAGTGTCAAGATCTTGATAGTTGTGCAGAGCAGTAACATGACACACCAAATGAAAGTGCACCCAACGAATCCTCTCACTGATGAATAGTGTCGTGAGGAATCATGAGTCATCCTATTGTGTTCTGGTAGGTCAAACCTGAGGGTGCCCCTTTGGGTGCCGCATGAAGAAGCACTGAACTTATGCACCTGCTGCAGGTCCTGGGCACATCCCGTGCTCTTTGGCATGACACTTTTCTTGTAAGTCTTTGCAAGCTGCCCTGCAAGGCCCTTCTAGTATCATCTCCTCCACCACTCCAACTTATTCATACCATACACATGAAGTGATGCAAGGGTGGGCAATATCACTAAGTCCTTACAGCAACACAGGGGAAAAAGGAGCTCCCCCATACTGGCAAGGAGCTGGATGTCTGGAGTAGCAGCCTTCCAGTGCAGTGACCCCAAAACCTGAATGCATTTGTGTTGACCTGCATGTAAGCTACAGAGGGTATCCACCTCAGAGGTTCAGCCTAAATCAGTCTGTACAGATCAGAAGGCTCCAGATTTCCCTTAAGGGACAAGATCTTATCTCAAGCATTCACAGGCATGTGGTACAGGTAGGTACAGGAACAGATATGTTTGCAGTACAGCTTTGGTATGGCATAGTTCTCCTTCACCACCTCCAGTTCTGTATGAATGCTCCCAGGGGTGCTCAAAGAGTCTTTTTATTTTCTAAGCATAGAACACTGGCCACAGAAACCACAGTGTGAGCACATTACAGTTACCTCCATAGAAGAGTGAGTGAACATGCAGCAAGGCGTGGGTGCCCTATGGCAGTAAGACTGGCTAGGCTGGCAGCAACAGGGAGCCAGCAGCAGGCTGGCAGGCAGTGTGCCACCTTGGCAGGCATGCTGACAACAGAGTGAGCAGAAGAAACATTCTGCAAGGGCTGTCCCAACTGGTCCCTTTCTGCCTTGACCGCTTGCTGTGCAGACTGTCCGTGGAAGCCCACCTGAAAGGATGCAGTACCAGCCTTGCTACCTGCTTTCAAAAGCTGACTGTGCAGAAATGAAGGCTTGGGGGACCGAGGCTTTGCAGGCACTAAGGCTGAGAGGTAGCCAAAGACGGTCCCTGGCAGGATGCGGGGACTGCTGAGTAGATGGGGCATGACTGGTCATGGACCCTGAAGTGTCCTGCTTTGTTTGTCCCTCAGGCATGACCTTGTCATCCTAACACACCCTGCCCTGATATGTGCTCGCATCTCCAGCTGGGGAGTGCCCAGCCTGGGAGCCACACAGCTCCACGTGGATGGCGTGGGACTCATCCAGCATTGCAGCTTGGGACTGGTGGGGATGGAGGACAGGGCCATGCGGTAAACACATGGGCCAGAGCAGCAGGAATATCTAGGGTCCACAGCAAAGGATTTGTAGGCAAGTAAAGACCCCTTCTGCTGAGGTTTCTTTTGCCTGTGCACAATGCACTTGGGAATGCTGGTTCACAGCTGTGCTGGTGCCTGTGCAAAAATAAGGGGTAAGCCAGGCCTGCCTCCCATGCTGGGTAGGGAGCGGGAAGAGACAGTGGGGGAAACAGCTGAGCAGGCACAAGCCTCAGCATGTATGGTAGATGCAGAGGAACAAAATGGTATTAAGCCTATGTAAGCACATGGTGTTCATCACCTAGGGGAACTAGCTGGTTGGTGTCAACACCAAGCACTAACAAAGCCCAAATCTGTGTAGCGGCCATCTGTCAGGGAACCAACATTTTGGAGCGCAGTTATCAATGTTGGAGTTTTTAAGCAAGGAAAGGCATATAGTGTTTGATAGCCATGGAGGAGGCATGAGATACAGAGGTTGCAGATGAGCTACAATGTGTTGCTCACTGGACAGTTTTCTGCTTCTTAGTGCGCAGGACTGAGGTGAACTTCAGGGGTGCCCACATCTTACAGCTTTTCCATGACGACTTTGGCATGAGTTTCTCCTGAGATGCCCAGGAAGCCCTCCTCAGGCCATACCATATTGTTAGTGTATCTTGTTGCTAGTGAAGTAAACAAGGTCATGTCTGGGTGAGAGTCCAGCTTTCTGCTCAGGCCATGAAGAGCAATAGGTGTATGATGGCACATAAAACAGTGACCTTCAAGTGATCTTAAAGGTCAAGACCATGTAGACTGTCAGAAAGCTTAGTCTCAAAGGCACTGCAGCAGGAGGATCATGGGGCTGCTGTAAATAGGCTGAGTCCAGCCCTCTGCTATCATAGCAACCACGTCATATAAATCCCTGCACAAATTCAGCAACCTTACTCCTAAATGAGCTAGATTTCTGTTCCCACCCTTCTGTTGTAAAAGGCTGTTGTAAAATATGCTAAATGTCATGCACCCTAACAAACCAACCCAAACAAACTCAACTTTCAACAGGAAATTCTGTGTATCTCCCACGGTTTGCTGAAAGTAACGTTTGGAAGGACTACAACTCCAGCATCCTGCCCGCCCAGGGAAATATGTCATTTGCAAGGAGCTGCAGCGAGGATCATTGCCACAGAAAGTTTCCCTGTTGGCTTTGCTCCAAGGCTTTAAAACTGAGATCTTCATTTAGATCAATGATGCTCTGTAGAAACACACTTGGCTTGCAGGGCAGCAGACTTCGGGAGGAGGAATGGGCAGGGTGCTCAGTAGCTGACCCAGTAGCTCCAGTACAGCTGTCTCGGACCTTGCTGCTTGGCCGCTTCCTGCTCACTGAAGACAAACCTGGACCTGGATATGCAATCAGAAGCCACCAGATCCAGAGCTAGGATGCTGCTTAGAGGTGGGTTGGTGACTTCCCAGACATGTCTGCTATGGGATCCTGCTCCACCTGGATTCCTGTGCTTGCGGGGTCAGGTGCAACAATATAGCTGATGCAGCAGGATCCAGCTTTTCAACATGCTCCTATTACATGACTATTTTGTTTCAGTCAGCCAGTGTTCAATGGCTGTGGGTTTATTTCTAGCAAGAGGAGAAAATTATTATATGAGTAAGGTTATTCTTGGTTGTTTAGTCCCATTTGTTTACAGGAAAGTGCATGCACGCCTGTGTCCCCAAAACAACCTGGAAACGAACAACACACGGTTGTGTTGCTCACTCTTTCCAAGCCTGCTTTTCCTCTCATCTCTGCTTGCCCAAATTTTCTGTCTCCAGGAGATCTGTCCCAGGGCAACTCTCTCCATTACTTTTTCTTATTTTTCCTGGCTTCCAGCCTCTAATATGCTTCCAACAGCCAACCTGCTTTCCTCAGCATTTGCAACTCATTCCATCAGGACGGGTTTTATTTCCCGATACTCTTTCATGCCATGTATTATGTAAGTTCCTACTCTTTTTAGCCATCATGGCCTTTAGAGGCTGTTTTTTGCTTTCCATTTAACTTGGAGAAGCCCTTGGATTACCCACTGTTGTTAATGAGGTCTCTGCCTTTTGTCTATGGAAGGCTATTTGATTTCAGATTGAAATAGCCCCTATTAGAGTAGTAAGATACACTTTTAATCACTTGTGTGAATGGTAACTAAAGGCCAGATCCAAGAGGACTCAGGAGAAAGTTTACAGTGGAAAATTATCGTGAAATAAGCAGAAGTATGTATTGCTGCACTCTAACTATTCTGTACTTCCTCCTGCGTTGTTGCTATCATGCAGTGAGTTCAAAGAGGTTTCAGTTTTGAAACTTAAGGTGCCCTAAAATTACACTCATTGCAACCTGCTCCACCTCCATAGCTCCACCTAAGCCAAGAAATTCCTAATTTCAGGAGTTGCTTCCATTTTCTTTCCTACTTTATCCTGTCACAAACACCTAAAGTGCTGCTTCAGAGCATGCCGTGGTGTAGCTCTGCCTTGACAGCGGAGAGCAACTCGGCACCTACCCAATGCTGAAGTGCCTGAGTTTGAGAAACCGGGTTCTTCACACCCATATCCGTGCAAGGGACACCATCTGCTCTGAGCATGCCTCACATGCCCACAGGATGGGCTTTGCTCAAAATCATTCCTGCTCCCTCTCACCGAGCACATTTCTCCATCCAGAAAATGATAGCTGGGCCAGGGAGAGAGGAAGGACCTGCCAAGAGGGCCGATAGGAGCACTTTGAGACCCAAATTGTCTATGTAACTCTGATTCTCTGAGCTAAACAGAAGCATTTGGTTATGTAGCGTATTGATATTGCTGATCATATACAGGTATCTAATAAAGACCTGACTGTACTGATGCAAGGTAGCTGGGATTTGCCAGAAATCTGCTCTTCCACGTACTCCTGTGTTAGCAGGTTGCTGGGAGAGTTCAAAGTGTCAGTGATTATGCAGCTAAGGGGAAGTGAAGCAGACACATATTAAACTTAAGATGTTTTTCTTACTAATCAAGAAAGTGCTGATTCTCACTGTCTTTTCCATAGCCAGGAGACTTGTTATTCACTACCTGTCAGCTATCTGCTAATATTTGATTTGCACTTTACAGAGATAGATATTTTTTTTTTTTTGGTGCAGCCATTTGATGCTTTCTGAAGACGCAGTTGAATGCTGGTGAAGGTGAGAGCTAGCTGTAGGCCAGTGGTAAATGGGAAGCAAAAAAAAATTTCAGTCCAAAGCAGCCTGCAGTGACCTGAGAAAAAGGCTCTGTCTACATCATGAGTAATGCAGCATAATAGGAGCGGATCGGCAGAGTGAAACAGTTCATGCTGAAAACCTGACATCTACATTAGGTGCCTTTTAGGAGGGTTACTTAAGATGAGCTCTTGTCTGGTCCAATGGACTGAACACGCACTTGTGGCTCGAGCACATCAGACGTGCTCCTGGAGCACATCTCATGGTTTAATTTAATCTGACAGGAGTCTAGTTTACAGACTCCAAGCATGCTACACCAGACGCAGTAAGTGGAGACAACTGGGCAATTTGTTTCAAAAGCACATTCCTCAACTAAAACACTAATGTAGTTAAGGCGAAAGACTGCTTGAAATAGATGAAATTTAGGCTAAATGAAGCAAAGTTTGCCCTGTATGATGCATGGGAACAATGAAGCTGCAGGTTCACAATAAATTGCAGCTGACAAAAAAGCCCAAAACAAATGAGTATGCAGTTTCTTCTTCTTTCTGCATCCCTCTACTTCTTTCCTGGTACACCACAAAGGAAGCTTGGGTGCTTAGCTCTGCATTCTGGATCTCACTAAAGAAGCCATAGATATTTCAATGCAACCTTACAGCATCTAATAATAAGTATTTTTGGTTTAAATTAAGTATTACCCACCTCGTATTTTAAACAGGGGAGAGCCAGATTTTGCTTTCAGTTACTCTGAATGCATACTGGAGCAAGATTTATTCTATAAATATTTAAATAAACCATATTCATTAAATTAGTTTTCCTCCCAGTCTTTCTATTTACCTCTATTTGCTATCAAAAGTTCCATTATGGATTCAGCTCAGTTTTTCCCTGGAGGCTGTAGCCACAATAATATTGTTTGATGTAAATAGGTTGTGGTGACTGAATTTTTTTACTCCAGTAAGCATATTGCTTGGAACATGCTGCTCCCTCCCATGGTCCAAAAAACTGTGAAGGGATGACTCATACCTGACAACTGCTACTGATCTCATTTCCCTTACTCAAACTCCACAGTTCATGTACAGTTCTATTTTGAATAGTAGGATGTGTGAATATGTTGCCAGTCTTTATTCAGCCTTAGGAGCAAAGAAGGGACTTTCTTTCCTTTCTTTCAGTGGACTGGTGCTCATCTCACTAATGTTGAGTCCATTTACAAGAACATAATGAAAGTTTTAACTTCAGTTTTTCCCACAGCAACTGCAAGTGGTATTTTTAGAACTACTTTATGAGCATTTTTGAGGTAGGTGGCCAGGTGGCCTTGCACTAGCCTAGATTTTAAGGAGTTATTTACACGTATGCATTACCCACCCCGAGGCGCTTGCCTCTGTGCATAAAGATCTACGTGCGTGTGACATGCTTCCTTCCTGGGATGTAACTGGATTACTGCTGTGGTCTTCCCCTGCTAAAACCAGCCACAAAGATTTTATGCTGCAATAATCCTTCTCTGGTCATGTTTATTTTAGTGGTTCTCCCGTTGCCTTCCCACATGGCTTTTGCACTGTGCGTGACCAGCTGACGTGTTGGCCTCTGTGCAGTCCCGCTCTGGGGTCACTGCGACTGAAGTCACAGCACTGCGCCGGTGTCAGCGCGAATGCTGACACAAATGCGAGTGCATGCTCCTGCCTCAGGAATGAGCACACTGGACCTCGTCTTCTCCCGTGCCCTGTATTTCTGCATCGTGTTTCTATCTGGAGCCACTCAGAGGGCCTCAGAAAAGGAGGTGATGCAGGGAGCTGCATGATCCCAACCACGGAAGCTGGTATTTTTGAGAGCAGCAGTAAAGAGACTGGCCAGGCAAGACTATAACTGGGCTCCCATGTGGTGCCCAAATAACCCAAGGCTATGAAAGATGACTTGGAAACCTGAAGGGAAAACTATTTATGGCTGAGCCCATATTATGCACTGGACTGGATTTATTGACATGAGTCACGCACACTAATCCTCACCTCAAGCCTTCCATTTAGCAATGAGCATTTACTTTTCAGTCTCCACTGTCATCCTATAGCTAAGCAGTTATTTTCTATCAAGATTTCAGTAAAATCTTTAGCAAAAGCTTTCATCATCCAAGTTAAGAGAAGTTAAACAGGTTCTCTTAGAATAAGACACAGTTAGCTGGTGCTCCTTATCCCACATTGTTCACCATGCTAGCAAAGTCAGCCATTAGGGGAAAGAAATGAGAATTCATACATTTTCCAGGGAAGCTGCATTAATATTGTTAAATCCACAACAGGACTAACTAGGCTTTGGTGGAAACTACCAGTTTTTATCAATAAGTCCAGGATTTTGTACAGGACAGAAGGCATCAAAATATAGCTTCAACAAGCTATTCCACCCAAGTAATGCCATAAATAACCTCATGAGGAGGTCACAGACCTTATTGATGCAATGACATTTGTCATTTCATAGAATCATAGAATGGTTTGGGTTAGGAGGGACCTTCAGAGGCCATCTAGTCCAACCCCCCTGCAATGAGCAGGGACATCTTCAACTAGATCAGGTTGCTCAGAGCCCCATCCAACCTGACCTTGAACGTTTCCAGGGATGGGGTATCTACCACCTCTCTGGGCAACCTGTTTCAGTGTCTCACCACCCTCATCGTAAAAAATTTCTTCCTTATATCTAGTCTTTATCTACCCTCCCTTAGTTTAAAATCATTACCCCTTGTCCTATAGCAACAGTCCCTACCAAGAAGTCTGTCTCCCACCTTTAAGTATTCAAGAGCTGCAGTAAGGTCTCCCCAGAGCCTTCTCCTCTCCAGGCTGAACAATCCCAACTCTCAGCCTTTCCTCATAGGAGAGGTGTTCCATCCCTCTGAAAATTTTCATGGCCCTCCTCTGGACCCACTCCATGTCTTTTCTGTACTGGGGACCCCAGAGCTGGATGGAGTACTCCAGGTGGGGTCTCACCAGAGCAGAGGGGCAGAATCACCTCCCTCGACCTGCTGGTCACGCTTCTTTTGATGCAGCCCAGGATATGGTTGGATTTCCGGGCTGTGAGTGCACATTGCTGGGTCATGTCCAGCTTTTCATCCACCAGTACCCCCAAGTCCTTCTCCACAGGGCTGCTTTCAATCCATTCATCCCCCAGCCTGTATTGGTACTGGGGGTTGCCCCAACCCGTGTGCAGGACCTTGCACTTGGCCTTGTTGAACCTCATGAGGTTCACACAGACCCACTTCACGAGCTTGTCCAGGTCCCTCTGGATGCCATCCCGTCCCACAGGCATGTCAACTTATTGCATAACTCTCTGTTACAGTAGCTCCGTGAGTTGATCTACCCCCGTAAGTTTATCAGTAGCAGTTGGCACTTCCACATTTCCACGTAGTAGGGACCACACACTTCTGATCATGGACGTCTCATGTTATGTGCTGACCCTGTGGCATTCATGCAGGTTTGCAGAAAAATGGTGCTGTCACTGCCTATCAGACCAAGTCTTCACCAGAACCATGTTTCACCACATCTGTTGTCTTCTACTTCAGGATTAACTTGGTAATGAAACATGCAGGAAGTTGTCAGAAAGGGAACGTGGAGGGAACATTCAAAGAAAGGAGAAGATAGAAGGAGCCACACTGTACTCTGCAGTAGTCCCAAGCTGGCATTTGAGCCCAAGGTCATCTCCTATCCATGCTGCTTGGAGACAAACCTATTGCTTTTAGACACAAACTAACATAGGCCTAGCTCAGAGCAGGTGGGGAGGGGGAAAGAATATGTTTGCAAAAGCTAAGTGCATACCCATTTGAAGGGCATCGCAGGTTGGGAACACTGGTTACAGCTGTACTAGTAAATTAAATATGCCAGGAACTGTCTCTTCACACAGAGGCTAGCTGTGCAGGATGACTTACCTCCATGCTCTTAAAAGTTTCTTATCCAGATCTTATCCAGATGAGGGTGTCCACAGGGAAAATGCCTGCTGGGGTTTTGCACCAGTTCCTGATCTGCTCCCAGGAACTGCTTTGGATAGCACAAACTGGCCCGGGCCAAACCATGCCTGCACCATGCTCCCAGGGTAATGGTGCAGACAGTCACGCTCCAGGGCCCAGGAACTGCTGTTTTTCTTTTGATGATGTAGCTACTGTGTCCAACAAATTCCCCCCCACCTGATCTTTTGCAATGCCATTCTGAGCCCAACATCTGGCAGACAAGTTAAGAAGTCTCTTTTAGAAAAGCGTTGGTGTTGCACATCAGAAGGATCATTGCGTGTGTAGGCAGCCCACGGTTGGGTTCCCCTCGTGTGTGGCCATCGGGGACCGAGCTACAGGCACGCTATAGTGAGCAATGTGGACACGTAGAGCACACAGCAGTGAGCAAGCTCTGCACCAGCTTGCTCCTTGAGTGTGGGCCAGGAAATAAAAGGACAGCCTGAGTGGGGATGGGCAAGGCCTTCTGATGAAAAGGAAAGGGAAAGGCAGAACTGGAAAAGAGAAGAAGGAAAGAAGGAGAAGAAATGAAGAGACAGCGAGGAGGACCTAAAGAAGAAAATGCACTGAAAACTGTGCTACAAACAATGTTTAAAAGATTGTTAAAAAGAACTGGCATGAAGTTCAGGCTTTAGAGAAGTATCTGCAGAGGCCGTGGTGAGAGCTCATTGCAGGAAATAGAGCAGGGGAAGCCACACTTTAAAGATTCATGATGCTATTAGAAGAGAGTTCCCTGTCTCATGATGTTTATTAAATATCCAACTTTAGACTAGTGATAAGGTCAGACATTAGTACCCGGCTCCTATGTTAATATTTAATACTTATTGACCCCCATTCTCATGTTTCAGGGGAAAGTGCTGGAAACTGTCATAAAAATTACATGGGGATGTGGTACATAAATATAAGGGAAGACTAGCTGTAGTACCAATTTCTTTGTTGCCTGAGACTAGATTAATTTGCTTCTCATCTACAGCTTAGTAGGACCTGTAGGATACGACAAATATATTCTCAGTGTGGCATATTGCTGCACGTACAGAAAGGCTGTGGCTGTTTCTCGATGCTCCCTGGCGGCTGCGTCCGTGGTGATGCCATTCAGTGCAGACAAAGAGACGAGCAGGGGGAGCATTCATTTCAGCCAACGCCGCCAGTTTACAGTATTGCCTTTTTTCTCCTGAACTACAGTACCCCAATGCCAAACATGGACCTCGTGATCCCCTTTAAACTGTTCTGTAGCCAAAAAAGAGAATGCTATCTGGCAGCACAGCTTCAGTTACCAATGAGTTAATGAATACAGAATTACAGATATCTGATTAGTGTTAGATAACTGTGGTAGTGACAACACATTATACACGTAAGCTGTCCCATGCTACTGCCCTTTGCTGAAGTTAGCCCCAAAATGTGGATACTAGCTGACCAATCACTGCATCAGCTGATGGTTAAAATCAAAACCTTTTAAAAACATGTAGAAAAGAGTTCAGTGCCTATATTTTAAAGGGAAGGGAGAAGCATACATCATGCACACCAGCTGGTGATAAGTGGACAGCTTGTGAGTCAAGGCCTCAGTCTGCCACATGTGAAAAAGCCTACTAAGATGAGAGCTTCAAGAAACTATGAAGATGAGAAAAATTAATCATTACAGTATTCATGTATTTTTACACATTCTAACCTCAGAAAGACATAACGAATTAGAATAAGTAGTGAGCTGTAGCACGACAAAATGAGCTTGGAGGTGCCACATATGCTATCAGTGATCTGCAGCAGAAGGTCATGCACAACAGCTGAGGTGCCAACATTCGCCAGGTGACTCATTTTGTAGATGGGTTGACCTCAGATAGGACTAATTTCTAAATGAGCTGGGAGACCTGCATGAATCACAGCATGATGAGAGACTGGAAAGTCTAACTTGAACTAATTCCAAAACCGTAATAAAATAAAGTGCAAGTTTTCAGCTGAATATGGTGCTTGTAATAAAGGCATACTGGTAGCTTTTCAAAACAATGTGCTCTCTCTGCAGAACAGATGCCTTCTACACAAGTTGTAGGCACTTCTGGGGTGAGATTGTTTCTTTTTAGTGTTTATTTAGTAGAGGGTTAAGGGAGGCTATGCTCCATGTTTGAAGCCTCAAATTATTATTACGAGATTAGTGTGTGACAGAAGGGAGGACAATTTCCCCACATACCTTATGCATTTCTCACTATACTTGGACCTGAAGTGGCTGTTCCCAGGAGGGGAATGTTTTCAGGCACATAGTTTTTCTGCATTATACTAATAACAGTAATAATAATGATACTAATTATATTATAATAATACCTTCTAATATATTAAATAATATAATAACAAAATAAATAACTAAATAAAATATTATAGTAATAATGTATGTTAATATGTTATGTTAGATGGTAATGATAACATAACACTATTAATATATGATAATAATACTAAGTAACACTAATGAGAATAAATACAACAAGAACAACAAAGCAAGAATAGCTTTTCTCTCATCTATGCTGATTCATTCCCTCTTTGTTGTTCTAGACACAGGAACAGTGTTGCCTGAGCCCTCTATCCTTATTCTCCCTTCTGGCTTCCAATCCATGGAGCAGGTTGAAGTCAGTTCTTCTAAAATGCAGACGGAGCTTATGGAAATGCTGTTCTTCCTACTGTAGCTCCCCTGCAGGTCCAGGCAGATGCGATGAGATCGTAAATATTAGTCGCGAGCACTTACAGTTTCTCCTGATTTCTTGAGTGCTGGATTGTTCATCCCAACACCAGCACAGAAGAACAGATAGGAGGTCCCCACGGCAGGTCGCTAACCAGGAGATGCTGCTCATCATGGAGCATCTCCACATCTCCAGCTTCTGGAGGATACCTTGGTGGCTGTTTCCAGGATCGTTCAGACATAAAGAGCAGGTACTCTGGGGTCAGCAACTCCCTGGCTTAGCAGGGCAGCTGCCTGCATCCTAGCAGTGGGCTGCTGTGCCCTCATACAAGTCAGAGCTGCAGGCTTCTACACACTTGGATGCAAGCATGCACAATTGCTCCCACTTTGGAAATCCCTAGTACTTTGCAAAATACACAGCTCTGGTGTCTCCAGCCTATGATTTTATAACACCTCTCTCTTCTTTCTTTTTCTTTCCTTTTTTTTTTTTTTTTTTTTACAATTATGTCTCTGGCTCCTGGAAATAGCTGATTAGATGGGAATCTCAGCTTCCATTGAATCATTTTGTCTTTGTCTTCACTATAAAGGGTGTGAAACATGATATCAAAGGCTTAGAGAAATGAGAACAAATGAGCCGAAAATTTCCTTACATTTTTGAGAGCCTAAATAACAGTTTTGAGGTTTGATTCATTATTTGGGGGTGTTTGAGGTTAGAAATTATGAAACCAACAAACCTTTCAAGTCAAACAAGTTCCGCAGCTGTAATTACTGAGAAACTTGTACAGAGATCGCCCTCAAGTTAGGCACATCTGTCCTGAGGCTATGTACATGTATGTGTACATATATGGGCAGATGGATGGATGTACAGCTATTCCTGGAAGGTCACTTCCATTGAAACCAGTTAGGATCATTTAAGACAGGGCAGGCTTAATCATAATTTTACAGGAGTTACACGTTCTCTACTTGTATTTGTAGGGAGTGCAGTACTAGGTCTAGCTAGATGTGTGCGTGGGCACAATTTAAATGGCAGTGACCCCCCCACCTGGCTTTAAACAAGGGCCATTGTCACCCTCCGAAGACCTGGAAAGTGCTCCTTGAGTTGCCCATTCTGCAGAGCCTCCTCTCCAGGGCTGCCTGCAGAATGGGAGCTCCCAGTTCCTTTTCTTTCAGGTGAGTGCTGATAACACCTTGTGCGGAATTGCAGGTTAAACACTTGTAAGAGAAAAAGCCAAGGGAAGCCTACCGCTGATAAAAGATAAAACCACCACATATACTTAACTGGGCTAACCTTATCTTGTTATCTCTTAAATTAGCAGAGTTCAATCTAATTAAGTGCTCACATGGACGAAACCCAAGTTGTGGTGTGACTAATCAGCTTGAAGGCTCTTCTAACCGCAGCGTTGATAGGGTTCTATTGTGCTGGGGGCTGAGAGAAGATACAATTCATGCCCCTAATGGTTTGCAAGCTGAAGCCTGGTCTCCTCTCAGAAGTGTGGGCAGGCAATCATTTTATAGATGCAGTTTGTATCTTTAACAGGTAATTCTGCCGGGTTATTGCAACTCTTAAGATCAGCAAATGCTTGTGCCTTTTTTTGCTGTTATCAGCTGCATTTACTATGCCAGGGCTGTTGCCTAATACACTTCTAAACTGATAAGTTATATTACATCTCAGGCAGGAGCTTCTATAGTAGAAGGCCTAGGGAATCAAACTGTATGGAGGTTTATACCTCCATTTATTTATTTATACCTCGAGGTTTAACAGCAACAGAGCAGTTGATAATTTGCTGTTGTGGATTCTTCAAAGGTGCCCAAGAACCAGTCAAAGACATAGTATTAGGAGCAGATTTGGATGCCAAAGCTGTGACCCAGTAGATTCAACAGCCAACAACCCAAGGGAGCAACGTGTCTAGCATTTGCATCTATCTGATGATTTATTACTCCCCGCTCCATATAGCTGGATGCCCCATTGTATCTAGGTGGTCTTTTATGCATACATACAGCAAGGCCTTGAATTCACACAGCTGGATCTCACAGTAAATTGGACCGTGCTCCAGATAATAGATTTATACCTGTACAGATGGATATAGCAAGTCTGTTGTGTACAGTCATATTTTGTGATATCAGCGAAGCTACCTGTCCGTTACTGGTTTTTGATACATTTGTCTAAAAATTAATTGAACCCTCTGCTGTACAGGTAGATATAGCAAGTCTCTTGTATACAGTCATATTTGTGATATCAGTGAAGCTACCTGTCCGTTACTGGGTTTTGACACATTTGTCTAAAAATTAATTGAACCCTCTTGAGCGTAGCGCAGGCCTCAGTTACGTGTGCCCAGGTGTGAAGATGGTGTAGTTATTAAGAGTTAGCATAAACTATAACAGAGCGTGTCTCGAGTACACCAACGTATGTGCAATACAGCCCGTTGCTGGTGAACATCACCCGCAGTGCAGCACCAGCCCTCTGCTGACAGGTTGCTGGCCCTTGCTGTCTGGTCCATGCAGAATCCAAGCCCCAGGGAGGGTGGGAACCAGGGCGCTCAGCTGGAAGGAGAGCAAGCTGGGAAGAAGAGCAAGCTCTGGTATTTCTCTCCATTTGCCTGGAGCGGGGGAAGCCTGCAAATGAAAACCTCAACCGGCTCCTTCATTTGAACGAACTACAAAAAGAAAAGAAAAAAAAAAAAAAAGCAGCTGTAATAGCAGCTACAGCCTCCCATGCTGGTTCATCTCAGCTACTAAGGGCGGGGAAATGGGGGAAGACAAACAAGCATCTAGTCTTCCTGATTATCGTCTGACCCGTTAATTTAAAACCCTGTGAAATTCAGAGGTGGAAGGGTTTCTCCCAGGGAGCTGTGCAGCATTCCTGGGAACAAAGAACGGCCCAACACCCAAAGCAGCTCACCTGCAGAACAGCTCAGCTATTCATATACCCAAGTAGGCGAGAAGATGACAACTCCTTTCTGCACCTTTTCTCCCTCATTTGGGCTGTCACAGCCCAGAGGTTCAAAGCCCTCTGCCTGCAGTCCAGCTTATAAATCCCCTTCGCAACTCCCCCGCCATGACTGGCTGCTGTCCTGTTGACAAGCCTCACGTGCCGTCAGAGAGGATCTTGGCACCTGTAGGTTGCTAAAGGTCCTCAGGGCTCTGAGCAGCTCCTGCACTCACGAGCAGACACTCGGGGAGCAGTGTCACGGCCAAGGGCCAGCCCATTTCCCACGCACAGCCCTACAGATACAGGCATCTGCTGGGGCGCAAAGCTGCCAGAGCTGAACCGGACGCGTCGGAGCTCTACCGTTGGAGTGTCTACTGCGGATCTCCTGCAGGCTTCACTGCCCACTCCAAGCATCCCGCTACTGAAGCCAGATTAGTGCAGGTGTAGGGGCATATGGGTATGGGGTTGTTTTAATCTGAGCTGCAGGAGAAAGGGAAGGCGTGCAGCCAGGAGAGAGATGCAGCAGACAGAGCTAGTGATGCCTGGTCACAGTTAGAGTCCAACCCCAGCTGCTGCCTCTGCAGAAGGCAGCCAGGACCTTTCCCATCACGTATCGAAAGCTGCAGGAAAAAGATATTGCCTCTATTCACAGTGTCCTAATAGCTGCTTCCCAGACTGGGAGTACCTGGGGCACAGACACCTGCATCATGGCAGCTGTTGGCTTGCAGGAGGCAAGGGAGAGATGGAGGAAGGGATGGGCAGGACCGGGGCCCCCACCTTCCCTCCTTTATTTGTTGCCTCCTTCCCTCGCCCCTCCCCAGTGAGAACAAGACATTTACGTACCCGTGGGGAGGATGGTGTTACCAAATGGTGAGAAAAGAGTTTTGAGTAAATAGAGGAAAGAGTACACGTGAAAACTGCTGCAGTGGCTACAGCATATATTGTGGACATACACACACATCTGTTTCTTTCTTCTTCTTTTTAATCATATCTGTGAGACCACACCTCCTCCTAAAAAGAAGAGAGGAAAACAGGATTAAGTAACATATTAAGGAAAGGACCCTGTGTCGTGTCATCTGGAGGACGTATACCCAGATCCCTTTCCAGTGGGCACATAATCAGAGGGTCTCTCCGCCAATATCTCTGGTACATTTAAAGAAAAACAGGCCAGTGGAATGCTTCACCCTAAATAAGTTACTTGGAGGACCTGCCTAAGGAATATGCGTGCCACTACCCTCTGTTGGATATGGACCGAACTGCTCAGCCACGGACTGCCGGCTTCGCTGCCGGCACCCAGCATCGCTGGCACCCAGCGTCCACCCACCATTGCTGGCAAGTGGCATTGCCGCCACCCAGCAACACTGGCACCCAGCATCGCTGGCTCTGCGTGCTTCCTGGCACTCAGCGCCTGAGAGCCTGGGCAGGCCTTGGGAACCATGTCTCTCCTCCACTAGCAACTTTTACTCTGTGCCTCTTCACCTGTGGAAAACTGACCGTGTACACAAGCTAAAAAACATCCTCTTGCTTTGGGGCACAGACCTTGCAAAAAGGCATTACCAGATTCTGATGAGCTTTAGAGCAGATGCTGTTACTGTAGCTGTTCACCACCAAAAGCGTACAGCACTATTTCAGATAAAACGCATGTCATGAGTGAGCTACCATGAACTTTCATCTATTTAAATGTCTCTCGGTATTTAAAATAACAGTGCAATTCTTTTTAGATTTACCATACCACGATTAAAACAGTTAGTGCCAATACTCAATAAATTCACATCCTTTATGTTCTGTTTTTAAACAAAAATGAACCATAAGTTGTTGGCACTGCATAGGTCCACAATCTTGACAGATTAAAATTAAACGTGCTGTATAAGGAAAACTGATAACCCAGAGACAAACATCAGAAGCAATGGCCTCAGAAACTCTCGACCCCTCAGCCATCACACACAGCTGGTGAGCGCAGACCTGGAGCTCCCGGGCAGGGCTTCCAGCTCACTTGCGTGTTACATGAAAGGCTGTCTTCAGCCATGTGCTCTGTCGGGCTCCTCATTGCCCTCCGTCCTCTAACATCACAGGGATCTGAAGGTCCCCAGTACTTCCAACAGTTGCCCACTTACCGTGGATGAGCATTGTTGCCATCATGAGGAGCTCTGGTTGCTTCTCAGACATGTGAAGCTGAGCAGGATCATGCACTGGCAAAGCAGCAAATGTGTTAGAGGGCAAGAAATGGAGACCCTTTCCCAGCCGGAGGATACCTCACAGTGTGCTGCGGACCAACTGCTTTGTTTGGCACATGATAACTTGGTATAGAGCCTTAGAAACTGTAGTACCACAGAGAAGATTCAAGGGGGATTGAGAACCTAGATAAATCAGGCTTACATTAAGCAGGTTTACTGCCAAACACAAGCAAATTAAGCACTTGGAGAGAGCCAGGGACTACCTATGCCAGTCTCAGAAAGCCAGGTGTCTTTGGCAGATGCAGCCTGACTCTGTATCCAGAAACAAGAGCAGTAATACTAAGTGGTGTGTATAATGCTGTAAAGCCTGAACTGATTCCTGGGATGAATTATTTCCTCTCCCATCACCAAAACAGTGACAAAAATTATCGGCCCAGAACATGCAGGTAGGTGACTCTCAGTGTAGCTTTACTGAAAAGTAGAAAATAAAACCAAACCCAACAATCATATTAGGGCAAGGAAAAAATACAAGCCTAGTAGGAAAATGGCATGTAATGTAAGTGGATTCAACAGAAACTGGAGATTTGCAGTCTAACTCCAGACACGCTACTGAAGTTTTCTTTGAAAAGACTGTTAGAGTTAGATGTAAAAGCATGTGGGTTGTTCCTCTGCCCTCCACAGGGCAGATAAGAAATCAAAACAAACACATTTATCTGAGGGATCTGCTAATCCTCTGCATAAACAACATTTCACCATGCAAGTTATAGGGGGCTTAGTGTTCCTTGAGCATTGAGAAGCTTAACGCTGCAGTTCAGTCCTTATCCTATGAGCACAACCAAGCCATGTTTGCATGTCCTAAGGTTACCCAGGAGGCAGGGATAAGGGCCATATTTGGTCTCTCTCTGCACAAAATGTAGCGCTCCAGTCCACCCAAATCCCTGCTTCATAGTAAAAGTGAACAGGCGAGGAAGCCTGGCACAGAGTTTGAGGCAGACAAAGAATGTATATTCACTTTTCCTTAGGTTAGCAGGAATATTCATGAGGATCTCTTTCTCCCAAAGCAAAGGAGCTCCTTAGCTTGTTCTTTCAGCGCTCTAAGGTTGGAGCAGCAGATCCCTCCATAGCTGCCAGGCAGAGAAGGGTGAAGTCTGGCACAGGGACAGCACATGTCCTTAGGGGCTCCAGGCTGGAGTCAGGGAGGCAAAGCTTTATTGGGGAAAGGTAAGCAGAACCCTTTCAGAAATGCTGCCAAACCTGAAAGCTCAGGGGATCCTCTACAGGGCATACCTGCCAGGCTCAAGCTGCTGCTCATGCTGGCTGAAGAGTTTGAAAGGTGAATAAAGAGGGTGGCCCTGCTGGGAAGGCATCTTCCCCCAACAGCCTTCCCAAGGGACTTCTGCGAACTGGCCACCTTGTTGCCTTGCAGCTATGGACCTTCCTGGCTCTTCCCCTGATACTCCCTACAGGCGCACAGGTTCCTTCTGGATACAGGACTTCACCAGGGAAGAAAAGGTCACTGGCTCACTCTGGGGCCATCCAGACACAAGCAGGTTTTATTTGGAAGCACATTTCTCTGCGCTGGCCCTGACCATGTCGGTCATTTTTGAACTTTGCGTCGGAGGGGGCTGGTTTTGCAAGTTAAGCTGCAAAGCGCTGGAAGGAAAAGGAGCTGCCAGAATACACAAGTTCTCTGACATGTGCTCCTCCAAATGCAGAGGTTTTAATTCTGAAAGAGGAACTTGGTAAAGCTGGTAGGGAAGCTGGGGGAAAGGAAAAAAATAAAAGAGTTTTTCCCTATATGCCACATTGTAAGACAGTAAAGCCATTGCCTCCGGTGTTATCCAAAAAGGAGGAGTTGAAATCTGAGAGTCACTCATGGTATCATGAAGTCAAAAAGGCCAGCCAGCCTAAGGCCATGTCGCTAGCGATGTTCACTGCTGGAGGCAGGGTAGAGGCATAGACCGACTCTTTGCTGAAACCACCGAGTACATTATATGCCACGTAGTCACTGCAAAGTACTTAGTCTTTGTGAGGAATGATATCACAGAGAAAGCACTGAGCTGAGAAGGGGGAAAGGAGGACCGAAGTGGCCACGAGAACTCATGTCCTCAGCTTGTCCTGAGACACAGGAGTTGCATGTGATGCCCGTGAAAGGCTGAATCAGCTTTAAGCAGCTGTTAGGTAAAGCTGTTCTCCCCTGAGGGCACACTCAGCACACTCAGCGGTGGGGTGGTTCTGGCAATCAAAGGCTGCTCTCTTCTCTTCCCTGGGTTAAGGGCCTTATCACCAGCATCTCAGTAGGCAGTAGATCTTCCTCTGAATAAAAAAGAAGACTTGGCTTTGATCATATGGTCTGGACTAATCTTCCTCTGTCAGGCAACTGTTTTTATTTACCGCTGCCTTCTTAAATGCTATTATCTCAATCACAGCAATGTTACATGTCATTCTTTTAAATACCTGTGGAGAAAGGCAAATTATTTTCCAAAAGTAGGAATCTGATACCAAGTTTGGGAAAAGATGGAATCAAAAGCTTTTCAGATAGTATATATTTGGCACTGATTAGGAAATTTTATTTATAGCTACCAAAGGTAATTGGTAATAAAAGGTATCTTTATTCCAGCATCATAAATGAGATAACTGAGGTATGGAAAAATTAAGTGACTTGTTCAGGGCTGTATGGAAAGCCTCGGCCACGGCTAGGACCAGATACACTACTAACCTCCAGTCCCGAGCCTTTTAAATGTCTTTGCTACTTTTTCCTGACAAAAAGTCAGCCTCCATTGAAGATGAGAAAATTCTGCGAGAACAACTTCAGAAAGTTACCTGTGAGCAGCAAACTAATGAATCCTGCTTTTCCTGTGAATTTGCATCCTGAAAGCCAAACTTCTCATCCCCAGCAGACTCCCGTGATACCAACACCCTTCCCCCCAGCTCCCTCCCACATCTGCTTGTCTCCCCCGGCGCAGCCCCAGCGCCGGCAGCGCTGCTGCTGCAGGAGAGCTGCTGGTGGCAACCATCCTTCCCTTGGGGAAGGAGGTGACTTCGGGTTTCTCTCTTGTGCACAGTAGCTGTCCTTCATGGAAAACTCATAAGGAGTGTTGTCTCTTCGCAAGCCCTTTTTTGAAATGTGGTTGGATAGGCTCAACAGTAACTGGGAGATCACAGTTTCTTCAGGGAAGCAGGCTAAAATAGTGTAGTTTATTAGCACTGACCCTGTTTATCTTCCAGGAAATCACAGCAGGGATTGCAGTGCTGCTTTACGGATGTTCCTCAGCAGTGTGCCAGGTCCCCAGCGCATGTGTCACTGCTGGGAGGCCACAAAGCCATGACTACCCTCGGCCACAGGCTAGTGGCCAAGTGGTCGAGTCCCCTCTTATCCCAGCCACAGACCCTGGGGCAAGCTTCTAGCTGCTCTGAGGTTTACCTCTCACATTTGTAGGAGTGGCACAAAAGTGCACTAACAACCAGGATTTAACAGAAGTCATTAAAAGGCTGTTAATTGTACAGTTGTTCTTCATAGATTGTCTTGTTTACTGGCTGAGGCAATGATACTGATGGGATAGATACAAAAGGGGAAGAGCAGCCCAGATTTATCAGCCACCTCTATCACGTTTGCCTCACTCCAAGTGGATTTTGCCTCACTCTCGGTGTGACCATGGTCCCAGCTGAACACATACACAATTTAAATTTATTAGTGTTACCTATACCTGCTAAAGGGTTACAGGTACTCTGATGTCTTTTTTCCTCATTGTGGTGGGTTGACCCTGGCTGGGTGCCAGGTGCCCATCAAAGCTGCTCTATCACTCCCCCTCCTCAGCTGGACCAGGGAGAGAAAATATAGCAAAAGTCTCATGGGTCAAGATAAGAACAGTTTAATAAAATGAAAGCAAAGGGTGTGCATGCAAAAACAAAGGAAAACAGATGATGTTATTCTCTACTTCCCATCAGCAGGCGATGTCTGGCCACTTCCTGGGAAGCAGGGCTTCAGTACACGTAGTGGTTGCTCTGGAAGACAAAAATGCCCCCCTTCCGTCTCCCTTTACTTAGTTTTTATATCTGAGCTGACGTCATATGGTATGGAATATCTGTTTGGTTAGTTTAGGTCAGCTGTCCTGGTTATGTCCTCTCCCAAGAGCTTGCCCTGCACCAGCCTGCCGTTGGGGGGGGGCAAAAATGTTGGGGAGACAGCCTTGATGCTGTGCCAGCACTGCTCAGCAGTAGCCAAAACACTGGTGTGTTATCAACACCTTTCTAGCTACTGATGCAGAGCACAGCGCTATGAGGGCTGCTATGGGGAGAATTAACTCCATCTCAGCCAGACCCAATACACTCGTGCATCATTCTATATGGTTAATCATATACCTTAGTCTGCCTGATGTGGGAAGCACAGCGTAGTGTGTCCTGGCTGTTACAAAAGAACCAGGACATTTATACCAAGTAATATGGCCTGAGCAAGAAGCCTCAGAGTCCATCTTACGGCATCAGCACAGCTGCCTTTCTTAAGGTCTTTCTGTCTACATAGCACTGAAAATAGCATGCTGTCTAGTGTAGTCCAATAGTAGAGACTATGACAGCACTTCAGACATTTTCTGAAAAATAAGGAACTTCTTTCCGTAGTAAAAATCCATATTTCCTTGTTTTGCACACTTCAGTAGTGACAGTAATTGCAATAGTGGGGGGGGGCGAAGTTGATGATTGCCAAAAACTTGAAAAACTTTAAAACAGAAAACTGTGACCTGGCACCTGAGAAGCTGGGAACAATGAGCCAGATCCATACACAGAAGTCAACTACAGAACAGCTATGAGACAATTCTGTGAAATGACCATGGAAAAGGCAAACCATGATCATAAGATGCATCTACTGAGGTATATCTGAGAGACAAAGGGGAATGTGAACACCACACTGCAAGGCTTTGCTTAGGCATCCTCTGGAATCTTGAATATGACTCTTTTTACCCATACACATGCAGTGTGATTTCATACTAGAACACATAAAGAGAGGAACTACCATAACTCTTCAGGCATGGCAGCAGAAACTCCAGCTTCAGGCAAAAGAAACCCGTAAACTGTAATTTGTACAGCTTGGCCGTGTGAGGCTTTATCTCTTTATCTTCTTCTATGTCTTTATCTTATTCTACTCCTTTACCTGTTTTCTCATTTATTCTTCCACTGCTCTCTTGTCTCTCTTCTTCCACCCCCATTGCGTCCTCTACTGAGTGCCATCCCCTCCAGCAAATGGTGCTGCTCCTCACCTCCCAATTTACCTGGTGTTATTCCCCAGTAGGAAGCAGGACACCCAAATGGCAAAGAGACCTCTGTTATGCAAAGGGATCCATTCAGAAATGAGATTCAGAGAACAGAAAGTTCAGAGGAGGCCCCTGCTTTGGGCTGAGTGGGATACTTGACATAGGACAGTGCTGTACGGCCTGATGGTGCTGCCTGTGCCCTTGCACAGCAATAAGGCAGAGACTCAAGGAAGATGCATCGTCTCCTCCCTTGGAGGAGAAAACTTTTGGAGTGAGCACGGGATAGGGTTGCCTATGACAGAAGAGGTTAGATTTAGTGACACAGGTAGTCCCTTCTAGTTGCATGTTTCTTCACTACCTCTCACATATCCTCAACACCCCCGGATCTGCAGTCTGAGACTTTACCATGGGAAAAATGAAGCCTTTGGTTTAAGAAGCTCTGCCTCCAGTTATTCAATTATTCAGAACAAAACAAAACAACAACAAAACCCCTGCCTTGCCGTTGGGCATAGTTTGGGTTTTTTTTTTAATGTCTAGGTACTTCTCAGATCCTTCTGACAATCTTGATAGCAATCAGCTCATTACTCATTTAGAGCTTTAAAGATCATTACTGGCTCCTTGAATTGCTCCTGCCAGTAGGGCAGAAATCCAAGCCCCACAAGTATGTAGTCATCCTAAACTGTACTACCATGGTTGGGAAGGGAAAACTAGTCTGTACCAGGCCTCATTTCAAGGTGGACTTCAATAACAGCTCAAAGTTGAAGACACTAGCATCTAGACCCACAGAGAACCAAATTGTGGCTGAATACAGTAAAGGTGACCTTACAGGAGATGGCTCCAATCCCTTGCCTCATCATACCAGCTTCAAGTGATCATGATGGATTCAGCAGGACCCATTAGCTGTCATCTATTTCAAGGGTAATCTCAATATATGCCTTTGAAAGACAGTTCATATAGAATCATGCATGACTCCCCTTTTAGTTTCTTCAGGTCACTTGTAGTTCATAGTCATCCATTTATCTATCTTAGCTGGATGCTTTCCACTAAATGGAAAGACAATGCTGGACTGAGTATCTTCTGTACTATAGTGACAATAGAGCCCCGCCAGTGTCCTGTCAGCCTCACTGCCTTACTTTAAATCACAAACAGGCAGGGTAACCAATTACACGTCTCATGCAGATAAATAGTTGTACGTGACTGGAAAGAGAATGAAAGCCATGAAGGGTCATTCTCTACTATTGGCAAATGGCACTCAGTGTTTCACTATAAAAGATTATTCCAGCACAGCATTTATTAGTGAGTAACTCTTACCTTACCTGAGAATGTCCAGAATTACCCATGAAATTCGCCAGTAACCTCATGCACACTTTAGAATGGCTTGTTAATGGCCTGCACTGCTATCCAGCCCACTGCCTTGGAGTTTTTTCATCTCAGAAATAGATTAATCTAATACGTCTTTCCACTTTGAAAAAATAGTCTGTACTAGAAGTGGAAGACAAACGCTTAGAATAATGTTTCTAATTGCTGTTGCAACATACTCTTGTTTGGGTTTTCATAAAACTTTTACCAGATGTGACTTCTTTCTTAGATACTCCTTTCTCACATTTCCTCTTTAGAAACTTAAGTGCCATTTTAGCCACAGTTTGTGGGCAAATATTTGTTTCTATTTCCTTTTCTTTCATAAATACTAATGCTGGTTTGTAATCCAGTTTATTTTATTTAGAAAAGAAAGTGAAAAGAAGCAGGAAGCCCCAGGTTGTCTTGAAATGCATTTTTTGACTGTTTCTTTTTCTGAATACCTCATTTCTCCTACTTACTTACATTCCTAAGTATTTAACAAAACAGGGATAAGGCGGTTATTTACATAGCATTTGCTGCCTTTTTTTTTTTTCCCCAGTTTTATGCTTCCTTACCATCCACACAAGGCATGTGGATAAGACATCACCAAAAAGCCAAATGGATCAGCTTTTGGCCTAGGCAGCTTGAGCTCTTCCAAACTGAATAGATGCATCATTTTTGCTAAAGCATCTTGTAAACTGAGGTGGTTCTACTGGTTGAGAGTTCAAAGGCAAGTTCCTTATGAGGGTTGGCAAGCATGGAGAGTGCACAGCTCTCCTTTCTCTTTCACCCACTGCGGTCGTGTACAAAAATCCATTACTTTTGTTCACTCACTGGTCAAAGATTCACTGGATAACAATTTACCGTTGATGAATCTTTAAGCCATTTGCTGCCACTTACTGGATAACTAGACATCCTGCTTCATAAAAAGGAAAAAAAGAATCAGAAATGGGCTTACAATGAAATTCACCGCAGGCATCGCCTTAAGCCTGTGTCAGTGTAAGAAAAATGTCAAGGGCAAAATGAACATTAAAGTTGTTCCACTCACTGGAGACCAAGTTCTTTGTTAATGAGTTACAACTATAAAATGCTTGTAAACTATACTGCCCTATTTCACTTCCTCCTTCTCTGCGCTGCTCTGTACTGGGTGCACGAATCTCTTGGGAGTGGGAGCAGGCAATCAGATATCTAAGTGAAAGGAAATTGAATCCATTTGCAGAACTTAGAGGTAAAGTAACACCTACCAGGAAGAGAGAGTAGATTTTCCTACCTTTTTTGATTTTATTTCCTGAGGATAAGGTACTGATAGCATTGCTAGTTCCTTAATGAAATGAGAAGTTCATTTTGTTTTGGTGTATATCTGGAGAGTTTTAATACTAGCTGCCATTAAAAAAGAAATGGTTAAAAGCACATTAGAAGCTGCAAAGCCAAATATTTACAAATAGTAGCTAGGACTAAGAGGATAGAAATGAGAGAGTGCATTTGTGCTAGAGTCTAGTCTTTAGCCGCGCAAGAACGTATTGTTTTGCTGGAATCATTGCCTAATTGAGAACAGGAGGGTGACGTACAGCCCATGCATATTTGGTCTATCCTCAGTTTTCAGTCCCTCTTCCCTTATCTACTACACACCACCAAAACCCTGATCTGGAGGCAGAATTATTAATTTCTTCCCAGGCTGTCCTGCAGAAGTGTTATCTTATTATCCAAGTACACGACAACCACAAATTAATTTATTTTTCACAGTGCCTCTCTGGGAAGAAGCGAATTGCTGTGAATTTCTCATTTCGCAGCTGACAGCCGAGACATAATCAGTGATATGCACAATATTTTCATAAATGAAGCAGCCAGCTCTCAAGCAGGCAGTCTAGAAGAGAGAAACACCACCAGAAGCCACTTTTGAGAGGTCTGATTTTAGCAGCGTGTACAAGGTTTCTGTGACAGAGCCAAGGATAAAGCACAGTTCTGCACCGCAACACCCATTCCCTTGGCTATTCCTCTTTCAGCTCCCTAACTAATATGGCCAGGGTCTGACAGCTTCCTTCAGTCAATAAACCTGATCCGCCCCCAGAACAGGTCTATGACATCCATCAGTTGAGCTGGGATCTCATGTTTAAAACTTCTGGACTGGATATCACTAGCTAAATTTTGAGGTTGGAATAGGAAAATTTCAGCTGCCCAGAAGGCTTCCTGACAGGTCAGCAGATGCCAGGTCTTGCTTCCTGGAGAGACAAACCAGTAGAACCAGGCAAGCAGAGAAGATCTTAGATCAGGTCAGAATGCCCCCCAAGTCATTGCTGTGTATGACCACCTTTTGATGAACTAAAAAGTATAAAAAGTGGGATATGAAAAGTGATGGCTTTGTCATTCAATGTTTCCTGTTGCACAGAGGGATTTAAGGTACAGATTAATATACTTCACCCTCATGGTGTGACCAGTAGCCAGCCCATTCCTCTATATTGCTTTCTGACTTTCTCACTAATTCATCTCAGCATTTTTAATAATTATGATTTTTTGCTTTTAGCAGCAGAAAATGTTGAGAAATGAAGAAATGAGCACTCTGTAACACAAAAGCCATCTCTAGTTTTATGACTACACAACGTACCTAAGCACAACGTTAAGAAACTGCAAAAAGCAAAGCGTTCTGATGCAGAAGGAGGCATGAGCTTATGCGTGCTAGACTTCTCCCAGACAGGTGTACATCCCTCATCTCCATAAAGCGGAAAAGTATTCAGAAGTGGGGCATAACCAGTGAAGTAACCTCCAGGGCAATCATACTGAACTTGTTCATTAATTGTTTCATTTCTTCATTGTATGGCCTTTTTTTTTTTTAAGAACACAAACCCAACATGACGGTGTTTTGCTGGCGCTGTGCACGCAGCTGGCTCTGGACCAGCTGAGGAGCGATGCTGTGCCCCAGCCCTCTTCCATGGCCTTCACAGTTCCAAGCAAGAGCTTGTCCAAGGAGCACAGAGCCGGCTGCTGCCTCACCTGCGCTGCCTTCGTGGGGCAGGGAGGAAGGGAGGAATGCTGCAGTGTGGCTCGGGGGCAGAAGACGGGGAGATAACAGCAGCTGCCAGAGGGTATGTGGGGCAAGGGAGCTTCCTTGTCCTCCTTGTTGGGTTCTGGGTGAGGACAGCCTGGTCTGTGAACAGCCCTGGCTCAGGGTGGCTGTTTGGAGAGAAAAAGCTCCATGTCCACTGAGGAGAGAGATGGTGTTTGGGCTTTGCCTTAAGGCACAGACATTTTTAATGTAGCTGCTGGACTGTTTTCTGGTCATAAATTGGAGTAGGTCTTACAACATGACAGGCTTTATCATTTGTTGGGTGCAAAGCAAGCTGCACACTCACCGCATGGAGTGCTGCATTTCAGTCCTTACTTTACACTGACCTTACTCATAGCATGATCAAAGAGCACTATGAAGAAAAAGAAGAAAAATCCAAACCCTCAACCCTCCTAAACTGTCTTCTATTTACCTTTTTTTGCTGCTTTTTGAATGAGTGAAAAATGAATTGCCACAACTCCACTGAGCTTTAGCTTTTCCTCCTGCCAAAGATAGAACGGAAAAATGGCTCTTAGCGGGGAGACGACACAATGTCCAAGGGGAACAATATGTCCATTGTGACTCCCCCTCTGAGATACCCTTAGGAAGTGTGTTCTGCCAGCAGATGCCAAAGGTAAACCATACCATATGCCTGACACCACATCCACCTGGTTAACATATTAGGATTAAAACAGAAGAGATGGCACATACTAAAGTACATACATACACAGATGGAAAATGGCGTTAGGAACAACCAAACTGGCTAGGGGTATCTCTGTGCATCATGTATTTTTAAATTTCAGATTAATATGCAACTACAGTAACATAGAGGGTCAGGGACCACAGGAAGGATCCATCACCTACAGAAATCACACGCAGTACTGATATTTAGAAGAAGCTCGAGGGAGTCGATTTCTCCAGTGATATCATACATACCACATGAAACTATTTCAAAACAACATGAGGTCTGAAACCAACAGCCTGTCCTTCTGCAGCTGATGCACCGGTGGGAGAGTCTAGCTGTTATTATAACTGCAGACATCAAATTGGCTGCCGTGTCTGGCAGACTGTGTTTTAAAAACCCTTGACAGAGGAAGGTCAGCATGAACTAGGCTGGATACAGATCTGGTTATGGACATGCTAGGAGGTCTGGATGCAAGTTGCTGTAAAGCTAGAAGAAGCTGTATTCAGCCCTTCCCAAGGCTAAGCTTAAAAGCCAGATGAAAAGAC